>NW_004524578.1:21821435-21837875 GCF_000260255.1 Octodon degus
TATTTTCCCATTACTGAGTTATTTTATTTCCCTTAGCATTGTTTTGCTGCATTTAGTATTTGGTCTTATAGTTTGCTCAGTTGCCAAATATTTCATAATTTCAAAGGAGTAAATAGCAATTCCCATTTCCCATGTATCCATTGCTAATACGCATTTTTCATTGCTAAAAACACTTCAGTTTCATATATTGAACTTATATTCTGTTATGTGACTAAATTTGCCTATACTGTAAGTCTGAGTACCTTGTATGTATTTCTCTTAACTTTTTGTACTGGTGGAAATTTCAGGATAATGTTAAGTAGAGATGGCTCAAGGAAGTAGGCCTGGCTTGTCCCTAGTCATAGGAGTGAAGCACCCCACATTTCATAGTTAAATATGATGTTCATGCTCGTTTTTTCATAGATTGTTTGATCAGCTTAAGGGAGAATCACAGTGTGCTGAGAGTTTTTAATTAGGAACATTAAAAATTTGCCATATGCTTTTTTTGGCAATTAAAATGTTTATTCAAAAATTATTAGTTAATATGATGAATTACATTAAATTAATTAAATCAACCTGACATTCCTGGGATAAGCCCTCTACAGGAAAGTTATGTGTAAAAGTATACTTTTAGTTTTAGAATTTTATTAAGTTTCCAGGAAAGTTGTAAAGATAGTACAAAGCATTCCCATATATCCTATTTTCCCTACTGTTAATGTTTAATCATATGGTATGGTACGATACAATTAATGAACTTATAGTCATTCATTTATTATTGTTACCATTTATTTTTTGCAGCCTGCTTAGCCTGCCCTGGAGGCAGGGCTGCCACAGCATGTGGTGCCAGGGATCAAACCACAGTCCTGTATTTGCCCAAGCTTGCTTAAGTAGGCACTTCAGACTACTGAGCCACCATGCTGGCCCTATTATTACTATTATTTGTAATGCTGGGGATGGAAACCAGGGACGTGTGACGTGTGTGTGTGTGTGTGTGTGTGTGTTTATTGAGGCTATCTGTTTCTACTTGACTGAGCTTTGGGAGTTGGTGTCTGTCGAGGAATTTGTCCATTTCACCTAGGTAGTCTAACTTATAGGCATAAAGTTATCACCCTTTTAAAGGTTGGTGCACTCTGCAGAGATGCCGTGTCTCATCCATTTCTAAAATTGGTAATTCGTCATTTCTTTTTTTCCTCCCACTGTTTGGCTGTGAGTATTTCAATTTCAGTGATCTCAAAGAACCAACTTTCTAGTTTATCGATTTTTCTTTCCTCTTCACTTTTTACTGAGTGCCATTTTGATCACTACTCTTTCATTCCTTCTGCTTGCTTTGGATTTCATTTGTGGCTTTTCTAGTTTCTTGTGGTGGAATCTAAGGTCACTAATGTCCCTTTCTAGGACATTACATAGAGCCCATGCAGTCAGCCCCAGCCCATGTATGACTTCAGCAGCAGCTAACGCATTTGGCTGCATTATGTTTACATTTTCATCCTTCTCTAACTGCTCGCTAGTTCTACTGTTATCTCTTTAAACTATTGTCTTCTTTAGAAGTGTGTAATTTCATTTTTACATACATGAGTATTTTCCAGATTACCTGTTTCAGATTTCAGATTAATTCTAATTTGTTCATTGAAGATATACTCATAAGTGAAATAAACCACACCCACATGTGTAAATATCATATAGTCTCTCTAGTGTAGGAACTCAAAAGAAGAAATAAAAATGGAAAGGTATAACACAATTAAAAGAAAAGTGAGAAATGAAGGATCAGACAACAAAGACAGGGCAGGGAGAAAAGCTAGGAAACATGACAGGGACAAAGCCATACATTTATATGCACAAGATGGTTAAGGCAATGATCCAGAGAATCTTAAGCAGGTTTTTGAAACTAGCAGTTAATTGGTAGGATTCTCAACCTGACTAACTATATATGCTGATACCTGTGAACTAAGCAACTGCACTGAAGATAGCAATGTGTAATACTAGGGTCATGCTTGGAATGCCTGTCATTCTGGTCTTCTAAATACATACTACTTGTCATATCATACTAATTACTGTCTCTCAAGTAAATGTTTGTGTGAAAAAGGAGGTAATAAATGAAAACAAGAGACAGGGAAAAAATGTTATAAGACTGTCCTACTACAATGCTATAAATGGTTAGGTTTCTAAATTTCTGTGTAAAAATACATAATTGTTCGTTCCTATTTTTAAAATATTTTTATTTTTTAAATTTTTTTCTTCATATTCTTTAGGGGCTTAAAGTTTAACACATCAATACTTGATGGAAAATACCTGTTCCATGTTATGCCTAAGATGTTTGATATTCAGACAGATAGTGAGGTTAAGCTCAACTGCCTACATTGTAGGGTAATAATAATAAGCTTCTCTTCTGGAGGGTTAACAACTTAAGTTTGCAGACCAAAAATTAGAGAAAAAGAAGGGCTGCAAGGATAGCCAACATTTTGGCCCTAGCCTGTCAAAGTCAGTGAGGACTCAGGACATAGGAGAACCTGTAGTGTAATATCATGTAACTCAGTTGTGTCCCTAATTTTCTGATCAAGGAGATTATGGGGCCACAGAGGCAAATGATCAATGATGTAGGGTGTGCCTAAGGAGAGTCACATGGAGATAAAACATTCTTTCAGGCCTTCACAGAGAGCAAATTGGTCAAGCAATGGCCATAACTTATCCACATGGCTGACACTGATAAAGGATCTACAAAGTGCGGTACAGGGTTTCAGGATAAATCCTGAGGGGATTTGACTGATCTTGTCAAATACAAAAGTTACATCTCTTGTTATATAGGTCTTGCTTTATCTTTATCTTAACTATCCAGCAGAAAAGTATAAAAACAAAGTAAAAAAATAAAGCCATATTAATATGCTGAGCTGTGAAAGGCTCAAGTCAACAACTTTTGACATTGCTAGTCTTACAGATAACCCACTACTATTATGGACTACTGGACTATATTTGATTATTTTGCTGAATTCATACACCTACAATATTTAAATGACAGTGTAATACCCATCTCTGACAAAACTAAACAAAAAAAGGGGATACAAACGAAGGACCATTTTGTATCTGTATATACAAAATAGGATAGATATACAGCTACTTTCTCTTAATTCAGTGAATTAAAAGATTTGTACTAATAGTGTTTGTGGACAGGATATAATGTCTGCATCTTGTACTATGAATAACCACTAAGAAGACAACAATATGCAATGTATTAATTATTGAAACTATCCTACTAATCAGTTTGAAATTGTCTTATTGCTAGTTGTTTCTCAATAAAATTATTTAAAAAATTCTAATCTGTTCAAGTAACATAGTTTGTATGAGTTGTGCCCTTTTATGTATATGAGGCTTTCTTTATGGGCCAGAATTGGGTCCATCATTGCAGAAGTTCTGTGTAGACTTGAAGAGTGTGTGTATTCTGTTCTTCTTGGATGAGTGTTCTAAAAATGTCAATTTGATCAAGTTGTTAGATGACGTTTTTCAATTCTTTTAAGTCTACTGATTTTGGGTCAACTTTTTCTTGTTAAGTTTTGGATAAGGAGTATGGAAATCTCTAATGGTAGTAGCAGATTTGTCTATTTTTTCTGGTAATTGAATCAGACATATGGGAAAAAGGGTTCCTTCATTCTCATTCTCTCTTTTAATTCACTTGTGTTGCTTTTAAGCATGGAAGAATGTCTTGATGCCTTAAATATTTTTCTTCTCCATTCCCTCATTTTCCCCTTTTAAACTCCTTTTAAATGTCTTCCTCTGGGTCTCATCTTTTCAGTCTTACTTTCCATATCTCTTTCCTTTGAATAAATCTCACCTATTACTTTCTATTTTATACTAATTTAGTTATATAACATATTCACTGATTAGCTGGATTAGTACTCAACTCTATTGATGCATCTAAAAGGTACTGCAAACTGTTTGCTTTACAGTAATAGTCTCATTCCCTATCTTACAGTTCTGTCACTCAGAAGTTCTACCAAGAAGTTGCTCTTCCTGGAGGCTCTCAGGAGAATCTGCTTCCTACCTTTATGCCTTCTAGCTGCCTGTAGCCGTTGGCTCCTGGCTCTGTCTTCCATCTTCAGATGTGCCTCTGCCCTATTCTACTATTCTATCATTGTCATATCTTCTCCAACTTGGATCCTCCTGCATCCTTCTTGCCAGTCAGAGTCCTTGAGATGATACTAGACTTTCCCACACATAATTTTTTTTTCAGAACTGGGGATTGAATTCAGCCCTTGCGCTTGCCAGGGAAGCGCTTATTCCACTGAGCCATCTCCCCGACCCCTCCCACACATAATTTTATGTCATTGGGTCCAGCCACATAGTCTAGGGTAATCTCTCCATATCAGGATCTGTAATACCATCTCCAGATTCCCTTTTGCCATGTAGAGTAACGTATTTCACAGGTCCTGTAGATTAAGAAGAAGACATGTTTGGGAAGGTATTATTCTACCTAACACACAAATATTCAAATTTTTGATAACATAACTTCATAATTAGACTCTTCATATCTTTTTAAGGAAAATAGTATATTTTAAAGGTCCCCACGAAGTGACTCTACTAATTCTGTCTGCCTGAATGTTTGTGGTGATCTGGCATCTTCTTCGTGAAGTTGTTTCATGCTGCAGTTCTCAGCTCTGGACATAAATCTTCCCTTTGCCATGTGGTGGAGCAGGAGCAGCTGCTCTACTGGGCAGGTGCACTGGTTCCTCGCTTCCAGATGTTCCTGTCCCCATATCTCTCCCTAGAAGAAGTGGCCCGGGCCTGTGTGCTCAGCGCCCATCTGGGATGGGAGGACCCACCTGGCTGTGCTTTCCCCAGGTGCCCACCAGTCATTGGTGTCTGGTGTTCCCTGACCCTGAGCTTTGGGCAACCTCACTTTCAGGACCTCCATCCTCTGTCATTCTCGACTGCTGCACTCCATCCTTCAGCAATTCCTTGGGGCCTTTATGATTGCTGGTGCAACAACACCTTGCCTTTGTTTTTTCCTATAGCTTGGAACTTTAAAAAATGTCTATTTTGAAGCTGACAGGGATCTGATACATGGAAGGAAGATTGTGGTCTGCTTCCCAGCCTGCCTTCTTAGCTCATGTTCCCTTTAATTTATTCCATGTCCTGGTCACACTGAGTGCATCTCTTCACCATCACCCAGAGTGACTTTAGGAGCTGAGTGGATATAAATGCAAATGATCCTGAATCACACTGTGAAAAAAGGATTCTTTTTCCATTTTCTAGGCCATAGACAAAAAAGCCACAGCTTTATGCTGGGATACTTGTACTGTTGCATTCTAGTGGAGTCCATGGGGCTCAGATTAAAGTAGACAAAAGTACCTCACTTAAGTTTAGCCAAATTGTCTATTATTATTTTCATCATTACAGACTTGTGTAGCATGTGTTGCTAGTTTCCAATTTGCATTTTTAATGTGATGTTTCATTTAAAGTCATTTGAATAAAATTGGCTTCATAAAGATCATCACAAGGATACTCAGGTATAATTTTCTGAAGACTCCTTCTATATTGTATTAGAGTAACAACAGATTCTGTCTAAAATTTAAAAATCCAAGTTCAGCATGCAACAATATGAGCTCTTCTTCCTCATGTGGCAATCCAGGAAGAGTTCTTGGGGAGTACAGGAAGTCCCTGTGCACAGACATATGGGGCCCAGGAGGTGGCTGCTCCACTATTCCTGTCATGTGGCTTCCAAGTTGCTGCTCCTCAGCCTCTAGAGTGGGCAAAAGAACAGGATTTCTGGGACTGAGGTTTCTTAGGCCAGCCAGGCAGAAATGCCTCTCTCCTGTTACAAGGACAAGATCTGAGTCAGCCACATATAGTGGCAGAGCAGCTTGGGTAAGCAGTCTCTAGCCAGGAGGCCTTACCCAGTTACCATGTGTCCTGGTCCATTTCTGCACTACCACAGATACCCTGGGCATCTGCCAAGGGCCCTTCCTCACAGGAGGCGCCTTCTATCTCTGTCTTCCCTCGGAGAGAGGTGCATAGGCTTCCTCAGTGCTCTGACGATGGCACCAATCCTGTTCTTGCAGACTCTGCCCTCAGGACCTCATGACCTCCTCAGGGCAGTGATGCTGAATGCTCTCTCCTGGGGATAAGGATTTGACATGGGTATTTGGCAGGTGCAAGCCTTTGGACCATAGCAACTGGAAAAACTCAGCTGCACAGGGCCACACTAACGGAGTCCTGCTGCATGGACCTTGCTCAGGTCCCCTCTCTAGAGGTGAAGGAAGGGTCTTGACCTGCTGTGTGGCAGTGGGGTGGGGTACTTTCTTGTCCTGCTGGTTGTCTTCTTTGGGATTCATGTGTGTGCTTTGTAAGGTTCAATCAGTGTGGATGTGTTTAGGTTTGGCTTTTTCTTTTTCTCACCATTGTTTCCTTCAGAACCACGATGAGCATCTCACAGGCCCATGTGCGAAAAGCGTTCACACTCCAGTCCTTTCTGAGATATTGCTTGGTCCTTTCTCTGAAGCTGTCCTTCCTCTCAAGCTGGTGCCTGCCCTTCAGGTGATGGAGCTACTTTGAGGCCATCTGAAATGACAGACCTGTGTGGAAAGGCAGTGACTAATGTGTGTGCCAAGTGTGTGTGCCCTGACGCACAGCTGGATGTCTTTGGCTTGGGGGAAGGTGTCTCTGAGAATTAGTTGGAACAGCAACCTGCTGGTCTCCTGTTAGCTTCTCTAATGAGCTCACTCCTGACCTCAGATTTTTCTCTTTGTCTTTACCTCTGCACTGGGCTACGCTTGTCTTTCTGGCAACTTCTTAAGCACATCAAGGGGCAAATGCAGTACACCAACATTCTGAGTTTATCCGGCTTCTTCCTTTAGAGCTTCTGCTTCTTGATTCCTTTTCCAGGCCATCAGAGGCGAACGTTTGCACACTGTTTTGCCATCACCCAACAGAGGCTGCCAGCTTTCATGCCTGTTGTATCTGTCTTGCTTTATCACTGCCAGCTTACTAGGTCAGTACCATTGACTGTAGCCTAATTATGGCCGCACACCCCGTCTGGAATCAGTTTTTGTATAAGTTAGGGCAATAACAGCTATTGTTCCAGAAAGACTGAAAAAATGGTTCACAGAAGATAGAAATTAAAGAAAGGAAGTCCAAGGCTAGGGAGTTTCTCCTAAGAAAATAAGCAGCCAGGCATAGTGGTGCATACCTATAAGGCTAGCACTCTAGGAGACTGAGGCAGGAGTTGGAGCTCAGCCTGGGCCACCTAGCAAGTGTGTGTGCCTTGAGTGGCTCTCACATGACATCTCTTGCCACTCTTACTGGAAATGGCCCAGTCCCATGTCACACCCATCGCCAAGGCTGGAGAGATTAGCTGGGAACACCCACAAACCTCTGCGGATGTTGCTGCAAAGGAAGTAGTGTGAGATTTGGTGGCCAGCTTGTAGTCTGCCACACCTGTGTACCATGGACTTGCGATGTGTGGACGTGTCTACCCTGTCACTGTCCTCCTTAGGGCCCACATAACTCATTTCCCTTAGAGCAAGATGCTGGCACAGCTCACGGGCAGTGCAGAGTATATATTAGGATGACCTAGGGGCTGGGGAGATAGCTAGTGGAATAAGTGTCTCCCTGGCAAGCACAGGGTCCTGAGTTCAATCCCTGGTACTGCCAAAAAAAAAAAAAAAAAAATAGGATGGCCTAGGGTCAGGTGAACTTTGGACAGTAGGCCAGATGGTACATACTTTGGGCTATTGTGACTGCTGGATTCTATAGCTCCCATGGCAATATGTAGGTAAGCATGGTTTTGTCATTCTGAAGAAATAATTTCATCACAACACATCCAGAGATGGAGGCAGAAGGATTGCAGACTCAAGCACAGCTTGGGCAATTTAGCAATTTGGTAAGACTCTGTCTCAAAATAACGAATAAAAAGGGCTGGGCATGTAGCTCAGTGTGGCGTCCCTGGATTCAATGCCCAGTGTTGAGGGGAAAAATAATTTAAGCAAAGCAGTGCTTGCCAGGCAGGCACTTATTCTACTGAGCCATCTCCCTAGCCCCTAGGTCATCCTAATATATAATCTGAACTGCCTGTTCAGATTATCTAGTGAAGCAAAAGTTTACAAATGGGAACAACCTGATAATCTATCTGTCTGTCTGTCTGTCTGTCTGTCTATCTACCTATCTATCCATCCATAGTAGGATATAACCATGTAGATTTTGGTATATCAAGTGGGATATTAACAGCTATTTGAATATATTAATGTGTAGATTATACAAAATGTTGATGGGGTATGACATTGAATGGAAAGACATAAAAGTGTAACTGTAGTCTGATTGCAACTTTGTAAACATAATCTTTCAGGTTAAATAGTAGAATTATGCGTGATGTTCATTTTCAAGTTAGTCTTCAAATTGTATTCCAATAAGAATACTTGAATAAATACAAGTGTATTTAGTAGTAGAAGTTGATGGCCTTGAGGAATATGTCCTCTTCCTTCTCAGGAATCGTATACTAGGTTGTGTATCGTGTTTGAAGCTCAGCATCCAAGGCAGGGCTCCCATACTGCCCCTGGACTGACCACAGTGCCGCGCCCCCACATTTGCAGGATGACTGCACACAGCTTCCCTTGGGACAGCCCTGCTGTGTGTCTGTTGCTCCAGCCTAAGTTTTAATAGTGTCCCCCTTTATTTTGAAACATTCTGCAGCTTGGACAAAAATCTATATTGCTTATATTTTATGACTAAACCTTTTTACTTCTGGTCTGAAAAAAACTTTATTCTGAATGCAGATATACTGTAAGACAGTCAGACTTTCTGTTTAGCAGTAAGTTGAATGTAAACCAGCTAAAAACTTTGAAAAAAATTCAATTCTGCCCCCATCTAGTCATCCCAATAAATAAATAGATAAATATTAATATACAGCATATCTTTGTAAATACATGCTTATATTATATATGCACATAATAATATGTTTATATATAATCACACATACTATTAAATACTATATACATAATATATCTATCTATATCTATATCTATATACGTATATATATTCTTTTTTTTTAAACAAAGCAGAGCCCAGGACCCAGGGCCCCACTTGCAGCAGGTACCAAGGCAATGCTGTTAGAGACCAGACCCCAGGCTGTGGGTCAAGCTCTCCAGATACCCTGCTGCTGCTCACCACACAGCAAACTCAACTTTCTTTCCTTTTGGGTGTCTGCCTGACAGTGTGGTGAGTGCTGAGCCCTCCGCACATGAGAAGGCACCTGAGCCAGAGCACGCCGAAGGGTGAAGGTCTGGCCTTCGGGTGTCTGCAGCACAGGAGGTGTTGTATACAGGTGTTCGATGCTTTATATACAAATCCCTCTTATCCTTACGAAAATACTGTGAGAAAGTGACGAGAAAAGAAAGCTGTGATCAATAATAACGCCGTATAAGCAGCTACACCTGAGGACTCACCGTGGGTCGGATGTTGCACTAAATGCCTCATATATATTTCCAGTGTAGTTTGCATTTCCATTCTACAGCGCATAAGCGTATGGCATTCAAGGAGGTTAACTGAGATTTTTCCAAGGTCATAGAGTCAATAAGTAGCAAGAGATGGGTGCTTTCTTTTATAGATAATTCACTTTGTCAGTGAGGAATACTGGAGAATGCTATAAAATGTTCCAGAGCACCTGGAATGATTTATTTGCAAGACTGAGCATCACAAGGAATGAATGCTCAGCATGTGCTGCAGAGAGGTCTTCCGTATGCATCTGCTTAGGAGGACAAGAGTGCTGAGACACACAGCGTGTCGCTTTACATCCTCACTGGGCCATGCGCATCTGAACAGGTCCCTTCCACCTAGGCAGGTGAAGTCGTTAGATGGGTGATGTTCATCCAGGACTACAGATGTTCAGGAGACACTGTTGAGTCTTCCTGTCCATCACCTGCCACCTTGGCTGCTCCAGACTCTTGTGTGCCACTGCCTGCTGCTGCCTTTTCTAGCAGTTTCTCTTGGCAGCAGATCCAAGACCCTATGTCACACATCCAGCATCAGGCTTTGTGGATTTGTGGATGGAATTTTCGAGTGTAAAGGGGACCTGTGCTGTTTGTTTCTCAGGCACAGTTTCAAGAAGAAAATAGCATTTTATATCCTGCATTAATGGGAAATTACTTTCCATTAGGATTCGGAATGATTTGCACATAATGTTTATAAAGTAAAGGAAAAATGTCAAGCATTTCACTAACAATTTAAAGCAAAGCTCACAAGACTCTGCCAGAAATGAATTCCAAGAACATTTTCTTCACCATTTCTTCTTTCTAGAGAAAAATAATATTAAGAGAAAGATGAAAGGACAGGGGTCAATTAGGCGGAGTGCATCATGGGACTGAGATGGAACCTCTGATACCATCATTGCTGGGGAGTTAAAAAATGAATAAAGTGAGCCAGAAACAGGGAAGGTGGGTGGGGAATCACAACTTGAAATGATGGATTGTAGACAAAGCCCAAGTTCAGGCCCTGGCCAGGAGAGAGGCGCGCCTGTCCGAGCCCTCAGTAGGACGGCATCATGTTGCTTTAGCAGCACATGCTGCCCCTCTGTCCCCACAGAGAAGAAGAGGCCAAGGAAAGTCCTTGAGCTGAACTGTGCACCTGGGCAGTTCCCAGAAAACCAATTTTGGAGAAAATCAATCGGAAACTTGCAACCTTTGCTCAAGTATTATTCCAACCCTGGGGGAATTGATGTCCAGCTCTAAGTTATCACTTACCGAAGTGTGCACTGAAAGACTAGAGGACAAGATGTCACATTTTTTTTTATCAACTCATTTATTTTTGCTGGGTTTTATTCCCAATGAAATTCTCAAAGAAGGTACCACTTTATGTAATGACAATGAGGGGTTAAAGGCTGCACACTGAGATCTACTTTAAAATGTAGAAAAGGCCCTTCAGTTCCAACTGTGTGCTGCAGGCCTGTCAGAGCGAGGTGGAATAAATCTCTCAAATGACTTGTATTAAGACATTCTAACTCTCTTTCGGTATAAAAGAGACTTTTATAAATTCCTTGACACTTCTAAGGCTGCTCAGAAATGACTTCTACAGTATAAGTCATTCCCTCATTGGCACAAAATCTCTAGGATTACATTAGAAAATAAACATTTATTCAAAAGTGAAATGTGAAGTTTAAAATCTAAAGAAGACGAGCACTTTGCAAATAGAAACATGTGCATCTTAACCTAAATTTCCAAAGAGGAAATTAAAATTTCCAGAGGACATAGTTCACTCAGCCAGCAAGTTCTTCCTTTTCTTTCCTTCCGTTTTCTTCGGCCGCTCCAGCCCAGCCTTCTCCTTGTCTGTTTCTCTAGATTGTCCATAATGGTTCAGAGTTCCCAGCCAAAGGCTAGAGATAAGAGCATAACAGGCAGGGAGACAGAAGCCCCACACTTGGCTCAGATTCCGGCACTTGCAGGCTGTGCGACTTTACATGAACGACTTTACATGAACGTCTTAATGTCGCCGGGCTGACTTGAACTTCCCCTAAATGAAAGGATTGGGCTTCATGCCTCCAAAGGTGCTTTCTCACTCTAAATGTTGTGGTCACAATATTTAGAGTTATCTTTTATGAGTATTTGGCATTTCTTAAGAATTTCAAAGTGGAGAGGCTGGATATTTAATATTTTCTGAATATAAAAAATAAAATATGAACTCTGATTATGCTTTTGGAGCTGGAGCCATGGATGAGGGAAAGAGGAAGAGTCCTTTTCCAAGCTGAAGAAAGCTTTGGAGGGAAAGGCCTCTCACCGCAGGGAATGGTTTCCTGTAATTCTTCTAAACAGTCTGCTAAAGGAGTTTCTGAAAAGCTGGAAGATATAACTTCTAACTTACCTGTGGGAATTTTGATATGACTGAGCTAAAATGGTTATATAATCATGTTATCTCAATGCTGTATATCTTAAAATCATATATTCTGTAATCATATATTTAATCTGTAAGCTAAAATTTAAAATATTATCGTATAAATCTTAATAGCTACAATTTTTTTTTAAGACAGCATAGATGTCAGTTGTTTCTAAGGGTTACAGACAGCTATGTCACATGATTCTGTGGGGCACTGTGCTTGACTCCACCTGAGTGACACCCGCTGGTGTGGTCCATTTGTTATGGGTACAAGTGCAAACCCTCCAGATCATGGGAATGAGAGGCATGGGAACCATGTAAGAAAATCGCCCCGGCTGGTAACAAATGGCGGACACCAAGCCTTGGGTCAGGACAGGACTGAGAGGCAAGCCTGCAGCCCGCCCAGAATCACCTGCCCCATCTCATGGGGGTGACCAGTGAACAGCAGCAGCTGCCTCTCCTTGGAGAATGTGGCCCAGGACTGCCAGCCTTCCTGAGTTTTCAAGAAGTCAGATATCATGTTTATGTGCACCCTCCCAGTGTTTCTGTATTGGCAAACCAATCTACGTCGTAAATGTGAGCAGCAGGTCAAGCAGAATCCCATTTGGAGGCTGATTTCCATGCCCAGTGGTCCCAAGGCCACCTCTGATGGAGGCTCCCGTTCATCTTCTTATTCTCATATCCCAGCGTGGCAAAAACAACCCATGAACCTCGGTCCTGGTTGCAGGAGAGGGGCGCTGCTCAGGAAGCTTGGCAAATAAATGAGAAAGCTGTCATCTTTAGAGACAAAACCTCACAAGGTGAAGGGATAAGTTTTATTTGTTATACTCAGGTAACACAGGCTGTATGACTTGGGGAAGATGGGTAGTAAGGTTAAAAAATCATATTCTTATTTCTATAGATTACAGTGATTAAACTTGAATTCCCTTGGCAAATAATTTCGATGGATTACATTTCCTGTGG
The DNA here is from genome assembly GCF_000260255.1 of Octodon degus. Lineage (NCBI taxonomy): Eukaryota > Metazoa > Chordata > Mammalia > Rodentia > Octodontidae > Octodon > Octodon degus. The sequence goes on from NW_004524578.1 coordinate 21,834,225, forward strand.
GTAAATACAAGGCAGTTCTTGCTAGCAGACAGTTTTAGGCTTCTACTAGATTTCTCTCAGTGATTTGCAACTACTCATCATAGACCTAAAGTTGGTGGGAAAGGAAACAGAATTCAAAGGTGAATTAGTCTGGAGCAAGCCTCTCAAATTTCTGTCTACTGTACTAGTGGTGCTGAGCCTTTTAGAGCTTTCAGTGGTGACAGCCAGCTGAGGCATGTGTGCCATAGGTTCACCACTACTGCAACTGTGTTTTCTCTGATGGGCACAAATAGTTTTCTAAAAAGAAAAAAAAGGAAAACAATAATTTTTGTAGTATTTATCAGGATTATTTACCAGTGTTGTGAACTAAAGAAAAAGTATTACCTCTGAAGGAATTTTGCTACCAGAGTTTGATATTCTAGATTGGAAGAAAAGAAATTATAACTCCCAAAAGAAGACTGAACCAGGTATGTTAGTTCTCATTCAAAAGAAACGATGTTTTATGGGTTGAAGACAGTGCCTGGCTTGGGGCACACACTTGGTGTTTGAGAATGACTCTGAGCCAGAAACAAACTTGGAAGCACCAAACCAGGACTCTGCCCCATCAGGGTAGGAGGCGCCTGTGTGGCAGGATGCTGTGGCTGCTGTCGGGTCTCAGGGTGATCTTGCCTGTGGCCCCACAGTTTCCGCACTGAGCCGTGGCCCCCGCCCCTGGTTGTGCTGCTGACTCCTCCTTTCACAGGCATCTTCCTCCTGCTCCCTGGCTGCCCTGGGGGTGGCAGAGTTGTAGGAAAACACGGTGGAAAGTCAGCCTCTCAGACCATGGAAGTGAGCGGCAACTGAACGCCCTCCCCAACCAGGAGGGAGAAAAGGGTCTTCAGAGTCAGAGGAAGCCCAAGTCCCAGTGCTATCACTTCATACTTCTGGGTCTCAGTTTTGCCATCTACAGTATGGGATTTATGGCCCCACCTGCACAGGGTTATTCTGAGGACTTGGTAGAGTTTGTGAGTTAGAGGTGCAAGATGGGGGTGCTTGCTGCAGCATAGGAGCCCGCAGTGCGGCAGCCATTCCTGCTACATAACTGGTTGTCTGATTTCCCAGCCTACAGCAGACTGGAGCCAGCAGATTAGAAGGGCTCCAGGGACAAGGGACGGCTTCGGGAAGGCCAGTGGCAGCAGGACAAAGTGGCAGGTCGGAGGAAAGCTCTAAAGAGCAGGAGCAAAAACTCAAAAGGCACAGCAGTCTGGGGCATTTACTAAACGACCAAGAGCCCTCGTCAGGTCAGTAGCTCCCTGCAGACGCCATTCCTAGCCCTGGGACAGGGACTCTGGCAGCAGTGGTGTGCGTCGCTTTCCTTCTGCCCCTTTCCCCACACAGATAGGTGTGCATGGTGGGGCTGTGTTCACTTTTCAGCAGGATGTGCTGATCAAGTGCCTCCAAAGCATGCAATCCCCGAAGTCAGGGCCAGCAGAGAAGAGAAAGCAGTGGGCTCCCTGGGTGGCCTGAAAATAAGTACAACAAAAAGCTGAGAGTCTTCGTGCTGGCGTCTCACCTATGGCCAGAGCAGGCACTGTACAGAGCTGAAACCTTCATTGCTCAGAGCTGGGAGCACCCCAGAAGAAGGAGGGATAAAGGTGGAGTCTCCCCAAGCCCATTCCTCACTCTTTGGGGGCAGGAGAGGGCCCCTGACAGCACCCTGAAAATAAGGACAGGATTTAGGGACAGAATCCTCTTAGAGAATCCAGGGAAGGCCCTGCTGCGGTCCAGAGGCTCATTCCAAGCCCAGCTGGTGATCATCTCTTTCCCCAAGGACTGCTCAGAAAGGAGGGGACCAAGTTACCCAATGATAATTCTCAGGGGTGCATGGTGTGGCCATGAGTGGGCCTGGATGGGCTCTCAGCACTGCGGCCTCACTGTGTTCAACCTCAGCTTCTCCAGCCCGCAAATTGGGGAAATAGTGATACCTAACAGAAGGGTTTCTCTGGGGCCTGATCTACTAATTGCTCTGCTCCAGCTCATGATGAACACAGACACCAGCGTTCTATCACAATGGCTCAGTGGGGCTAAGGAATTGTGGGAGCGGATGCTGCTACCTGAGCAGTGCGCCTGGCATTTGTGTATGTGAGCAACTCACACTTTGCAGTAGAGATTTGAACAAAACAAACAGGGCATGGTGTTGCCCACTTGTAATCCTAGTACTCTGTGAGGCTGAGGCAGGGGGTGGCAAGTTTAAGCTTATCCCAGGCCACTGGTCTCAAGGAAAAGGGTGGAGGACTGGAGAGGCAGCTCAGTGGGAGGCCCTGGATCCAGTGCCTGTTTCCAGGAGAGGGTGAATTTTATTTTAGGGAGAACATGGTTTCCCTACCTGTTGTGTGTTGATGATGAATGTATTTATTGTCTGGTCATCCTAAAATCTTGTGGTAGGACTGTTCCCTTTTCCTTTTCCCTAATCAGAGCTCAAATAATAACTTTACAGAGACACTGGCTCTTTCTGTTAAAACAACCTTTGTTCTAGCACTTTCACAAGGAAGACAGTGCTTTTCCCACCTCTGTTCTCTGGTTCCACTGAGCCAGGTCTGGGAGCAGGGGCAACAAATGGGGCCTCTGCAGCGGCAGGAGGGGCTTCGCTAGGTGGCAGCTAGTGCACCGGAGAAAGCAGAGGGGTTGGGGTGGCCAAGGAGCAACTGCAGGGCAGTGGGGGAGGAGGGAGAGACTGCACAAAGATGGGCGGATGGCCCCGCGTGAGAACGTCCAGAGGGCTGGCTTCTGGTGGCACCTTGTGGTGTGACTTGCTGGGTGGAGTTCCCACGAGGAGGTGGAATCCACCCTGCACTCGGCTTCCCTCTGTGGCCTGGCCTATCTTCTCTGCCGAGGGAAGTTTCAGTCAGTATCACTCAGGTGAACACAAGCCTTTTTCTGCTCTGACTGAACTGAACTTGCGTAGGAGCCTCCATTTAGGCCAGCGGCGGAAGCAACTTAATCTGTTTTCCATTTCTGCTGTTGGCTTAAAAAAAATTTAATCTTTTTTCCATTTCTTCTAATGGTGGAAAAAAATGTAATCTTGCCATTTCACGGTAACTCAGTCTCTTCCAATAGAAAGCATAGATGATCCCCAATTATTGCTCAGGTAATTCACGACTTAAATGTAGTTGAGAGCGGAAACTCCCTTCAGCTCTGGGGTTTTCTCCAAGGTTCTCTCCTCCCCCTTGTCCACCTTGATGGTGCCTGGGTGTAAGGAGAGTTGATGGAGGATCCTAGTGGCAAAGGAGGAGGGGACTTGCCAGAGGAGGCCCTGGGCCCGTCCTCTGCCTTTAGTTGCCATGTCTCTGTGTCCTGACCCTGTGTACCTGCCCGCAGGTACACAGTCTCTGGCCTAACTGGATCCTTGGTGCTTCCTTGGGACATTGGCCAGCTTTCTACCACTGTCACCAAACATCTGACATTGACAGAGGGCGGGTCTTTTGTGGTCCATATGTTCAGGGGGATAAGTCCATGGCGCGCTGGCCCCAAGCCAGGAACATCATGGCAGAGAAAAGCTGCTCACTTCATGGCAGCCAGCAAGCAGAGTGAGCGAGGGGAGAGAGAGAGAGAGAGAGAGAGAGAGAGAGAGAGAGAGAGAGAGAGAGAGACACGAGGGGAGGGGAAGAGAAGCTTAGGAAAAAACACCCTTCC
>NW_004524578.1:21838800-21852516 GCF_000260255.1 Octodon degus
CATAGGCCTCCCCACTGCAGTCTCTGAGAAATGCTGTGCCCTGTGTTTGTGTGCTAAGGGAATGGGACGTGAGTGCTGCTCTCAGAATATCACAGTGGGCAGCGTGGCAGTGGTGGCTTGCCTGGGATGACTGAAGAGAAGTGAGAGGTATGCAGCCTACCTTTTCCCTGATGCATTCTGTGTGTGACAGGTAGGTGGCTTGCACAAGTACACTGCCTGCCATTTAGCATAGACTTTGGTCACTGCAGGTGGCTTGTAGAATAAATGTCAGGAGAAAAGTGTTGTCCCCATAGTCAGCATGATAGCCAACATGTGCTTTGGAACCTGTTTGCAGTGTCACAGATTGTGTAGGAGGTGACAGGAAGCAAGGCAGGCCACAGTATGGGGTCTGGAGCCCTGGAGTCTCATTTTGAGTTAGCCCAGGGGTCAGGCTGTCGTGACCTCTTGGAAGTAATGCCATCTCTTTGAGAAGGGGAGGCTTCATGACAGATGCCAAAGTCCCTTCTGGCATTTACAGTTTCTGTTTGAGGAAATACTTCCTGAGCATCCCTTATGGTTTGGCATATCTGACTCCTCTGAAAAACCGGTAGTGGGAAAAATGCTCAAAGGGTGCTGAACATTTCCATACACCACATTAAGACCCTGAACACTAGTGGCACTGCTGACCAGTGACTCAAGCTGTAGCAGTCCTCAGCTGCCAGCCCCCCCACACCCAGAGAAGCAGTGTGTGACCAAAGGACACAATGAAAGGGCTCCGTGCTGGGAACTCTTGGTTCCCCATTGCATCAAAATCACTCAAATGCTGTTCTCTTTTAAGCCCCAGGATTTAAATCCTTTTTCTCCTCAATTTCATCATTATGACAAAAGGAAGTACAGACTGGAGGGATACAGGGCCTCTCATAGGAGGAGCCACCCAGAGGAACACCTAGAGGTCACTGCAGTGGGACCAGAGGCTACAGGGTGAGCCATCTGTGAGTCACCACTGGGAAGGAGAGGGAGAAAGGTTCTCACCACTACCACATTCCCTCTCCCACCAGCTGAAGCCCTTCAGGTCCTCCGGGCTCTGGGGACGGAACATGGATAAATGAGCGTCCATTGTGCTGCTCATTTCCCCTGGACACCCGAAGCCCTGGGAAACTTAAGGCAGTACTGATGCCCAGCCACACTGCCTGGGCATCCGATGTCATTGCCAGGTTCATCCTGGGCACTGGGCAGGCCCTTGGATGTGCTGCTGAGCAGAAGAGCCTTCTCAGAGGAAGCAGTGGGGAGCCACCCTGATGCCACCCCAAACCTTGACTGATGTGGGCCCATGTGGACCTGCCTGAGTGTGAGAAGGCTGTAGGGTGGGTGACACTCGAGGAGGATGCCCTGTGGGTTAGAGAAATGGGCAAAGTGGACAATACTCAGTGAACTTTACACTGTTAAGTCCAACATCCTAAAATCCTCCCAACAGGAAAACTGCCCTGTCCATCCCCTCCCCACCCATTAACAAAGGGGCCAAACACCCTCTTTGACTCTTTTGCTTTACTTGGGTATAAAAAAATGGGTGAGGACAGAATAGAATATCCAGCAGACCTTACTTCAACTATCATTTTAAATCCAAAGGGGAAAAAAGGGTTTCATAATAATAGAAAAGAAATATAAATGGAAAGCATAAAATAGCTTTCCTGGAGTGGCTTTCAACTTCCTTATATCTCCTTCTTGAGGGACAGTCTTGTCTTCTGAGTCCTCATCAGAGGTCTTTGCCACTGTACCCTTCTAGGGAGCCACTGTTTCATGTGGCTGGGGCTTTCCCCTCCTGCTCCTCCCTCACCTTTATCTCTTCACAGGGACCTGTGGGGTAGCTGAAGGCCTTAGGGACTACAGACGCCTTGTCTTACTGTTTCCTGTTACAAAATGCCCAGTACCCACAAGTTAATGAAGAAAGGTTTATTTGGGCTGTTCATAAAAGGCTTCTGTACAGACTCAGCTGGCTCCAAAACAGGACAGCATGGCTGAGGAGAAGCAGTCCCTGGGAGGAGAGGCAGGAAACAGCACGCAGCAGCCTCCCTTCTTTCATTCTCTTGTTATGCCATTCAGGGTACAAGCCTAGTGGTTGGTGCCACTCACACCCAAGTGGTCTTCTGTCTTGAGTAAACCCATTTACCTGCACTCCGAATTTTGCTAATCCAACTAGTGGACTAATCCAGTTACCACACACCCATGATACAGCCACTAAATAGAGGGACATTTTAGATTCTAAACCATAACAGATCTGGAGTGAGGTGACCCCACCTCCTCCCCAGGTACACTAAGTCATTATATTAAACTATTTTAGGAATCCCCTATGTTCAGAAACCCATAGTACGTGGGGGGTGATTCCCCCCACCAATTTTCAGAATATGAATATTTTAGAAAAATAGATGAAATAAAGTCTACTCATATGATAGATAAATGTCTATTGACATTTGTACACTACCATTTTAATAGCTTGAGATAAAACTCTACAGTGTCTTACCACACATGAAACATATGAATAGAAAAATTGGATTTTAAAAATAGACAACATGCAAAATAAAATTATTTCAGCTTGAAATTACAGATATAAAATCTTAAAATAGTAACAAACTTAATTTGACCTACCAATACAGACATACTACATGAATTAGTGATCTTTGCAAGAGATCAGTCATTTTGAAAAACTCCTAAAATTAATCCTCAATTAACTCCTAAATTAATACTCAAAATGGATGATCTAGTCAAAATTGAAATGATATTTTGGGAGAAACTAGATGCACTTATACAAAAGTTTACCCAGTTAAATGATTTTATGAGAATGCTTAAGAAATTTTGAAATAAGAGTAATAGCTAGGAATTTGCTTTTACTAGTTATTAGCATTTATTTTAAAGTTATAATATTTAAACTGATGCAGTATTATTATGAAAATTGATCCATAGAACAAAACGAAGTAAAATAGATCTACTGCCCATAATGATTAAGTAAGTGACAAATATAAAGGTAGTATTTGAATTCCACTGAGAACGTGGATTATTCATTAAATTATGTTGGTATAATTGCTTAAGCATCATTAAAAACAATAGGCTTTACCTTTTCACCCCCAAACCCAAATAGATTAAAAGTAAACATTCTAATAGGAAAACACTGGACACAGCTTTAATATTTCTATATGATGGTAGTGGAAAAATAATGAATAAACAGTTATCTTCCTGCTTATAGAGCTTTAATTGCTATACATGTGCCCAAACAAAAGAGAAACCACATTCGTTAACCCATCACCAGTATAATCTGAAAAAAAAAAAAACAAAAAAAACCCAACAAACAAAACACTACAAATGATGATAAGATGGCATTATTTGTACCACAGTGACAGATAAAGGGCCAGAAATGTCTGTATCAAATATGACAGTCAAAGGAGCTCCTAAGATTTTATTAAAATAATAATGGGGGAGTGGCCAATAGCTCAGTGGATGAAAGCGCCTGCAAGCAGGCACAGGGACCAGAGGTTTGATCCCCAGCCTGCCGTGCCGGCCCCGCCCCCAGTCCCCGCGCCCGGGGCACACTGAGATGGCAATTGAGACTGGGCATGGCGGCGCATGCCTGTAATCCCAGCTCCTGGGAGGCTGTAAACAGGTCACTAGGAGTGCGATCTAGTAGTGAGACCCTGAAGACCCTTCCCTAAAAATACAAAAAAAAATTTAAAAAATAATAATAGAGTAATAAATTGACAGTAAATGTAAATTATCTTGGAAGGATTAATGTTCTGTGACCATCAGATCCATGACTAGGAATTTATCCTCAAGAAAAACTGCATGTTTTTGTGTGCATACATGCATAAACTTAGACATGCTTTTTTCCAAGGTGTTATGAAAGCCACAAGAGAGGGAAAGAGAAGGAAGAAAGGAGGCAAGAGAAAGAGGGAGGAAGCAAGGAAGAAGGAAGGAAAAGAAAGAGGAGAAAATAGAAGCATAAAGAAAAACAGAAAAGGACTAAGAACCTCAAATTCCCAACAGTTGATTAAAGAACTTGTGTTATATTGACGTAGTTTGCAGCTGGTTGCTAAAAAGGAGTCTGGGAACATGCTATGTACAGGGAGATGCTTTAAAGAAAACAGTTATATGTAAACATATACACAGACACATTCACAAAGATGCCTGAAATCTGAAAGCTTTATGTTGGTTGTCTCTGTAGGTTACAGATGACTTTTCTCAAATTTGTATACTTTCTCTTGCCATGTTGTAGTTTTAGGACAGAGTGCATTTTCAAATGTTCTTGAGAACTCTAGGCTTGGTCTAATAACTTCAAGATATCCTGCTAGTCTGTGGATATTCTGCCCATTGCTACTTGGCTTACTCTCCTCCTGCCCCCGTCCTGCCCAAGTCCAGCTCCTGGTCACTAGCTCTGGAAAAAGATTTATCTAACCATGGTGGCTCTCGGGACTGCTCTCCTCAATGCTGTGCATCATAGGTGATGACCACTTTGCCTTGTCCTTTAGATGTTCCCACTGGGTGAGGATGGGCCTTGTGATTCTTCTGCCCCTGCCTTGGGTGTTAGGCCAGGCTGGGTGGCCATGCCAAGCAGATGGGCTTAGCCTGTGTCCTTTGCCTTGGAGGGCTCAGAGGGTGGACCCTGAGCCCAAGAGGTCAGATGAGGCAGCCAGAGACCACCAACAGACCCCAGAGGGAGGTGTGCCAGGCCTGGGGGTGGGAGGGCAGGAGTCAGGGCCGCTTGTCCTTCTGGCTGCTTGCAGCACCCAGTTTCCCAGGGACTGCCTGCAGTGTTAACCTGTGCTTTTTGTCTCTGTATCGTGCGGACAGGTTCTAACATTCCCATGGACCAGCCCTGCTGTCGCGGTCTGTATGACTTCGATCCAGAAAACCAAGGAGAATTAGGATTTAAAGAAGGGGACATCATTACATTAACCAACCAAATAGATGAAAACTGGTATGAAGGAATTATACATGGGGAATCTGGATTCTTCCCCATCAATTACGTGGAAGTGATTGTGCCTTTACCTCAGTAAACATGAAACTCAAACTTGGGACACAGTTTCTTGACTGAATGAGTTCACACCAATGTTCTCGCCGTGTGGTGTGGTGTTCTGTGGCCTCTGTGCGCTCTGAGCAACTTAATGACTTTTATATGTGTGTTCTCTTTCTAATGTATTTTGTATCAGTTTTATTTGTATAAATGATTTTTTTGTTCTTGTTACATGAAAATAGTTTGCTTATTGTTCAAATAAGTCATTGCTTAAATGTATTTGCTTCTGGTTGCTAAAAAATAAATCATACCTGTTGCAGATACGTCAGCAAATTGCCTATATACTGTTCGGCTGCAGTGGAATGCAACATTCAAATCTAAGAAATGCTAAATATTTTGTTTCTTGACACTGCTGATGGCATCTAGTCTTTTTTCTCTTCCTCGTTTTAAGCTTACCTGCGAATAGCCCAATAAACATGGCACACTGTGTTGGCAAAAGGCCTTGGTGATTTTTAATGTTGAGTGGATGTTTTAAGCACAGTGTTAAATGCTGCAGAATCCTCCTGTGCCCATTGGCCGACCAAGGGGCACAGTTGGAGACCCGATGTGGTTCCTGAAGACATCCGTTGACCAGAGCAAGGCCTTCATCCTCTGTGGACTCATTCCAGCCACGGCAGCATGGGCAGCCTTCCACTTGCTTTCAAGTTTGTTTACAGAAGAGCCAAACTCAAGCTTTGTCTGTCGTCAGGGATCAGGAGGGTTTCTCAGGCAAGTCCGTGGTGGATGCTCAGGAGGTAGAGTGGCCGGCAGTTGGGCCGAGTGTCCACTAATGTAACCACTATCTTCAGTGAACCAGGACAGGCATATGTCATGAGCTTTGGCCCAGCAGGCACCACAGCAGTCCTAGGGCAGAAAGGGGTGTTTCCCCCTCTTCATAAAGGAGATTCACTGGATGACTTCCCAGGGTCAACAACCCCGAAGGGGCAGATGGAAAATTTGAGCTCAGATTGTTTGATGCCCCACCCCCACTCAAGTCTTTGTCATTGGCACTTGAAGCAAATGCCCAGAGGCTGGAACAGTCTTCTAAACCTGGGGACTAAAGCAGTTTGTTCAGTCTTCTGAGTCCATGGTAGTGAGTGAATTTATGACAACATCCTTTGCTGCCAACCACCTATGAGCACGTGTATGTGTGCACACACACACACACATACACACACACACACACATGCTCGCACCCACTTTATCCAAAATACTTATACCTCTTGTGTCTATAGTAAAAGCACAATATTGGCTAACATTTATGAAGGGGCTACCATGTATGTACCAGGGTTTTGCCAAGCACTTTACATGAACAAATCCATTCGGTCTTTATAAAGAAAGCACCCTCTGAGTTAGACCTGGCCCTGAGGCCTGTTTTTTAGATGAGGGAGCAGAAAAGCTAAGTAGTTGTTCCAGTGTTTATATTTTATAATGAGCAGAGCTGGGATTTTAACCCAAGTGGTCCCCTTCCACGCCCATGACCTTCACCCTTCTACACTCCCTCTCTTCATGTGGTGTGTTTATTTATATAAATTCACAAGTTGGTCTTTTAAAATATACCATCAGCTGCCACAGTAGAAATTTATCAAGCAAATGAAAACCCAAGGCCTTTCTTAATGCCCAAAAAACGTTTAGGCAACTTTCTTGGGAAATAGTAAGTGAAGTTCAGTGAGAGGTATCCACAAAGCTCTGGCTTCATAATAAACGACTCAGCAATTTACATTTGATTTCTGTCGAGCAGTTAGCGTGGTGCTTGTGTCACTTGACAGCCCCTGAAGAGGAGCTGCCATGATCGGGGCCTGGCAGAGAGCTGCAAGTGTCTGTGGTTAAGGGTGGCTGGTGGTGCCAGCTGCTGAGCAGAGTGCCCTTTACAGGGCAGAGCATGAACACACCAGCAGCTGCTACCTGGCCTGGCCCTGGACTCTGAATTGTGTGTCAGCCCTCTGCGCTTCATGGCTTTATACCCAGAAGACCACTCGACAACTTGCTTCAAGTTTTGTTTCATCTTTTAAAAAGCCACACAAATTTTACCTTTTATTGTTAAATATGCCCCTTGACATTTTAGCTGTCAACACAATTTTAAAAGTTCAGATAGCTTTATTTTTCTAATTGTTGAAGAAATACAGGTGTAGTGTGGAAAAAATTCAGAATGCATGTAAAGTTATAAGAAGGAAGCCAAAATCACCTTTTATCGCGTAACTTTGAAGTAATGACTTCTGTCAGCACTCTCATTATCTTCCCTTTTTACCCCTGCGTACGTAGATGCTCATCTGCATATTCATTCACACAGATTGGGAGATACATTATGATTCGCGTTTGCTTAGTAATAATTGTTAGCCTAGGTCTTCTGGATAATGATAGCATGGTATTTTATGGCTCTATAACTCCTGTAAACTCATACTGTTATACCTTTCCAGTTTTCCTACATTATAGGCAAACTGGAAACATCTATATACAGAGTCCACCAAAAACAATATAGACACACTTCAGGCAAAGAAAGAATAGTAGGAGGTTTTCTCAACAGATGTGTTACCCTCACATGGGGGACCCTAGGGGATGCCATATAGCTCAGAAAACCCTACTACACTGCTGGGCCTTGGAGAAGAAATTAAAAATGCATGTGCAGCAATCTCAGTGACCAAGGTTAACCAAACAGAAGCTTGCTGTAACAATAAGCCTCTGGAAGTGAATGGCCACACTTTTGAGTACCTCTTGTAATTGTAGAGGCATATATATATATATATATATATATATATATATATTTGTGTGTATTCTGTGTATTAGATTTATTTATTTGGTACAGGATCTCACTATGCAGCTCAGACTCATAGTGATCCTCCTGTGTGAGCCTGCCCAGCACCGGGATTATAGCTATGCGCCACCGTGCCCTGTTTCAGGGGCTGGCACAGCATGCAGTACTGGGTGCTCAGACCACTGAGCTATCTCTCCAGCCCCTGTATTAGATTATCTTTAATCTAATGCCACTTTAAAAATATTTTTAACCCATACCAGTGGGTCAAAAAGACAAACATCGCACTTAGCTATATTTAAATATGGTATATTAACTTCATTACTAGTGCCTGCACTTGGTACTTGTACATTTTTTATAATAGTAGTTTTTGCATAGTGTTTTGCATAATACCTATACCAATTTACATTTCTCCCAACAGTGTACAAAGGTTTTCCTGTTCCTCCAAATCCTCACTAATGTTTATCTCTTGTATTTTTTTTTAAGGATTTTTTTTTTGTGCAGGGTCTCACTACGCAGCTTGGACTCATAGTGATCCTCCTGATTTCTGCCTCCCTAGTGCTGGGATTACAGGCATGCGCCACCACGCCTGGACTCCATTGCCAGCTCAGCATGCCTGGGGGCAGGGCCAGTGTGGCATGTGGTGCCTGGGGTTGAACCCTGGCCCTTGCGCTTACCTAAGCAAGTGCTTAGTCCGCTGAGCTATACCACCGACCCTTTCTTGTATTTTTGGTAATAACCATCTTACTAAGTGTGAGTTGATACAGTGTTCTCCCCTTGTCACAAAGGACATGTTCTTCAACTCCAAGTGGATGCTGTACTTGAAATCACAGAGCACTACACTTGATCTTAGCCAAAAGGCTGAGAAGCGATAATCACAGAGCACTGAATCCTGTATACACCATGTTTTTCCCTGCGCACATATTCCATACCTTTTCAACTTTTAAGTACTTATCACGCACTGTGACCATAACTTTTACAGTTTGAAATGTGACAGTAAACTAGCATCATTTCTTCATAGTTTCATAGATTTGCTTCTACCACAGATGTGAAAAACTACAGCACATGACTTTTTTCTACTTCCTTATCACATTGAAAACCTCACCTTTCATGTGAAAGAAATCCTTCACAATTCCCCTCTCATTCTGAACTGCTAGCATTCCTCCTCTGGCACACCAAGGCCATTATTAAGAAAAATAAGTGTCGCTTGGACACAAGTACTGAAACAGTGCAGCAGTCGAGCTGACAGCTGGAATGGCTGCTGGGCGACAGCTGGGCAGGCAGCACAGACCACATGGGTGCACTGCACGAAAGGGTGGCTCATGTCCCCTCGTGATGGAGCAAGACTTCATCCTGCTGCTCGGAGTTGCACGCAGCTAAAAGATATAAACTGCTTGTTTCTGGCACTGTCCATGTAATGTGTTCAGACCACAGTGGATTACAGATTACTGATACTGAGGACCAAAGCCACAGGTCATAGAGCACTACGCTAATCCTTTGTGGTTTTGATTTGCACTTCCTTGCTGATGAGTGAGGGTGAGCTTGTTTTCTTACACCTGTTGTATTTTCTTTCTAAAAATATTGTGGTTTTTTGCCCACTTTAAAATCAGCATTTTGTTGTTCTTACTGAGTCATTGCTGAGTTTTGTTACTGAGTTGAGTAAATTTTTTACATACTTTAGATATTACTTTTGTTGCCAAAAAAATTGTTTTATATAAGTGCAAAGAGCTAGTCTCCATGTTTTCTTTTAGGAGTTTTATTGTTATGTCTTATTTTATTGATCCACTTTGAATTGACTTTTGTGTATGTAATACAATTTGAAATCTGAGTGTGATGCTACCAGGTTAGACTGTGTGCCTAACTACATGGCAGCCGGGCTGGAGAAGTGTACGCACAGACAGCTGCAGATCCTGTCTGATGACATGCTGCCCCCCAGGTCAGCTTGGGGTGGGTGTACAGCTTTACCTGTACAGCTGCTTGTGGAATGTGTGCAGCAGCTTCAGGGGCAATGCCCGGATGTTGTTCTGGGTGTCCGCCAGGGTGGGTCATGATTGGGAGAGACTGAGGCAGGAGCAGTTCAGGAAGAGGAGACAGAAGGGTGGAGGACTGAATATGTAGTGACGTTCAAGGCTACTGCTCTGGGTCTCCAGGTTGGGGCAACCACGGTAGCAACGGTCTTGTTTCTCTACAAGGCCAGAAGGCAGGAGAAACACAGGAGCCTGTATCCTGCCGAGGCTGTGGGGCTGGATCCTTTGATCTGAGCAGCCACAGCAGTGTGAAGCACATCTCATTTATTCATCTGCATATGTGGAAACACCTGACATCCCAGGAGTAAGCCCCAACTGGTCATACTGTATCATACTTTTAATGTGTTGTTCAATTAGCTGCAATTTTATTGAGGATTTCCGCATTTACAGATTTAAAACATTGGTCTATAATTTTCTGGTAGTATTTTTCCCTGGTTTTGGTATCAAGATATAATGCTAGCCATATACAAGAAATTTAGAAGTCTAGTCTGCAGGATCTTTTGTTTTATTTTGGTAAAGCTGTCTGGTACTGGGCTTTCTTTTGTGGGAGATTTTATATTACTCTTTCAGTTTATTACTCATTATTGATCTATTATACTGCACTTTCTTCATTCCTCAATCTTGGGAAGAGTGTGTTTCTAGGAATTTATCCATCTGTTCTAGGTTCTCCAGTTTGATAGCATGTAGCTGTTCGTGGTAATCACTCATGACTTTTTTGCATTTCTGTGGCATCAATTATTATGTTTCCTTTTCATTTATAATTATAGTTATTTGAGTCTTCTTTTCTTATGCTAGTTAAAATGTTTGTTATTTTCTTTATCTTTTTTTTTTTTTATTTAGTAGGTGGCCTCTAGGGTCTCGCTACACAGCCTGTACTTGTAGTGATCCTTCCTGTTTTCCAGCCTCCCAAGCATTACAGGTGTGCGCCCCCCACGCCAGTCTCCATCTCCCTCTCAGCGCGCCCCGGGGGCCGGGCAGGCTCCGCAGGCCAGGAATCAAACCCCTACCCCTGCGTCCGCCTAAGCAGGCGCTTTAGTCCACTGAGCTATCTGGCTAGCCCTGATTATCTTTATAAAACACCAACTTTTAGGTTTTTTTTCTTTGTGACTACTAAAATGCTTCCACAACAAATCTTATAACCATCTATTGTAAGTTGATGACTAAATTTTAATTGCATTGAAACTATATTCTCTTTTACCCTTCTAAGGTTCCTATTTTGTGTTAAGATCACAATTTACATATTTTTATATTAGATATACAATGAAAATTATAGCTCCAGGGCTGGCGAGATAGCTCAGCAGACTAGGTTCCTGCTCAGGCAAGCACAGGGACCGGGGTTCAATCCCTGGCACCATCAGCCACACTGGCCCCGTGCCCGGACATGTTGAGCCAGCCATCGAGACCAGGTGTGGTGGTGCACACGTATAATCCCAATGCTGGGGAGGCTGAAAGCAGGAGGATCACTATTAGTCTGAGCTGTGTAGTGAGACCCTATACCAGACACATAAAAAAAAAAGAAAATTACAGCCTCCATAGCTATTTTAATTTTTATTTTTAACCCTTTATGCTAAACTTTAAGTTTATATGTCACCATTATAGTAATACAGTATTTTAAAGTGTTCTGTACACTTACCCATACAAGTAAGTTTTATTCATTCATGCTTTCCTGTTGCTAATTAGCATCCTTTAATCTCCCTAACATCCTGCATAGGGCAGGTCGGTATTAGTGGGAGAGTCCTTGAGCTTTTGTCTGTGAATTATCTATCTCGTCTTCATTTCTCTTCTTTCTTTCAGCCACAGATGAAAGGGTCCTGGACCACTGGGGGACCTCAGCAGAAATACTTATTCCGGAGAGTTAGCCAACGTATGCCAGATTTGCCATGAACAAGACATTAACAGCATCTATTAAATCTCTGAAATTTTTGTTACTTATTACTGCAAATATAGACCCAATCTACAGTCATACACTGAAGGTAGAAATGAAGATAGAATTTGCAAAAGGTAATTGCACAGAGGTAGATGGGATCAAACTGTGCAGGTGCTACATGCCCTGCTGTGAGATTTCATGCTTTATCCTAAGAGCAGTATTATTATTGGGTAATACTTCAGAGTAATGAAATGGTAGAATTAGACTAGAAATCACTAATACCAATATCTTGTTTTTCTTTCCTTGCTGGGACAAAATACCTGACACCCAAAATTAAGGAAGGAAAGGTTTGTATTTCACTCACAGTGTATAGAAGTTTCGGTCCATAATTAGCTGGCTCCAAGAAAGAGTGGCACATGCCACAGGGGCAACACTTCAAGGCAGTAGAAGACAGCAAAAGCAAGAAACAAACCTCTTTTTCTCCTTTATATTATAAGCAGGTTCTCCCCGCCCACCATCACCAAGGGTGTGTGTAGCACTCACACTACCTCTGTGTCCTCCTCCTGCACAGGTTGAGGATGTTTACAAATAAGGATCCCCACCCCATGCAAGTTGAACTTCTAAACTTCTCAAGGTGACACAATACCATTATAACAACAACAAAAAAAATCCCAAGTAATCCCAGAAGACAAATATACCATATTTTCTCCTGTATGTGGAATATAGAAATAAGAAAAAAAAAACCCATGAAAGTAGAAGGGAGGCTATTAGAGGAGTAAAAGGTAACAGTGGGGAAAGGGTAGAGATTAAGAAAGCAGAAAGGGAGGTGGCTTTGAAACTATGTGATTCACACGTGTGAAAATATCACAAACCCATTATATTGTTTTAATATGTGCTAATAATTATAATAAAATAAGTTAGAATTTTTTTTTTTTTCAAAAAGTTGGCTCTTAAGAATCAATGATTCTTAGGGCCAGGGAGATAGCTCAGTAGAATAAGCACCTGGCTGGCAAGTATAGGGTCCTGAGTTCAATCCTCAGTGCTGGAAAAAAAAAAAAAAAAAAGAAAGAAAGAAAGAAGCTCTTAGGGCTGGCCAAATAGCTCAGTGGATTAAAGCACCTGCAAGCAGGCGCAGTGGCTGGGGATTTGATTTCTGGGCCTGTCCTGTGGGCCCTGCCCCTGGGGTGCGCTGAGAGGTCAGTTAAGACTGGGCGTGGTGGCGCGAGCCTGTGATCCCAGCACTTGGGAGGCTGTAAACAGGTGGATCACTATGAGTCTGATTTAGTAGTGAGACCCTGAATACTCACTAGGCCCTTCCCTAAAATATAGGGAAAAAAAAAGAATCAATGATTCTTATGATTACTTTGTATTCCTTCGAAACACAAGCAAGAACTTGTGATGGCCTACAGATATAAGTGATAAAAATACCATAAAAGATAATAGATTTTAGAGTTTGCAGACAGGTCGAATTGATAAGAGGAGAGGTAAGTCAAAGCTCCCTTTTATGGTTTGTGTATAGGTGTCCCCATAAAGCCTCATGTAGTCATGGGGCAGTTTCTGGAGTTTGTGATTGATTATTGTAGGTGTGGATGGTGCACCCACCCTGGGGCAGATTAGTGGCATTACAATGTAAGGAGAGAAGAGAAGTCAGCTGCTTCAGCTGCTACTACCCCTCCCTTGTGCTCTTGCTCTTTGCTGCCACCATGAAAAGTTGCTTTCTGCTATGTGCCACTCTGCCTTGGAGCCAGCTGAATATGGACAGAAACCTCCACTAACTGTGAGCTAAATAAACCTTTCCTTCCTTCACTTTGAGTGTCAGGTATTTGTCCCAGCAACAAGAGAAGGGTAATTAAGACAGTCCCAGATTTCTGACATGTGACAGAGGTAGGGATATCACTCATTTTGATGTAGGGCACAGAAAAGAAGAAATGGGATAGGAGAGGGTGACACAGATACAATGACATCATCCCAGAGCAAGTAAGTGGCAAATGCCATTGGATCTAGAATCATGAAGACAGCATGGGCTGGAGAATTGTTCTGATGACTTACCAGCAGA
>NW_004524578.1:21853311-21855984 GCF_000260255.1 Octodon degus
CCTTCAGTTAATCATCAAAGTAACAGTGGGGAGTTACTCAACATTATCCATGAAATTGCTAAATACTATTTTGATAAATTTATGTCAGAGCAGTGTATTTTTATTGTTGTTTTTAAAGACTAAGAAAGAACTCAGAGGCTTCATAAAACAAGCATCCCCAGATTCGTATCTAGGGCCAAGAAGATTGAGAATAAAATGTCCATTGTTCTGCAAATTCTAAATAAGGAAAATGGAAAAGAATTTTTTAAAAACTGATAAAATTGACATGAAATTTCAAACCAGGTAGATATTGCAGATGATTTGGGCTTAGACGTTTTACTGGGACCAGCCACTTCTCGCTGACGTTGCCAAATGGATGTGATGGAAGATTCTGCATGAGTGGTGGGAACTGGCAAGGGAACCATCGCGTAACTAAGGCTGAGTGTTGGTGAGACCCAGTAGTGGCCACTGCTTCGGTGGTAATGGCCCCCATGGTGTTACCACCGGGCAGTGGTAATGCCCCCCACCCCCTGCAGTGGCAGCTTGGATAGGAGGCCATTCTAGAAATAAACAGAGGGACAAATGTAGGAGAAACATCTGTTTGCACTGTTGTTTCTCTCTTTGCCTTCAAACATAGAATTTGCTCTAGATTTACCTCCCAGCCATACATTTATATTATTTTAATGATTTTTATTGTGTATATTGTAACCAAGATAGAGAATATAGAAAACGTATCTTTTTGTTTTGAACAGTTTTTTTGTCCTTGTTTTTTGGTACCTTGGATCAAAGTCAGGACCTTGTGCTTGCAAGGCAGGTGCTTATGCCACTGAGCTATCTCCCCAGCCCCATCTTTCTGTTTTGACATGGGGTTTTGCTCTGTTGCCCAGACTGACCTTGAACTCATAGACTCAAGGGACCCTTTAGGCTCAAATTTCTGGTAACTGATGTGACAGGCATGGATTACCAGACCTGATGATATGATTTAAAAACACACATTTGAGGGGATTGGTTGTTTTGCATTGGAGAATATATAAAGGGGGTAAAGTTTAAAAAAAAAAAAAACTATATGTACAGTAAAGCCCTATGCTTGTGGTTAACCTTTAATTTCTCACTTAAAATGTTACTTTTCCCAAGAAACCTCTAATACTCTGAAGATAAACCAGCTGCTGTCCTCTCCTGTATGTTTCTAGCTCCCTGTTCTTTTGTCTCTAGGAACAGAGGTTATGCTGTGTTTCTGTTCCTCCTGCAAGGCAGGAGCCACATGCCTTCCGCCATGGTGTCACTCAGAAGGTGCAGGCATCTGGCCCACTGTCCTTGTGCCTATACCCTGCAGCACCCTGCACTTCTAGGAGTCCCTCCTCAGCTACACCATGGCCCCATGCTGATGGTGGGGGAAGAAGGAAAGTGGGTTTTCATCCTCGTCCATATGACATTTATTTTTTTCCCTGAGGTAAGGATACAGATGGCTCACTGGCAATTGAAAACCTCACAGAGTGTTAATGTGTTTTGCAAAACGAAATGTTTTCACCACAGTTCCATTTTGAAAAAAGAACTTTCATGTATTTCTCGGGGGTGCTTCATACCCACGCGTTGCTGGGCTGAGTGTGCGGAGCAGGTGGGCCCCTCCCGTGGCACACAGCCACTCAAGTGGCACATGGCACAAGGGCACGTGCTTTTCATGTGCAGCTCTTCCCAAGACTTGTGTGAAGATAATGGTCGCAATTTCAAACAGTACAGTGGGCAGTATTCAGTTTCTGTACACTTTGTTATTTTCACTGGGGAGATGGCTCAGTAGAATAAGCACTTAACTGGCAAGCACAAGGCTCTGAGTTCAATCCCCGGTTCCACAAAAAAAAAAAAAAAAAAAAGACGCACTTTGTTATTTTCCCTCAAATGGATCAATTCTAGAATAAAATGTTGTGATTCCAGAAGTACCAGAAATGATGTTCTAGACATGAGTTTTTCAGAAAGCAAAGGGTAGTTAAAAAAATATAGACTGATTGGCTCTATTTTCCTTTTCTTAAGTTGAACCGTATTTGAGTCAATACTCTTATAAAATGGAGCATAGACTCGCAGACATTCCTAAACAAAGTCTAATGCACCAGCTTGTCATAGATAACCTGGGTTCATGAGCACAACCACAATTCTGTGTAATGACATCGTGTGTACTTCAAACCCTGTTGATGTGGCAGAGCTGTAAACTGACAGTAGTGAATCTTTCACTTTCTCGTGACTTTTTACAGTTTTTTCCCCAGCATATTTATGCTGTCAGTATGCTTCCTCTTAGCAGGCCTTCTGTCCCTTTTTAATTCATAAGATGAGCACATTTGTCTGAACTATGTAAAAAAATAATAATCTTGAACAACACTGAAGCGACTGCTTCTAAGTGATGTTTAATCTATAAGCTTGGCTGGATACTGAGAGGCCTCTTCTACTGTTGGTCTGCTTGTGAACAAGGAGAAATTGTTGGCATTAGGTTCTATATTAGAAGGAAGATCCAAAAAAGCACCAGAGAAGTCTTAGAACTTATTAATAAATTCAACAACTTGGCAAGAAACAAAAAATACACAAAAATCTATAGCATTCTTGTACACCAACAATCAGCTCACCAAGAAAAAAACCAGGAAAACAAACCCATTCACAACAGCTTAAAATATTTAAATACCTAGGAATCAACCTAACATAGAAAGTGAA
>NW_004524578.1:21857185-21863139 GCF_000260255.1 Octodon degus
CTGAGTTCCCTAGAGCTCAGCATAACAGCATGGCTTTACTTCTTATACTTTGTTTTTATACTTTTCTGCTGCATGGTTCAGACCAAAGTAAAGCAGGACCTATGCAACAAGAGTTGTAGCTTTTGGGTCTGATAAGGTCAGTGAAATCCCCTTAGGATTTTTCCTGAGATCCTGTACCTCAGATTGTAGATCCTTTGTCAAAGACCTCAATATAAAGCAGAAGCACTAAATCTGTTGGAAGAAAGTTTGGGTAAAAGTTTTGTTGGCACAGGCAAAGACTTCCTGAATAGAACGCTGGCTTCAAGGAAATATCAAGAGTGAACAAATGGGACTGTGTCAGATTTGAAAGCTTCTGCATAGCAAAATAACCAACCAAGTGAAGAGACGAGCTAAAAACTGGGGGAAAAAAATTGCCAGCTACTCCCAGAAATCTAATATGTAAAGTATATAAAGAATTTCAAAAAAATTAGCTCCCTCAAAATAAGAAATCCAATAACAAATAGGCAATTGAAATGAATAGATACTTCTTTGAAGAAGTACAAACAGGCTAAAGTATATGAGAAGATGCTCAGCATCTTTGACCATTAGAGAAATGAAAATCAAAATAACTCCAAGATTCTGTTTCACTCCTATAAGATGGTTATTACCAAGGCCTCAAATAACATCAAATGCTTACCAAGTTGTGGGGTAAGAGGAACCTACACTTGGTGGGGATGTAAACTGGTAGAACCACTATAGTGATCAAGGTGGAGTGTCCTCAAAAAACTAAAACTAGAAATTCCACTTGCTTCGGCTCTACCTCTTCTGTTTACCTTCCTGAAAGAGTTAAAGTTATGATACCACATTGATACTTGCAACTCATATTTGTGGCAGCACAGCTCACAGTGAATTTATGGAAGCAGCCTATATGTCCGTCAGTAGATGAGCGGACAAGGAAAATATGGTAGCTATACACTGTGGAGCATTATTCAGCCATAAAGATAAATTCAAATCATTTGTAGAAAAATGGATGGATTTTGAGCCCATAATACTGCGATACATCAGACACAGGTTAAATGTCACGTGCTTTCTCTAAAATGAAAGAGCTAAGGTATAAATAATTTAAAGAGCAATACAATGAAAGATGGTAGGAAACAAGGAGGTAGATTCTTTGCCAGCTACTCACAGAAATCTAATATGTAGAGTATATAAAGAGCTTTTAAAAATTAGATCCCCCAAAATAAGAGCTCCAATAACAAATAGGTAATTGAAATGAATAGATACTTCTCTGAAGAAGTACAAAGAACTCCCAAAGTTAGGCAGGGAACCTGGGGAGGGAGGGAGAAGGGAAGGCAGCAGGAGAGGGGGAATACAAATGATCAAGATACTGTGTGTATATATGGGTCACTTCACCAAGGTAAAGGTAATTACTATGTATTGTATACATACACTAATAAAATCAACCAATAAATAAGAAAATAGAAGAGTAGTGTATTAGTCTGATTCTCATTACTACCATGACATGCTTGGGGCTAAGTTCCTTTATAAAGACGAGAGGCTGATTGAGCTCAGTCTGGAAATTGATGGCATGGGGTCGGTGTCTGCTCAGCTCTGGCCAAGGCCCTGTGGGGCGACAGCATAACAAGTGGAGCACTGTGGGAGCGAAGGTTGAGGGCAAGGCAGGAAGCCACAGGGAGAAATTTGGGAGTCAGGCTTGTAACGTGGCTCTTGTGAGGACAGACTTGCGTACCACAAGAACCTCTTAACTCCTTCCAAGGGCAACCCCTGGGGAGCTAGGGACTGCCATTCACACCAGCACACCAAGGGCCAAGCCACCATTACTTGAAGCCTGGGAGGACAAACCACACCTAAACCAGAGCAGGAAGGATGGCTCTAGTATACAAGCAAAACATGAAAAGAATCTCAGAAGTCACGCTACACGGACCTTTTGGAACATCTAATGTACTTCAACACAGGAAGGGGTATTGATTCCCAGCAAAAATCCTGGCCCTGAATCTCTTGACACATGCACAAGCCTGGGTCAGAGCTGGGTTTTCTGACTAGCTCACCTTCTGCCTCTGAGGGGAAGAAGAGGAGTTTGCTACATACAGAGCAAGATGAGCTCAAAGGCACCTGCTAAACTGTTCTCCTGGGCATCTCCTTTGACTCAGACTGCCAGGGTTTCAGCAGTCCCAGTTCCCAAGCCCCTGGCTTGAATTATGGGTCTGGTACATCTGGGACCCTCAGGAACTCCTCAGGGATCCCAGTGCCACATGAATAGCAAACGCAGAGTGAGGGTGTAGCAGTTCCTCCTCAACCAGAGGATCCCTCTGCTTGTGAGGCTGAAGAGCGACTGGATGGAAAGTTGGACAAGATCTTATGAAGCAAATTTGTGTTCCAAAGAAGGGTACCCACACTGGGAAGCCACAAAGTGGGGGCATGAGGTGAGCATGTTTCCCACATGGGGCTTGGGGCATCATGAGAAGCCCTGTGCGGTAGACACCATGGTGAGCACGCATGTGCAGATCTCTTAGCAGCAGGAACACAGCCCAGCATGACAACATCTGGGCTTCGGGCGCACACCCATCACTGGAGCTTAAGGCAACTGACTTGTGACTCAGGCCACCAACACCAGGCGACAGTGACTGGCTGGTGTGCAGGGCTAGCTGCTCTGGCTTCCTGTGTTGGGTCAGGGCAAATCCATGGTACAGTGTCTTCACCAGCATCCAAGATCACACAAAACTATGCCTGGACTAGAGACACAGGCATCTCCTGTCCCTTCTCCTGCGTACCTCACTCCCCCCATAATTTCCTGCCCCTAGATCTTTCTCAAGTGGGAAGGGAATCAAGAGATGGAAAGAGGGAGATGAGGGAATGGGGATGAACAAAGGGACTGAGAAGACCTGTGTACGTGGTGTTCCAACTCCTCCCAAAGAATGTGAATAGTATGCATTTACTCTAAACAGGCTAATGAAGAAAGTGCCGCACTCCTCTAAGTTTGTTAACTTCCAGGGCTGGATTCTGCATCCCTCAGGCAGTCCACTCTGCCTTCCACAGGTTTCACTTGTTTTCTAATCCACCAACACAACCTTCTTGAATGTGCTTCCAAGTCCACTTCAGTTCTGCAAAGAGAAAGATCAATCCTGTAATCAGAACAAATTAAGCTGGAGGCCCTGAACTGACATTGCTTCTGTCAGAGCCCAGTACCACAGGCACCTACTGGCACTTTCCTGGCCCTCCCTGAAAGGGAACATTGCCCTAATTCACTTGTCTGCGTGTGCCTGGAGTTGAGTTAGGAATCTGCAACTCATGCAGGAAGGACAGATCTTGAGGCATGTGATAGAAACAAGGAACCAAGATGGAATCTAGGGAAGAACTTGGTTTCCTGGTCCTCTCGGGATGCAATGCATTGCCATTGCCCTCAGTTGGACAATGTTGAAGAGAGCTCAGGTGGGGCAGTGGTCCAGGAGCTAGGCAGGGAGGGGCTTGGCCCCTCACCCACAGACACAGTGGGTGGGGCCCAATAGCCAGATCAGCTCTCTTAGGCTTCAATATTCCCATGTCCTGAACTATTCCCATTCCAAGCTCTTGGAACTTTCAAACATTTGGGCCATGCTTTGGCAGCCCCTAAGGAGCAGGAGAGAAGAGGGTGGGTGGCCAAGGAAGGCTCAGTCTGCACCTGGCCTGAAAGGCCAAGGAAAGTGCTACTGGGGGAGGGGAAATCAGGCGACCCAGCAGGCTCCTCAGTGACTTTCCTCTGTGGCCCTTTCTTATCCCAATTCACAGGAGGAAACTTGGCCATCCAGGGAAGACTGCCTGGGTAAACAGGAACACAGAACTATAAGGCCACTGGGGCTATTTTTGCACTCCTCTCTCTCTCTGGACCAACTGCTTTTTGAGGGGCAACCTGGCTAGAACGCACCTGCTCTCGGGGGAGGCTCCTTAGCCACTGGTTGAAAATCAGGAGTGCTCAAGGCTTTGGAAAAGGAGCAGGAGGTCCTTTGAGACATTAACCCTTAGAGCAGAGCCCACAACCTAGCCAAGCCCCCAGTTCTGGAGGTGCCCTCACACCTCCCTGAGGTGCAGACAGGGCCCCCAACTCAACACAGCTGCCACTGCACCAGCATATTTCTTTGAATTCTCCATTTCATGTTGAATATTCAAGTGGGTTTTGCAGTCAACCCCATGCTGGTTTTACAATATGAATGAATGGTCTGAGAAGTGGGACAGGCAGTGAACCCGCTAAGAATATGAGGTGCTGCAACCCTCTGTTTTGGTTTGCTTATTTGTCAGAAGGGGAGGAAAATATTATCAACCTCATAGGCTGTTGTGTTGACTAAGTTAGGACAGGACAAATTCCTGCAAGTGTCTGGGGTACATGAATATTTTGGGATGTTACCATGGCCATTTCTCTACTGATGTGTCTACAGACTTCAGAGGTTCATT
Organism: Octodon degus; assembly: GCF_000260255.1. NCBI lineage: Eukaryota > Metazoa > Chordata > Mammalia > Rodentia > Octodontidae > Octodon > Octodon degus. Next base: position 21,861,611 of record NW_004524578.1, read on the forward strand.
TTACTGACTCCTTATTTCCTGATACCTGTTTTTGAATCAGTTTACCATACTGAGCACCCGGGCCATATGAAAATAAGATACTGTGTTTAATATTTTGGTTGAACAAATAAGAGCAGAAGCTTATGGGAACTGTCTTAGTTACTTTTTACTCGTTGCTGGGACAAATACCCGACACTCAAAATGAAGGAAGGAAAGGTTTATTTAGCTCACAGTTACTGGAGGGTTCAGTCCATATTCCGCTGACTCCAAAGCAAACAACAGCAGTTCATGCAGCAGAAAACAATGAAGAGCAGAGGAGGAGCAGCAGCTGCAGCGGCCTCCATCAAGCCTCTCTCTTCCTCCTGCGCTGACTGCAAGGGTCAGCGCTCCACAGTGAAGATCGGAGTTCCTCCAAAGTGGCGAGGCTGCTGAGCTCAAGCTCCTTCGAAGACTGGGACTTCTCCACGGAAGCGGGGCTGGGCAGCAGGAAACCAGGAAGGGTGGCTTCCTGCCTTTCTCAATTCCTGGGCCCTGCCCACCTGCGGGGCTTGGCCCCCATGCTGAGATCCGCCAGAGCTGATTCAGCCAAGTTGACACAATGTATCAACTAACACAGGAACCTAATTTTCTTTCCTATAAAAGGACTGGCTCAGTACTCCCACTATTTGTGCAATTCTGCGTACTAAGTCAGGTTCCTGAAGAGAAACCAAGGTGCACAGGTGCGTTGTCCCTTCCAGCTGCCGCTGCGACCTACACACTGACCTGTCCTTTGGTCTCTTCACAAGGTCCCAGCCAGTTCGTCTGGAGGAAAGAGGGTCTTGGAGACCCCTACTTGACCAGTGTGAGCCCGCTGAGGAAGAGGAAGGCCAGGAGCAGGCGAGGGAGGTGGGCAATTTCTCATGCTGGTGCACGCCCACCAGCATCTGGATGCGCCAACGCTGACAGGGCAGTAGAGAGACCGTGAGGGGTGCAGTCTGTATTCCATGGAGAAGCAGACGAGGGTGCAGTCCTGGCTTCTTCCCTCACCCTGTAAATTATAAATCCTTCAAGGAGCCTCAGACTCGTCCTGGATGACAAGGGAGAGTGCTGTGAGCCACTGAGGTGAAACATAGGAACACCAGGAAGCCCTGGGCACGATGCCACGAACCCCCAGGACTCCCCTGGCCCAGGTTCATAGCCAAACGTCTCACTTCCCGACCTCCCCGTAGTCTACAGCTCCACGAGGCACCTCGCCCTCCTCTCTGCCCCTGACGCTCTTGCCTTTACTGCCAACCCCGGGCTGGGGCTCTGAGCGGTCCCCGCCACGGTGACGCTCTACACCCCAAGCCCGCGGTCCTCGGGCGCCGCTGTGCCAGGTGTCCCTGGTCTCACCGGCCGCGTGCTCGCTGGCTGGGGACCGCGGCTGAGGTGCGCGGGTCTCCTTTGGGGTCCGGCTGGCTCAACGCCCCGGACGCCGGCCTGAGGCTCCAGGCGAGCCCGCAGAGCGGGCGGGGCGAGGCCCGGTAGCTGGCCCCGCGCCGGCGGCTTCCAGGCAGCGGGCGGAGGCGCGT
>NW_004524578.1:21863363-21878471 GCF_000260255.1 Octodon degus
AGCCCCGCGTGCGCGTGCGGACGCCAGGTAAGTGCGCAGGGCGGGGCCCGGGGCAGGCCGAGGAGGCGCCCAGCTTGGCCTCGCAGAGGGCTGTTGGCTCCGAGCGAGGTGGGGCTGCATAGCGGGCGCCCTAGGGACCAGACACTTCGGGACCTTCGGGGAGAGACTTTCGGGCTCCCTATGGGTCGAGCCACGCTCCTGACGCGGGTACTCCGCTGGCTTGGGATATTCGGAATGGGAGCGTCAATAGAAGGCGGCCGAGGGCAGCCGGTTCCCGGGCGCACAGGACTGAGGGGACGCGCGCCCTGAAGGTGGACGTGGAGGGCCGGGCTGCGGGGAGTCGCGCGGTGTCCGGGTGAGAGCGCGTGGCGGGGGCGCACGGCCCTAGCCTGGTCCTGGCCGCCTCCTTCGCTCCAGAGTCGCCGCCCCGGGTCGGAAACAGCAGCACATTTGCGGATCGCATTAGGCCAGGCCCTTAATGCCTTCTCCAGATGGAGCGAAGCCACCGACCCGCCCCCGGACACCGGCTCCGCCAAGGCGCCCGCTAGGCGAGGCGAGAGTGGAGGGTGACCTCGGCTTTTCCAGTCTCGGCTCATTCTGATTTCCCTGCGAGTCTCCGCTAAGCTCTGTTGGTCCGCCCTCGCCTACTTTTAGGAGACTGCTGGGCCAGCCTGGGCTTCGCCTTCCAAACCTCCCTCCAGTACCTCAGCCTTGGGAGCTGCAGATCCGGACCTAGAGAACGCCTGGTGTCGTCGAGTGGAAGAAGGCCTGCCTTCCAGTCCTAGAATGTCACTCTTGCTGTGTGACCTTAGGCAGGTCCCTTCCTTCTCTGGACTAGTTTAGTTGGTTTCAGACCTATTTTTGCCTCAAGGAGCAGCAGCTGGCAGGTGCTCCAGCCTTTGGCTCTCCGGTGGCTTCCTGTGTCACATGCCTGTAGCTACACCCTGGTGCTGACAAACGGGCTATGAGGCCGCCAGGGCAGCCATGTCCTGGCTTGTGGGGGGCAGTGACAGAGTGGTGCCCACCACGGAGGCAGGCTGAGCTCCTCTCAGCAGTAGGGAGCCCATCTAGAATCAGCAAGATCTTCCCAAGACAATAGGTATCTGGGCTTCCAAGCCACCCTCCCTCCAATATGCTTCTTAAATCATGGGTGCTGGCGTTGAGGCCAGAGCTGGTTGGAAACCCACTCTTTCCTTTTTTGTAGGCTGTGAGTGGTACCCTTTAGGAGGCTGGGCTCATGGCTTCCTGGAGGAGCCCCAGGCTGCTGCTGGTATGGATGATCTTCACACATTCTGCTCTCCTGCAGGTAACAAGGAAGGGGGATGGTGGGCATTTGGCTGTTCTCACAGGAATGTTATTTTGGACCAAGTAGATGTAGCATAGTTATATAGTGTTGACCCTATACCAGAGAACTGAACTTTTCCTTTTGTCTCCAGCCTATGGTATTTCTGGTGGGTTTAGCTGTAAGGATCATCCCAATACCTTGGGTGTCTGTAGATCCTGAGCAGGGCCTTGATGCCACTGTGGATGGCATGCAGCCATGAGAAATCTGGGCTACAGTACACCCTGTCTTGTGGGCTTGAATGTCTGTCTCTGCATGCGCATTGGTGGCTCTACTGCTGGAGGCCAAGGTGAGAGGAGTGGGTAAGGCCAGATTCTTGTCCTAGCTCAGCCACTGTGTAAGTATTCCTTAGCATCTGCTAACATATCCTACTGCTTTTGCTGTCATCTCTTTAGACTCCTGTCTTGTCCATTCAGCTTAGCAGGGCTGAGTAAGGCATGGCATTGTTATTTGCTTACAAGGCAGACTCAGACAGAGGAGTGTGGCTCCTGTTGCCTAACAGATAACAGAGAGTGGTAGAGACAGAGGCAAAATCAGAACACATGCTTGGCCCACTTAAGGCAGCCTCTAGGCCAGCACTTGGGGTACAGCTTGGGAGTGGAGCACTTGCCTAGCATGCGTGTGACTCTGGGTTCTATCTCCAGCACCACAGAGTACAGCCTCTACGCCCTTTCAGCTCATCTTTGCTCTAAGTGGGAATGCAAGCCCAGGATTGATGGATTTTACTTTTCAAGACGGCTGGATCATCCAGATTTCTTATAAAGTCTCCTAGTTTACAAAGTAATGAAAGCCAGACAAATGTTTGCAGCCTGGATTCAGCCAAGTGTGTGGCCCCAGATCGAAAGTGCAGAGCACGTTAGGGTTGATCCTGTGTCCTGAGGGCTGCTGCAGCTGCCTCATTGTGCAGCGTCTTGTGTGAATTAGAACATGACTGTCCCTTTCTGAAGATGTAATTTCTCAGGCACATGGCCTGCTGGGCTCTACCCCCTCAGGACCTAGTGGAGGGCCTGGCACTGAAGGGCTGGGAAATAAGCCTGCATGCACGAGGATAAGTTAATCAGACTTCTCTGCCTCAGGTTTCACTCTCCTGGACCTCAGCTTCTGAAGCCTCTTTTTGCTCCAGTGCCGCATGAATTCTGTGACTCACAGAACTGCTTAGCAGGGAACATCTTCTTCCCCAATATTCCATTTTCTCGGTGCTTCCCTGGAGCCATACTTGAGTAGCTATCTTTTGTTACAATAAAAGCCAAGTATCTTCAGGGTGACCCTAGCATTTCCCTGGCAAGGTAGAGTGTTGGGGTGAAAGCATGTGGTCCTATTTTTCTGTGGCTTTAGAGGAGCTGAGGCTGACTACAAGAGCATCAGAGGTTTGTTCCTGGTCAAGTGGGGCTGAGCCTTCAAGGCACAGTGTGTCACTTTGCCTTCTTTCACCCTATAAAATTTAAATGTGCTTTGAGGCAGTCTGCTGACCTTTCGCCAAGGGCAGCGTTTGCCCAGCTTGACTCACTCACAGACCTTTTTGGATTTTTCCGTATCCATGAGCCTGGGGTGGTGCTGTTTCATAGCATAAAAGGAGACTCCAGAACAGTGGTCACCATCATCCTTTTTCTTCATGATTGAACCCCAGACCCTCCCCCAACCTCAGTACTGTGTCACCCAAACATCGCTGCCACCCACCTCTGCTCCATATCTGTCGAGAGGAGGCAATATTAGTGTCTACCTCGCACATGTTTGGAGGAGTTAAAACACTGTGAAGTGGAAAAAAAGCGAAACATACTACAGTACCTGGTGCATAGTAAGTTCATAGTACATGCTGCCTGTCCCTGCCGCTGGCTAGCATTAAGGTTTGAGTGAGCAGGTTGCCTGTATTTGCTGTGGTGGGGCTGTAGGGAGCACTCCTGAGGCATCCGGTAAGCAGAGAGATGCTGCAGAGGCTGAGATATGGGGCCTGAGCATCTCAGGGAAGTGCCTGCAGGTATAACCAGAGCTGGCTCCCTGGGTTTTCCCCTAAGTTAGCTGAGGTTTAACATGAAACTGCCCCTCGGAAGTATATTGTGAGTTTGGCTTCAGGTGTGGGTGTCTCGCTGGCCTCGTGAGTGCTGCCACCAGGTGGTTGGTAGACGACTAATAGCCGGAGAATTTCAGCAGCCAGGAGTATGGATTTCCAGCTAATTGCTAAAAGTAAGATTTTCCCAATTGAATTATACATTCACTGGCAATAATTGATAAGCTGCAGAACAAGGTATGAGGCTGCAGGCCCTTGTTTTCCTACTCCTTCTTGGCCATTCCTGGATGAGCCCACTGACCTCCTCTCCCAGATAGCAGGCAAGACCTCCCTTCTTCCTGTTTCACAGGCTCTGGAAGCTTTTTGTTGCTTTGGGCCTCTCCTTAGGGATTCGATCTTCCCAAGGAAGACAGCAGTTGCTGCTCCAACTCTCCCTTCCAGCCTGATGTATTGAGAGCTTTTGAGATTTTCTTCCAACACCTTGAGGATGAATCTTGCATGTACTGTCCTGCATTACAACTTGTTCCTTTTTGATCTTGCCTGGAAGAATAAATGACATTCACTGTCTACTCAGAGAATAATCATAAGATAGATTCTCAGTTCTCTGGCAAGTCTTTCTAGAAGTGGTTTTAACTTTGGACATGTAAACTTGCTATTATCTTTTCAAATAATCAGATCAATGTGGCTTCATGCGTACCTGAGTGGTCCCTGGCATGTTTTCCTCTGGAGAGGTGCTGCACTGCTTGGGTTCTCTGGCAGGTCCTGTCACCCCCATCTCCCTTGCCTTGGGTGGGGCATTTTCTTCTGAAAGGTGATGCAATCTTTGACTGTCCTCCCTTGCCAAGTTTGTAGACATCAACTGGAAGAAGTGTCTGGAGGTGACAGTTTTGAAAGGCAGGTGAAAGACTGGGAGGAATTTGACACTATCAGGACATAACCTGTAAAAGCAGTATCTTGAATTGGATCAGATCCTATCTACTGGGTCTTGTGAATGCTTGTCTCCTCTTGTGAATGGTGTCTCCTTTTGTTTCTGATTGTGAGGTTAGAGACTGGACTAGGAGACTGACCCTGCAGAGGGCTTGGAGGTAGGATGGCCCTAGCATGGTGGTGAGTGTGTACCCATGTGGTCCTTGCCAGCTTGATCATTAGAATATAAGTAGAGCTGTGGTGCAGAGAGGGCGGAAGCCTTTGTGATGTATGGTAGGCTGATCCCTGCAACCCATAAAAATGCTCCCTTATATGGCAAAAATGATATTGCAGATCTGATTGAGGATCTTGAGGTTAGGGGTATTATCCAGGGTTGTACAATCGCAATAGTTCTTATAAGAGGGACATATGACAAGACAACAGAAGAAGTAGAAGATGCTACCACAAAAACCAAAAACTGGAGTAAGATGGCCAGGAGCCAAGGAATGCTGGCAACCTCTAGAAGCTGAAAGAGGCAAGGACCATTATTTGCCTGGTGTCTAGAAGTAACTGGCCCTGGTTGGTGACAACTTGATCTTAGTCCTATAAAAACTCTGAAGATTTCTGACCTCTAGAACTATAAAAGTATAGCTTGGTTTTAAGACATGAAATATGTGGTAATTTATAGGATCAATTGCCAATTAAGTAGATCAGGGGTGTGCTTTAAACCTTGACCTCTTCCCCCTGGCCAGCAGGCATCCTTCTCCACTGCTCATAACCCAGGTACAAACCCAAGTACACAGCTACAGAGAACAGGCATGAAGATAGGAGACGTGCTGGTGGCCTATCCAGTCTTCTTTCACAACACCCTTTTGCCCCATCCACAAGAGTCTCACCATCCACTTCCCCCATTGATGGTTGCAACTTCCCCCAATGGAGTTGCCATTGTCCTTGTTGGTCCTTGTCAGTGAGGATGCATTCTCCTTAATCAGAAGCCATAGCTCTCGGACACTTCACAGAAGTCTTGACTCAGACATGACCCATAATTTCATTTAGGTCACCATGGATTTGGCTGATGTTGGTGCGTTGTAGCTTGAATGTCTATGAGGATTGATCCCTCTCAGGTGATTTGTGAGGTTTGGACTTCAGAAAGACACAGATTTATTGAGAAGTCTCAGCTCAGTGGGAGTATAGCTACATAGCCAGTCACTGGTCCATTGTCAAATTCCCTTTTTCCACCCATGGGGTGTCCTACTCTGACTGTTAACAGCCTTTCCTGCTCCCTCTGGCCACTTGGCAGTAGATGCAAGCCCTTCAGAGGGCTCTGCTGGGCCTCCCCTGCAGAGGCGGTCCAGCTCTGGCTTGCCACTTGCTGCTGAGGTCTTCTCATCCAGCATTCAGCCTGATTGGGGGTTGGGGAGGATCTGGCAAGAGAATTTAAAGCCAGCACCTCTTGCCACTGTCCAGTTGATCTGTAGGAAATATGTGCAGCAGGCATTGTGGGAAACCAGGATGCTGCAGTGCTGCCTCCTCTCTGTCTTGCTGACCTCTTCCATTCTCCTTTCCTTGCTCTGGAAGGCTCAGGGACAGCGGAGCAGCTCCACAAAGCAGTAGCTCCCATCTGGTAAATGGAATACGAGCTTGCTGTTGCAGGCACCCAATCTCTTCCTTTTCTTCATTTTCATTTTTTAAAACATACATGTGCTTATTTGTTTGTTTGTTTATTTATTTGGTTCAGGGTCCTGATACACAGTTTGGACTCACAGTGATCCTCCTGTCTCAGCCTCCCCAGTGCTGGGATTACAGGCACATGACATCACGTCTGGTTTCAGTGGCTGGCAAGGTGTACCCAGAGTTCTGGGGCTGGCATGGCATGCCATACTGGGCATTGAACCCGGGTGCTTGTGCTTGCCAGGCAGGTGCTTGGACCACTGAGCTATCTCCCCAGCTCTTCATTTTCACTTTTTAACATGTTCCATTGTACTTATGTAGCATAATGCCATAATATTGTAGACATGTGTTTGTTGGACACTTGGGTTGTTCTGTTCACTTGTGTTTACTGGTAGCATCCTTTGATGAACCGCCTATGCTTATGTCTTTGCCCATGTGTTTGCTTCCTTGAGTAATTCTTTCTTAGTGAATTGTGCTTCCTCCTCTTACTTTTTCAGTTCTGAGTAGTCTTTCTTTCTTTCTTTCTTTCTTTCTTTCTTTCTTTCTTTCTTTCTTTCTTTCTTTCTTTCTTTTAAAAATGTATTTAGTATAGGGTCTACAGGGTCTTACTATGTAGATCAGACTTGTAGTGACCCTCCTCCTGTTTTCAGCCTCCCAAGCCCTGGGATTACAGGTGTGCACCACCACGCCCAGTCTCAGTCACCATCTCAGAGCTCCCTGAGGGTGGGGCCAGCATGCTAGGGGATGAAACCCTGGCCCCTGCGCCTGCCTAAGCAGGTGCTTTAGTCACCTGAGCTATCTGGCCATCCCTCTGAGTAGCTTTTCTAGTTTCCAGATTTTGTGTCGTGCATGTACTTCCTGTGTCGTGTATGGTGATTTGGAGTGAATATTCCACTCTGTGTTAACTCTGGCGATAGAGCGTGAGCATTGACCTAAAATCATCCTGGATGAGGACTGTCCTTCAGTCCTGTGCCATCCCCAAAGCCTGGAAATCTGCCACCTAGCCTAATGGGCCAGATAACAGAGAGAACTCAGAGAAGTGCTGTCTCAGCTTATCACCTGTGACACCCCTACCCTCCCTTCTTCCCTCTGTAGCCTTTCCATCTCCTGCTTCTTCTTTTGGCTCATCTGTGACTCCGTTTAAGTGCTACCCAGTTCCAGAGCTCTCTGCCTCCCTGAGCTGTCCCTGGGGACCTGCAGCTTTTGTGTTGGTGAGGAAGAGCTGGCAGGTCCATGGGGTTTCTGCCAGACCACAGGGAGGACTCTTGGGAGGTCTTGAGCAGTAGCCAGGCTGGTAAAGACGAGACCTGAAACTCAGTTTGTGAGAGAGCTGTGGTGGTGCAGGCTGTGGACAGGAAGAGGGTGTGGATGCAGGACCCATGTTAGTGCCTGACGGGATGGAACTTGACAATTGCAGGGGACGGAAGAGTTAGAAATGAACCAACGATCTCTGCAGATTTTGGACACATTTTAGAGGAATAGGAATGTGACAGTTCATCCATGGAAATGGTTGGTTAACTTTCAGGAGTAGGTTTTGGGAATGACGCGGGCTGCAGAAAGTTGAGGAAATGTATTCTGAGAGGGATGCGGGAGCGAAAGGAAGGTTTTTCTTTGCATCTGTACTCCAGCAGGGAAGCTTCCAGGAGAAAGGCAGAGATGAAAGATACAGGATGAAAAAAAAAAATTTCTATGTAATTGTTTCATAATGGGGAAAAATAGGCAATGTTCCTTCATTGCATCCCTAATGGTTCTTAAAACACCAAAGCTAACGTCTTATGGAAACCACATTTCAAGGTTTATGATTGCGATTACTCTCAGTTTATTTTTACAAAGATGCTAATTTCCATAAATAGCATGGAAGCATAAAGCGATTTCCTCTCCAAGTATTTTATGCAATTACTTTCTGGAATTTGTCAGCACTGAACAGCTATAAATTATTGTGGTTGAATAAGATCACATTTGTTCTCCAAACCTTCGTTTGTAAAAGTAGTAGCATTTTATTTTGCAAGTAATATAAAGCCAAGTAAGAAAATCTACTTTATTAATCAACAGTCATTCCTAGTGTTAAATAATTCTTTTGATTCTCCTTTTTTGAAATTATCTTTGTGTGTTTTTACGATCTAAAACAAAACCCACAAATCTTATGTTTTTTATAAAAATATGAGTAATTCAAAAAAATGCAAAAATTAAAATAAATATCACCTTTAATACCAGCAATTGTTAAGATTTTTTGTATGTTTCCAACATTCTCTTTAGAACATTAACATATATGCATCTTTAAAAAAGTAGTTAAGGGGCTGGAGAGATGGCTCAGTGGTCTAAAGCACCTACTTGAAACAAGCTTGGCAAAGCACAGGGACCGCGGTTCGATCCCCAGCACCACATGCCAGCCAGCCCCGCCCCCTGGTGGGCTGAGCTGGCCACACACACACAATAAATAAATGTAATAAATAAAAATAGATAAATATTTAAAAAAAAGTAGTTAAGTTGTTTAATAACAACTTTAAAAATTGAACACTCTGAAGAATTTTTATAATAACATTTGATGTACTCATAGCATTGCATCATTTGACTGTGCTGTGCTTTATTAATTAATTCCTCACTGTTAAACATTTAGGTTGATCAGATTTTTTTGCTGTTGCAAGGACTATTGCTATAAATATATCAGCAGATCCACCTTTGTCCACATTTGTGATTATTTGTTTTGAATCTATTTCTAAGAAATGCATTTGTCTAGACATAATTTGGTGCTCAAAAGCTATGTGAAGTTTTTAAGTCCTTTGATTTGTGTTATTAAATTACTTTCTGGAAGCATTCCATCAATGTGTACTCTTACCTTTTCAGAATTGGCAATGTAAGATTAAGAAAAAATTTTTAGAGATGCTCAAAAATACTCTTGGGTCCGATGTGTTACTACTTTCATGTGTTGCCTTCATAAGACATTAGAAATAAAACCACAAATTTTCATCTTCATATTTTTGTCCATTTTTCTTTTGAAAATTTATTTTATATTTGTAAGTGTTCTTTATATACAAGGCATATTAATCTTTTGTCATTTTATATTGCAGATAATTTTCCATTTTGTCATATTTTATTTTTCATTTATGTTTTTGTTATACTGATATTTAAAATTTTTAAGTAGTCTACTTTGGAAATCTCTGAGTTCTGTGCCTTGGTATCATAGAAAAGTCTTATTGAGAGAAAATATATATACTGTACATCTACACTTTCTTCTAGTCTTATGTTTCTTTTTAAACATCTAGATGTGTAGACTGTTTAGTCAGTTAACTTATTGGTCCTTTCTTGTGCTAATTCATACTTTTAAAGTTACCAAAGCTTTGTAATGTGTTCAGTATCTACTGAAGAAGGATTCCCTTCATTACTGTGGCTTAGGACTAGCTAGATCTCTAAATGATTTGGTCACATTCTGATCATTAAAAGTCTTACTGTTTTAAATGGCAGATGGCCTAATGGAGAAGTAATAAAATTTCATTCTCTCAACTACTTCTAACAGCCATCAACTAAAAGAATAAGATTTATAGGGGTGGGGAGATAGCTTGGTGATCTAAGTGTCTGCCTGGAAAACTCAGGGAACTGAGTTCGATTCCTGGTACCACATGCTGTGCCAACCCCAGAACCTTGGGCACAGAGTGCTGGCCCCAAGACTGGGCATGGTGGCACATGCCTGTAATCCCAGTGCTGGGGAGGCTGAGACAGGAGGATCACTATGGGTCTGAGTCTGAACTGTGTAGTAGGACCCTCTATCAAGAAAAAAAAAAAAGAATAAGGTCTATATCTAGTAAGAGGAGAAAAAAGCCCTAGCCTCCACATGTAACTGTGTAGACTTCTCTGAGTTTCATGAAGTTTGAGCTGGGAGGATAATCCTGGTGATAACAGGTGTCTCCTGAGGTGAGCAGGCAGGGCTTACTCTATGGATGGAGGTTATTGTCATTGTGCCTGTGTACTCAGCTTTGAGTACGAACAGGGAAGGAAAATCTCTGGGTGAGACTTGGAAGAATTTGGTATCAACTCTGGAGGCCCCAGTTAACAAAAACAACATGTCTCCCAGAGTTGAAAGGGACATGTTATGACAGAGTCCCCACTGTCCGGGTGTACAACACAGCCTCCTACAAAGGGGAGCTGCAGGAGACAGAGCAGACAAGGTTTTCCTAAAGAAAAGCCTGTGAATTAGGGGCTTTTTTGAGGTTCCCCACTGACTCAACTGCTGAAGATGCACAGCAGGTGGGAGTGTAGGAGAGGGAAATCACATGTGGTGGTCCAAAAAATATCCAACAATATAACTGAAGAAAACTTTCCTCACTCTTCTTATTTTCCCCAGGTCTTAGTAAATGCTGATCCTGTTGTTTGGTTTGGTATTTTGGCTCTGAGTATTACTGAAGTCAAGTTTGCAATCTGTCTGATCCTTCCTTTTGTGTGGGCCTCACTTTGTCTGCTAGGAGGCATGAATTCTTTATTCTGGAGTTGCATGTTTTCATCAGGATATAATGCAAGTAATTTTCATGGTAATACTTTTTTTTTGTTTTTGCAAGTGTGTGTGTTTCAGGAAGCTGTCCATTTTCTTATTAATTTATTTCATGAGGCAGAGTCTGGCTGTGTGGCTCAGGTTGGTCTTGAACTCACTGTGTAGTCCAGAATAGCCTTGAACTTGCAGCGTTCCTTCTACTTCAGCCTCCCAAGTGCTTGCATTACAGGTGTGTGACTCTAGGTGGGCCATTTGTGGACCATGAGATGAAGCTGGTTAGGTTTTTATTAGCCATTTATTAAATAGAATAAATTGGACTAAAATGAAAAGGAATGTAAGAGAAAGACAAATATGAAGGTGAACCACATGGTAATATTGTTTCTTGAAATATTTAAGCAAAATGAATATCTATGTCTATATCTCTATTTTTTTTTTCATGGCATAAAATGCAAAACACATTTCTTCTCATGGGTCACAGTTGAAAAGTCTGGATAGTGGCATTGACCTAGTCCAAAGCGGACTGACTTTCTGGAATTCTACAGCTATCGACTTGGATTTAGGATTAGAGTCACGGTTCTGCAAAGCAGTACAGAAAGTATCAAAGCCTCTTCTAACTTGCATGAACATCTATGGTATGATGAAAAGCTGAGCTGGACCATCAAGGAAAACCTGCCCACAGTTCCTCATCGGTGTTAGTGCCTCGAAACGAAGTGATCCACATTGACAAGGGTGGCTGGAGTCTAGTGATTCAAGTCTGCTCTCGGGACCGAATAGCCTCCAAGAAAAGCCTGGCTTTGCCTCAGTGGTAAATTAGCTTAGTGTTCAAGCAGTCACTCTGCTCTGATTAGTGGATCCCACTCTCTGCCTACTTGGGCATGCGCTGGACTAGTATCTGGTATCTGAGACTGCCCCAGCCCTCCTACTTGGCCATCGCCGAGGGTAACCGCTCCCATGGGGTGGTGCCACCTCAACAGAACTATGGCTAGCAGAGGTGTCCATAGAGAGTTGGAATGTCCAACATGTTGTATCATCAGGGTTCTTCAGCGCTATCTACAAGATTGTGTTTTTCACTCTTCTGACCTAGTCACAAGAGGAATCATAATAACATGTTTCCTAGTATTGAATCATCCCTATGTTCCTGGCATTAACTGTACTTGGCCATGATATATTGTCTGTTTAATATTCAGCTGGATTTGGTTTGCAAATATTTTATTGAAAATTACTACATCTGTATTCATAAGAGATGTTGGTTTGTACTATATTTTTCAGGTTTTTATATCAAGGTTTTTATTAACCTCATAAAATGAATTGGGGCACTTTCCATAATTTTTCTTTTTCTGGGTCAGTTTAAGTAGCACAGAAATAACCCATTCCTGGAAGGTTTTGAAGAAACTGCCAATAAAATAAAGGGGGCGCAGACCCTTTTTTAGGGGGCTATGACTTTGACAGCTACTTTTTATACAGTTACTGACTTATTCAGGATTTTCCCTTCTTAGAGGTTCCAGAAATCTTTCATCAGAAGTTAAATAATTGGTAGGACAGAGCAATGGAGAATACTTCTTTCAATTTTTTTCAAAAAATTATAAATGACTTTGTGATTTCTGATTTATTTCCTCTTCACAAAATATTGTCTTTAAAGTTTTAAGTTCGAAATATATTAAAAGCCTTAATTTCACTTGCGTTCCAAGGGTATTTGACAGTTTGATATTTTTGTAAATTTCCATGGCTATTTGACAATTGCATTCTCTGGATTAGAGAATGGTGTTCTATTGTCCTCACTGTTTCTTCATGGTTCTCATCCTTTCTTCTTTTCCATGGGCACTCCCACACTCATTCCTGTTTAGTTCTAGTGGGAGCCTTCTGTCTCTTTTGTTTTCAGGTCTTCCCCTGATCTATGTCCTTAGGAGTTCACCCTCCACTAACTGCTTGCCTGGCTGTTTTTATAAACAAAGACAGTCCGCTCCTTAAGAGGACTAGTAGCTGTTAGGTAAGGGTGAACTTCCCTACTTGTTGATCTTCTCTCTGGGTTGCTTTTTACTTTTCTCAGTGTTAGCAGCCATGGAGTGTTCAACATCTCTCTATGCCAATATTTATTTTTATTACCAAGTTGCACCATAAGCACCCTGGGAGAAAGTGTCTTGCCAGCATTTGATAGCACTGAAGCATGTTTATTTGATAGAAGTCTGGATATTTTAAACTCTGTCACCCTTAAAGCCAAATAGAAGCGATCATCCCAGGAATCAGAGTAAGGAATTCTGAGGATTAGTGTGGCTTATTTAGGAGTATATTTTAAGCTGTTAATGAAATGTAACAGTGAAGAGCCTGTAATTTATGAAGAGAGACACCTATATATATTAAAGTAATGTCGAGGGGGATAAGATGGAGACCCGCTTACACACTGGGATTGGAGATTGATATTGGCGGTAGAAGGAAGCCAGCCTGGATGTGACAAGCCAGACCTTGCTGAGAAAGGATTGCCCATGTGTTGACAATTGTTTGTGGTCATTGATGCTTAGCTTCATTGAGGGACAATGGGGTATATGTAGGATGGGAAGAGCAAGCAGTTTCAGTGCCCTGTGGGCGGTCAAACCAATTGCTTTCTGGGTAAACACTTACGCTTGTGCGGACTTGCCTTCCTTGGGCAGTGGTCAGCCAGACACTTGCCACTACTTTCTTTCCTGCCCTGTGCTTTACCAGAGGCAGAACCTCCCAGACCTGGCCAGGTGCTTGCTGGTGCCCTGGGCAGTGGCCTCCTTTCCCTGGGCCAGCTTTGTGGCCTTCCCTTTTGGACATAGCTGGTGGCTTTGCGCTGACCTTGCCACCCTCCTTCCCATCCTTGGGAGGTCCAGCATGTGGCCTGCATCATTGTTCACAGCTCCAGAGGCGGAGCACTTGTGCTGTGTGTTCTGTAAACACTTTCTGGGATGCATTAACAGCTTCCATGGGCAGAGCCAGGAAAGCGTTTGGAGCTCAGAGTCAGGCACGCATGCTGTGGCAGGTGGCCATGCTCTAGCAGGCTCTCGTAGGCCCTGCCTGTGAGAGGCTGTTTACCCAGGCGGTGCCTACTGGGCACCTAGCTGCTGAACACCAAGTCTGCTGGAGTCTTACCAAAGTACTTAGAATCAGGCACTTTAAAAGGTAATGGAAAGTTTTTTGTGGAGAGGGAGAAAACCAGCCTGCACCATGGGATGAATCAGCCACTGTTTCTTATATAGTTATTTGATAAAACTAGTGGGTAGGCACACATGCATACTTGCACACACACACACAGAACAACTTGGATACTGAGCAGATGAAGCCCTTAGTCCTTCCTCAGTGACGTGCTGTGAGTCCCTTGAGTGTCAGGCACCTCTGTCCTTGCTCACCCTACGACTGTTATTTTTCCATGTTGTCTGCTGAGCTGCAATGATGTCCACTTGAGGACACAGAGTTTATTGAGTAAGCCTTGGCTCCTGACGTGCTTCCTTGGCCAGCATCGGTGTGGTGTCCTAGATAAATGTTAACAGTTTTTTTCCAGTCCAGGAATAACCAAAGGAAGCTTGGCCTTCAAATGGCCCACAGGACCTACGCATACCTTTTCACTTCCATGAAGAAGTACTCACAGAAAGAAAGTGTTCTTAGGGGGAACTAATGTAAGACTGGAGTTGTCGGAAGAAGAGCAAGTGGGGTCCTGGTGTATGTTCAGCATCAGGATTGTGGACTTTCTCTGCTCCCTCTTGGATTGAAGGTGTGTTTGTACAAAGGGGCTTTGGCTGTTTTGGTATGCTAGGATTCCCTTCATGGGATATGTTTGTATATATTTTACTCCAGTCTACAGCTTGATTTGTTTCATCCTCTTATTAGGGACTTTGTGGATACAAGTCTTAGTGAAGTCTGATTTGTCAATTTTCTCCCATATATAGATCATAGGTTTTGATATCCTGGCCAAGAATGTTTTGCCTAGCCACAGATCATGAAAAATTGTCTGTTTTCTTCTAAAAATTTTAATTTTATATATATATTCATGGTCCATTTTGAATTAATTGTTCTTTAAGGTGTAAGGTCAAAGTCATAACTTATTTTGCATAGGGAGGTCCAACTGCATCATCCTCATATCCTGAAAGGTGATCTTTCCTCTACTGAAGCTCTTTCACTTTCATTCTTTTGTCCATAATGGTTGGGAGCATTTGTGGGGTCCGTAACCAGGCTTTCTGTTTTCTTCCACTGATGCACGTGTCTGTGTATGCTCTAGTGCCATGTTATGTCGATTAATGTGGCTATATAATAAATTTTAAAATCCCAGAGAGTGATTCCTCTTTCATTGTTCTTTTTTATGAAAATTACTTTAACTATTCTAGTCTCTTTATATTTCCATATAAATTTTTGTACAAGCAGATCTGTAATACACAAGAATCTTGCTGACATTTTTATGGGGATTATGTTAAACCTATAGTCCATTTGGGGGAAGATTAACATCTTTGCCATACTGAGCCTTTCAATCCATGAACATAGTCTGCCTCTACATTCTTTAGAGCTTTTTGAATTCCTTTGTAAGTGTTTTATAAAACCCTGAATGTTTTGTTCAATTTCTGTTTAAGCATTCCATAGTTTTCAAAGTGATTATAAATGATGTTGAGTTTTTCTTTTCTTTATCTACCTGTTAGTGACTAATGCACAGAAATACAATTGCTGTGTGTGTGTGTGTGTGTGTGTGTGTGTGTG
>NW_004524578.1:21878786-21886084 GCF_000260255.1 Octodon degus
AACAGCTTATAAAAGATCTAAGAAAAATTAATTTATTCAATTTATGTTCAACTCCTTTAGGGATAATCTATATAGACAAGAATATTGTTAATACTGAGCATTGTAAAAATTACAATTGTTTCAATCTTCTACTTTTTCACATGGAAATTATAGAGAAAGTATCTGAAATAAATCTTGGAATGGCAACCCAATAGAACAGGAACAGATTCTACCAATATGTATGCCAGGACTCCTGTACTCTCTTCTCACCTTAAGGTACATCATTTCCTTAGGGGACATTCATGCATGGCTATGTCCAAAAATATTTAATAGCCACTTACTGTGAATTTTAGCTCATTGTCCAACCCCAGCCCTATTGGACCTGTGCCTATTATAATCCTTTAAAGACCTAGGATGCCATAGATTGCACTATATCTGGATGCTGGTCTTTCAAAAGAATACTTCTACACATTCCCAAGGGAAAGCTAGGACCATAATAAGCAGATTGCTCTTAGAAAATATTTTTCCAAAGAGTAATTGTGTTCACATTTGTTTTCAAGAAAAGGAGATTGGTCATACCCAACGTTAAGGGACAAAGGAGTATAATACTCTACGGGACCAGAACAGAGAGGGAATGAAGCACATTTGTGAGTCATAGAAACCTCAGTACTCAAATTTAGTGAGGCCCTTCCATAACTTCTGTTATGGTTTGTGTCTAGTTGTCCCCCCAAAGCCTCATATAAGTTATGGGGCAGATGCAGCTAGAGGAGTGAGTGGCTTGAGGGGTGGGGCCAGAGGACCAGGGCGGGACCCAAGAAGTGGGACCAGAGAGGTGTGAACAATTAAACTGGCTATCCGGTGCTTTCTGGGAGATGTGGAGAGGGTCATCCTGGACACGGCAGTGCCTGGCCTCTTCTCCAGTGTCTTGAAACCTCCAGTAACTGTGAGCTAAATAAACCTTTCCTTCCCCCATTTTGAGTGTCGGGTATTTGTCTCAACAATGAGAGAAAGTAACTAATACAGAATTTGGTACTAGGAGTGGGGTCATAGCTGTGGCTATACCTCATGATGTGGATTACAAGCTTTTGAGAATGGCTTATGGGAAGATAGGAAAGGTTTGGAGATGTTGCCTACAAAGTGCTGGAACAGCATTAGCTGTTCTGTAGGGAAGATGCTGGTCAGAACTCTGACCAGGACACTGATAGAAAACCCACCTATAAGGACCAGGCTGGGGAGGTTTCTTCTGGGAAGAAGGACTGCATTGGTTGTGAGACTCCAGATCATTTGTATTTTGGCTTGGAAGAAAATTTGTCTGATTTTTGCCTGTGTCCAGAGACTTTGCCTGAGATTGAGATTAAGTATGGTGGACTGAATAATCTTTCAAAGGAAATCTCAAAGCAGTCAAATATTGGGGCAGTGGCATGATTATTGTTGGAGGCTCTTAGTCAGATTTATGTTGACAATGAAGAGCAAGGAGCCCAGAAAAATATTCTAAAATGTTGTGAGTTTGACCAGAAAAAAGGTCCAATAAAACTGTGGTATGCCAAGATAGAGCTGAGAGGATCTCCATTGCTGAGAAGGAACAGGAGAGTAGAAAAGATGTCCTGAGGGCATCACAGGAGGTGGCAGGTTCTCATGCTTTGCAGCCTCAGAATTGCAAGAGTGAAGGACTTTGCCTTGAGAAAAAAGTTGCAGAGCCCCATGTTCCAGAATGGAGGCGGCGGACTCACCAGTTTCCAGAACAGAGGCGGTGGCCCACCAGATTACAGAATGGTGCCGGCATAGAGAATTTGTTTCTTGAAATCAGGGTAAGAGTGCTCAGCGATCCAGGCACTCAACCCCTATAGCCAAGAGAGAGGAAAGCCTGCCTACTGCTCCAGCTGGCAGCAGACCTTGGCATCTTCCACATGGCATTGGTTTTAGGCGCTTGCAGAATGCAGGAGTTCTGAGATTAAGAAGGCTTCCACCTAGATTTCAGAAGAAGGCCTGGGAGGCTAGGTGGTGTGCCCCTGAGAGGGCAGTGTGTAAAGGTGTGAGTGAGAAGCCTATTCCATGGAAACCTCAGAAGTTTGGAAAAGCCAGGAACATGGATTATCTAAGGAAAACTGCAAAGAGGGAACAAAGCTGGCCTAACAGGGACACCATGGGAGCTACTACCAAGAGTGCCATAGGGATGGAGCTCACAATTTGCTGCAGATTGTTTTGGATGTTCCACATGGAACTATAGGATTTTATGTTTGCCCTGCTGGATTTTGTGTTTATTTTGGCCCCAATGGTTTGTATCCTTCTGTGTATACCTTTTGGAATGGCAATATTTATCTTGTTCCTTTGAATGTTGGATGTGTTTAGCTTTTCATTTGTACAGGGGCTCACAGTTGAGCGTTTGCCTTGGATCTTGGAGGAGACTTGGGACTTGGACTTTTCAGCAATGCTGAAACTGTTGGGACTTTGGCAACTCTAGAGATGGACTAAAATGCCTTTTGGACAAAGGGATGTGCATGAGACTTTGGGGGTCCAGGGGTAGAATGTTATGGTTTGTATCTAGTTGTCCCCCCCAAAGCCTCATGTAAGTTATGTTGCAGATGCAGCTGGAGGAGTGAGTGGCTTGAGGGACAGAGCCAGAGGACCTGGGCAGGGCCCAAGGGGTGGGGCCAGAGAGGCGTGAACTGTTAAACTGGCTAGCCAGTGCTTTCCAGGAGATGTGGAGAAGGACATCCTGGACATGGCAGCGCCTCAGCCTCTCCTCTAGTGTCTTGAAACCTGTAGTAACTGTGAGCTAAATAAACCTTTCCTTTCCTCATTTTGAGTGTTGGTTATTTTACCCAGCAATGAGAGAAAGTAACTAATACAGTTTCTTAGCATTATATTATATTCAGTAGAGCATCTTTTTATATGTAGTCTAAGAATAAGAGAACATGTTAACTGCTTTTTTTGTGTTTCTTAAATCTTTGGGTACATACCTGAAACTCAGTGATACCAGAATTAATTACTTATATAGACTTTGTGGTTTTATTTATAACATGCAGATTAATAGACCTTTAAATAAGTGGAATCTACCTCGGCATGAGGTATCAGGGATTGAACCTAGGTCCTTGTGCTTGCCAAGCAGGCACTTAGACAGCAGGTACTTAGACTGCTGAACTATCTCCCCATAGCAGAATTACTTAATTACTAAACAAGTATGTGATAAGCATCTTGCTGACAACTGATGACAGATGTTTAAAAATTAATTCAGTAAAAAACACATTGCCAGTAAGCCTTTTTACATCCTTCTTGCTTAAAACACATTTGTCTCATTATTCTTGCTGCTTTCTGAAGCAGTTCTGGAAGTCTTCCTTCCTGAGTGTCCTGATAGGGTGCAATAAAAAATACAGTAGATGCTGCTGCCAACTGCCATCCAATGGAAAGACAGGATTGCAGAAACTTTACAGTGCATCCTCATCCACCTCCATCAGATCTGGCACTGTGGGGTTCTTCCCAACAATGAAAGGCTGACATTTTGAATTGATTCAGCACATGGAGACAGCCAGGACAACATAACTAAAGATGTGAATGACAACTTCTAGAATTGTTTCAGAAAGTGGCAAGAATGGGGGGTGGATATTTGTGTTTGGCATGGCTAGGAGTA
This sequence comes from Octodon degus, assembly GCF_000260255.1. Lineage (NCBI taxonomy): Eukaryota > Metazoa > Chordata > Mammalia > Rodentia > Octodontidae > Octodon > Octodon degus. The sequence goes on from NW_004524578.1 coordinate 21,882,394, forward strand.
TTTTGAGGGGCATTAATGACAATGTTCCTTTCACTGTATATCTCAGTTACTCTTCTCTCATTGCTGGGACAGATAACCTGACAATCAAATTTAGGGAAGGAAAGGCTTATTTAGCTCACAGTTAATGGTGGTTTCAGTCCATACTCAGCTGGCTCCAAGGCAGAGTGGAACACAGCAGAAAGCAACCTTTCATGGCAGTGCAAAGAGCAAGAGCAAAGGGAGTGGCAGCAGCTCAGGCAGCTAGCTAGCCCCTCTCCCCTCCTTACATTGTAAGGCAGATTACCCGCCAAGGGCAAGTGCCACCCACAATAATCAATCACAAACTCTGAAGCCATCCTTGTTTGCCCTTGGGGTGAATAGGAGCTGATTAAAGCAATAATATCCCCTGCAAATAAGGATAGCTTCTGTTCTTCTTTTATATCTGTATGCTTTTATTTTCTTGCTTTATTGTACTGCCTAGCAATTATAGCCCTGTGTGGAGTGAGAATGGTGAGAGGGTATCCTTGCCTTATTTGCAGTCTTAGGGAGAAGACATTCAGTCTCTCACTTTAAAGTTGGAGAAGTTTTCCTTTATTCTCAATTAAACATGTGCTATAATTCTCAAGTGAAACCAAGTGAACCTGGAGATTTCTGTGGGAGCGCTCTCTCTCTCTCTCTCTCTCTCTCTCTCTCTCTCTCTCTCTCTCTCTCTCCCTCTCCCTCTCTCTCTCCCTCCTTCCTTCCCTCTGTTTCTTTTATTTTGAGGCATTATCTCACTAAGACCCTAAGTTATATAGACTAGGGTTGAATTTTCAGGTTTTCTGCCTCCACCTCCAGAGCGCTAGGCTTACAATCCTGTCCCACCATGTCCAGCTCTGTTTCCTTAATAGTTACAGGGCCATTCAGATGATCTATTTTATATTGAGTAAACTTTACTTTCTGTTTTTCAAGGAATTGATTCACTTCATCTAAATTGTTGAATTTATGCCTGTAGAGTTGTTTGTTTCATTTCTTTATTATCCTTTTAATGATTGCAGGATCTGAATGAAATCAGTAATAATTTCATTCCTGACATTGGTCATTTGTGGTTGTTTGTATCATTTCTCTTTCATTCCTTGCAGTATTGCTTACTTTCTTTGTCAGTATATTGTTTTGTTGATGTTTCAAAAGAATCAGGCTTTCATTTCATCGATGTTCTCTGTTTTGCTTCATAAGAGTGATTTTTGCTCTTTGTTTTGTTCCATTTACAGATTCCCTACACTTAAGATCTTTCAACTTAGGTTTTTCAAAGAACTTTCAGTGATGAGAAAACAATCTGTATCTTCAGTAGAAACTATACTTTTTTTGAGCGTTGGTCTTTCCTACTTAGTGGAATGTGGCATGGTGCTGTCTCTTGATGCTATACAACTGCAGTAATTCTCACTCCACTGGGCCCCACCATTCACTACAGGGGAAAAGACTGATGTCTACAGGGCTGTGTGTTACTGACCTATGACGTTGGTAGCCTAGGGGTATTAGATGCATTTCTCCTTGTGATATTTTTCACTTACATGATTTACTGCAATGTCATCCTACTGTTAAATCACCCCAAGGAGCATCTGTGTTTTGTTTTTTTTTTTAATTTTTCTTGGGAGTGGGATTAGATTATCAAATTGAGATCTTTAAGTTTTTGTAACGTAAGTACTTACTGGTATACGTTTCTTTCTCTGTAACTGATTTTACTGTATTACACACAATATGGTATGTTTTACTTTCCTCTCCAATCGCTGCTTTGTGTTTTAAAATTTTTCCATGTGCTGTGGTCTCAATGTCTGCCCTAGTCTCACAGATTCATATCCTAAACCCTGAGGTGATGCAATTAGGAAGTAGGACCTTTAGGAGGTAATTAAGTCCTGAGGGCAGAGTAATCCTGAATGACATTTGTGTCCTTAGGAAACAGGCCCAAGACATCTCCTTTTTCTCCTTTGTCCACACGAGGACAAAATGAGAAGATGCTGTCTGTGATCCACAAGGGCTGCAGCCCACACAGGGCCTGTGGGCAGGCACCTCGATCTTGGGCCTCGCAGCCCCCAGAACTGTAAGAAATAAAAGGCTATTGTTTATGAGCTGCCCAATTGATGCTTTTTATTACAATAGCCCTAATGAATTAAGATGCATTGAGAATTGCCCTTTGACCTGTACATTATTTACAAGAACATTATTTATTTTCCAAGTGTTTGGGATTTTCCTGTTACCTCTCTGTTACTGATTGTTAGTTTGATGTTCTTGCAGTCAGAGATTAAACTGTACAATACTGGAGAAAATGTGGTTAGAGGATCCACTCTGCATGATTTTAATTCTTCTGAAATTGTTTAGGTTTGTTCTGTGTCCAAGAATCTGATCTATTTTGATGAATGTTCCTTGGGTGCTTTTGAAAAGAATGTGTATTCCACTATAGTTGGGAGTGCTTTTTCACTGTCAGAGTTTCGTTGGTTGCTGAATTCAAGTACCTACAGTCTTTGGTCTGGTTAATTCTTGTGTAACCCTGGTGATTTTCTAGTTATTCAACCAGTTTCTGAGAGAGGGGTAATGTAATCTCTGAATATGCTTGTAGCTCTAGTTTTCCTTTAAATTGTATCAATTTTGACTTCAAGTATTTTGAAACTCTGTTTTTTGGTGCATATATGGTTAAGATTCGTGTGTATTTTTGGTGGAATGATTTTCTTTGACCATGGTATTTTTCCTTACTCTGAAGCTTACTTTGATGCTGATGTAGCCACTCTTAAAAAATTACTAGTAAAATGATTTCAGCATAGCATGTGGATTTTAGCCTGCCTGTGTTATTATATTGAAGTGAGTTTTCTATAAATAACATATGGGTTGTTTTAAAAAATCGTTGCACCAGTTTCTATCTGGTATAGTGATATATTTGTTGTGCTTTGAGTAGTTACATAAAAGTAATGTTTTAGGGCTTTAGTTTGCTACTTTATTATTCTTTTTCCCCTACTTTTGCTCCCATGTTTTCCCTTTTCTTTCCTTCCTGGGGGTTATGTAAATACTTTTATAGCAGTTTTGGCCTTCTTATGTTCTCTGTCTGTCTGTCTGTCTGTCTGTCTGTTTGTCTGTCTCTCTGTGTCTCTGTCTCTGTCTCTGTCTCTGTCTTTGTCTCTCTCCCCCTCCCTCCCTCCCTTCCCTTCCCTCCTCCTTCCCTCCTTCCCTCCCTCCCTCCACCTCCCCTCCTTTCTCTCTTACTCTGTACCTGCCTTCTTCCTTCTCATCACAGTCTACTTATATGAACATTTTACTCCTTCTGGTGAAGATAGAAGCCTCATCCCCCATTTTTCCATTTTATACCCTTCCGCTTAGCTGTCCTATGGATGATCTCCTCTTCTCATGTTGAGCACTACATCAGATGACCTTTTTTATTTTAACTCTTAAACATATTTTTAAGAAATTCATTAGGAGAGCTGTAAAAGGCTCAAGTCAACAACTTCAGACAATTGCCAGTTGTGCTGATAACTCAGCACCATTATGGACTATCGGACTATATTGGTTTTTGCTGCATTCAAGTACCTACAGTCTTTGGTCTGGCATCAAGTATGAAAAGGTCCTTTAAAGACTTCTCCATGGCCCGGGGATATAGCTCAGCGGCATAAGCGGCTGCCTTCCAAATGCAAAGTCCTAAGTTCAATCCCTGGTACTGCCAAAAATAAAAATAAATAAAAATAAAAAA
>NW_004524578.1:21886544-21887866 GCF_000260255.1 Octodon degus
ATATATAATAAAACAAGGTCATGTTCTACAAAAACAGAAAGAAATTCATTAGGAAAGAGATACTATATTATCTTTACCCCAATTTTTGCCCATTACCTTGTTCTTTCTTCCTTGAGCTCAGAAGGTTCTTTCTGTTATCATATCCTTTGTTTTTTGAACATTTTCCCCAAGGCTAAGCCTATCAACACAGCCTTCTCAGTTTTCCTTCATCTAAGAATATGTTGATTTCACAAGGTTATTTTCATTGAATTTAGAATTCTAGGCTAAACAATTCTTTTCTTTCAGCACTTGAAACATGTGCTACTTTCTTCTGGCTTCTGATGAGAAATCTACTCCAGCACAATTTGTTTTTCCCCTTTAGGTGATACATCATTTCTTTCAAGATGATTTTTAGATGTTTATTTACTATTGAATTCTAAATATTTATGGTGTATCTTACTATATTTCTTTGTTTTGTTTCTGTTTAAGGATTTAGTTTCTTAGATCTTAGGTTCCCTCCTGCTAAGCTGGAAAATGTTCAGCAATTACTTCTTCAAATATTTATTTTCAGCTCTGTACTATTTCTGTTCTTCTCTTGGTAATGTGATGGCACGGATGGTAGATGTTTTCCTCCCACGTTCTGTTAACTTTATTTTCCCCTTGCTTATGGTAATTTGTCTTAACTTTTCTTTTTTAAGTTAATACCCATACAGGAGTTTGTTTATTGGTGCGCTTTAGAGATACATAATTAGCACATTCATCATAATGAATTTGTATCTATACAGGATATGTCTTGATTCTTCTTTTTCCCTATTCCTTTGTTCTATCATCAACAACTTTTCTCCTCCTCATTTACAAAGGTTTGCTTCCACTGTTTGCCTTCTATTCTTCTGTTTTTCTTTCCTTCCTTCCTCCTCACGTCTCCCTAGTTCTGCTTCTCATTTGAACAGTTTTTCCCATTTCCCAATATATCTTATACATGTTGGTCTGTATTTACCCCTTTGTTTTCTCACACCAGAGAAGCAATGCAATATTTAAAAAAGTATCTTTTTGTTTAAGAATAGTCTCACAGTGCAGCCGTTTAGCTAGCAATGTCACTAGTTTATCCTTGAGGGCTGAGGAGTACTCCACTATATTAAAAAACAAAACAAAACAAAAAACACATATCTTCCTTATTCCATTCACCCAAATGCTGTTTGATGGGCATTTGCAATGTTTCTAAGATATAGTTATTACAAACTGTGTCACAGTGAACATGGGTGTGCATATATCAATGTGGTATTATACTTTTAATCCCTTTGGGAAGATACCAAAGAGAGGAACAGCTGGCTCAAATGGAACCT
>NW_004524578.1:21888722-21889702 GCF_000260255.1 Octodon degus
TTCATTTCTTGTTTTACGATAATGTGGCTAAGGGTCTGTAAGTTTATTTAATCTTTCACAGAGCCAACTGTTTGATGTCTTGATTCTTTGTATTGTTTTCTTAGTTTTCGTTGCTTTAATTTCTACTCTTGTCTTTATAATTTCCTCCCTTGAATGTTCTTTGGATTTAATTTGCTGTTCTTTTTCTAGTAGCTTGAAATTCAGAATTAGCTTGTTTATCTGAGCTTGCTCTATTTTTCTAATGTGGGAACTCATTGTTATAAATTTCTCTCATAGGACTGCTTGTACTGAGTCTGATAAATTCTGGTGTGTTCTTGACATCATTGTTTAATTGCAGAAGCTGTCTAATTTCTTTTTTAATTTCATCAGTGACCCATTGGTTATTCAGGAGGGTAATTATTTCTGTGCTTATGCAGTCTTTGTGATTTCTTTTGCTATTGATTCCCAATTTCTGATAATATTCATTGGATAATTTCAATTTCTTTGCATTTACTTAATCATGTTCTTAGCATATAGTCTATTTTGAAGAATCTTCCCTGTGTTTCTGAGAAGAGTGTGTAATCTGATGTGGGGTGGGACACTCTAGAGACATCTACTAAGTCCATTTGTTCAAAGGTTTGGTTTGGTTCTGATATTTCTTTGTTAATTTTTGTTGAGTTGATCTATTTGTGACAGTGGAGTATCAAGGTCCCCACTGTAATCATTTTGCTTATTTGATTTTTAATGTCCATTCATATATGTTTGAAATAGTTAGGAATGATAGTGTTTGTTGTATATATTTATGATTGTTATGTCTTCCTCCTATGTTGCTCCCTTTACAAGGCTGTAGTGTTTTTTTTTTTGTGTGTGTGTCTCTTCATCAGTCTTGGCTTGTAATCCACTTTGTTTGAAATACAAGAACAACTACTGCTTTCCTCTGTGTTTCTGTCTCATGAACTATTAATTTCTTTTTGAATTAAATGTGTTTGTTGTGGACAGTA
>NW_004524578.1:21915773-21932727 GCF_000260255.1 Octodon degus
TGTGCCTGGCTTAGGTCTGGCTGCTGTGCTCAGCTCCTTCCTGCTGCTGCCCTTGGGAGTGATCCTGTTGTGCCCCTCTGGCAAGATGTTCTGCTCCTGGATAGCTGGGTAGCTTTGTCTCTACTCTCTCTGCAGGGATTTCAGTTGCAGGGTTTCACCTCAGGCCTGTATGCCAGGCCTGAGCTGCATCGGGAGGGGACAAGATGGAGTAGGGGTGAGAGGAAGCTCTCCCATCTACTCACTGTGCTTGGGCTAGGACTGGATCTGGGGGTGCCCAGAATGCGACAGAAATTCTCACTGGGTGGGCCGCGTTGGAGGGGTGCTTCGGACTGGTTGGGGGAGGTCCCAAGGGGGTGGAAGAGGGTCTCACCCATGCTGTGCCTAGGCTGGGACCAGCAGGTCTCGCAGGCGCAGTGTAGCAGGAAGCCCTCCCACACAGTCACTGGGGCCTGGGCTAGGACTGGATCTGGGGGTCCCCAGAGTGCGGCAGAAATTCTCACTGGGTGGGTGGGGGGGTGCTGCCGAGTGCTGGTGGGGTTCCCAAGGGGGTGGAAGAGGGTCTCACCCATCCTGCACTTGGGCTGGGACCTGTAGGTCCTGCAGGCTCAGGGTAGCTGGAAGCTCTCCCACACATTCCGGAAATGACTACTTTTAAGAGATGTCTCCTAAATTTTGCCTTCGGCTTTTGAGTCTATTGCAAGATTCTACTCTTCAGTTTATTGGGGATGAGAAATTGCTGCCAATTTGGTGTAGAACCTGGTTCTTTGGTACTGGCCTATAGTAGTGTTTATGACCCTTAGGCAAACTTGGTCTTGGCATACAAAAATAAACCAATTGATTAGGACAATTATGTCACCTTGGATAAAATAGTGCAGTCAGTAATAACAGTAGGGTCTAGCACAGCCTAGAAAATGATAAATTGTGGTGATTACTAATTTGTACCTCAACTGCATGAACAAATTTTGTAATTGTATTAAAAAAATCTAAAACTAACTAGAAAACTGTATGCAGTATATATTCCCTCATATAGCAGTTTTAGACTCGAGCAAAAAGTTAAAATGAAAAAGAAAAAATTAGACAAATAGAAGGAGAGAAAAAGATTAGAAGCAAGAATGAAGGACAAAGAAAGGTTTTGCATGCTTTGGAAAACTGGTGCAGAAGACAGAAGAAAAAGAAGGAAGAAACAGAAATAACAGAACAAAACAATAACAACAAAAAACTAGAAACTGTTCATATTCATATACAGAACCAATATGAAACTAGAATTTGTGGGGACAATGAAAGAAGGTAGGCATTTTCATAGACCTTGTGTGTGTGACCATCAAGAGAGGGTCCTGGGGTCTTACTGTGTCCTGTTGGGGTTGTCTCCTCCAGTACAGTGATGGACTGTGTCACCCAAGTTGTGTCACACCAAGTGCTCCCCACAGTCTTGCCTGTGTGGTCTCCCCTCTTCTCCATGTGCCCCTCTGTTCTCAATCTTGGATTCCTTTAAGGTTTAAGGCATCTACATCTTTCTTAGTCCTCATCACATTAACTTTCCCCCTTGTTTTTTAACTTGTCATTGAGTATTTTCATATATTATTTTTTTTCTCCCTCATTTGACTCCCCATTCTGTTCTTTCCCATTTCTTGACATCTGTGTCTGCTTTACCTTCGGACCTGTCTCACAGTCTAGCAGATTCCAAGACATGTAGAGAGCTCATTTGAGGACATGCTGTCTGTCTTAGTCATTTTCTCTTCACTGAGGCAAAATTTCTGATACACACAACTTGAAAGAGGAGAGGTTTATTTTGGTTCACCATTTGAGAGGTTTTAGTCAGGGTCAGTAAGCTCAAGCTCAGAAATGACACCCTAGAAGGGCCCGGGTAAAGGAAAACTGTCACACCATGGCAGTCAGGAAGCAAAGAGAGACAGAAGGAGCTAGGGAGGGAGATATTCTCTTCCAGGTCATGCCTCTGATGAGCACCCTATAACCAGGCCTCACCTCCTGACAACGTGTCAGCCATAAACTCGTCAGTGGACTAACCCATGAGTGAGTATGGCATCCCTACCATCCAGTTGCCTTCCAAATGCATGAATCTCTGGGGGCACACCTCAGACCTAAACTATAACCCTCATTGTCCTAGAAGTTCAGATTGAGTTGGGAGAGAGCAGCCAATGGGACAGGAGAGGCACAGAATGGGTCTCTGATCCTGTGATGCCCATGCACCTGGGATGTGTCCTGGGACTCTGAGTTGAATCCCTTTCTGGTGACTGCTTCATGGCCCTTTCCATGTCTACCTCCCACTTTCACACCTGTGCCTGTGTGCACCTGAGGTGTTCTAAAGGACTAAATTCTGTTTTCCATTCTGTTTTTAGAAAAGAAATTTAAGTTTGTTCCTTACATAGTAGTACTTCAGCCCCACCCATACACCTCCCCCCCACACACACATACACACATATTTTTTTCCTGGCTGCAAACTTCATGCTGATACCCCAACATTAAGGCTTATTAGGTTTGAAATCCAAAGTGAAGATCACCTGCTTAAAACTTATCTAGGGCAGTGTTAATTTATCTTTTGCACATTCAAGGTTTTATCTTGTAATCATCTGTTTTTTTTTAAGATTTCTACTTAGTTTGTTAAAATTTGTATAGTGTAAAAAATGATTATGTAATTTTTTTTGTTTCCTTTTTTTCTTTTCAAAGTTTTATTGATAAACATATAGCAATGAGACAGTTTCAAATCAAATCGAAAGTACAGTTTCAACAAATAATATACTGCATATATTCTTCTTAGTGGTTAATTACTGTACAAGATGCAGACTTGTGATCCTACTTACAAACACCATTAGAACAAATCATTCTATTCATTAAGAGAATGCAACTATATATCTGTCCCAACCACTTTGAATACACAGATACAAAATGGACATTCATAGTTATATCCCAATTTTTTTAAGTTCCGTTGTTGAATATTATAGGTGTGTAAACTCAGCAAAATATTCTAAAAGAGTCCAGTAGCCCATAATAGCATTGGATCTTCTGTTTAACTGGCAGTGTCAGAAATTATTGACCTGAGTCCCCCACAGCTCACCATAACAACATGGCTTTACTTCCTATATTTCGTCTTCATACTTTTCTACTGGATGGTTAAGACCAAGGTAAAGCAGGACCTGTGCAACAAGAGTTGTAGCTTTTTGGTCTGAGAAGGTCAGTGAAATACCCTCAGGATTTATCCTGAGATCCTGTACCTCAGATTGTAGAACCTTTGTCAGTGTCAGCCATGTGGATGAGTCACGGCCAATGCTTGGCCAATGTGCTCTCTGTGAAAGCCTGAGAGAGTGTCTTCTCTCCATGTGACTCTCCTTAGGCACCCTCTACATCATCGATCACTTTCCTCTTTTGCCCCATAATCTTCTTGATCAGAAAATTTGGGACACTACTGAGGTATATGATGTTACAGTACAAGTTCTCATATGTCCTGAGTCTTAATTGACCTTAGAAGGCTAGGGCCATAATATTGGCTTTCCTTGTAGCCCTCCTTTTTCTCTAATTTGGTCTGCAAACTTAGGTTGTTAACCATCCAGAAGACAAGCTTATTGTTACTATCGAACAATTTAGGCTATGAAGCTTAACCTCACTATCTCACTGCATTTCAAACATCTTAGGCATAGTAAAGAACAGGTATTTTTCATCAAGTATTGATATGTTGAACTTTAAGTCCCTACATAATATGATAAAAAAACATTTAAAAATTACATTATATTTTAAAAATAGGATAAAGAATTATATACTTCTCATGTTTGCACATAAGTCCAAAAATCTCACCATATACATCCTTGAAGCAGGACAGTCCCACAATATTCCTTTTCCTGTGTAATTCTTTTAAGAACTAAAGTAGACACTCATTTAGTACCTCCCAGTGTAAAAAGTAAAACACTGTCAACACAGGAAGTTTTTTTCCTCTTTCTCTTGTCCCCAACAGTTATGATTATCTTGAATTTTGAGTTTATCATTGTTTTACGTGTTTATACTTCTACTAAGCAACATACGCACTTTGGGAGTAAAATTTTACATAAAGGAAATTATGCCATGAGCATCCTAAAACTTGCTTTTTTGGTCAACACCATTAGTAAGATTCATCCATATCATTAAATATACTTTTAATTCATCTATGTGCCCTGCTATATAGTATTGTGTTGTGTCTTTACATCTAAACTTATTTATTCTCCTGTTGGACATGTAGTTGTTTATAGTTTTCTTTTTATAAAGTATTCTATACATCTTCTTGTACATTAATTTCTTTAAAGTCTACACCCAGAAAGGGAATCACTAAGTAAAATGATTCATCTATCATCAAACTTTGCTTGCTATTGCAAAAATTATTCTGCAAACTTGTGAAACCAGTTTATACTCTAAAAGAATGAGGAGTCCTCATTTTACTACATTATCTGCATACTTGATATTATCAGGCTTTTCATGCTTGCCATTTTCAGAGTTGTAAAATGGCATTTTTTTGATGTTATATATCCCTGGCTATTGCTGAGATATTCATTTTTTTGTATCTACAGGAATTTGGGTTTCTTTTTTTTTTCTTTTTCTTTCTTTTTTTTTTTTTTTTTCCTGGAACCGGGGATTGAACTCAGGCCCTTGCGCTTGCCAGGGAAATGCTTATTCCACTGAGCCATCGCCCCGGCCCCAAGAATTCAAATTTCTACTTCTGTTAATTACTAGTTCATACCTTTTGGCAATCAGGACTTTCATTATTATTTTTCTAGTTCTTATTTTATTTATAGGCATCACTGATATTCTGTGTATGAACCTTTTGCTGGCTAATATATCTTTACTCAGTGTACAGCCTGTGTTTTTACCTTTCAGAGTGAACAAACATTTGAATTTTAATCTAATTGTTTTCTGCGTGGCAATCTTGGAGGGCATGGATGCTTAGCTCCTTTTGAACAGTGCTGTGTTCCAAGTGCCTGATAAGTAGTGTATGGCAGACACCCAGAGCTGTGTTCTGAATGAATGGATGGATGCTTGCTCATGTTATCATTCACAGTTTGCCTTTTTGTGTGTCTTTCATGCACAATCCTTTCTTACCTTGATGACACACAGATTTCCTCTTACTTTTATACAGTGGACCCTTGAGTTATGACCAGCCTGACATATGAGCAACTTGGGTTATGACCGGAATTTTGGTTTTAACTTATGACCAAAGTCTGGAGTTACGACCCAAATGTCGGCCACTTATGCTTCCAGATGGCCAGATACAGATTTGACCCTTATAGAGTTTTGGAAGGAATATTAGAACCTCCTTTCCTGTAGGGGGTTAGTTGAGAAATCCTGGGCCCTTGTCTCTTTAAAGACACTGGGATCTGTCTGTCCATAGGAGAGAGACTTTGAAGGTGGTGTAGAGGGGGCCTAAACCTTCAACTGACAACCTGAGTCAGCACCAGCCCTTGGGAACACATTGAGTTCATAAGTCAAAGTTCCATTCTATTTTATTCTAAATGTTTAGCCTTATTTTTTTTTTTACCCAAAGAAAATTCATTCTGCATCCTGTATGTCTCTGTGCAAAGGAAACTAGTGAATTTTTTTTTTTTTTTAAACCGGCTCTTCCACTTCTTAGACAGCAGGTGGCCTTCTTTGTGTCCAGAACCTTGGGGTTTTCTTCCCTTCATTAAAAGGCGGGTTGATATTAATTACCATGCAGTGTTGATGTGGCATCAGTTTGCATGAGCTGGGCCCCACATCCAGCATGTGTCTCGTGTACTATAAACACTCAGTAATGTAACTGTTTCTTCCTTTTTTTGACCTTCACTGGGGAGCACAGTGAGAGAGAGATAGGGTGTGAAAGTCCTTTTCTCAGTGACACCCCCATATCTGCGTGGAAAGACCCCCTCACAGCCTCTTTTCAGCCCCTCTGGCAGCGAGCGAGCCCTTCCTTCTCCTTCCCCCCTGGCCTGGCCCCCTCTCCACAGCCCAGGTTTCTGCCCTCAGCCAAGTAGCAGAGGCCTCTCTTTTACAACCTGTCACAGACCTCTGAGTAGATGCAGGCTAGCCTGGAGCAGCCCCACCATGTTGCTTCTAAAGCACTTGGGGGCATTTTTCAGTAGAACACAGCAGACCAGTTTTCTCACAGGCAAGTGTGTGAATCATTTGCATTTTATTCTAAATACACCCAATCCCTTTGGTCAGTTCTTACTGTGGGCTCGAACTTGTTAGAGGGGTTTGAGGCCAACAGATTTGTAGTCCGACACTATCTAACTGTAAGATGTAGCAGTGGTCTCACTGTCTGGATTGCAGCTGCAAAACCCGGAAGCAGTGGAAGAAGCTTCATGTCCAGGTTGCACACGGCTTATTTAGATGTGTTATTTCCTGGTGTCCTCTTCCAGAATCAAATGGGTGAGCTTTTGACCTGCACTGTAAGTGGCTGTGTAACTTGCTGTGGGGTGTGGTGCGGTCTTCTCTGAGGTTCCTGATGTGGGGTGAGACCTTATCTTGCATGTGGAGTCTCCGATGTGTGAGATCTCGATTATCTGACCGGAAGTCCCTTTTGATATCAGCTGCTTGGTCCTGAACCCAAGACCACATGGTGGCGAATAGGATACTGTGGACACCCCTGTGCTAGCTTGGTGGGGTTCCCTCTCCTCAGAACTTCCAGAGATCCCACTTCAGGATTCTCTGGATAGTGCTGGTCCACTGAAATGCAATCGTAGGTGGCAGAACATTTTCTCATAACTACACTCAGGTAAGCTCAAAGAAACAGGTAAAAATTAATTGGAGTAACACATTTACTTTTACCCAGTATATCCAAATATGCTTTCAAAATGAAATTAACATAAAAGTTATAAATGAAATATTTTGTTTTCATACTTTCTTTGAAAGGAAGTATTTATTATATACCTCCAGCCCATCTCAACACAGATGGGGCACAGCTTGAATGCTTATAGCGGCGTGTCCACAAAGGGGGCCCCTAGGGCACAGTGGAGCATACAGAACTTCTTGGGGTAAAGGTGAGGTTGGGGTTCATTGCCCCATCTTTTCCTCCTTCACTAAGAGCACCACTAGATACTCTCTTCTGTTTTCTTCTTGCAAAGATGACCAACATAGATTTTAATCTTCCCGTTGCCTAGGACCTTCCCCTTCCAGGGATCAAACTCAGGACCTTGCGCCTCCCAGTCAAGCACTTACTCCACTGAGCCATTTCCCTGGCCCTCTCTCTCCACAGTCCTCTCTCTCTCCTTTTTAGCATATTGATAAGCTGCTCAGGATGTAACTATGGTCAGGAAAGTTAATCTTCACATGTATACAACTTTGCAGATTGTTTTAAAATATCCTCCAGCATTAGTTTTGAGACTGCATGTGGACAGGAGCATAAACGCAGCACACCTGAGGCCAGAAGCGAGCAGGAGGGAGGCCTGTGCTGTCCAGCAGGGGTGACTTCTAGCCCAGCATGCAGAGGGTCAGGAAGCCTGAAACAACCACGAACAACAGTGCTTCTGAAGTTTCCACAGTAGCCCAAACAGCTTTCTTAAACTAAAAATACAGTTTGTTTTTCAAAGTAAAAATTCACTGAATGAGTTTAGGAAATTGAGGTAGAGGAAATAACACCTCAGTAGAAAATCACAAGGCGTAAATCATGAGGAAACACTGAGAGATGTGGAGAACAGCATTGGAAGACCCGCGATCCAAACCCTAAAAGGAGAACCAGATAGGGAACAGGCAAAAAAGCAACAACTATTTGTAGAAAGTTTCCTGGAATAGAGATCAGGCTGGGTTATGGTCAGCAGGATAGATACCTACAGAGACATGCATGTATTCTGGTAAAATTTCTGACTTCCAAGGATGAGAATTAAAAGAATTCCAGAACTACCGCATTATATGATTTAAAATACCCAGTTTTCAGCATAACTTTATGAGATACAGAAAGGAACAAACATTTGAGGCTCTTGCATAGGGAAAGAAGTAGGTTATAGAAACTGATTTTAAGAAAAATCTTTATTTAGAAACTGATTTTTAGGATATGTGGCAAATACCTTCAAATTGGCTGTTAAAATATGTTTAAAAGCACTAGATGAAAGAAAAAGTAACTTACAAAGGGAAAAAAATTAGATTGATTAACAGACTTTTCTTTCACCGTTCTTGACTTTAGAGCATTGTGGAATTATAGATAGTTTTTAATATATACATTCTTTATTCATATGGAATTGATTTTGGTGCATGGATGAAGGAGAGAATCTATGTTTGGTTATTTTCTTATTTACCTATTATGCGTAATAATTTATTGAATAATCTGCCACTTGATATGAAATCTTTTATCAAGTGTTAATATAAACATGCCTATATAGTCAGGTCTGATTCAAAGCTGATTTTAGTGAATATATACATATACAGAAAAAATGTTAGATGATGTTTGAAGGAAGATGACCACATGCATTCGTGCTGTCCCTAGCTTCTACAACTACACATGAAGTACCCCAGGAACCTATGTAAGCAACACCTGTATATCTCCCGTGGTGTCCATGGACCGACAGTACCAGTCCTCCTCCTGTTTCTTGGGTGTCCTTTCCTGACTGCAGCCACCTCCAGGCTTAGAAATAACCACAGCAAGTAGGGAATGATGTGTTACCCTGATTTTATCTTTATAGTTTAGCCTCATGAGTACATTTCCCTAAAGAATACATGATTTGGTATTATCCAGTCTTGGATTATATACAAATGAAATCATGCTGTATCTGTCCTGCTCAGTGTTACAGTTTTAGATTTCATTTCTGTTGACATGTGAAGCTGAGTTCATTCATTTTTACTGCTCTGTTGTGTTCCAGGGTACAAAACAACACAAGGTATTGACCGATTCTGAGGTGGTTGGTTTCCTTTTGTACAGTGTTAGATTTATTTTGTTTATATTTTATGTGAAGCTTTTGTATTCATTTTAACAGTGAGAATTTATTATTGTTGTCTGGTTATATTTCAAGATTATAATACTCACACAAATTGAACTTTTGGATGTTCCTTTCTTTCTGCTATTCTTTGAAAGAGTTTTTCAAAGAATGAAATTATTTATAAAGGAAATGTTTCATAAAGCTCACCTCTAAAAATCGTTTGGTTTTGTTGTTTTCTTCCTGGGAAGGATTTGAAGATAGATTCCATTACTTTAATGGTTGAAGGATCATTGATGCTTTCCTTCCTTTCTTCCTTTTTCTCTCCCTTCTTTTCTTTTCCTCTGAGTTTTGATTATTTATATATTTTCTCTAGAACTTTTCCTTTCTCCCAATATTTTGAATTGCCTTCCATGTCTTCAGCTGTGGGGTGCTGGCTTGCTGGAGTTCATCTCTTCTCCCCATCTTGTCGGCACCATGACACCTGGCTTGGGATTTAGCACAGCCGGGGTTGTCCTCAGGCTCCCATCCCACGTGCCAGCCTTTAGGGCATCCCTTCCCTTCCCTTCCTGACACCTCTCCAGGGACCTGCCTGCCAGGCCCTGTCTGTCCTCTGTCCCCTGCTGCTCTGCTCCCCTTCTTAGCCCAGTGCATGGCTCCCTAACTGCTGGTCTCTCCATCCCCACTGGAGCCCAGGGGTGAAGGGTGTCGTGCTGGCTGCACAGAGTGTGCACATGGAAAGCACGCAGCTCTTGCTCACACGCGTGCTTAAATTAAAAGCTTGTTTTTGGAGCTTTGTGAATACAATAATAGCAACATTTGTGCAGCTCCATGCAGCTTAAGGAGCACTATTGTGTATGTCGTTTTACTATGTAGTTCTTGGAAGTATAAGTTCCTAAGCTGCACTTTACCCTGATGACCTCCTGGTGAGGAGAGCACCAACAGCCCTCATCCCACGCACTGGCCTCCTCTGGGGTGCCTGTCCTGTGAAGCAAGGCCACCTGCATTGCCTTGCATTCTGCACCTTTCTTTTATCCTTAAGCTTCTTGTGACTGTCTTGGGCCCTTTGAGCCAGTGAGTGGGGTCTCTATGCTGTTCTTTGCTGGATCTTCCCACTTGGGAAAGGAATTGACCTTGAAAACCAGAGCTCAGAAATGCCAGCCCCATCAGCCACTGAACAAGAGAAGAGTGAGGGCAGGAATGGCCAGCATGGGCTGATGGGAACTGACTTTTGGATCTCTAGTTTTCAAGGCTGATTACTTTCTGGTGAGGTTTTATTTTCTGGGAAACACAATGATTTGGGTGGGGAAAATGTAGTGGAGAACCCCCTGACAGTGGATGCTGGAGTTCCAGTTTTTGATAGCTGGACATTTTCTACTAAATTCATACCAAAAGTATTAGTTCAGTCATTTTTTTAAAAAAGTATAGTAAAGAAACAAAATTCTCACACAGACACTTTCTTGCCTGGCTTTGCTCCTTCCTGGGAAACTTGGGACTCCTTTGGCTTGTAGTCTAGGCAGGTGGAGAAGAAGACCGGCCGTGGGCTGGGTGCCTACAGCTACACAGCCATCTCTCTGACCTCCAGGCTCCCAGCTGTGAGTCTTGGCGCCCCTTTTAAGCTTGAACATCCATCTCCAACTAGAGCAGGTGTCTGGTGTCTCCACGCTTGCCTAGGGTATGAATAGGACTCTCCTAACACGAACCCAGAGTTTACTCAGGATTTAAAACCAAGTGACATCTTCATGTCAGACAAATATGGAATGGTATGATGATGTTCTAAACACTGCAGAAAATTGTTTATAACTCCATGTATCATTAAGAAATTAAAATTATACTTCAAAATATACCGCTCTCGATCTGTAACCTGTATCATGTCCAACACACTGCTTGGATCCAGTATTGTAGCTTGCATTCTGCCTTTTTTTGAACAACAAAAAGTGTGTTCATAGTAGTTTCCTCTGCTGACTTAAAGCTGCAGTGTGGCTCTGTCACCGTGGTAGGACAGGGGTTGGTGTTCGCGCCACCTTTATGCCGGGCCCCAAGGTGTTTTGTAGGTCACAGAAAGTGAAGAGATGTTATTTTCTACACGTGCAGCGCTGACACCCTGAGTCTCAATCACTGTCTTCCTTGTTTAAGAATTGTGAAAAGCATGAGCCTTCCATCAGCAAATTTGGCAGCTCCTCTGACGAATCCACGCTGAACACTTCCTGCCCTGGGAAAACAAACCGGCTTAGGATGAATATAAATGTTTTTGGAGTGTGTGCAAACAGTATACTTCTGTCTGTTTCTTCTTTGGGAAGGCTGCACTTGAAAGCTTGCACGACTTCAGCCACACAGACGGGCTGTTTCCTGAGAGAAATGAAACTGTGATTGTGAGAAAGACCGTGAATAAACATGAACATGTCCTCTATGTGTTCTGGACTTTGTCAGGTCGGGTGGTGCCTCACTGCCAAGTGAGGAAGAACAGTAACATTTCTATCTTTTTTTTTTTTTTTTTTTTTTTTTTTTTTTGCTGCTGAATTACTGTGAATTGGTGCATGAGTAATAAACATAGATTTGTGTCATCCTCAGTAACGACCACACAGGTTGGCAACACAGGACACCATGGCCACATTACCAAGCAGTTAATGAACAGAGGAGTGTGCACTGCACACGTACCTTGCACTCGCATTATGAGTGTGCGGGCAGTGGCAGGCCGGGGCCATTGAGCAGGGTGGGATGGCGAGGGGCGCTTTGGGCCTGGACGTGGGACTGTGGGGTAAACAGGCGATCTGAGCTGGCCAGGATGGCTGCAGGCCTGTAGGCTGGAGAGGTGCATGGGCCGAGGAGGGGAGAATCCCCACTGCTGCAGGTAGAGACAGAGACTTCTGAGCACTGCCAGGCCCGGCCAGTTCCTAGAGGTTATAGATGTGTTGGAACTTCCAGAAAATGGCAGGATATCCAGTTTAAAAAATCAGACAAAACAAGTGATTCTCTAGGGAATCCTGACCTGCTTCGGCCATCTCAACCTCTCTGTTTATTATGGTATTTGGTACTGGGGACCGAATTCAGGACCTTGTGCTTGCCAGGCAGGTGCTTATGCCGCTGAGCTATCTCCCCAGCCCTACCTCGCTGTTTAGAACTATAGTTTATACCCTTTCCCCCGGCACGTCCAATTTCCTTTTCCCATGACCTGGTGTACAGCTTCTCTATCATGCTCATTTTCTGCCTCCCCCCAATTTGAATCTGAGCTCCTTGAGAAATGTGATTATTGTCTGTACTGTTGACCACTGAATTCAGTATTAAAAACATTGTTGGGTGCATAGTAGGTATTTAATAAGCATGTATTGGCTGAGATTGGCTGAGTAGGACCGTTGAGCCCCAAGTTACTTAGATACTGCGTGCTTTTGCGATTCCCGATCCCCATCATTTGGGTAAAATAAAACCCTTGTACTTCACTTGAAAGTCCAGGATGCCTTTGCTCTGTGAAGGATGATGATGAGCGTTAGTGGGGAAGAGGCGGTGGGAAAAGACGTTCTCCACTTTAGGGTCAAAGTGCAGATTCCAGTGCCAGACGGCTAGGAGAGAATGCTCCTGCTTAACACGGAGCTCCTTTCAGGGAGAGGAAGCGATTCTTGGAAGAGATGACAAGAGCCAGAAGACGCTGCATCTGGCCAGCGCCTTCCAAGCAGTCCTTGTACGCAGCAGCTTCTCGGGCTGCTGCTACCACATCCCGCCCATGAAATGTCACTCACTCCCTTAGATTCCAGATGCTGTGGCTGGGAAGGAGGCTGGACAGGAAGGGGAGGAAGAAAAGGAGGCACGGGGCATGGAGGTTGCAGGGAGCTGGGATCGGAGGCGAGCACCTGGGTTTTTCTAAGCAATAGAGCCCTGTTCATAGAAAATGTGTAGCTTCTTTCAGAGGTATTTATTTTAAGGTAGATTTACTTCCATGTGGCATTTTGCTAATTGCAGCTGTTTCCAGCGGGTCACTTACATCAAGGTCTTCAGGAGTGGACTTGTAAGTGAGGTTTCCTTGGGGCCAGGCCCTGTGGAAGAAGATCTACACTGTGGGTACTGGCAGGGAAAGGCTTGCTTTCCAATCCCAACTTGGAGCGGTAGCCAGGTTTTTAAAAGAGCCCATGTGAGATGCCAGCATCGATGGAGCCAGAGCCTCAGGTCTTCTGGGATGGGCAGCGGTGTTCAGACTCGGGCTGTGCGGGGCTCCAGGTGGAGGGGCAGGCAGGGACTGGGACTGGCTTCTAGGAGAGATTCAAGTTATTCAAAATTCTTCATTACTCTTCAGGAGGCTCAAGGCAGCAGAAGAGTGGGGCGACTCCATTTCTAGGCTCTGTCTTTTTAGGGAGCTGGAAGGTGAAATCTGGTGCAGCAGGATCTTTCCAGTGATTACTTTGGGTCCTTATTACCAGGGCCGATGAAGGATGAGATGTGGGGGGAATGGAGAGGAGAGGAAAGGAGAAGGGGAGAGGGAAGAGAAAAGAGGGAAGGGGGCAGGGAGGGAGAGGATGTGCATGTTTGGTGGCAGCAGGAGTATTGTGGATGACATGTTTGAGACCCAAATTCCAGTTTGCTGATGTTAAATTCCAGGATAAAGCTTTTCCATGTAAACAGGTCTTTCTGGGTATGGATACTCACAGGCCATACCTCACTGCTTGGGAGGAATGGAGCAGGACCTGCTGCTCATAGTTCTTTTGAGGGGGCTGGGGAGATAGCTCAGTGGAATAAGTGCCTGCCTGGCAAACGCAAGGTCCTGAGTTTTATCTCTGATACCACCAAAATAAATAAATAAAAATAAAATAAAATGTCATATTTCTTTTGAAAAGTGACTCAAAGTGAAGCTAAGGTATGAAGCTACAAGGTGCTAGGCGGAGGTATACCCAGATGTTCCAGATGTTAGGTCTTTCCGTGGAACAGTATCAGGAGAATGTGCCTTTAATTGATGGTACTGAAAATTCATTAATGCTTAAAATTAATGTTTTTAAAATGTAGCAAAAAGGTGAACATTCTTTGTTGTTCAGCCCATTCTTCCAAACTTGCCAAAGTAAATTTTGTATTTTATCGGGAAGCTTTTGAACACAGAGTCTCAGATAGCCTACATGCTACTTGAAAAAACAAAACAAAACAAAAAACCCAAAAAACCCCAAAACCTTTGTGTCAGGATCAGGAAACAAAATACACATCGTGGCTTTTAGAAGAAAAATGTTCTTGGTGCCCTGAGGTTAAGCAGTGTTGGTTATCTTAAATTTTTTCTTATGGCACCTAAAGGTACAAGAAGTTATGTGCCATCCTGGCCAGGAGGAGCAAGGCACTTGGCCTACTTCTGGAAGGCGTGAAGGAGCACTTCCGGCCTCACAGAGCATCGTGGTCCAGAGCAGCTTCCACCTGGAAGGGTTGGTTCCTGCACCTGCGCAGACGCTAAGCTTTCTTCTGGGTTGCTGGGAATAACCTGTCCTGACAGTGACCTTTCTGAGCCCTACGTCACAGATGAGGGCAGTGCCCTCGTGGCAGGTGCCTTTGTCCTATTCTGCTAGCTCTTGGGGAATCTCAGTTCCTCCACCATCATCTTGCTTCTTTGTGTTGTCTGAGTTGCTGCAGACTCAAAGCCCTGATACAGTATTTCTGGAGTCTCCAGTAACCGACTTGGGGACATCTGGAGAGAGGGAGCTATAATCAGGTAGAGTAACTGTCAGCCTGAAACTGGGAAAAGGGTCCTGTGTTTGCAGGGGTGACAAGGACACCTTGCCTTTGGGCTGATGTGATGTGGGGAGAGTTTTTCACGCATGGAGGTGGAGTTGGAGCTCAGAGCTGGCAGGCTGGAGGTAGAGCGGGTGACAATGGCAGGACATGAGGTGGTCGGGTCTCAGGTTTAGCCTGCAGCCACATAGCTCTCCTCTCGGTTTCTCCTCATTACATCATTTTGGGATAGCAACAAACCTAAGTGCTATTTTCTACTTTCTACTTTGCTGTCAGTGAAAGCCTTCTGACACTACATGTGTCTCCAACCTCACCATCTGGCTCTCTAAGGGGCACCAGGCAGTTCTGAAACTTATCTACCTGAAGGCAGCATCAGACCCAAGGGTAGGGGACATACAGGACTGCTCCCAGTCTCAGATGTTGGTCATAAGTGATGTTACCTTCTGCACTTTTGGCCCATGGACTGTCAGTCCAGTGTCCTGCCACCTCCTCCTCCATTTTAAAAAAAAATATGTATTTATTTGGTATAGAGTTTCACTACGCAGCTCAGACCCATAGTGATCCTCCTGTCTAAGTCTCCCCAGCACTGGGATTGCAGGCATGCACCATCATGCCAGCACAGCATTCCCAGGGTTCCAGGGGTGGCATGGCATATGGTACGTGGGATCGAACTTGGATCCTTGTGCTTGTCAAGCAGACACTTAGACCACCGAGCTATCTCTCCAGTCTTTGCTACCTCTTTCTTGGCTTCCATCAGTTTGCCGGAGTGGCTCATAGAACTCAGGGAAACACTTCACTTTGTCTGTCAGCTTATTCAAAAAGAACACAATAAGGGTACAGATGGATAAACAGAGGAAGGGGCACACAGGGTGAGGCCTGGAAGGTCCCAACAGCAGGAATTAGGGTGCATGTCCTCCCTAACACTGAGATGTGCTCACTAACCCAAAGCCAGTGCTTTTGATTTTTTGTGGAGCTTCATTGCCTAGGTACATGATTATGTTCTTGGCTTCTGGTGTCAACTCAGTCTTCCACTGCTCCCTCCTCTGGAAGTTGGGGCCTGGGACCAAAAGTGGAAAGTTCACCTGGTTGGCCCTAAGCAGCCCTCTTCCTACCTATGAGATACAACCTTCAAGCAAAAGATGTGCATGTGCATATGTGGACATGCGTGCACTCGCATGCGCACGCGCGCGTGCGCACACACACACACACACACACACACACAACCCGGTGCTGGGAATTGAGCCTAGGACTTCCAGCATGTGAGACAGATGCACCACTCCCCACCCTTCTCCAGAGGTTTAGCAGCTGTGTCAGGAACTGTGGTTGGAGACCTCATATATTTTTTATTACATTACAGTTTTATAATCAATCAAACCTGGTCTGAAAGTTATTCTTGATTCTCTATAAGATATGGGTGGAAGCCTAGAACACAAAAGCTTGTCCTTGAAGCACCATCCCATATTCACATCCTCCTGCCAAACTCAGAGCTTCCCATTGTGGGTAGCAGGGGGAGACGCAGCTGGACCCCAGGCCTCAGGTTCAGGGACCCCCTGGACTCCTCCTTCCCTGTTTCCAGTGGCTGAGCAGCTGTACACAGGGGCTGCAGGCTGATGCGTTTGGCAGCTTCATTCCTGGACCCTGGCTTGGTGCCTTGGGAAGATCACACACTTCCTATGTGGCCTTCCGCCACTGCCTGCTCTCTGCCTCTTGCTCTGTAAGGGCCCTGACCTCTTTGGTCAGCCCATCCAGTGAACAGATACATGCCATGGAGACATCAAAGGAAGCCCCTCTCTTCCACATGGAAATGTCAAAGGCATCCTCCCAATGATGCTTGTTTTCAATGATGCACGGATTCAAGTGTTTCTCCTAAAGGATGGGCAGGTTCTTCTAAGAATTGTATCCACTGAGGGGGAGGGGAATGGGAAGAGGAACTTGCTCTGGAGAGCTGGGAGTCTACTCTGATGACCTGATCTCCCGGGGCTCAGCCTCTTCATTCAGAGAGGAAGATGAGTGGCACCCACGTCACAGGGTAGTTGTGAGAACCAGGTGGCAAATTCTCCTTCATCTCAGATCCTCAGGACCTTCCCAGCTTTCTCTTCAAAGGCTCTGTGTCGGATCTGCATGTCTCATTGTTGGAGGGGCTGCAGGAGACCCCTGCCTCAGAAGGATGGGGACCAGGCTGCCGCCAGAGTCCTCCTGACTCTGCATTTCTGCAAGTCAGATGTTTGACTTTCCACAATCACCCTGTTTGAACATTAGAATCCGTGTGTGTGTGTATGTGTGTGTGTGTGTGTACACTGTGTGCAAGGGAAGGGATGGGAATTCTAGCGGAAGGAAAAAGGGAAGAGGCTGTTGTCAAGGGCACCTAGGCTAGAAAGCAGTGTACCACTTCAAACCAG
>NW_004524578.1:21933573-21935579 GCF_000260255.1 Octodon degus
GTGAGAGAGGGAGGGAGCATGATAGGGACCCATGGACCATCTTGGGACCAAGAATCCCTGGGGTACAGTAGCAGTTAGGGCGTAAGCATAGAGGGAGTAGAGGCCCAGACGAGGAATCTGCAGAGCAGCCTGGCTGGCCGGGACTGACGTGGCCAGGAGTCTCCCTGTTACAGAGGCCGGACCTCTGCGTGGGTTCTGCCCATCTGTCTTCCCCTCTTGCATCTCGAGCTTGCTTTCTGCAGCTCTGCTGCCAGCTGTCTTGTCTCCTCTGGCTCACCAGATTATCCGAGTGATCAAGAAAAACACTAGCACCTTCTGCCTTGGAACATCCACCTGTCCTTCTACATAGCCCCAGCCATGTCCCAGGTCCCTCTTCCTCCCTCTTCAGACCTAGCACAGTCCTCTCTGCTGCTGCATGGGAACTGCAGTGACCTCCTTGCCCCAGGCCCAGGGGCCACTTCTCCAGACTCATCTTCCCACTTCCTCAGCAGATTCAAGATAGACGACTGCTGTCTTAGATGCTGTGATCCATTTAAAAAATTCTCCTCTCATCATTTCAAATCTCTTCTGGTTGATTCTTTTCCTTATTTTCCAATGGTGGAATTAATATTGTTTATGGGGTTAGGGATTAAACGCATGGCCTCTGTACAGAGCTGAACCCTAGCCCTTTTTATTTTCAGGCAAGTCTTGCTAAATTGCACCGGCAGAGCTTGACCTCAAGCGCCTCCTTTCTTGGCCTGCTGGGGTCACTGTTGTGCACCTCTCTCCTGGCTTCAAATGGTGGAATTATTGAGGGTGCCATGCAAGGCCCTCTGTGTACCAAATTCTTTCTCATAGGAGAGTGTTTCTTGTATAATGGCTACAAATATAAATGTAAGTGCTGACTTCCATGTCTATCTCTGGCTTGTCTCTTCTCTGAGCTCCAGACTTGTCATGGAGCTGTGCGACTCGCGTTTTCCAGGTGGATCTCCCATCTTGAGTAGAGCCACTAGCTCTGCCCTCCCCAGAAAACCTGCTCTTCCCTCAGGGCTACTCGTCCCTTGTGTTCCTTTAAGGGAGACAGGGGAGGGAAGAGGTGGTGACTCCTGCTTTTGATTCCTTGCTTCCCCCCTCATCAGCCATTCTGTTGGTTTTACTTCTCCTCCATCCATCTCCTTCTCCAGTGAGATGATTGTGTTGTTTAAAAGCCCCTCCCAGCTCTCCTCCCTCTTAGCACGGCCCACAGCCTTTCCACGCCCTGGGTCTTCCGTCCTTCTCATCTCCTTGCAGCTCGCTGTCCTCGCTGAACCTAGCTGTGCTGGCCCTCTTTCTGCTCTTCACACGTTATCTCCACATGAGGGCTCTTTTGGCAGAAATCCTCACCCTCGGCTTTTGGCTGACCCGATTCCTTCCTAGGTTCTAGGTATGAGCTCCAACCTTAACTTCTCAGGGAGCCCTTACTGACTGACTGTTGAAAATTGATCAACCTTTCCCCTGTGCTATCCAGAGGTCACCTGTTTACTTCCTTTGCAGTATTTCAGACTTCATTATTTTTTAAAATTAATTTTGAGAAACAAATAGCAATGCTACAGTTTCAAAACTGATTAGTAGGACAGTTTCAATAATCAATACATCGCATATTCTTATCTTCTTAGTGGTTTTTCACAGTACAAGATGCAAACATGATATCCTGTCCACAAACACTATTAGTACAAATCTTTCTTCTCATTGAATTAAGAGAAAGAAGCTGTATATCTATCCTATTTTGCATATGCAGATACAAAACGGTCCTCCATTTCTATCCCCCTTTTTTTGTTTAGTTTTGTCAGAGATGGGTATTCCATTAACATTTAAATATTGTAGGTGCATGAATTCAGCAAAATAGTCTAATATAGTCCAGTAGCCCATAATAGTATTGGGTTGTCCTTAGGACTGGCAATGTCAGAAGTTGTTGACTTGAGCCTTTTACAGCTCAGCATATTAATATGGCTTTACTTTTTATACCTTGTTATTATACTTTTCTGCTG
>NW_004524578.1:21936199-21953953 GCF_000260255.1 Octodon degus
TTTGCTTTACTGTGTATCTCTTCTACTTGAATGTAAATCCCCATAAACACAGGAACCTAATTTTTCTTGTTCCTCATTATATCTAAACCCTTAGAATGATGCTGGGAATGTGGCAGGTGCTCAATAAGTATGCATTGAATGCGTGGTCAAATTAATTTAAGCCTCATATTAGAAGGCTCCCTGTGGTCA
This sequence comes from Octodon degus, assembly GCF_000260255.1. Taxonomy (NCBI): domain Eukaryota; kingdom Metazoa; phylum Chordata; class Mammalia; order Rodentia; family Octodontidae; genus Octodon; species Octodon degus. The sequence goes on from NW_004524578.1 coordinate 21,936,389, forward strand.
GGAAACTGTGGGAAGGTGGCGATCCTTGACTCCTCCCATTCTTTGAGAGCTGTTTCTGTCCCTGTGTATGACAGCTAGCAGGTTCTAGCCTTGGTTTAGGTTTGAGTGATTTTTGCTGTCTTATGTGATGGTCTGTATATTCTACAGTTTCTATACTGAACATACATTTGCGTTGTACTATGGAAAAATTGTTTTCTAGTCCTTTACAAGTCATCATAATAAAGAAGGGAGGAAGGCTAGAAAGAAAATTGTAAAAGTGATGGGTTTGCAACAGGAAAACTTAAACAGGCTAACTGCTGTGTAGGTGACTTGCTGACAGGTTGGGGGCCAGAAGGAGGGACAAGGAGGGGAGAGGAAGACAGGGGTCGGGGATAATACCACCGCTGCCAGTGGGAGATGGGCCAGTGCGAGCCTGGCCTAACAGTGCCCCACATGGGCACCTCATGTGCCCAGCCTTGGTCACTCTCTGCATCCCAGCCTGTGGTGGATGGACTTTCTCAGCATGTCCTTTTTGGACTCTGCCTCTCAGGGGTCCCTTCCTGGAGACTTACTTGTGACTGAGTAACCTTGTCTTTCAGCCTGCAGCAGAGAAGTCGCCTGGAGCCTACTTCCTTCCTGAGTTTGCACTGTCCCCACAGGGAAGTTTCCTTGAAGACACAACAGGGGAGCAGTTCCTCACATATCGCTATGATGACCAGGTAAGAGCACTGCGAAAGGACTTACCCTTGGCTTTGCCGTATGGCAGCGGGCAGGACACTGTGTCTTAAAACACCTCTAAATTAACCATATTGTCCTCCACACAGTGCTTATACAGTAGCCGCTTGATTCTCTCACGGGATCCCAAAGTCCCTAAACAGCCCCCGCTGCACACAACTTCCTGCGCCATGTGCGACTTTTGTTTTGGTTGGAGGATTTGCTTGAGAATCACTTATTTTTCCTTATTTCTATGTCAGAAATATCGGATGGGTTCATTCATTTTAGCAACCACCGAACTTAGTATTTCATGCTGAAATGATCCACAAGTTCTTGTTCTGATTCAGCATCGCTTCCCTGCCCTCTTGGCATTTACTCCAGTTTCCTTCGGCTTCACAGGCACTTTTCTTTTCCAAGCCTGTTTTCCAGAAAGGAACAAAGTGTGCATGCCTACATGTGTGTGCATGTGTGTGTGTCTCTGTGTTTAAATCATTTTGCGAAGGCTGGGCTTGGCTGATGCCTTAGCAGCATTTAAGATTATACACGCCTTTGAGGTTACTTACAACCCATTGAAACAGAGAATGCTCAGCTGGGCCAAATTCAGAGGTTTCTAGCTGAGGAGCCCGGATTGCTGAGGCCCTGCAGCAGACCAGGGTGGGATGTAAGCCCACGTGGGCCCTTAATGGATCCAGCAGATCTTGGCGCCTACAGGCCCAAGTGGAGATCAGGAGCTGGGCATGATTACCTTGTCATTGCCTGTGACAGTGTGGGAGGAGATGGCCCAGCAATTGAGGCCAGCTGTGCTGCCCTCAGCTGTGCAGCGCAAGGCCAGCACATTCTGTTTTGATTTGGAGAAGGCCTAGTTGGGGCAGCTGACAGCACTCGCAAGAGCAGCCGAGCCTGCCAGCCCGGGTCGATGGGGATTTGACTGCAGTGGAAGGAGCCCACTCTGGGGCTGGCTGGAGGAGGACTAGGGCACAGCAGGGCACAGCAGCTGATGAGGACGGATCTCGGGGAACGGGTCAGTGGGGGTGTTGCTACCCAGGCCGGAGTCCTTGCTCTGAAGCAGGCACTTCACCTCACCTGTTGTCCCAGTCATGCTCCTCATCATGGAGACACAACACCTGCCCCCCACAACTTAGAAGGGTAGATGCTGATGAGGACGGATCTCGGGGAACGGGTCAGTGGGGGTGTTGCTACCCAGGCCGGAGTCCTTGCTCTGAAGCAGGCACTTCACCTCACCTGTTGTCCCAGTCATGCTCCTCATCATGGAGACACAACACCTGCCCCCCACAACTTTATCTCGGTTTGTGCTTACATTGTGAAGCCACATTGGAGAGAGACAGAGCAAGGGTAGAGCAGAGGAAAGCTGCTCCAGTCCCCCAGGCCAGAAAGTAGAGATGGGAGGAGCGGGAGAAAGACACGCCCTTCAGGTCATGCCTGGAAGGACCTGCCTCTCCACGCCAGACCCTATCTTCTTCTATCAAATCAGCTATGGTGACCCCCTGGTCCAATTACCTTTCAAAGACTCCAACTTCAGTGTGTGGGACCCCTAGGAGACATCTAGTATAAAGCTTAATGCCTGCCTTGGCATGTTTATCTCTGTAGCTAGGGCTGGGGGAGGGGCAGAGCTGTGATGGAGCAGACTACCCTGTAGGCGTGGGTGAGATGATTCCAATCTCCAGTCATTCTTCCAAGTGACTTCAGAAATGACTGCATACATAGTTACATGGGTAGCTGTGGGGTGAACATTAATTTTTTCCATAATTTTATTGAGAAATAGCAATGAGACAGTTTCAAATCAAATTGGTAGGACAGTTTCAATAATTAACACATTGCATACTCTCTTCCTAGTGGTTATTTGCTGTACAAGTTGCAGATGTAACTCAGCAGTGTCCCAAATTTTCTGATCAAGGAGATTATGGGGCCAAAGAGGAAAGTGATCGATGATGTAGGGTGTGCCTAAGGAGAATCACATGGAGAGAAAACATTCTCTCAGGCTTTCACAGAGAGCACATTGGCCAAGCAATGGCTGTGACTCATCCACAGGGTAACACTGACAAAGGATCTACAAACTTAAGATACAGTATCTCAGGATAAATCCTGAGGGGATTTCACTGATCTTATCAGATCCAAAATATACAACTCTTCTTGCATAGGTCTTACTTTGTCTTGGTCTTAACCATCCAGTGTAAAAGTATAAAAACAAAGCATAAGAAGTAAAGCCATAGTGTTATGTTGAGCTATAGGGAACTCAGGTCAACAATTTCTGATACTGCCAGTCAAGTCAAGTGGAAAACCCAATACTATTATGGACTACTGGACTCTTTTAGAATATTTTGCTGAGTTAACACACCTATAATATTCAAATGATGGAACTAAACAAGAAAAGGTATACAGATGAATGTCCATTTTGTATCTGTGTATTCAAAATGGTTAGGGTAGATATATGGTTACATTCTCTTAATGAATAGAGGGATTTGTTCTAATAGTGTTTGTAAATAGGATATCATGTCTGCATCTTGTATAGCAAATAACCACTAGGAAGAGAATATGCAATGTGTTAATTATTGAAACTGTCATACCAATTTGATTTGAAACTGTCTCATTGCTATATGTCTCTCAATAAAATTATGGAAAAAAAAGCTACAACTCTTGTTGCATAGGTCTTGCTTTATCTTGGTCTTAACCAACCAGCAGAAAAGTATAAAAACGAAGTATAAGAAGTAAAGCCATGGTGTTATGTTGAGCTGTAGGGGACTCAGGTCAACAATTTCTGACATTGCCAGTCAAGCAGAAGACCCAATACTATTATGGAGTACTGGACTCTTAGAATATTTTGCTGAGTGGACATTAACTTTATATTTGTATAAAGGGGTCCAGGCATTTGTGCCTACTTGCTAATAAACTCCAAAATATTAAGATGTTGTCTTTTTCTGCAATGGAGTTTTTAGACTGCCTACAATTCATGACATCTTTTAATGCAGAAATCCATGATGCAACAGGCTTTCAAAGGAGACCTTAAGAAAAATGAATTGAGAAGGCAAAAAAAAGGTGAAGAGAGTCTGAAAAATATTCAGTTGTGTATTTTACAATTAGAGTGGTTAATGCCTCCTCTATGTTCACATTAATTTACTATTATACATTACATTATATTTGCTGTAGGAGCAGTATGAAAAGCTAGTAAAAGAGGAAAACAAGGACCTTCAGTTTTTTCTAGCACAGATCTTAGAAGTGTGTGGTACGCTGTGGGAGGATTCACTATTCCAGAGAGCCCCAGTGATGAGCACACAAAACCGCTCTGGGTCTTTGAACTGTGAGTTTTCTTTGGGACAAAGGAAAACAGACTGAGGACAGTGGTGGAGGACACAGGCCCTTGTGCTAGGCACAGTGTGTCTCTTTTTTTTTTCCTTCATATTTTAGGACAGGGTCTACAGGGTCTCACTGCATAGATGGGACTTGTAGTGATCCTCCTCTGTTCAGCTTCCCAAGTGCTGGGATTACAGGCGTACACCACCACGCCCCATGTCAATCACCTTCTCAATGTGCCCCAGGGGTGGGGCTGGCATGGCAGGCCAGGGATGGAATTCCCAGCCCCTGTGTCTGCCTAAGCAGGCGCTTTACTCTGCTGTGCTATTTGGCTGGCCCTCATAGTGTATCTCCTGAAGGAACCTCAGGATCTAATCTGTCAGGGACTCTTTCCAGCACCCAAGCCCCAACTCGCCTCCCTGGACCTAACATGCAGGAAGCCCTGTAATGTTAGGGAGCTTCTCAGGCACACAGGCAAAGACGGAACCATTCAAATTTATCAAGATCAATTAAAATCCAGACTTCTGGAGTCATCCACTTTGCATTTGAATCTGAGTTCCACCATCTTTTTACCTGTTTGACATTGAAAGAGTTACTTTCCTCTCTGCATCTCTGTCCCTCAGGTGTGGCATGGAGATGTGGATGGCCAGCAGCTCTGGTGGGAGTGTTTTGAGCATACAAAGGAAGCAATTCCTGCAGGTTTCCTTGCACAGTACTGTCTAAACATTCGATTTAGCTGTTATCACTAATAATATTATTTGCAAACATTCCATTCTGAGAATCTCAGATAAGCTTATGCTAAAGGAAAGGAGTGTATTTTCCATGTACGTCAGGGGCCCCTATGCAGCATTTTGAATTAATTTTTATTGAGTTGCAACACACATGCAGTAAAATGTATACATAGCTGAAACATAGAACTTGATGACTTTTAAAATATTTCTACACCTATGTAACCACTACCCAGGTCAAGAAATCAAGACTTTGCAGCACTCTGGAGGAGCCACCATTCTGTCTCCTGTCACTGTTATAGGTTGGCTTTGTCTGTTTTTATTTTTAATTTTATATAAATGGAATCATGCAGCACGTACCCGCTGGTGTCTGGCTTCTCTTACACATCATTATGTCTGAGAGACTCAATCAAGTCCCTGGACCCAGCATAGTATAGGATGTAAAGTCTAGCAGCCAGTCGCGCTCTTTGGAACAAATTGTCTAATATTGGAACACACTGCGGCAGGCCGGGGGAGGCAGGGCTGCTCCTTCCCGGAAATTCCCAGACTGTCCCTGCGAAGCTGGCAGGGCAGCCAGCAGAAGTTCCATGCCTGGTAAGGTGGTGAAGGGGACCATTCTCCAGGATACCCTTTGTTTCCCCCCAGCCATAAGTCAGCATCCACTTCCAGGGCAGCAGCTCTGCAGGGCTCTGCTGTGGCCTGGATGCCCACCTGCACTGTCTGTCCATGTGCGCACACGCCTGAGCTGCCGTCTGCCACTGCAGCCGCCTGAGCCAGACTTGACAACCTGCTTATGGAGTGAGGCTGAGAACTGGTTTCTAACACTGTATGCAGATGTGGGTTCACTAGGGCCTTCCTCCCCATTAAATACTCATTTGATAAAATTTGAAGCAGGTGGGAGGTGGGGAGATGTCAGCTTTCTTGGATGACCCTTGTAGGACTTTTAAAAGTATTTTATCCCGGGCATATTTTCATGAAGACCTTCAGGTCACTCTTCAAATGGCTCCTGGATTAGGTGCCTGGAAAACTAATAACCCAGAGGCTGGTAAAGCACAGCTGAGATGTAGGCTGTGTTTAATGAGACACATAAAAGCCACACTGTGGACCATGCAGGGAGCTGAAGCAGCTTCTAGTGAAGCCAGCTGCGGAACAGGGTGGGTTAGTGCGAACAGGACTAGTCAGGCAGCTCGGCCCTCCTCCTGTCACTAATTAGCTTGTAATTTAGCAGTTATTAGTCATCTTTAGATCTCAGATCCTTTAGCTGTTTTGAAAAACAAGTGACTAGGATTCGTGATCAGTACTTCTTCTATTCCAAAATTGCCTTTTCTTGAAACTGCAAATAGAATATTCCACATTTTAGTGTGTTAATTGGAACATGCTGATGGTCCAGGCCCGCCGGCCAGCAGCACAGTGAACCGTTACTTAGAGAATTATAGAATTTTACAGCTGGTGCAGACTTTGGCCCAAGCGCTGCATTTTACAAGTCAAGAGGACAGAGACTTTGTGCAAATGACTTACTCAAGGTCATCCAGATAGTTATTTGAAACACTAAGACCATTACAGTCCCAGACCCTGGCTTCCTCACTCTGGGATAAACTTGGCTGCTTCACTTAAAAGAATTGCCTAGAAAATTGTATATTTTTTTCGAAAAAAAAAATCTTGATTCTACTCTTATGGTCTATAGAGCTTCGGGGCTCTTATTAGACCACAGGGTGATTTAATGTTCATGGATTTTCTTTATTGGCTCATTCTCAGCTCCTTCAGGAATATGGAATTAGCTATGCTAATAGCATCTGATGGGCACATCGTTCCTCCTCAGTTTTCAGTAGAAATCACGGGTTTTTTCAATGTAGGCAAAACATGTGAGCTGCAATTAAAACAGTACTGGCTTCCCACTGGGGAGCGTGTGGGCAGATGAAAGCCTCCCAGTTCTTGAGTAGTGAGAAGGTATTACTTAGGGACAACTGGCTGAGAAGGCTGCGGCTGAAAGAGTTATTAGCCAACCAGGCTCCAGGGAGGATTCTTTTGTCATTCCTCATAGTGGTTTTGGAGTCTTGGCTCACAGAGGACCTGCTCACAGGCAAATAGCTGAATATTGGCTGGTCCTACGAAGAAGTGTCTCAGTTCTGCACTTTGTCCCACCCCTGACTAAGGCAGTGTTTGAAGAGTGGCACTGTCGCTGTGTGCCTATGTCTCTTTGTGGAAAAGATGGTGATGCCCTCTTTGCCCGTCTTTGACTTCTTTAGGCTCCCTGAGGACTTAAGTGTGGGTGCACAGTGGACCCTCGTTTGCACATCTGTGGCAGGGTTAGTGCTTCCCAGCAAGGCATCCTTTAGTTTTAAAGTTAGGAAATGTATTCCTTCCTTTGTCTTTCTTTCCTCTCTTTCCCTCCCTCCTCCTTCCCTCCCCTTTCCCTTCATTCCTTCCTTTTTTCCTTCTTCTCTTCCTTCCCTCCCTCCCTCCTTGCCCCTTCTTCCTTTCATTCCTTTTCTCCTTCTTAGCATTTGTTAGCTCTAAGGAAATGTAGGCAGAATGCCATGCGGACTTAGCAGAGCTGACAGGATGGGCTTCCTCCTCATTGGCAGGTAGAGGAACAATGCGAGCTTAGAGACATGCCTTGTTCTGTGACCACTGAGTTGCCTTTGTGTGTTCGCCTTCGTGGGTGCTGACCTCGCCACATACAGACCACGAGGGATCAGGAGGCAGGAAGAGTAACCTAAGTCCCATGCATACATAGTGGAGCTGGGCGTGTAGTGGTGGGTTCTGGTTTTCTAAGAATTAACTCAGGGTAAAGCCCACTTGAGTAAGCACAGAACCATTTGTAAGAGAATGCTCTTGATTCCATGTTGGAGGGGTTGGACAGGTACATCTATCTAGAGCCCATCATCCCTTCTCCCCTATAAACTCTTCTGTCTTCCATAGATTCCAGGGAGGCATCCCTGACTAATTTAGGGTTTTGTCTCTTCCTATCCTGTTTGAGATTTTTCTAGGTTTAAAATGCTTTTTCTCATACTGTGATTTACCCTTGCTTTCAATGACCACCATGCTGTCGTTCATCCCCAGCACCCTCCTGGGGATTGAACCCTAGGGCCTTCTCACTCAGCTATAGCTCCATCTCTTTTTTTACTGTTTAAGTGGGTCTTGCTGAGTTGATAAGTCAGTCACCCGTGCCAGGCTCAAGCTTGCAGTCCTTCTACCTTCGCTTTCCGGAGTGCTGCAATTACACGTATGTGCCGTCATGACCAGCTTCTCTTACTCATTTTCAACTTTAAAATCTAATTCGTGATATCTTTCAGCCATTCCCCTACCTTAAGGAGGTATCTAAAGGCTTAAGAATTTCAATAACTTTCTTAAAATCACATGCAGACTCTGATCCACATGATTCTGCATTGGTACAAATCTGTGCTTCTAACATCCTAAGGCAGGACAACTTCATAGACTTTTCTCTTGGATGTTGCTGACTACCCATTTATATGAAGTCTTGTTTCAAAAGTGCCATGCCAGTGTACATTTTTTTACATTTCCGTTGTTAGGGAGGTGGGGGGCTGGATGTGTGGCCCTGACAGGCATCTGGAGTCATGGCGTATTAGAGTTGAAAGGACTGTGGGGTACTGGCTATTCAGGTGAGGAACTGGAGCACCAGAGAGGGAACGGAATCTTGTCCAAGATCAAACAGCCAGGCAGTAGCAAAGCCAAGTGCCTGTTCTTTGCCCTTAAGCTCAATTAAGACATTTTTACATCTAATCTGTGGGCAGGAAAAGTATGAAAGAAATGTTTGAATGAATTTTTATAACTAGTAATAATAATATATTAATAATGAAGTCTTTGTGTAGCCTTCTTTCTGAACTTCTTTTCAATGTCTTTTTTCTTGTGCTATTATGCCAGACCTAATTTTCCTTTTCCCTATTTAACTATTGATTTATGCATTCTTTCTAAGGAGAAGAAATCTGTTCCCTGTGAGTACATCCTTCTCAAAGGAACTTCTTCTGAACTTTTCATGAATATCCTGGCCAGGAGCTTCCTTGTGGTTAAACTGTTGGCAGGCCTCAGAAATATCACTTGAGGCTTTCAACTTATTTATGTAATAGTTTTTAGCTTGGAACGTATATACCAACTTCTGGAATTCCTGCTGAAGATGGACATAGCCCTTTGGCCACAGAGTTCTGTTGTTTTCTTCGCTGATCAGAGAGAACCACATACGTGCTCCCCACGTGGGGGACTTGCTGGCCATCGTGTGCCGTGATTTCAAGCAGCAAGCTATTTGGATTTGTATAGTTCATTCCTTTGTTTGTGAGTAATCTGGTCGAATGTAGTTATGCTGCTTAAGTGCTCCCAAGATTTAGTGATCTGCTAGAGAGCAAGCTCATGGCGGAGAAGGGCACATGCACTGGAAGGCGTGTATATGCACACGGTCGCTGAAAACCTGGCAGTATGTGCTGTTCTGCTTGACAGGTTCTGGGATCTCATTGTCATTGAGCTTTTCACAAACTGGTTATCTCTCAAGAATAAAAGAGTAGGTCTGTTTGTGGAGGTTCAAGATTCAGTTCCTAGACTATGCAATGTCCTCTTTTAATGCTGTCTTTCTAGACTCATTTTTGGGCTACTGGTGCTTTTTTGTGTGCATTTCACTATCCAATACTCACCATTTAATCCATCTAATAAAAATGATTTTTAAAAATCCAGTCTCTGAAAACATTCTCTCAGGCTTTCACAGAGAGCAAATTGGTCAGGCAAGGGCCGTGACTCATCCACATGGATGACACTGACAAAGGTTGTACAAATTGCAGTACAGGGTTTCAGGATAAATCCTGAGGGAACTTGACTGACCTTATCAGATATAAAAGCTACATTTCTTGTTATATAGGTCATGCTTTATCTTGGTGTTAACTATCCAGCAGAAAGGTAAAAAAAAAACAAAAAACGAGGTATAAGACGTGAAGCCATGTTGGTATGCTGGGCTGTAAAGGGCCCAGGTCAACAACTTCTGATATTGCCAGTCCTGCGGATGACCCACTACTATTATGAACTACTGGACTATATTGGATTCTTTTGTTGAATTCACACACCTACAATATTTAAATGGCAATGGAATACTTATCTCTGACAAAACTAAACAAAAAAAGGGGATACAAATGAAGGACCATTTTGTATCTGCATATACAAAATAGTTAGGATAGATATACAGTTACTTTCTCTTAGGGATCATGGTATCTCCCCTGTCAGGTAAGTATAGTTACTTTCTCTTAATTCAATGAGAAAAAAGATTTGTACTAATAGTGTTTGGGCAGGATATCATGTCTGCATTTTGTACTATGATTAACTACTATGAAGATAAGAATATGCAATGTATTAATTATTGAAACTGTCCTATTAATCAGTTTTGAAACTGTCTCATTGCTATTTGTTTCTCAATAAAATTAATAAGATAAAAAAAATCCAGTCCCCACTAAAAATCCCACACTGCAGCCAAGAATGCTGGGAGACAGGTCTTGTCCACAAGGTCCCTGGCTGCTTATCCTCAGATCATCTCACAGTGGCCCATAATGACCCTTGGAAGATGACATTAAAAGAGATCATCTGTGATCAGGCCAGGCCTACTCAGAGATTCCCACTGCCTTCAGGCACTCTGGGACTATATCATTTTGAGCAACTCATCTTTATTACCCATAACCCTCAGAAGACAGTCAGCAAGTGGGCTCTCCTCACCACATCTGCTCTTTTCAGCCACCCCTGTGTGCCTCACCCTGCTTCCTCTGGTTCTGTCTTTTGATACTGGCCCCTAGTGCTACTGTGCTTTGTCGTCTCATGCGCCACAAAACCGTGTCTCTATTGCCATAAGCCGCATCAGTTGAAAGCTGAATTTGACCAGGTTCATCACCTGTGGAGGCTGTGCACATCTCACAGCACAGCCTCATGAGACTGGTGCGGGGAGGGTTTGACCTCCTTGAGTCCCAGCTGCTACCTCCTAGCTAGTCTTCTCCTCCTCTTTTAATTCTCTTATCACTGGGAAGAGCATGTCATCCATCTAGATCACCAAGCTGAGCCTTCAAAGTCTCTTGGACTCAGTCATCATGTTTGCCTTTTCCTCCAAAGTCCAGCTGTGGTGCTGAGAATACTCAGGGGCTGTAGGCCACCCACACATCAGCCCACCCCTCATGTTAGTCCACTGCCCCCTGCTCACTCCTGCATGCTTTTGACCTCAATTCTCTTTCCCCTCAGCTTCTCGGGGGGTCCAGCTACTTTATAACATCTCTAGGTCTTCTGCTCACATGGGGTCTTCTATTAGCATTACTGCCCTCTCACAGGCAAAGTTTTCCAGGGATCCAGTCTACTGGAGCCCTGTGACTGGATCTGAACAACTCAGTGGCTTTCTCTGTCCTACATGCAGATGACCTTCTAGGCTGTATTGAAGAAGCCAACAATGAAACGTAGCCTCATGTAGTGGGGGCACCCTCAGTAGTGTGTTTGTCTCCAGTTCTTTATTTTGATGGCTCTCATTCCCCTCTTGTATTAAATAATTTCTCCATTGCTAAATGCATATTTCTCATAAATGAATGTCAGCCTCCTATTCTATTGTGGTCTGTTCTCAGCCTGGTTATTATTAGTGTCAGCTATCTTGGGAAAATGCATGGCTTTAGATGAGAAACTAGATTTTCAGGCTGACTGTGAGGACAGAAGATAATGGCAGGTGGAGGGCTGGATGGAAGCGCCTATGGCTTTCTCTTGCCCAGGCATGAAACAGAGGTCCACAGAGGTAAATAAGAGGCAAGATGACTTGCTGGCAAGGCAGGAGAAAGCCATGTCAGGCAAGAAAATACTTCTCTACCTCTCTCCAGGCTGAACTTGGAAGAGCTAGACATAGAAGCAATAATGGAATTTATTCCCTGTCACAAGGGATTTGAGCCATTGTGTTTTGATTGGCTTATTTGGAGTTTGGAAATGTTTCCTTGTACTTGGCCAATGCTGGCCTGAGTCACAGAAGTGCAGGCATAGTTGCAAAGAGGTTCCTGGTGGGCCAAGGCTCTGTGGGGCTCAAGTCCTTCCACAGATGCTTTTGTCTGCTCATGCTTGGATTCTTTACCCTCTGGATTATGTTTTCTTGGCTAGGACTTTGCACATCTTGAGGGCGCGTCCTGATGGTGGGGAAGATGGCTCGGTTATAAGGATACCTACTGGCAGGAAGGGAAGTATCCTGAAAGCATCTTATTCTCTATGCTGAATTATCTTTCATAGTACTTTCAATCTGAGTCTTATATAAGCCATGGTGGGGTGGCCAACTGTCCTAATTTCCCAGAATGGAGACAGTCCCAGTCTCTTCTCTACCTCCAAGAGTACACTCCACTTCCCATACTTGGGTGGGAATGCTCCAGGGAGATGTGTGGTTCCAAGGGGGCAGGTGCTGATGCTACTGGGTTTTGTAAGGAATCTCAAGGACAAATGAGCACAGGTGTGGGGCTGTGGGACACCCAATTGGGTGTCCTGTTTGCATTGCCAACCAACAAATTTTCAGGTCTGGTATTTTTAAGTTACTACATTTCTTTCCTTGTTTCAACCTCAGCCTTTCAACAAATTGCTTGGGACTTCCCCTTCTGATTTTATACCTTCTTCCTCCTTCCTACTGTTTCCAGCTATCTTCGCTCATCTCAGCTCAGTCATTACTTCCTCGGGGAAATCTTCCCTGATACTCCATGTCTTCATCCTGTCTGACCCTCCGTCCACCCTTCTGCCTTCCAGACCCCCACAGTTTTCCCAGTAGCATTTTCTATCCCCTAGGCTGGGTGGGGGAATGGAGCAAAGGGGAAGCTAGGTGGGTTGAAAGTATGCTCTTAGGTCTGTTTGCAGTTGGAGTGCTCGTGCAGGTGGCTTGCTTATCTAAGCAGCACATCCTGGGAACCTGCTGTGTCATGACCTGTTTAAGAAGATGTAACCCAAATTTGAGGTTTGGAATGTTTTCAGCAGTGGTGGTCCAGGACACTGAAGGATGGGCCTCTTCCCCGAAACCATCTCAGTTATGTTCATCATGCTGCACATGCACAGATGCGTGATTATTTTGGATGGGTTTCCAGTTCTGAAATTTAGTCCTGTGGCGTCACTCACATAGATCCAGTGAACTTTGTGGAAATTAATATGCACAAGATGCCCCTCCTTTCCCTAAGATGGATATTACTGATTGAATATTTTTCTGCCAAGTCTTCCATCATCCCCTTTGCAGTCCTCACATCATTGCTCTCTCCTCTACTCCTAGCACAGAGACTCCTTCTTCTGTTTCTGTGCCCAGGCTCTGTGCCCCTGGGGGTCAAGGACCACGTCTTCCCACCATTGCCCCACCTCACACTCCACAGCATGGCACAGAGTAAATACTCAGTGGGTGTAGGTTTGTTTAACATTATACCTTTGGTCCAAAATCTCAGGTGGGACCTGGTGTCCTCCTCTGAAGTAGCTCAGCTCTCAAACCAGCATCAGTATCCACACAGATTGGTCTTTAGTTCTCTTCATAGGAGGGACCCCTGCAGTGGCCCCCAAACTCCTGTAAGGTGTGATAGCTCACAGTGAAGATAAAGCGCAAGAAACAAAATGGTGATGTAATGGGGATCTGGGGTGGCCTGTTGTTTACAGGGAACAAAAGGCCACGAGACAGCCAGAATCTTGATATTCATTGATCACATTCATGTTGAGGCAAATAGTGAGGGGATTATGGCTAGATGTGCTAGGATGAGCAGTGAGGCTGGCAAGGCTTGGAAAAGAGGGAACAAAGCATTCTTGCCAAAGGGGTAGAATAGTACGTTCAGGGTTTTTTTTTTTTTTTTTTTACCAGGGATCAAACTCAGAACCTTACAAGTTCCAGGTGGGTGCTTATGCTGCTGAGCTATATCCTGGCCCTCTATTCAGGTTGTGGCTAACCTGTTTTGTAGTCGATTCTGGGAAGGAATTTTCCCTAGCGTCACATAGGCCTCAGCAGAGATAGTATGTCATATCTTAGCCCCACAGCCTCATGGCCCTCTTCTCTGGGCTCAGCTGTGGCCACTGGTGAGGATCAATGCTAGCTCAGCAAGCTGCCCACTTGCTTCTGTGAAGTCAGCCTTAGCTGTTAAGCACGAGCCGAAAGCCAACTGAAAGCCAACTTAGGGAAGTTACCTCTGTGTAGCCTGCACTGGTTTTACATCAGCACAACCACACTGCTTTCAGCCCCTTTCCTCTGGGAGTGAAGGGTGACAGTCTTTAATTCTCCAGAGCTCCAAAGAGTTGAGTGAAGTTTCTTCTTTAATTAAGAAAAGGCCAGACTTCTTATTCCAAATCTTTCTTTTGTTATGTGGCTCATGGTACACTGAGACATACATGCATTAAATAAGCCCATGATGTATTCAAACATAGTATTAAATGAAAAAGTGTGAAGTTTACAAACCTAAGTCTGAGCACGTGATTCCCAGGAACCCTTGCGGCGTGACCCTTTGTGCCTGACACCCGTTCTGAGCGCAGCCGTAGGTTGAAGGAGCTAGTAGTCATCCTACCCGCCTCGCAGAAGATAAAGATTGAACTGCACAGTGTTCTGGGAGAAAGGAACTACAAATAAAACATAAAACTTTTATAGTAACCCTGCTGGTGGTGGTAGGATTGACACCGCTGCTCAGATATCGCTGTGGGTCGTGTGGAGTAAAGCACATGCGCAGTGTGGATGTGATCGCCTGAAGGGTCCTTCCGTCTTCAGGACATGCAGAGGTTAGTGGAATGTGCCAGTAAGTGTCACAATCTTAATTGCCATGTTAAACACCAAAATATTTTTAGGATAGAAAGTATGCCCTATGGTTGGCAAAGCGAGTGTTACCACTAGCATATTTTACAAGTTGAGTCTGTTTTGTGTTCTAACTTGAAGCAGCTTTATTTCCTGCCCTTTTACAGAATAGAATTCTTATAAAATGTGTCCTTCACTCAACTCATTTTAAGATGTAGATTTATAATGCCATGAACTTGGTACAAACCTTTTGAACTGAGATGTTTTAAAGCCTTCTTCTTAAGTGGACATCTTAAACTAGCCCACTTATGGTAGTTAAGGTAAAAATGCTTTATTAAGCTTTCCAAATTTTTCTATAAAATATTACAATAAAGCAAACCTAGCTGGGCATTGGGATACATACCTGTGATCCCAGCACTGTGGGAGACTGAGGCAGGAGAATCACAGGCTGGAGCCGAGCTTGGGCAATGTAGTGGTTTATTGAGATTCAGTCTCAGAATAAAGCATACTAAATAAAAAGAGCTGGGAATAGCTCAGTATTAAGGCCTTGGATTCCACAAGAAGAAAAAAAAGAGACCTAAAAGATAAATGCACGAAATAATTTTTTTTTTCTCCAATGATAAATATAAGAAGTCTTTGTTCTGTGCAGCTTGATTTTTTTTTTTTTTTTGCGTTTTAATTTCATTTTATTTATTTATTTATTTTTTGGTCATATTTTAGTTAGAAGCAGTAAATGCACTTTTAAAGTTTGCAAATCTGCCCTTACCTGGGCTGGGACAGGCTGGCAGAACCACAGGAAGTTGCCCTGAAGTTCCACTTTGCCTGCCAATGGGATCTTGTGGCTCCTTTCCACATCTGTCTTTCTTAGGCCTTGCCACACAACACAGGACACCTTGTTGCAAACAGCAGAGCTCATCCACAGCCTTGCCAAGCCCCTGACATGAGCCTTTCATGTGTTAGGCCTCTCAGTCACACTGATCAGCTGCTCTGGAAGGGCTGGAGGACAGAGGCTCGAGAGCCCTTTAGGGATAGGGTTTGTATGTGTAGCATCTTTCCCAAGGGTCTGTGAGAGAGCTCTGCTCCACTTCTTCTCAGTTATAATCTGATTTGCAGATTAGCCTCATCTACACAGTGGGGTACTATGGGACCTATAAAAGGCACTGCATTTGGAGAGAAGGGGACCTCCATTGTCCCAAAGCTCCTAGATGTCTGGTCTCCCCAAAACACATTTACATCAGAGCAGCCCAAGATGTGTAAGACACTAGATGATTTATGTTTTTAAGAGAATGTCACCTTTATGAAGATAGTTTAAGATTCATAAGGTTGCAGAAGCTGAGATGAGCTGACATTAAAGAGATGAGAGACGTAGTTGCCACACGACATCACGATGCAGGCGGCGTCAAGCATTCTGAATTGGGCAGAGAACCGAATTATTCAATTCCGGAAGAAAGAGAATAGATGTGAAGGAGATTGCAGTTATGTCGGACAGATTTCAGAGAGCCATCCTGGGTACTCCCAAAAGAGATCAGAGAGAGGAAATTAAGTAAGTGCCATAAGATATCTTTGATTCATTAAAGGTCTTTGTGAAGTGAATCTAAAGCCATCACTAAATGGATATGACAATCATAAGATGTATTGTCTACTGGTTTCAAACTTAAAATTCAGAAAGAAAATATTAAAATATGTAGAAATTAATGCAAATCACATCCTGAGACTAATCCAAATAAACACTAAGATGTTTTAAGCAAAAACTATAAACTCTTAGACAATGTAAAAAATATTCTAAAGTAGTAATTTATAAAAAAGAAAGGAAAGCTATAATTCACACTGCTTAGAAAAAGATAAAAATGAGAATATTTATCTCAGAATTTATTTTATTTTTTTAATCAATTTTATTGAGAAAATAGCAATGAGACAGTTTCAAAACAGGTTAGTAGGACAGTTACAATAATTAATACATTGCATATTGTTGTCTTTGTAGTAGTTATTCATAGTACAAGATGCAGACATGATATCTTGTCTAATATCTCAGGATTTATGATACGAGTATAATTTATACTAAGAGGTAAAACTAATCTTGATTACTATAAATGTAGACATTTAATATCTTTAATAAGTGATATTGAAGCTATTTAGGGAAAGTTAATTTAAATCTTTCCCATATGCCAAAATAAATTTCAGATAGATTGAAAGTTAAAGTAAAATTACATCATAAAAAATATAAGAAGACCATAACAGTAAATATTTCTTTTTAAAAAATATTTATATATTAAAAACATTTTTTTTGGTATTTTAGGGTAGGGTCTACAGGTGTTCAGGGTCTCACTACTAGATTGGATGCCTAGTGATCTGCCTGTTTACAGCCTCCCAAGAGCTGGGATTATAAACGTGCACCACCACATCCAGTCTCAATCTCCATCTCAGTGCACCCCAGGGGCGGGGCTGGCACGGCAGGCCCAGGGATTGAACCCTCGGCTTTAACTCGCTGAGCTATTTGGCTGGCTCCAAAATATTTTTATTTGTTATGTAAATTTTTTGGTTTGTTTGTTTTTTGGTATAGGGTCTCACTACGCAGTTCGGACTGGTAGTGATCCTCCTGTCTCAGTCTCCCTAGTGCTGGAATTAAAGGTTGTGCCACCATGCCTGGTTCCCAGGCGGGCACAGCATGCAGTACTGGGGATCGAACCCAGATCCTTGCAGTTGCCAGGCAGACGCTTAGACCTGAGCTCTCTCTCCAACCCCACAGTAAATATTTCTCAAATTTCTGATGGAGAAGCTCAACATGGATGGAAGGGGGAATGTGCTGATGGGTTTGACTACCTAAGACTCTTAAAAAATACACTTGTCAAAAAAAAATTAATTTCTTCTTTTTTTGTGGTACCAGGGTTCGAATGCAGGACCTTGCGCTTGTCAGGCAGCCGCTTATGCTGCTGAACTATCTCCCCGGCCCTCAAAAAACATATAAAATCAAAAACTGAAGTACAATGATGTACATTTAGTTCAAATATTATATGAAAGATAATGCAAATAGATAAGAATTAGTACTAGTAGATGACAAAGGAAATAATTTACTATTCTAAATGGAAATCAAGTGATTAGTTAACA
>NW_004524578.1:21967476-21990430 GCF_000260255.1 Octodon degus
GAAGACAGAAGCCCCACCCTGGCTGTGGGTAGCACCCCACAAAGGCTTGTAGCCTAGATGAGGTAAAAGAGAAACACAGGGTGATACTCCTACCTCACTGTGTCCTGCTTGCCCAGTCATGTTTCCCTGTGATTCCTCTCTGCCTTGGATGCAGCTGGCTGTGGACTGACTGAAACCTCAACAAACTGAGCCAAATAAGTCTTTCTTCCTTTAACTTCAGGTGTTGGGTATTTTGTCTCAAGGAGAAAAGTAATACAGCGCAAAAATGTTAGCAATACAGCGCAAAAATGCTTCGTTCCCTCTTAGAGTTGATTACATGGCAGAAGGGATGGGGAAGGCTATGCTCATGGCAAAAGCAGAGGAGAAATAATCTCTGTGACTTGATCTACAGTAAGTATTTTAAGCACAGGGGAAAGCAAAGTTGGCCAAAATTATGATAGTTTATTTTTCTAGGACACAAATGAGTAACACAGGTGTCCATCCCCACAGGTTTATACAATGTTCTGTCCTGTCTAGTACACGGTGTTTGGACCCAGGAGATAGTGTTCCTTCCATTCTTCAGTAATCCTGCTCGAACTCATTTTCTACCAGTCATGGCAGTTATGTCCTTTCAGATGAATATCTGGCAACATGAGACATGTAGAATATGTAATGATCAGGAAGTTATATTTTAAAAACTGGACTTTATGTCAAAGAAAATGAAAAAGAAAGCTATGTTTTGTGATGAATTTGAAATTTAACACATGGGACTTGGATCAAGATAATGATTTTTTTTTCCCCTGGAACTGGGGATTAAACCCAGGCCCTTGTGCTTGCCAGGCAAGCACTTATTCTACTGAGCCATCTCCCGGGCCCCGATTTTGTTTTTTATATCACTAGATATTGAATATCTTATGAACTATCTCAAAGATATGTGAAGAATAAGAAATCTAGGACAGTCTTGGAAAAGGAGAAAAAGTTGTACTAACAATGTGAAAATTTCTAAAAGATTAAAAAAAAAAGCCAAGGTTTTGTGTCTGCCTAGAAACAGGAGTAGAGGGAGGAGGCAGGAGAGGGAGCAGGAGGCGGGCCTGTGTGAGCCCTGGGCTTGACAGTGAGTGGGCAGGAAGTCAGGCTTCTGCTCCAGGTAACCAGTGGTCTTAGGAGAGATAGGGAGACTCCAATCTGGAAGAACTACAGCTGTATTTGACCGGACCACACCTCCACACCCTCCTCCTCCAGCTCATGGCAGTCAGTGGTAGTACCTACCCACTGACGAATGAACTAATGCTTAAGTGGAAAGAGAAGAGGGCAACCAAGAGTGAATGTGAAGGGCGCAACAACTTCTTGAGGAGATGGAGCGTTGCTCAATGGCACAGTTAATTTGCATGCTCAGCTAAGGTTAAGGAAATGATTGTATCATAGAAAGGACGTGATAGGATATACTGGGTGTTAAAATTTCATTCCAAAATAGTAGGTTGTCTGAAAAGCAGCATGGAAATGAGCTGCAGGTCATCATGCTGAGCTAGACAATTTAGTCTTTTTTTTTTTTTTTTTTCCCAGGAAACAATGTAAAAGAAGTTAGACTTTGGAAATATGAGAGAAAATAAAGACAGAAAATTTTAAGATAAATTTATGGTACAGTGTCTGTTCAGGTTCGTTAACTTACTTTCCTGAACCCTCTCTGAAATAGTTAACCTTGAGCATACCTATCAGTGCAATAATAAGAGTCTAACAAAGAGGAAAACATGAAACTCAAGACATAGGGACAAGTGAAAGAAACTAGTAAAATTTGGAGCTCAGTCTAAATTAAAAAAAAAAATATATTACCAGTGATATGGTTCAAAATCCAAAATGAGTATTTTAAAATCTTCCTGCCCACAGTCACTAGTCAGTAGGTCTCAACTCAGAGGAAGCCAGTGATTCTAAGTTCTTAGCTTTCCTGTTAGAGATATTTTGCATATATGTGTAAACAAAATTTGTCTCTGCATGTCTGTCACTGCTGCTTTTTAAATCAGCTGATTGTATAGTTTGAGCCTCCTAAATGTCTTTTTTTTTTAGTGAACAGTGAGAAATCAAGATTTGTTAAGGTTCTGTTTCTTTTAAAGAAATTTGTTTAATTAAAAAAATATTTAATTGTGAAATTTGTTTAAATATGTAACTTAAAAGGATGAAATAAAGGCTGTTAATTTCAGTCCACAAAACAAAACAAAATAAACTAGAATGGAAAAAAGAAATGTGATCATTCCAAGAAAAGCAAGATAGGAAAACCAAGAAATAAGAGAAAAGCGTGGTAAGTGGAAAACAAAGTAAGTGTGATGTTTGATCTTGATTGCAAACTTGACTAGCGCATGAGATGCTAGTATCAGTGAAAACACTTTGCGGTGTATCTCGGGGCTGTTTACAGAGGTGGCTGGCGTATGGGCCAGCCAGTTAGGGGAAAGACCTGCCCTGATGGTGGGCGGCGCCAGCCTGTAGGCCACAGCCTGGATGCCTGGATGGAATGAAAAGGGGAAGGAGGAAAGTGGCTTATATTGCATTATATTTGAAAAGCTCTATCCTGCTTGAGTAGGTGGGTTTTTTGCCTTCCTCCCTCCCTCCATGCTATATTATTGGTTCTTTTTCTCTAGGGAATCCTAACCGCTGCCCTACGATAGTTGAAAAATCTAAACGTCAAAAATTAAATTATATAAGTTAAATATCTTTATAAAAATGTGGATTTGACATATGTTAAAAACAGTAACTACTTTTCCTAATACATAATATCATGCCTTCGAAGGATTGAAAATAACTGGGTAGAAAAATGTGCATCACTTTTAAAAGATAGTACAGGAATATTCATAGTAAAAACAGAGTTTGCTGCCAAACATATTAAACTGGAGTGAAATATTTTGCCTTGATAATACTAGAAAAAGGGTCATGAGTTTGTAGGCACAGAACAGACATAGTTATAGAATGTATAGAGAACAATAGAAATACAGGGAAAAGTCATACAGTAACAGTTATCTTAGAATCCTTAACCTACCTTTTACAAAGATCTGTGGGGAAAACTGACAAAGTATGAGTGAGGAAAACTTAGACTTGTTGGATATTTTCAGAATTTTGGGTTCTAAAGATAATACATACTCATTCTGAATACTCATGGAACGCTTATAAAAATAATTAAGTACTAAAACACAAAAAATTCAATAAATTCCACAAGCAGAAATCATGTAGCTTATTTTCTCCAACCTCAGTACAATAGAATTATAAATTTACCACAAAAATGTAACCTAACCACACCAAATCTATCCATTTCAAATTTAAAAATACCCTTTTTGTGAAGAAGAATTCAGACTAGAATTACCAATTGTTTAGAAATGAAAGATCTGAGAGAACTACATCTAAAAATTTATAGGCTTTTGCCAGAATAATGGAAAACTTTATGATCTTAAAGGCAGGGCATATTAAAAATAAAAGTATATAAGCATATGTTCAACTAAAAAGTATAAAAAGACAGCAGAATAACACACAAGAGAATGAAGATAAGAGCAAAAATGATAAAATAGAAAAAATATCCACAAAACAATATTTCTCAGTGTAGCAAAAAGCTCTTTTTTTGAGAATATCAGTAAATATACCACCTTTGGCAAGTCTGAATTGCAAATTTTTTAAAAAAATAAATAAACTTTAGAAACTCATAGGATGGAATCACTGACACAAAAATTATAAATTATGAGCAATTGTTGTGCATCACTTTATGGTTAGACACAATGGCTAATCGAGAGATTAGATACAATGGAGAATTCAAAAGTAGAATCCAAATTTCTAAAACAAAAAGAGGAAAACTGAATACGCTGACATCAATAGAAAGGACTTCTTAAAAAGTATTTATTTATTTATTTATTTATTTTGTGTGCATTTTAGTAGAGGGTATACAGAGTACACAGGGTCTCACTACACAGATCAAACTCCCAAGTGCTGGGATTACAGGTGCATGCCACCACGCCGAGTTTCAGTCACTGGTCTCAGGGCGCCCCAGGGGCGGGGACGGCACGGCATGGCACTCCCGGGATTGAACCCTGCTGCTGCCCCTGCTGCTGTGCTTTAGTCCTCTGAGCTATCAGGCTGGCCTTTCAAAACAAAAAAATAATTTAATACTGATAGCATGCCATTAAAGATAGCCCAGAAAGGGCCAGGGAGATGGCTCAGTAGAATAAGCACTTGCCTAGCAAGCACAAGGGCCTGATGCAAAAAAATAAAGTAAAATAAAATAATTTTAAAAATTTTTTAAAAATAAAAAATAAATAAATCAACAAAAGAGTAATTTAAGGGGCTGGGGAGTTGGCTCAGTAGAATAAGTACTTCCCTGGTAAGCACAAGGGTCTAAGTTCAATCCCTGGTTCCACCAAAAAAAAGCCTAGAAAACTATAGTCCAACTTTATGGGTCAAATGCTAGTAGTCTTAGTAAATTATATTAATAAATATCAGTAAGTTATGTTAATTATAATATATCAAATATTGCATTATACCAATAAAAATTAATAAATTGAATCCAGCAGAATTTCTTTTTTTTTTCTTTTTTGGTTAAAATATCATTTAAAAGTGGCTTTTTTCCTTGTGATGAAAAAAAATGTTAAAATCTCCATCATTAACAGATTAAAAAGTAAGTCACTAATGGATTATAGAATTATCTAAGTAACTGTGATGAATAAATGACAGTTTATGATAAAATTCAACATAGAATACTACTTTAAAAAATTCTTTTTAAGGTGGGATCTGCTGTGTTTTTCAGGCAGACCTCAAACTTCTGGCCTTTAAAGATGTTCTTGCCTCAGTCTCTTGTATAACAGGACTTTAGGTATATACCACCATGCCTGGCTTAAATTTATTTTAACACATGAGGACAGTAAGATAAATTTTATTTTATGTTTTTGTGTTTTAGGGAAGGGTCTACTGGGTGTTCAGGGTCTCACTACTAGATCGGACTTGTAGTGATCCACCTATTTACAGCCTCCCAAGAGATTCCAGGGGATTCCAGGCGCTTGCCACTACACCCAGTCTTAATTGCCCTCTCAGCGTGCCCCAGGCGCAAGGCCAGCACAACATGCCTGGGTATTGAACCCCTGGACCCTGCACCTGCGTGGAGGTACTTTATTCCACTGAGCTATTTGGCTGGCCCTGGTAAGATAAATTTTAAATGAATATTATCAAGCAGTATAGTAGTTGCTATTAAAACATCCCCTTGAAATGAGAAAAGGGATAATAGAATCATATAAGAATAACAATATGCACTGTAAGCATACCAATTTATAAAAGAATATCAGTATTAATGTAGAATACCTAACCGGTACACTAAGAAAAGAAAAAGAAACGGTGTAAACACTATTGAGAAGGACACACCACTAATTATTGGATGAAACTTTGCTCAATTTAAGTAGCTAAACCATCTCAAAATCTGCTAAGGCAAGTGAGACCAGCACAGTGGACCTGTCTTTCTTAAACTTTCCATACTTGCAATCCACGGTGATTCTATTCACGGTGGAGAGTTGGGATAGGTGCACAGCACATCTCAGTTCCTGTTCTGTGTCCTCTTCCTTTTTCCCTTCTTCATCCCTCTTTCCATCTTCTGGTCCCCTTCCTTTTTGCAGAAGACCTGTCTGCCTCTCATCTTGGATTTAAATCAGAATGTACTCGACACAGTTGATCTAGGAACGGCGTAACAACCTCGATGTCTTCCAGCTAGGCAATATGTCTTCTGTTTAAACATCCATGGCACAATTTATTTAATAGTCACAAGGATAAAGTCAGTAAATTCCCCACATAAGAGATAAATACCAAATTTTTATCACAACGCAGTAAAATTAGAAATGTATAACAAAAGTAGCATTTGAATGGATCCAGCCACTTGTGAATTGAAATAAGTCTCTTCTCCATTACTAATTGTTGGATCAAAGAAGTAAAACAAGGTGTGCTGGCACATGCCTGTAATCCTGGTGCTAGGGAGCCTGAGACAGGAGGATCACTGTGAGTTCAAGCTGTGTGTTGAGACCCTGTACCAAATAAATAAATGAATGAATAAACAAATACATAAAGGTTTTTAAAAAGAAATAAAATCTGTGATTATAAAGTGTATAGACAGTGGTGAAAATAAAAGAACCTTCTTTATATTAAACCTATAACCTTTGTTGCTTACATCCTGAGCTATAACTAGGAAAAACTTCATTCGAAAGATTGAATAGAAATGAACCAAACACTCAAGGATAAGAGAAAGAAAAATGTGTCTAAGATTCATAAGAAAAAATTACCATATTAAAAGAATTCAATTCCTTAGAAGAAATCAAACTTTGAAAGCCTCCCTTATTTGTGAAAAACAGTAATAAGATGGATAAATGTCTAGTTAATTTTATCAGAAAAGAAATGAGGAAGTGGACATTTACAAAGCTTAAGACTAACAAGTCCCCGGTTCCACCAAAAAAAAAAAAGACTAACAAGTATAATAGGTAAAATGACGCAGTAATTCTTGGTAAGTGTAAATTTCTTACTTTGTAGTCATCTATGTTTTCCCTTATGGCACTAGCTCTGTATCTTTGCGTTTCAGAGTTTGTGCCTGGTTGTGTTTCTGTGAGGGCTTTGTTTTCAGAGCTTCTACTGGAAGTAGGGACAGCGTGTTCAGTCTGAGTGGAGATCCGACTGGCTAATAGGTTGGCTGAGGAGCACCCAGGACTGTTGTCCACTTAGGTGTCATTGCCCATCACTGTGTCATATGGCCATTCCAACTGCAAGGGAAGCTGAGAAAGTGGGAATGCTATTGTCGTAATGAATTTTGATTCACCTGGTTGGGTTCTCTTGGTGAAATGAGGAGGCTACAGTTATCTGGGTCCCCTATCTGTACCTGTCGGAAATTCTACACTGTACTTGTTTTGCCATGAGACAGGTCAGATTGTCATCCAGAATTGCTCAGAATGCCGGGTCACTAGTTTTCAACTGTGGTACAATGGTCTATTGTTCATGTTCCTGACTATTCTGCAGGGAGTCTGTGTCACTTTAGGAAAGACCCTGCGTGAGGCAAATGACGTTGACAGGGCTGGTTACATGATGAGTGGGTCTCCTGAAAATAGTACATTTCAGATTTGAAGTAGTTTATAATATTTTTAGCATACTTGTTCATTCATTCATTCATTCATTCATTCATTCATTCATTCATTCATTTGATACAGGTCTTCCTATACAGTTCAGACTCATTCATTTATTTAGTGATCCTCCTGTCTCAACCTCCCCAGTGCTGGGATTACAGGTGTGTGTCACCATGCCAACCTCCGGGGCCAACAGAGTGCACCTGGGTTGTGGGGCCACTATGGTATGTGGTACCAGGAATTGAACTTGGGACCTTGCTCTTGCCAGGCAAGTGCTTATGCTGCCAAGCTATCTCCCCAGCCCTCTAATATTTTTAAAAAGTGAAATAGAAAGAATACTAGAATACTAATGGCATAAATAATTTCCATGAATGAGAGACAAAGCTTTGCTATGAATTTTCTAGGAGGAATTTAGACGCTAAGTCTTTCTCATCATTTACCTCTAGGTAGACACCAACATTTTCTGCCCCAGGTAGCAGAATGGACTGGTTGGACTGGGTTTGAAAGGACACTGGAATCTCTAAAGGAGCTAAACATTTTCTGCACAAACTCAAACATCAATGTTTTGTTCCTTGGAATTTTGAGTTAATCTATATTCCCTTCTTGTCTGGCTCAGAATGCTGGGTCAGTAGTTTTCAATTATGGTACTAGTGATGGTCATTGATATTTATGGTTGTTCTATTTTACTTGTGTAATATATTCCTGAGTGATGAGAGTTTTGATCTATGGTTAGTCTCTCAGTTACTCTTCTCTTGTTGTTGGGACAAATACCCAACACCCAAAATGAAGGAAGGAAAGGTTTATTTAGCTCACAGAGTTACTGGAGGTTTCAGTCCATACAAAGCTGGCTCCAAGGCAGAGTGGCACATGGCAGAGGGCAGCAGTTCATGGTGGCAGTGAAGAGAAGAGGGCAAATACAGGAGTAGAGCAAGGCAACAGAAAGCAAGTCTGTCTCCCTTAAATTGCATTCAGGCTGTTGCCCCAGGCTGGGGGAAGTACTCACACCCATAATCCCAGCAGTACTAAGAACCATAATCTCAGTGGATCATGAGTTAATCTCAAACTCTAGAAGTCCCCACCCCATGACTGCATGAGGCTTTGGGGGGACAACTAGACACAAACCTTGACAGTTAGCTACTTATTTCCACAATTTTTGCTCTTTATTTTTGATGTTCAGAGTTTGTGTGTTTATAATTACACGGATAGGGAAGTTTGAGTACTTAACAGTGTGCTTATTTTTTGTCTTTCTAAATAAATGACCTTATCCCTAATCAATCCAAGGCAAGCCAAACAAACAAACAAAAAAGTCAGGAGGCTTAGGTGTCACTTGGAAAGTGATCCATCCTGCATGAGGTGTGCAGGGCAGGGCTCTGAAATCTTACACAGGGCACACCTGAGGCTTTCTGCATCCCGGCCTGGTCCTCCTCCTTGGTGCCCGCATCCTGTCTGGCTTCTCTCAGCTGCTGCTCATCTTTCACTTCCTCTTTCTTTGGAAAAGGTGTTGAAATAAATTTCCTCTTCTGAAGCCTCGAGGCAGTAACAGTACTGGCTCACTTTGGGTGGTTTCTGCCCCGCAGGTGAGAGGGTCTCAGTCCGTTTTTCCATTTCCTGTCCATCAGATTTCCTGCCAGGCATCTGGCTGGCTCAGTGTGTCACCCATGTGATGCCTCTCACAGTTTCTCAGCCGTAGAGGCAGTGACAGTGGATGAAGGACCAGCCCAACATCAGTCCTGCAGCTTTTTTCCCTGGGGGATGAAGCGACTCCTCAGTCCTTTCAGAGCATGCTCATGTGTCACATTTAAAAACTGGCTCGAGCTGCTCATCCCGGATTCTCGTTTACTTTTTCTCTATCTTTTGAAAGTTACTGTGATCTACTGTTAAGGAAGATAAACCCACGTCTCCCAAGCTTCCATTTTTCTCCTGGAGAGGGAAAACGGAGGGAACCTTTGGCTTGGCAGTGGGAGGATGGAGGAGTGGTTCCCGTTTCAGCACAAGGGTGGGTCGTGCTGGATGGATGGGTGGAGCAGCCGTCAGGTCTGGCAAATCCAGACTCCCTGGCACCAGAGGGGCAGCTCTCAGCAAGTGTCTGCTGGCGTCTTCGGGAGACTTTTTGGCATGGGATTAAGATCTTGTACAACATTCCTCATGTGTCATTCCCCTTAAACAAAACATTTTTCTTTCTCCCCTTCTCCTCTCCCATGTCTGAGAATGCAAAAGCAAACTTAGTTTCCTTTATGGTGCAGGGCATGGCACCTCCAAGGTGACTGCCATAAGAACTCTTTGGGGACAGAGTGTGCTCTGCTGTTTGGGGACTGTAGTGGCTAGAAGTGAGGTAAGGACAATTAGAGGTGTGATTGAAACATATGGTTAAAAATTTACTGTCAAAAAGGGTATCGCAAGAAAAGATCCGTTCCCATCCATTCCCTTCAAAATCCTCCCCCTTGCTCCAAACACATTTATCTATTGTTCTTGGCAAGATGTCTTTTATTATAATAAGGTTTTTAAAATTGTAAACATTCATTGTAGTTTTTGATCATCTGTAAGCCAGTCCGTGAATGCTGTAGAACTTCCGGAGAGCAGCGGGCTGGGAAGTGCAGTGAAGGAGGGTGGATGGGGAGTGTTCTAGGATAGAGAGAGGGTTTTCCGAGGAGCAGGATTTGAGAAGAGTTCAGTGTTTAGGGCATTTATTTAGGAGTCCCTGATATTGACACCCATGGAGGGAAGGGATGGAACAAGATGGGCATGAGGAGAGGTCTGTTGTGGCCCACCCACCAGGGACTCTGGAGCAAGTGTCCCCCCAGCTGGAATAAAATGCCAGGCCTTTGTCCCCAGCTTTGGCTCGTCACTGGATGTCCCTCAGGTCATAGAGGACAGGGTCCTGCCCCTGTTATTGTTTTGAAGCAGCAGTGGAAGTAGACAAACTGAGGGACATTCTTCAAGGCCAGCTTTCAGTTTTCCACTGAGCAGGGTCTGACTCTAGAAGAGATGCCTTCCAGCACCAAGTCCATCCTTGGAAAGGCTGATGGTTGTTGGATCATCTGAACCTGCAGCTAAGGCAACACAGGCTTCCCTGAAAGGGATTCTGGGCAGCTGTCCATGCGTCACCAGAGGAAGAGAGCAGAGACAGCATATGAGCAGGATTGTGTGGAAATGCAGCAGTAGGTAGTGAGGAGGTATCCATAGGAGGCAGCAAGTGGTGAGTTCTGCCTGCCAAGCTAACTCTGTCCTCTGGACCTTAGGAGTCTGCTAGTAGTTTGAGCACTGGGTAGGTGGAACAGGAGGGAATTAAATTTTGAAGGCATACACCTGGCCAGTTGTATAGGATGAAAACAGCAAGAGGTTCCAGGGACAAATGTGGCTGCTGACTAGTTTTCATCAAAGTGAGTGTTATGGTTAGTGGAAGAGTGCTTACTCACAAGTTAATGTGATCATGTTCTGTCCTAGCTCTCTGCCACTGAGTGGACTTGTCCCTCCTCGTCTTGGACTTCTGTTCCAACATCTGCAAAAATGATAAGGCTGGAGGTCCCCATTCAGCTCTCATGGTTTGTGCTTATGTGTTAAAGTTATCTATTCATTTGTGTCCTCAGGAAAAATACCAAAAGCTAGCCTAATGTAAAACCAGCCTTCTGGAAACTTTGGTTTGGATATTTGTATGTTAATTGGTTTCTCTACTTTTCTGGCTTCCCAAATCCACATATTTCCACATAAATTTTGAACTCAGTGGATTATGGATTTAAGCTGAACCAGAATTATGTATCAGCTATTACAAGCCCGAGGGTTTTATTTCTTAATCAATTACAACATATCCGGTAACTTAACCCAGCTCCACAGAAGACAGAATCTGCTTTCTGTATTGCACAGAGCTGGAATGTCTTCACTTAAGCTTCTGCTTAAATAGTAATGAAAAGAGGATTAACACTGGCAATAAAGAAATGAGCCAGTTTGAGCCCAGACTCATCAAAGATTTGGCTAAGGTGTACTTCTTTCTCCCTTGTGAATTCTGTGCCCTAACTTGGTGACCTGTCCCTAATCAACAACTAATCTAGGGAAGAACCAAAACAAGGCCATAAACAACAGGAATCAGCTCATGGGTCAGGACTTTAGTTTCCTTCTGTTGCAAAATGATTAGTAGAGAAATGTTGTTTTGTATGTGTTGAAGAAATTTTAATTCCTCCATTCACTGACTAAAAACTTGGCTTTTTCTGTAGATGTGTTTATTAAAATATTAAATCTGTGCATGTATTTGTTCATTCATGAAGTCAGTTAGTAAATGTTTTCATTAAATGATTCATATGTCAGGTACCATGGCAATTGCGGGAGGTACACTGGCAGCTAAAATCAGGCAAAAGTCCAATTTCACGCAGTCTAGTCAGTGAGGCAGACAGTAAGCAGAGTCACGTGGTTTGCTCTTTAATTATAGGCTAACGTCAGATGAGGTTTCTGTGAGGAAGTAATAACGGAGCTGAGCTCTGAGAGAGGAGAACACAGTGGACTAAGTGAACTAAACGAGGTCGGATGATTGCTTCAGGTTGTTGATGAGCATGAGTTCAAAGTTATTAAAATTTCAGCACTTAGATTATTATGGACAAAAAGAAAAGCCCAGATAATGACTTGAGCAAGTGTGAGAGATCATGCGGTAAGTCAGAAGCAAGCCAAGCAACGGTGGCTTTGGCAGGAGCTCTCCAGTGATGGGGTGGATAGGGTTGTGTTTGGAGCTTTGTGGGCAGTTGTGGGTCAAATGGATTGGAGCTCCCAGTCTGGGCACCAAGAGGGCCACACCACAGACAAACCTGCGGTGGTCATGCTCTTCTTTGATGTAGTTTTCTCCAGTATGTTCAGGTCTTTTCCAAGAAGGTAGAAAACTGCATTAAGAAATTCACCAACTGTACTTTCGATTTGATTTGAAACTGTCTCATTGCTATATGTTTATCAATAAAACTTTGAAAAGAAAAAAAAAAACAAAACAAAAAAAACAATAAGCTTGTCTTCTGGATGGTTAACAACCTAAGTTTGCAGACCAAAATTAGAGAAAAAGGAGGGCCACAAGGAAAGCCAACATTTTGGCCCTACCCTTCTAAGGTCAATTAAGACTCAGGACATATGAGAACTTGTACTGTAACGTCATGTACCTCGGTAGTGTCCCAAATTTTCTGATCAAGAAGATAACGGGGCCAAAGAGGAAAGTGATCGATGACGTAGAGTGTGCCTAAGGAGAGTCACATGGGGAGAAGACACTCTCTCAGGCTTTCACAGAGTGCACATAGGCCAAGCATTGGCCGTGACTCATCTACATGGCTGACACTGACAAAGGTTCTACAATCTGAGGTAGAGGATCTCAAGATAAATACTGAGGGCATTTCACTGACCTTGTCAGACCAAAAAGCTACAACTCTTGTTGCACAGGTCCTGCTTTACCTTGGTTTTAACCATCCAGTAGAAAAGTATGAAGATGAAATATAGGAAGTAAAGCCATGTTGTTATGTTGAGCTGTGGGGGACTCAGGTCAATAATTTCTGACATTGCCAGTTAAACGGAAGACCCAATGATATTATGGGCTTCTGTACTCTTTTAGAATATTTTGCTGAGTTTACACACCTATAATATTCAACAACGGAACTTAAAAAAAATTGGGGTATAACTATGAATGTCCATTTTGTATCTGTGTATTCAAAGTGGTTGGGATAGATATATAGTTGCATTCTCTTAATGAATAGAATGATTTTTTCTAATGGTGTTTGTAAGTAGGATCACAAGTCTGCATCTTGTACAGCAATTAACCACTAGGAAGAATGTATGCAGTGTATTATTTGTTGAAACTGTACTTTCGATTTGATTTGAAACTGTCTCATTGCTATATGTTTATCAATAAAACTTTGAAAAGAAAAAAAAAAGAAATTCACCGTGTTTGATATACAGATTGGTATGAACAGAAAACAACATACAGAAACCTCCCACTTTGACACAGAATTGATAATGAATGAAGAGGAAAAACTGCAAAAGCAATGCTCTTGGAGGGAATTGCTCTTGCTCTTGATCCACCATCTCATTCTCATTCACCACCTAACCCTAAGTGTAGGGAGGGCTCCCCTTTTAAGAAGGTCAGAGCCAGAACCCACCTTCCCAGTGGTGACAAATGCCCCCCTAGAAGAGAGACTCCTTCTGCAAGGGGTAAAAATTAACAGTGAATGTGAAAACATCCTGTGTCATAAAAAGACCTCCACCATTATTCTAAAGAGGTACAGAAAAAATATTTAGAAGATAATTTAGTGTAGGAAAATTTAAATAACATTTAATTTGGCTGCTGATACAATTAAAGAAAATATCAAGGTCTGAAATAACAAGGTAAGTTAGTTGATAGATTTCTTTATCTTTTTTTGGTACCAGGGATTGAATACTGGACCTTGAACTTGCCAGGTAGTCACTTACGCTGTTAAGTTATATACTTGGCTGAGATGATAGATTTCAAAATGACTAGGCAAGTATGATATTTCCAATGTATAAAAATACTCAATGAGCCTGGTGTGGTGGCACATGCCTGAAATCCCAGCACTCAGGAGGCTGAGGCAGGAGAATCATTGTGAGTTCAAGATCAGCCTAGGTTGCAAAGTGAGCTCAAGGTCAGCCTGGACTGCATAGTGAGACCCTATCTCAAAAAGAAACAAAAAACATTTAATGGTTGATGAGATAGAAATGCTTATTACTTTGATTTGATCATTGCATAAAGTTAATTACCATAACGTGCCCCACAAAGATATACAAATATATGTCAATGAAAATAAAGTCAATATATGCAATAGAAAGATTTGGATAGCTTTAGAAACAATGAAGAATATAATTGACATTGTAGAATATTTAATCATTGGCAGAGAACAAAGAAATGAAATTCTGAAAAGAAGAGATAAGTTACTTTGTTTATATTTTCTTTTATTTCTACAATTTTTGACTTACCCTTGTAACATATTCGTATTTTTTGGTGTGGGGGTCAGCATTTTGTTGATTTTTGAGACTTTGCTAGATGGAACATATTTTGCTTGAATTCACTCTCTTTGCTGATGTGAAATATTTACTTATTTGTTTTCTCTTTTAGGGAAGGGTCTAAAGGGTGTTCAGGGTCTCACTACTAGATCAGACTTGTAGTGATCT
This sequence comes from Octodon degus, assembly GCF_000260255.1. Classification (NCBI taxonomy): domain Eukaryota; kingdom Metazoa; phylum Chordata; class Mammalia; order Rodentia; family Octodontidae; genus Octodon; species Octodon degus. The sequence continues at coordinate 21,981,714 of NW_004524578.1, forward strand.
GCCTGTTTACAGCCAGAGCTGGGATTACAGGTGTGCACCACCACCCCAGGTCTCCACTGCTGTCTCAGCATTCCCTGGGGACAGGGCCAGCACGGCAGGCCCAGGGATTGAACCTCCAGCCCTTGCTCCTGCTTGCAGGCACTTTAATCCACTGAGCTATTTGGCTGGTCCTTGATGTGAAAAATTTAAATTCTCTTTTAAGAAAATTTCAGCTGGGGAGATGGCTCAGTGGAATAAGTGCTTCCCTGGCAAGCGCAAGGGCCTCAGTTCAATCCCCAGTTCTGAAAAAGAAAATTTCATACTAGATACTTTCACAGTTTATCAAACATGTGATTAAATCCAAGACATGCTTCCTTTAATGTAAAGTTATACTGTATATGTGCAGGAGACTGTGTGTGCTGACCTAAAGACATACACGCATATCACACATAAACCTTTTTTTTCTAACAAAATTTTTGGATTTGCTTCTAACTTTATGGTCATAATTCTACCAGTTATTTTTAACACTGATGGTTAACAGAACTTCCTGTAATTATGGGAATTTTCTATGTTTTTTCAATGAAATACAGTAGCTACTAATCATGTACATACCAAGTGATTGAAATCAGGTCAGTGTAAGTTCATGGTCATATTATGAATGTAGTAAAAAATCTAACAGAGATTATACAGTTAGTTCTTTACGAGTTATCATACTTCTTTGATAATGCTATGTGCTATCTACTAGAGTTTATACAAATATTTTGCCTTCCCCCACCGAAGTGTGGAGATGATTTGTGCCTATACTCACTATTTAGTTGACTAACTTTAGTGTTAACAAACTTTCACCAGATTCACCTACCCTAGGTATCCTCATGCATACCCAGGCTGAAGGCTGGTTTTCCTCTGTCCTCCCAGAATGTAGCTCCAGCTTGCACTGAGTTTTCCTTTGCCTCTATCATGGTTTATATGTAGATGTCCCCTCAAAGCCTTGTGGTCTCAAAAGTGGGGCTTTTGGGAGGTGGCTAGATCATGGATGTGTGATACTGGATTATGGGTGTGATAACTTTATAGGGCCACTGATTTGTGATTTGTTTAGCGTAGTTATGGGTAATGGAATTACTTAGAGTGAAGCCTTAGTCAGGGTGTGAGTGGGACCAATAGACTTGTGACATGGATGGAATATAAATGGGAAGGGAAACTCTCCTTTTCCTGCCTGCTCTGCCGTGGACTGTTTCCTGTGCTATGCCGCCTGCTGTGGAGCCAGCTAACTACAGGCTGAAACCTCTCTAAACTGAAGTAAAATAAACCTCTCCTCCTTTTACTTGTGGTGCCAATAACAAGAAAGCAACTAAGACATCCTCTGAGTAGGTTAATTTTTTAAGTGGCAGTAACTAAAAGGGGGTGAACCCAGATGGACCTTCTGGAAGCCTTGAGGTCCTGAGCCCTAGTCCCTGGGTGTTAATTTGCCTGAGCCTTGTCCCACCAGTGATACTCAGCTGACTATGTTCAGTCATGGAATTGGGATTTTGCTTTCTGCCTTTACAGTCTTCATGCCACCAATCTCAGGTGAGAAGAACTGCCTGTTCCTTTTTTTTTTTTTTTTAATCTCTTTCCTTGGTGACACATAGCCCCCCAGACACCACAAAAGGAGAGGAACCAGGGGGCTACTTCATGAAGGCACCTTCCATGGCTGGGAAAGTAACTGTTAAATAAATATTATTTCTTGTGGGTATTTCTTTAAAGTCTTTGCCCCTAAAATGTGGTCTGAGCAATATTGTTGATGAGTTGTTGGCACCGAACCAATGTTTTTCTGTGTGAAAATGGCTGTACAAAAATAAATCTTGAAGAAAAGCCAAGGAAAAAAATTAGAAAAACCTTGATATCATTAAAATGTGAAAACTTTGATTATTTTTTCCTTGGAAAGAAAATCTCACTGTGGATTGTCAAATACGAATGCTGTAATATGGATGGAGAAATGTTGCCATCTGATGTTGTGTGGTTGTTAATGGGGGGCAAGAATGCACAGAGAATGTTCTGTTGGTGTCCGCCAGGGAGTGATGAAAGCAGCATATCCGTGCCATGTCCCATTTTGGTCTAATGTGATGAGCAGAGGTAAACCAGCTGGCATATTCATGACTTTATCGGAAGGCCGAAGATCTCAATGATGAGGGTTGTTACATTGGTTGAGGAAAGATTGTTTTTGTTTTCACTTTAACCAACACGCGTCATTGTGAGCATAAAATGCTTGGCTGAATGAACATGCATCCTTCTAGAAAGCATCTTCCAACTGCTCCCTACCAATATTCTAGGTGGGATAGTTCCTTGTTGTGAGTGGTAGTCTGAGCACTGTAAGGTGTCTGGCAGCTTCCCTAAACTCTGTCCAGTAATTCTAGCAGCACTCCACCCTTTCAAGTTGTGACAGCTAAGAGACAACTCCAGACATCTCCAAGTGTTCTCTGGGAGACAAAACTATCTGGCAGCATTCTAGGACTTACGTTGCTATGTGTGGGCCTGGAAGCTAAGAAGCTGTAGACACTGGATGCAGGCCTCGTTCTAGCAGCCTTGAGTTGTCCGGATGCAGTTTCTATAAATACCTCTTGCTGGAGCATGAGTATCAGCCCCTGGACATGCTTCCACCAGAGTGACCTGGCCTGCTCCAGGGGGTCGGGCCCAGTGGGGCAACCCAGGTTGGAGTGATTTGTATATTAGAATAATTAACACGTGTACTTGTTATTTAATAATCAAACAGTTCAGAAAAACTACAAAGAAAACTACAGATCGCCCTATACTTCACTCTAGAGATAACTAGAGTTCATATTTGCTAGGTAGCATTCTGAACCTTTGCACATGCATATAGATGTCTGTAAATAGGATTTTGGATGGGATAAACAGACTAAGTTCCATGAGAATGCCATTACATGATTCATGCCATTTTAAATTAAAAAATATTTCATTTTACATGAAATTGAATTTGATGCCCAAGGTAAAGAAGTAAAATGACAGATTTGCTGAACTTCAAGTGAACGTTCTGTCATAGTAGAAAAATTATTTCCTCAAAGATATCTCTAAGTATATGACAAAATCATATAGAACATCAGGGGGCTGAAATTTGGATGCTTTAAAACTTCATGTTTGAATCTTAGTATTACTTGACCTCCTTAAAATTTTCTTCCATTGACCTTCAAATTTTCATTGTTACATTACAATGGGTACTAATCTAATATAGCATATATTATGTTCTCTAACCCTAATGGTCCTGTGGTTTACTTGGGGTTCAGAATTCAAATGGATTAAGTATTCATCTCCTTTCCTTTCCCTTGACTATCCATCTTGCTTTTATCATTTAAAATCATCTCATAGCTAGTTGAGTTTTATCATGAGCTTCTAAAGAAAAATTGCACTCTTTTTTTTTTCTTTTAACATTTGAAAATGTGAGTGTTGCTGTGTGTGAGTGTGTGTGTGTGTGTGTGTGTGTGTGTGTGTACATGACATAAAATTTACCATTTTAGCCACTGCTGAGTGTACAACTTAGTGGCATAAAGCACATCTCTACTGTGGTGGTGCTGTCACCACCATCCATCACCGGACTCTTTTCTCATCTTGCAAAGCAGGAACTACTTCATGAAGCAGTCCTTCCCAGACCTCAACTCCTCCAGCCCCTAGGAATTGTCGCTCTACTTTCTGTCCCTGTGAATTTGGCTGCTGTAGGTACTCCCCAAGTAGAATCATGCATGCTTGTTCTTTTGTGTCTGGCTTCTTTCTTTTCGCACCAAGCCTTTGAGTTCGTCTATTGGCAAGAATTTTATTCCTTCTAAAGTTATTCTATCTGTACACTATGTTTTGCCTGACTCTTCATTAGTGGGTAGATATTGGGTTACCTACTCCTTTGGGCTATTGTCTATAGTAATGCTTCTGTGAACATGGGTGTACCAATGCCTCGGCATTTGCTTTAAATTTTTGAAGATATGAGCCCAGCAACTGGACTTGCTGGATCATAGGGTGCTGGTATGTTTGATTTTGTGGGGAAATACCACCCTGTTCTCTGGAGTGGCTGCATCAGCAGACAGCCCCGCCAGCACGAGCGAGGCTTCTCATCTCCCTACATCCACACCAATGCCTGTGTTTTTCTGGCTAATTACAGCAGTGTTGCTGCTCACGGGGGTGAAGGGCAACCCATGGTACACAGGAGGGCACGGACCCAATAAAAACTGAGTGTCCAAACTTAGTTTTAATTATTACCATGTTGTGATATGAAGTCCCTTTTGTTGCAGTACTGGGAAGTGAACATAGGTCCTTTGCACTGAGCTATATCCCCAGTCTTTTAAAAAATTTTTGATGTGGGATCTTGTTAAATTGCTAGTTGCCCAGGCTTGCTCTGAACTTGTGATACTTCTGCTTCAGCTTCCTAGAGTGCTGGGGTTGTGGTGTGTGCCTGGCTTAAAAATCCTGTTTTGATTTTTTTTTCTTGACTTAATAATCTAGATTTTTATGTGAAATCACTATTGAAATCCTAGCGAATAATTCTTCCCATCTTTTTTCTATCCTGTGTCTTGACATAATACGGTTATGGCTAACCAAATCAGAGCTGAAGCAAGAGTCCTCCCAGCAGCCACCAAGTTGCTCCTTTATCTGAAGACATGCTCTTCCTGAGGTCCCTGTGCTTCCCCTACCCAAAGGCACTAGCATCTTTCCCAGAATGACTCAGGGAGGCTGTGATGCCTGAATGAGGTGGCTATACCCTGTGCCTCCACAGAAGCCCGAAAGTCTGTCCAGAACAACTGTCCCCAGTGTCCAGTCAGCTAACAGATCCAGGGAGTCTGACACCTTTGGCCTTGCCCTTGCATTCTCTCTTGCACCTGATGTGCAGGTGGCAGGTCTGGACCTTGGTCTTTTTGAGACAAGGTCTTACTGTGCAGTTCAGGCTGCCCTTGAATGCACTATGTAGCCCGGGCTGGCCTTGCGCTTGCAGCAATCCTTCTGCCTCAGCTTCCTGGGTTCTGGGGTTACAGGCATGTGCCACCATACTCAGGAGGGTCCTGGGCTCTTACAGAATCCTCCCAGCTGCCCTATCTTAGGTGGGTGGGGCTTTGCTCTCTTAGTCTTTCTCACATTCCTTCCTGCCAGAGTAAGTTTTCAAAAGCGTAGTCTGCCTAAGGCACCCCTCTGCTTACAAAGACTCTTGTAGATGAGGAGAGGACTGTGCCAGAAGTGTTCCTGAGCCAGGAGCACTCACACTCCCTGTCTTGCCACCAGCCTTGTGCTGTCTCCGCTAGCTGCTGTACTCTGCAGGTCTGGCCAGGGTAAACTGACGAAGGTGCTGGGGAGGGGCAGTGTGCCTCATGGCAGGGCTTTCTGCAATGGTTACTGGGGCCTATAATTCCCAATCCCCTACCAGAGACCCCAGCCCAGCCCAGCCTGCAGATCTATGCAGGCCATGGAATTGCATATCCCTCTGGTTCCCTGCTTCTTGCCACACCTGACACAATGGTATGTTTAAAAAATACACAAGGACTGGGGTAAAACTCGTGGTAGGGTGATTGGCTAGCATGCACAAAGCCCTGGGTTCAATCCCCAGCACCTCAAAGAAATAAACACTCTTACCCTGGTCAGAATGGTTTTCATTAGTCACGAACACACAAACACATACTAGCAAGGATGAGGGAGGGGGTTGAACCCTGTGAATGGGAGTGTAAAATAGACAAGCATTGTAGAAATCAGTATGGAAATTTTCCAAAAAATGAAGAATGGAAATCCCATTTAGCTCCGCTATACCTCTTGTGGGTATCTGCCCCAAAGAGTTAGTCATTGTATTGTCGTGGTACGCACATAGCTATGTTCATAATGGTACACTTCATAATGGCCATGCTCTAGAAATGGCCCAGATCCCCATCAATAAAAATGTATGAAGAGAATATGGTATATATATTAAGGAGCTATACGGAATGAAATCATGTCATTTGCATGAAAATGGATGGAATTTGTACATTAATATTAAGTGAAATAAGTCCGACCCAGAAAGTTAATGTCACATGCTTTCTCTTACATGAGAAACAAAACATGAACAAATTGAAGAGTAAGATAAAAGAGACAAAAAGGCAGAATTCTTGGAGATGGGTAGTATGGTTAAAAATGGTCAACATATGATACACATGTGTACCAACCCAGAGAACTGTAACTATTATGTATTACCAACATATGTGGGGAAAAAAAAGAAAGAAATGAAGGCATCGAGCACCAAGATGGTGGAATAGTGAGCAACACAGACAGAGCCTCTCTGGGAGTCACCGTCCAGATGCTGGAATACAGCACCAGGAGGAAGATGAGGAGGGAAGTGGGTCCTCCAGGCCCAGAAAGGATGAGAAGCATAGATGGAAGCCCACAGAGAGAGTGAAGGGAGAAACACCAATAAGGAAGGAAGGAGCTGGTGGTGCCTTCTCTCTGAGACAATACTCACTTCTCTCTGGGAGGGGAATGTTCAAACCTGCAGGAACACGGTGACTGCTGGTGACCTTAGAGATCTCCACAGAGAGACACAGCACTAGAGGGGAGCAGCAGATGTGCTGAGGGCTCAGTAGTCCCTTGGGAGAGAGTGACTGGCTGACTGCCCACAAGCCATCTTGAAGAGTGGGCTACTGAGTGCAGAACAGAGTGGCTGTAGGCGCCATCCAGTGTCTTCCAGCCATGCTCAGGCCCACAGATGGTGTACTGGTGGCTACAGGCAGAATGAGTCTGGTCTTGCCTAAAAGGCACACGCTCACTGAGATTATTCACTACCTTGCCAAAAGGCTACTGCTGGCTTCCTGGGATAAATCAACATGGATCAGGACTGTCTCCACATGTTGTGTACAAGTGACAGGAGAGAGGAATTTGGAAGTGGAAATTTTTCTTTTTCTACTTTTTTTCTCTCTCTTTGTTTTTTTGTTGTTGAGGTTTGTTTTTTATTTTTTCCCTTTCATTGTTTGATCTTGTTTTTATGAGTGTGAACATGGTTTCTACCCTCTTGGTAGTTGTGGTTCTCTTCCATTTTTATTTGTTATTTCTCTTTCCTTCTGTACCAGTTTCCCAAAGCTAGCCTGATCCCCCTTTGTCCTCCAGCCTTATTTCTAATTTCTTCTTCTTCTTCCACTTCTCTATTTTCTCCCTAGCCCATTTTAAATTTTAAACCAAGAGGGGAAAATTGACATTTTAAGGAATTGTATACTGCATGTAATTTTCTGGCTTATTTTAGATTTTTCATGTAACCACTAGTCTAGTTCATATGGATAAAAATAGCAAATTAATGGTTACCTTAGTTTGTCATTTTTCTAGGCTGTGTTTGTATTGTCATTGCTGATGGTAGTAGTGTAGCCAAAAGTGAAATAACTGTTCTAAAAAGCTGTTCTTCCTACTATTCCAAGACTGAGACTGACTATGGGTCACAGAAAATACTGTGGCACAGTGACAAAGAGCCAGAGGTTGGGCCAATAAGGCAGCAACTTCTCATGACTAACAAATTGAAAAGGTAGGATCTTGCAACAGACTCAAAACCCAAAAAAACAGTTAAACCTGGAAGGTAGCTCAGAGTAGTCATTTCCTTAAGGATTCTAATACTAGCAATACAGCAACCCAGCTTAGACAATTTTCAATCCTTACCCCAGGAATTAAACTAAAAAAAAAAAAAAGAAATAAAGTAAAGTGAGAAAGCACACTTAAATAATGTACAATCCCAGACCTCTAGATCACTAAAGGCAAACTCAGGTTTCAATTTGGTGGGACAATCCCAAATTCACCTATGTGACCTCTCTGAAGTGAAAACAATAAGGCAATTAAACAAGACTCTAGAAAAAAAATAAAATTAGAAATAATTTCTCAGAGAATTGAAGAGATGGCATCCATAATGAAAACCATGCTTAGTGAATCTGCAGTAGATACAAACAAAAAAATAGAAGAGCATAAGAAAATTATAGAAGCAATGGGTAGCAAAGAAATGGAATCCATAAGGCAAATTTAAGCAGATATCCAGGAGGATAAAAATCCTATTGAAAATATCAACAGCAGATTAAGCCAATGTGAGGACAGGATCTCAGATATAGAGGACAGCCTTGTGATTAGTGATCATAGAAAGAAAGATTTCTTGAAAATAGCAAGAAGCCATGATAGCTGCTAGATGAGGCAAAGAAAGATTAGTTAAGATCAATTGGAGTCAATGAAAAAGCAAGAGATAGTACAAATGAAATTAAAAAAAAAAAAAAAACTGTTCTCAGACTTCAGGGCAAGAAACTTCCCTGGGAGGGAAAAAGAATTTGACATACAGCCAAGTGAAGCATATTGAACTCTAATTATCTATAATTAAACAAAATCTACAGCCAGGCATGTCATAGTTGAGATACCAGAAATTCAATGCAAGAATAGAACCTTAAACACTGTTAGGGAAAAGAAACAAATCAACTATAAAAGACAGCTCTCCAGAATCACAGCTGAATCTCAGCATAAACTCTAAAGTCAAGGGGAGCTTGGAGTGAAGTATTTCAAGTTCTAAAGAAAATAACCTTCATCCCAGATGGATGTATCCCATAAGACTATCTTTCAAAACTGATGGAGAAATAAGATATATCTATGACCAAGAATATCTGAGGAAATTTATGACCACCAAACCAGCACTCCAGAATGTTTTGAAGGACATTCTAGAAAGATAAAAAGGACTATGACTCTATGAACCTCAACAGAGTGAATACACCAGAAAAGGCAAGCAAACAGAG
>NW_004524578.1:21990935-21999450 GCF_000260255.1 Octodon degus
AGGCATGAGAAATAAAAGAAACACTCATATAATTATACTGGGGGATCTCAGTACTGCAATATAAAAAGATCAACTAGACAAAAAAAAATCAACATTGAACTATTAGAACAGAAACAAACTTTGGAACAAATGGGCTTAGTGGTTGTCTACAGAATCTTCCACCCCACAACATCAGAATAAACATTCTTCTCAGTTGCACACAAGACATTCTCCAAAATAAACAACATACTAGGGCACAGATCATGCTTATGTAAATGCAAAAAATTAAAAATATCCCATGCATATTCCCGGAGTGCAGTGCAATGAAATTAGAAATTGATGGCAAAAACCCTATAAAAACTTCATAAACACATGACAATTAAATAACACCCTTCTGAACAATGAATGGGTCACAGGTGAAATTAGGGAAGAAGTTAGACAGCTTTCTGTAATTAAATGATAATGGCAACATACCATACCAGAACTTATAGGAAACAATGAAAGCAGCCCTAAGAGGGAAATATATAGCATATGAGGAAAACAGAGGAAGCAAAAATAAACAACTTAATGGTACACTTTAAACTTCTAGAAAAAGATGAGCAGACTAAGCAAAAAACTCATGCAAGAGAGAATATTATAAAGACTAAAGCAGAAATTAATGCACTGGAGGCTAAGAAGCAATACAAAGAATCAAAGAATCAAAGAGTTGGTTCTTTGAAAGATTAAATAAAATTTTCAAGCCCTTAGCCAAACTTATGTATATCCAAAAGGAAAGACTCAAATCGGGGCAATTAGAACTGAAAAGAGTGAAATCACAACTTCAGAAATCCAAGAGATCATCTGTACCTACTTTGAGAACATGAATTCTAATAAGATGGAGAATGCAGAAGAAATGGAGGGACTCCTAGATACATATGAGTTGCCAGTGCTGAACCAAGAAAATATAAAATCCTAACTAAACCAATATCAATGAACTAGAAGATGTAATTAAAAACCTACCAACAAAGAAAAGAATAAGTCCTCATGGATTTAATGCTGAATTCTACAAGAAATTTAGAGAAGATGTAGCATCACTACTCTTGAAACTCCTTAATGAAATTGAAAGAGAACCAGTGCTCCAAAATTCACTCCTGGAAGCAAGTATTACCCTGATGCCAAAACTGGAGAAGGGCCTAACTAGGAAAGAGTGATAGGCCAATCTTCTAACGAGGATAGATGCAGAAATCTTCAATAAGATACTGGTAATCAGAATGCAGCAAATCATCATGACCAGTGGAATCCATGCAAGGATGCAGGGGTGGTTTAATGCACATAAATCAATAAATGTATTAACAGAGGACAAAGTAGTACGATTATCACAGTTGAAGCAGAAAAAGCTTTTGAGAAGGTCTACCACCTATTTGTTATTAAAAAAAAAAAACCCTACAGGAAGTTGGAATAGATAATCTTTATCTCAATCTGATAAAACCCACCTATGACAAACTAACAACCAACATAATACTGAGTGGGTAAAACTGAAGACTTTCTTTCTAAAATCAGGAACAAGACAAGCATGTCCACTGTCTCCACTGTTATCCAAATAGCCCTGGAAAGTTTAACCAGAGCAATTAGATAAGAGAAGAAATAAAAAGAATAATGAAAGAAAAGGAGGAAGTTAAATTATCATTATTTACAGATGACATGATACTCTACATAGAAAACCACCAAACTCCATTAAAAAACCCACTAGATTTAATAAACAAATTAAGTAGTGTAGCTGGATACAAAGTCAGCACTCAAAAATCAATAGCCTTCCTGTACATGAAAAACAAACTCATTGAGAGAGAAATTAGGGAAATAACACCTTTCACAATAGCATCTAAAGAGAAAGAAACGTCTAGGAATCAATCTAACAAAGGAAATTAAAGACCTATATGTTGAAATCTATAAAACTCTGAAAAAGGAGATTGAAGACATCAGGAAATGCAAAGATATCTCTTGTTCTTGAGTTTGAAGAACAATTGGAAGATATGCTCAGAATGATTTTTTTTTGCAGTACTGGGAATTCTCAGAATGATTTTTAAAGACATTTTAAAATTTGATAAAAATAGTATATACTTTTGAAATACCTAGGGATCAATGTAACGAAAGAAGTAAAAGACATCTACCTCGAAATTCACACTACTCTGTAAAGGAGGTTGAAGTAGATATCAGAAAGTAGAAAGATATCTCTTGCTTTGGGGTAGGAATATAATGAATATGACCATATTTCCAAAACTGTTATACAGATTTCATGCCATTCTGATCAAAATTCCAGCAGCATATCTTATAGAATTAGAAAAAACAATCCTAAAATTTATTTGGAATCAGAAGAGACCAAGAAGGCCAAATAAAATTCTGAGCAACAAAGGCAAGGCAGAAGGCATTGACTTGAAATTATACTATAAAGCTACTGGGAAAAAAACAGCATGGTACTGGCCAAACAACAGAACTAAAGATAAATAGAACAGATTAGAAGATAAAGAAGCAATTTCAGACATACTCAGTCATCTTAGGTTGACAAAGTTTCCAAACACATTCATGGAAGAAGGACAGCCTTTTAATAAATGGTGCTGAAGAAACTGTGTCTGCACTTACTGAAGATTAAAATTGGACCCATGTCTTTCATTACACACTGAACTAAACTTGAAATGGATCAAAGATATAAATATTAAGACAGAATTAAATCTGCTGGAAGATAGAATAGATAAAACCCTTGACAATGATGTAGGCAAAACTTTATAAATAAAACCCCAATTGCACAGGGCCTATCACAAAGAATCAGCAACTAGGATCTCATCTTATTACAAAATCTTTTGTACAGCAAGAGAAACCACCAACAGAGTGAAGAGACAACCCACTATGTGGGAAAAAATGTTTGCCAGCTGTTCCTCAGCTAAAGGATTAATATCTAGAACATATAAAGGCTCAAAAGAATCAGACTTCTCAAATTTAAGACAGAACTCAAAAATAGACATCTGAGAAGAATACACACTTCTCAGATGAACAAATACAAGCAGCAAATAAATATATGAAAATTTATTTAACATCTCTGGTCACTCGAGAGATACACATTAAAACAATGCTGAGATTCCATCTCACCCCAGAAAAAATGGCTATTATCAGTAAATCAACCAATAACAAATACTGAAGGGGCTGTGCAGAAAAGGAATCTTTCTCCACTGTGGGTAGGAGCATAGACTTTTGCAATCATTGTGAAAATCAGTGTGGAGACTCCTCATAAAGCTAGGATTAGAGAGCCCATTTGACCCCACTGTACCCCTTCTAGGTATCATTTTGAGAAGAATTAAAGTTGTTGTACCACAGTGATACATATGCACCCATGTTTATAGCAGCACAATTTGTAATAGCTAGATCTTGGAAACAATCCAAATGCACATCACCTGAGGAATGGATAAAAAAAGATATGGTTGTTTCATACCATGGTGTACTACTCAACCATAAAGGAGGATAGACTGGAGACTTTTATAAGTAAATGGATGTCACTCGAACAATACTCATAAGTGAAATAAACCAGATGTATGTGTGGAAACATTGTATTGTCTCCCTAATGTTAGAAGCTGAAAGAGTAAATAAGATTCAAAATGTACAATAGATATTATAAAATGGGAAGAAAATTTGAAAAGAAAGAGAAACTGGGATGGAGGAATGGAAAGAAGAAAGGGAAATGACCACACACACACACACACACACACACATATACACACATATATGGTAGTTAAGATTGTTGTACAATTAATTTCTCTTAGTTCATTGAAAAGAAAGTTTTGTGCTAATATTGTTTGGGTAATTTAATGCCAATGCTTTGTATTCTTTTTTAAAAAAATATTTATTTATTTGTTTGTATTCTTTCTAAAATTTTTATTTACTTATTTACTTGGTACAGGGTCTCACTACACAGCTTGGACTCATAGTGATCCCCTTCTCTCAGGCTCCTCAGTGCTGGGATTATAGGCATGTGCCACCATTCCCAGTTTCAGTGGCTGGCAGAGCATGCTCGGGGTTCTGGAGCTAGTACAGGATGTAGTACTGGGGATTGAACTCAGGTCCTTGTACTTGCTAGACAGGCACTTAGACTGCTGAGCTCTCTTCCCAGCCCCAATACTTTGAATCCTGAGTAACTAATTTAAAGATGACAATAGGCTCTGTATTAACCATTGTTACCATGCTATTATCATGTTGCAAATTTTTGTTTTATAGTTTTTCTTTAAAATAAAAACAAGAATAGAAGTGAAGGATGTTCTCTCCATGCAAGTCTTGACTGACATGCTTGCCTTGAGGAATAATCAGGCAAGTGGGGTGCTGAGTGTGTGGGGTACACTGAGAAGAGCATGGAGGCCAGGGCAGCCAGGGTGGTGCATGTGTCAGGAGGTGCAGGGCTTGTGGCTGTGAGATAGTGGGGAGCCACTGGCTGGGGCAGGCCAACCTCATGCTAGTGGGCCCCATCTTACAGAAGGGAATTGGGATGTCGATTTCCCAGCCACACTGGTACACCACTTTTGTACTTCAGTACTAAACAGATTGTATAGAACTAAACCGCAGAGTCTGTGTGACAGTTGGAGGGACGTTTTTGTGTCACCCTATTTATAATTTTCAATGTTTTTGTCGTTCATGGACTAAAAGTAGTGTGAACCTGAAAGAATGCAGTTCTTGTTAACAAAAACCAAGTCATTGGTGATCGCCTCAAATAACCTGAACCTTTATTTGATGTCTGGGAAGTAATATCCTGGTGGAACTCATTTTATTTGGGGTTCGTTTTTAATACAGAGCTGTTAATATAGCATTTCCAATAAGAGGCCTTATATGTGAAACCTGCATTTAATTACTAATATTTTAGCAAGCCTAGTAGAACTGTAGTGTTCATTATAAGGCATAGATTTAGGGACTTGTCAGGAAAATGCTTTATGATTTGACTTATGCCTGGAGATCTAAGAAGGGCAGGTAGGGCTGGAGACTTTATGGGGCTGTGAACACACCCCTACCAGATCCTTGGCTTTTAGCAAATCCTACTATGGAATGAGTAAACAGGATCTTTGCTTGAATTTTTTTATCCAAAGTATTCCCTAACTAGATCGTAGGAAAATAGGAGAGAACTTTGAACCTGATAGTTTTAACCAACAAACACCAAGCACAGTTTATTTCTTTGGATATGTTTTCATAGGTTTCCCTTTAGGGTTTTTTCTCTTTCCTTTAAAACATAAACACTCATGCTGACTGTTCTTTGCATACACCTTATTGTGGAATAGTGGAGCACATAGATGAGCCAAAACACAAGCATGTAAGCTTTCTTGGGTACTGGGATTGAACCCAGGGCCTTCACACTGAGCTAATCCCCCATCCCACCCTCCTTTTAAATTTTAAGTTTTTAGACAGAGTCTCACTAGGTCACTGAGTTTTCCAGGCAAGACTCAAGTGTGTGGTCCTCCTGCCTCAGCCTCCTAGCGTTCTGGATATAAGGATGTGAACCGCCACACTTGGATGACTCCTCACCCTCCTCCTTTCACCTTACTCACCTGAGGCTCTATGACCTGAGAACCCTTGAAGCCAATCCTTGCTGGTCCTTGGCCTCAGAAGATGTTTGTGTAAGACATGAGCACTGGCGTCCAGTCCTTAGAAACCACTCAGGAGCTTGTGTTCCTCATGAAAGAACCTAGGTCAAACCGAAGACTGGAATAACAGGAGTATGGCTGTTTGCAACACAGAAGAGGAAAGAACAAAACACCTAACTGAAATTCAGAAAAAGGGTCTTGGCCAGGTGGGCACAGGGGAGGTGTGTTTGATTGCAGATACGAAAAGCTGCCCTGAGTGATGACAGCTCAGCTGCTGTATTTGCCTGGATCCTGAGTTGAGAAGGGAAGTGAGCAAAGCACAGATGTCCATGTGGATGCAGGACTCGTTGGGGGGTGGGGCAAGGCCAAAAGGAGTTCTGTGTGGACTCCACCAGGCACAGTCCCCAAGGCTGGTCTGCTTTCTGCAAGCCAGGGCAGCAGTGCCCTCGCAGGTGTAGAGAGAGCACAGGTCAGTGCTGATACGCAGCGCTACCTGCACATGCTGCCGGTGCTTTCCGGGGGACCCAGGCCTTCTGGTCTCTCACAGTGCGAGCCAGCAGGTGCACAGAATAACCCCACGCCCATTCTCTCAGATTCAGATGGAGTTCACAGAAGGTAACATTAACATGGAATTTCAGTCATTGCTTAAGACAGCTCAAAGAGGATGGAAAAGGGGGAAGTGGGGACTGTGCTACCCAATTGGTACACACAGAAGTTATCTCTTCTGGATTACTGTGAGGCCAAAGATGGAGCCAGCATCAGTCAGCTTAGTGTCACTGTCACTAGTGCTCAGGCTGGGCTGGCCACAGGGGGCTGCTGCACTCCTCCCAGGAGGCTACTACCACCACACGCCTCCCAACACAGACTCCGCCCTGCCCGGCCCCCTCCCTCCTGGTAGCTGATTTCTTCCTTCCCCAAACCCTGACATTGGACGATGTGATTAGTATTGTTTCATATTTGTGTTGTAACATTAAACTGTGCTCACAGATTCCAAGTCGGATTAGTTGGCTGCTTATTTGGCATTATGTTCCGCTTAGTAGCCTACAAAAGCAGAAATATGCACTCACAGCATTCTAGAGATTAGGCAGCGACGTCCAACAGGTTTATCAGTGACTTGGGTGGACACATGGGAGCTGCGGGGAAGTGTAGTGTCAGGACTCAGCAGAGCTTGACAGGCTGGGCCCAAGGCAACGAGATGAGGGAGTTCGGTGGTGATTGATGTTAAGCCTTGTGTAAGTTCACATAGCAGGGAGCTGGCTCCACAGTGAGGTTTGCAAGAGGACATTATCCTGAAGAACAACACTTGCTGACATTTGTTGAGACATTCGCCAACTACATTTATTGAGGTGTTGTATGATTTTTATGTGTTATTTTATTTGAATCCTGTTTGGGTAACAATCAGTATTGGATAGATGGAATTTATTTATTTATTTTATTGAGAAACAAATAGTAATGAGACAGTTTCAAAACAGGATAGTAGGACAGTTACAATAATTAATACATTGCATATTGTTGTCTTCATGGTAGTTATTCATAGTACAAGATGCAGACATGATATCCTGTCCAAACACTATTAGTACAAATCTTCTCATTGAATTAACAGAAAGTAGGTGTATATATATATATCCTCACTATTTTGTATATACAGATACAAAATAGTCCTTCGTTTATATCCCAGTTTTTCATTTAGTTTTGTTGAAGATGGGTATTCCATTGCCATTTAAATATTGTAGGTGTGTGAATTCAGCAAAATAATCCAGTATAGTCCAGTAGTTGTAGTGGGTTATCCCTAGGACTGTGCAGACCTCAAAAGTCATCTCTGAAATTGCTGGGCTCCAAACCTTGTTCCTTGCTCTAGCTGTGCTTTCTACCAGCTTGCTCTCTGTGAAGCCTAAGAAAATGTTTTCTCTCTATGTGACTCTCCTTAGGCACACTCTACATCATTGATCACTTCCCTCTTTGGACCCATAATCTCCTTGATCAGAAAATTTGGGACACTGCCGAGTTACATGATGTTA
Organism: Octodon degus; assembly: GCF_000260255.1. NCBI lineage: Eukaryota > Metazoa > Chordata > Mammalia > Rodentia > Octodontidae > Octodon > Octodon degus. The sequence goes on from NW_004524578.1 coordinate 21,998,521, forward strand.
CAGTACAGGTTCTCATATGTCCTGAGTCTTAATTGACCTTGAAAGACTAGGGCCAAAATGTTGACTTTCCTTGCAGCCCTCCTTTTTCTCTAATTTTTGGTCTGCAAACTTAGGTCGTTAACCCTCCAGAACAGAAGCTTATTGTTATTACCATACAACCTAGGCTGTTGAGCTTAACCTATCTGTCTGCATATCAAACATCTTAGGCATAACATGGAACAGGTATTTTTCATCAAGTATTGATGTTAAACTTTAAGTCCCTACAGAATATGATGAAAAATGTAAAAATTAAAATATATAAAAATAGGAATAAACAATTATATATGTTTACACATAAGTTTAGAAATCTAACCATATACAGCATTGTAGCAGGATAGTCCCACAACACTCCTTTTCCTGTCTCCTGCCTTCATTCACCACCCCCTTCCTTTTTAAAGAAACATCTACCTGAGAGACAGCACGGCAGCAACCTGCGTGTCATGATAAGCAGCCCGTATTCAGAAGACCAGCATGACAGGTACTCCAAGCATGAACCTACTATTACAAATTGCCATCTTCAGTGCAGTTGCTTAGTTCACAGGTGTCAGCATACATTGTTATGGTGAGAATCCTTCCAATTAACTAACTGCTAGATTCAAAAATCTTCTGAAGATTCTCAGGATCATTGCCTTACCCATCTTCTACATGTAACTGTATGACTTTGCCTCGGTCATGTTTCTAGCTCTTCTCCTTGCTCTCTTTTCATTGTCTACTCCTCAAGTTCTTGCTTTCCTTTTAATTGTGTTATACCTTTCTATTTGTATTTCTTCTTTTGAGTTCTTATCCTAGAGAGACTATACAATATTTACACATGTGGGTCTGGTTTATTTCACTTATGAGTATATCTTCAAGTGGCATCCACTTACATATGAAGGCTTAGAGTTTATCATT
>NW_004524578.1:22000370-22016921 GCF_000260255.1 Octodon degus
GTCAAAGATAAGGTGGCTGAGTGTGTTCGTAGGAGTTTCAGCATCTTCTGATCTATCCCATTGATCCTCAGGTCTATTTTGTTGCCAGTACCATGCTGATTTCATCACAGTAGCCTTGTAATATAATTTCAAGTCAGGAATTTTAATGCCTCCTTCCTTGTCTTTGTTGCCCAGGATTGCCTTTGCTATTATAGGTCTTTTCTGGATCCAAATACAATTTAGGAATGATTTCTCTATGTCTGTGATGTATGTTGATGTTAGTTTGATAGGGAGGGTAGACGGAATTTAGAATTGTTAAGGAAGTTACCCAATTTCTAAATGCTTTTCACTATTAAGCAATATTGCCTCCATGGTGAGCTCCAGCCCATGTTGTGGCTGAACATGGAGGGAGAGAGACAGGGAAGGTGGGCGGAGGGCGGAGGTTGGAGGGAAACTTAGGTGACATCAGCAGTATGGCTACAGGGACAGTGTGTGGTCTGCGGTCTTCTGAGAAATGGGCTGTATTCTGGGCACTGTTTTTAAGGTTAAAAATTTCACACTCAGCTGTGTGTGAAGCCTGAACACGTGTAGTCATGCAAGAGCAGGCGCTAGGGAGTAAAAGGCACCATGGAGAGGCAGCCAGACCTTGCAGGCCTTGGGAAAGCTTGAAGCAGGCTCTTCTGGGGGTGCAATCCGTGGTGATAGACCTAGAACAGCTCCAAGCACATTCCAAGCAAGGGTACCAACATGCTTTTCAGAGTCGGCCCTGGGCTGCTGCTGTCTCCTCAGTGCAGTTGTTTTGGAATGTGTGTGTCATCACGCTGCTGGTGTCACAGGGAATACAGGTGCCCCAGGTGGAAACCAGGGATGGTTTTGCTAGTCTGTGGGTAAAGAATGTGGCTGAAGGGCAGGAGAACCGGCTGGTAGGAAATGGCATTGGATTTTCCCATTATAATCCAAACATTTGAATGGCCAGGGAGAGGAGAAAACCTTGGGGGCCCTCTTGAGATTCTACTTTCTCTCTCTTTTCTTACAGGGAAAATATTGTTCTGGTCCAATTAGAGAAACCAAATGCTTGCACTTTATAACATGCTGATTTTAATTATTTTAGAATCAAGGTTTTTGTAAGTAAAGGTGGAGAAGTTATGGAAAGAAACCTGATTCTAACTATACATGAACACGTGGGATAGTGGGAATAAAAACAAATTAAAACAATATTGCAAAGAACTCTCAACTTCCATTTAAAAATATATATGATGATGTTTTTCACCTTTTCACATTCAACCTTTCAGTATATCGAGTGACAAAATGAAAAATCAATTTCAGCTGTGTGTATTTTAAACATTTACCTAAAGATTTGGACTTACCCAACCTAAACATCCAGATGAATGTATTAAACTGCTTATTGTATTTCTTATGAATTAAAACTTTATGGTTTATATTATGCGAGTGTAGGACACAGTTATGTTTGGTGACATTTAAGGGTAGAAAATTGAACTGAACAGTGGTCTAATTAGAACAGTAAATAGTATGGGTTTAATTAGCCCCTGCTCCTGATGACAGATTTGATCAGTCGCCAGATATTTACCCTTGCCTTACACTTGACTGTTCCTGAAATATTGCCTCTACCAGGGCTTCATACTGTGCTATAAATAGGTAGCTTGGCAAGAAGCCATCGGACCTGCTGACCGGGGAGATTTGAGTGAAAATGGTTGGAATACCACCTCTTCACTTCCAGTCATTATTTCTTCATTTCAGTTTTGAAGCTCCTTTTTTAAGATCCCTCTTATTTATTTATTTATTTATTTATTTATTTATTTTTGGTGGATGACGTAATTTGTCGACAGGCTTGAAGAAACCTGGCTGGTTCCATCTCAGCCTCAGCGTATTCTACATCATGGCTTCCTTCGTAAACTTTTCCATTCTCCAGCCAAGAACTTGGTGGCTTGAACTTTCCTGTATGCTAATAGAATGTGGGATTTGTTTATTTGCTGGCTTGTTCTAATGGAGATAGCAACTTAAATTTTCCTATATGCTAATGGCGTGTGGTATTTGTTTATTTGCTGGCTTGTTTTGATGAAGGTATTATATACTTAAATTTTTAAACTCTACAAAAATACAGATAAATAAAAACCAAAATGCAATAGTAAGAGCACTCTAAGCTCTTTCACCTGGAGGTAATCACTATAAGATTTCAATTCTCCTTTCATTGTGCTTATACACATTTATCTGACCTGCATTAAAAATTATATAGGCTTGTGTGTGTGTTGTTGCCTAATGGTTGCATTTTGCCATAAAAAATATTTTTATAAAGGAATTCCAAAACTCATGGAAGTTCAGAGTGTAACAAGACTGGAAGTGGTGATTGGATCCCCTGGCTTTATGCAATTCACTGTTAGGTTGTATTTGCTTCTGACCTTTTTCTTAGGGTTGGAGGAGACACAACACTCAGGGCTCTTTTTGTGTCTCTCCCCAACAGCATTAGCCCTTGTCCCCCCTCCTCTGTTCTTAGAGGTGACTGGATCATATCCTTTTGGCCCGTCTGCATGTCCTTTTACTGCTACATTATGTGAGCACATTTCTAGATTTCTTTCTCTGTAAATAAAAAGGCAGATCAGACGTTTTCTATTTTTGTGTATAAAACCTTCCAGTCTTTTCCTTCAGTTTCTACCCTTGTCATATCTAGGGCGGCCTTTTCCTATACTAACTCTGTATGACTGATGATCTATAATTTTCTGACTCCAGTATTTTAATATGTTTCTAGTAAGTCTGGAATTACTTTTGACATGTCTTATGAAGTTACCAATGATTTTTTGGGGGGTGCCTATTTCTACATTCTCATTAAAATGCAATAGATCTGATTACTTATTGCTGTTCTATACTGTTTTAATTAGGAAAGTGCTCTCATTTTCCTTTCCTTTCTTTCTAGATGGAGTTTTAAAACAAGCACATGATATGAGATCTAACTTGACAAATTTTGAAGTCTGTAGTAGAGTATTATTAACTATAAGAAAAATATATTACAAGGACTGGGGAGATAGCTCCACGGTTTAAGCGCCTGCCTGGCAAGCGCAAGGACCAGGGTTTGATCCCCAGTACCACATGCTGTGCTGGCCCAGAACCCCAGGTATGCCACCAAAACTGGACATGGTGGTTAACACTTGTAATCCCAGCACTGGGGAGGCTGATACAGGAGGATCACTACAAATCTAAGCTGTGTGGTGAGACCCTGTACTAAAGAAAAAGAAAGAAAGAAAGAAAGAAAGAAAGAGAAATATATATATATATATATATATATATATATATATATATATATATCAGCAGATTTCTCCAACTTTTTCACTTTGTAGGGCTGAATCTCTATCCCCATTTAGCAATTCCTGCTGCAGGCCCTGGCAGTCACCACTCTATATTTTGCCCCCATGAGTTAGAAGACTTTAGACATCTCCTGCCAGTGGTATTATGCAGTATTTGTCCTATGACTTGCTGTGTTTTAGTGATGTTTCTTTCCCCTCACATCTAGGCCTCAAGAAACACTCGCTCAGAGGAAGACAGAGATGGTAACTGGGATGCATGGGGCGACTGGAGTGACTGTTCCCGGACCTGCGGGGGAGGTGCTTCCTATTCTCTGCGGAGATGCCTGACAGGAAGGTCAGTGGTAGCCCAGCTAGCTGCTATGAGGGTTAGCACCACTGGATAGGGGAGGTGAGAGAACTCTCGGCTTTGCCTTGGAATGTACTCTTACGGCACCTGCTATGTCTAAACATTGGCCTCAAGTTACCATATTTGGTCCTGTGTTCAAGGGTGGGGCCATAAGTCATCTACTTGACCCTCACTGGACTCCCAGCCCCAAACACTGGCTTTGAAGGAAGGAGCCTGGTGTGTTAGGCTTTGGCCCAGTGTTGTCAGGATTTGGGGCAAGATGTCTCCCTTCTGAGTGCTGCCTTTGAGTGGCTATTTTACTTCGTTTCTCCTTTGCTTACTCTGAGCAGCCTACTGAATAAGAAAGTAATGGGCCATCTGTTCTCCCATCATAGCTAAATGTATGTTAAATGATGTTTGCTAAAACGAATCATGTAAATACAAGCCTATTTTAAAAGGTTCATTTGTTTGCAAGAAGCCTACTCTTGCTCCTCCTCCTCCTCCTCCTCCTCTTCTTCCTCTTCCTCTTCCTCTTCTTCCTCTTCCTCCTCCTCTTCCTCTTCTGCTTCTGCTTCTTCTGCTTCTTCTCCCTCCTCCTCCTCCTCCTCCTCCTCCTCTTCTTCCTCCTCCTTCTCCTCTTCTTCCAATTTAAATCTGAGCCAAGGATTTTACCTCAATTCATGGGTAAGGTGGAGCCCCAGGATAATGGGACCTGACACCCTGGTTCCAGGTAACTGACCCTGGCAGCCGTCTTCAGAGGTAGATATTGTCAGGCGAGCAAATTATCACTGCTCATTCTCCAGTTATGGAGGGCAAATGCATGGAGAGCAAGCATCTCCTCTGTTAGTAGTTCCTATTCCATCAAGGTTGCTGTTTATGGTGCATCAACAGTGACCAAACGTAGCCCAGGGTTTCCTTGAGGCAGTGCAGAGTAGGACAGTTGAATAACTCTCCAGTGGGACTTTGAGAGGAAGATCTCTGTTTACTGGGAAAGCCTCATCCCAGGTCAAGCTTCAGGAAATGGCTATGGCAGTGAGTTCAGGGTTAGTTTCAGCAAGACAAAGGTGGGGAGATGGGAGCCCTTGTCCCTTTTCTTCCCTGGCAAGGCAGTGACAGGTGGGCTCCCAGGTGGGCAGCTTTACCCAGGGACATTCACAGGCCCTTGCTCCAGGTCTCCAGCTCCAAGCCCTTTTTTCTTCTTGGTGTGGGTGAGGAGTTAACACTCTTGAATCCAACTAATGCATGACCTAACCACATGCTTGTATTCATCATCTTTCCCATTGCTAAGACCCGAAATCTTGACACAATTTAAAGGAGGGGAGGTTTAATATGGCTCACGGTTTCGGGGGACTCAGTCCAGTCCAAGGTCAGCTGGCTTCAAGGTAGAAACATCAAGGAAGAAGGGTGTGGTGGAGCAAAGCTGGTGAGTTTGTGATGGCCAGGAACCAAAGCACGAAAATAGTGCCAGAGAGGAAGAGACAAGAGGCCAGATATGGACCCCAAGGCCATGTTTACGTACCTCAATTTTTTTGAACTCTGTTGTAAGAGGTGTTCTTTTTCTAATTTCTCTCTCAGTGAGTTTTTTATTTGTGTACAGGAAGGTGTTGATTTCTGAATATTGACTTTGTATCTAGCTATGGAGAAGACAATCCTAAAATTCATTTGGAACACCAGAGACCAAGAATAGCAAGAGCAGTTCTGGGCAACAAAGGCAAGACAGGGGGCATCACAATCCCTGGCTTGAAATTATACTAGGAAGCTAGTGTGGTAAAACAAATCAGCATGATACTGGCAAGAATCAGACCCAAGAATCAGTGGGACAGATTGGAAGATGCAGGAGCAATTCCAGACACACTCAGCTACCTTATGTTTGGCAAAGGGGCCAAGGGAAAACTGGCTTTCTCCCTGACAAAGGTTCAGCCTAGACCTATGTCTCTTATCATGAACTAAAGTAAAATTGAAATGGTTCAAATATCTATTGTTAAAACAGAAACACTACATCTACTAGAAGATAGAATAGAGAGAACTGTTGAAGACATTGGTGTAGGCAAAGACTTTATGAACAAAACCCAGATCACAAGGGAAATATCACAAAGAATCAACAACTGGGATCTCATCTCATTAAAAAGCTTTTGCACAGAAAAACAAACAAACAAACAAACAAACCATTAACAGAGTGAAGAAACAAGCCACAGTGTATAATTTTCAGCTGTTCCTCAGACAAATATCTAGGTGTATAAAAAACTTTAAAAAAATCCTTCCTATATTTAAAAATCAAATCCAAAATGGTTGTCAGAAATGAATAGACATTTCTGAAGACACTTCTTCAATGAAGAAGCAAAAACAGCAAATAAGCATATGAAAAAATGTTCAGCATCACTGGTCACTCAAGAAATGTAAATGAAAACAAGGCTTATATTCCATCTCACTCCAAACAGAATGGTTAATATCAAGAAGTCAACCAGTGAAGCTGAGTGTGGTGGCACACGCTTGTAATCCCAGAACTTGGGAGGCTGAGGCAGGAAGATTACTTTGAGTTTGAGGTTAGCCTAGACTACAAAATGAGTTCAAGGCCAGCCTGAACTGCATGGTGAAACCCTGTCTCAAAAGGAGCCTCCCCACCAAAAAAGAGAAGTCAATCAGTAATAAATGTGGGGCTATGGGGAAATTCCACTGTTGGTGGGATTCTAGACTAGTACAACCCCTGTGAAAATCAGTATGGTGATTCCCTGGAAAACTAAAGGGTCGGGGAGATAGCTCAGGAGGCATATGCACCTTCCTGGCAATTGCAAGGTCCTGAGTTCAATCCCAGGTACTGTAAAAACAAACAAACAAACAAAACCTAAAACTAGAGGTTTTAACTGGCCTACCTATTCTTCTTGGTATCTTTTGGAAAGAATTAAAAACTTCACACCACAGCAATGTACACACATCCTTGTCCACAGCAGCATAGTGTGTAATAGCCAGAACTTGGAAACAGCCCAAATGCCCAACCAATGAATGGATAAAGAAGAGGTACTCTTTTTATACAATGGAATACTACTCTGACATGAAGAATAAACTTGAGACATTTCTAGGTAAGTGGAATGTACCTTGTGACCATAATCTTAGTGAAATAAGTGGAACACACACACATTTTTTTCCATTTATATATTTGGTACAGGGTCTCACTGTGTAGTTTAGACTCATTGTGATCGTCCTGTTTTCAGCCTCCCTCAGCACTGGGATTACAGGCTTGCACCACCATGCCCACCCAGAGTCTGTTGGTGGCTCACTGCACCTGGGGGGCAGGGCCAGTGCAGCATGCAGGACTGGAGATTGAACCCTGGTTCCTCCGCTTGCCAAAGCAGGCGGTTAGTCTGCTGAGCTATCTCCCTGGCCCTACACATATTTAAATATGGCATTGTGAGAAATCAGAAGGTAACGAAGGACCAAAATGTATAGTGGATATTGGGAAATGAGAAGAAAATGTTCAAATGGGAAGGGGAACGAGGGATGGACAAGGAGAAAGAAAAAATGGAAACAAAGCTTTTGTAAATAAGGAAGGGAAGAGGGATTGAAAGAAGAAGGGGTAATGGGAAAAGAAGCAACAGCAAGGTGTATCATTTATAGGTATAAATTCCCTGGGACAAATGTTATCATTATGTATATATGAAATGTACCAATAAAATTAATTTTGAAAAAGAGCAATCATCCAACTTGAGTGTTCTGAAATTTCCAGCTCCCCTGTCTTAGTGTGGGTCTGTATTCATCCACTGTATTGGGCTCCTCATGAACTCATCCACTATGAAGATTCATTGCCTTCAGTCTTGAATTACTCACTGCATGATTTTTCTTAGATTCTTCTTTTGTTGTCAAAACTACCATTCATATATTAGATCTAGTTGTTCATTCATCCTTATTTTCCAAGAATCTTACAAAGTATTTTCAACATAGAATATATATATAATATATATACATATATAAATATATATGTATAGAATATACATATGTATCTATATTTTTTCTGAGATAATGTTTCCATGAATTTTTCTTTTTAAATGTATTTTGTTGTTACAGGTCTCACTAAGCAGCGTGGCTGCATGGTGAGTCTCCTGTTTTCAGCCTCCCCAGTGCTGGGATTACAGGTGTATGCTACTATGCCTGGATGCTGTGGCTGGCTCAGCCCACCCTTGAGTGGGACTGGAGTGGTGTATGGTGCCAGGAATTGAACCTTGGTCCCTGTGCTTGCCTAAACTTGCCGAAGCAGGTCTGCTGAACTATCTCGCTGGCTCCCCAATAAATTTTTTTTAAATGCCTTAATTCCCTGATTCTGCTGTATCTCTGAGGATATGAATAGATTTCTGAGCAGAAGTTTTCTTCTTGTTTTTCTCAATGTTGTCCAAATGGTTTTTGTTTAGTTACTGGTCACTGTGTTTTTGTCTTAGAACCTTCGCTAGGGTTTCTGGTGAGCTTTGTATTTAAGTAATGGAGCTTTGAGCTTAACTGGGTAGGAGTGTACTGGTCCCTGTCTTTGCTGTCACTGCTGGGTGTTTGAGTTCTCGATACCCTGGTTTCTTAGAAAAGTTTCTTTTGGTTCCAACATGCAAGAACCAAGTGGGGCAGAGAGTCGAGGTCTTAAGACACAATGATTTGGATTTAATCCCTGCTTTCAGCATTGTACTTTTGTCCTACATTGTGCCCAGCTGACTCTCAGGCCAGAGACTTCCATTCATGTCTTGGAGATAACACCACACTAATTTCTGTTAACGTAGGGGAGAAGAGCGAGTTTTATTGTTTCTGATCCCAGCTTTATCCTGCTTTCAGGAAAGGAGTCTAATGTGCCATTTCTGGAGATTTCTCTGAGTTCTCATGAGCAAATTGAATTGTTACTAGAAATTTCCCGTCTTAGGACTTACCTTTTTTTAGTGTGTGAAGTCCAAAAATACACTTAAAATGAAATACATAATTTGAGTAACTCCGTAACTGTTTTAGAAGTTGAATTTGTAACTTAAATTTCTGTCTTCTTAAGTGGGGAACAGGCCCAGATGCTTTCCCTGGCATATTCCATCAAGCATTTATAAAAGAATGTACAAGAATTCCATAGGATTTCCAGAAAGTACAACAAGATGGAAGGATTCCCAATTCATCTTATGAATCTAGTATGACTCTAATCCCGAAGCCAGAGAAAAACTAAACAAAAAACAAAACTACAGACCTAAGTATCTTGTGACTACAGAAATGAATATTAAGAAAATAGTATCGGCTACTATCCAGATGTGCATAAAAACTGTACATCAGGACTAAGGGAGATTCATTCCAGAGATATAAAGTTGGTTTAGTATGTTATTACAGTGAGTCAGTCACTGTAATCCAGCCAGCTAATAGGCTAAAGAAAAAAATATTTATAAGGATCACATTGATTTATGCAGAAAAAGCGCTTCACAAATGACAACACAAATTCATGATAAGAACTCTTGGAGAAATAGGAATGGAGCGGAACTTCTTCAACTAGATAAAAACATCTAGATACCTGGCATGATATTTATACTTATAGCGAAATACTGAATGCTTTCTCCCTCATATCTATTCCCCCAAGTCATCTTCAACAGGATGCTGAAAGTTATATATGATGTAATAAGGCAAGAAAAGAAAATAAGAAAACTGGGTGGCTAACATTTTTGTCCATATAGAAAATCCTGAGGTCTACAAAATACCTTCTACAACTAAAAAGTTAGTTTATGAAGGCCCAGAGGTCAGACCCTATTGTATTTCTCCCAAGGAAGGTTATCTGGATTGCTTCAAATTTTAGATGTTCTAAAAAAGCATCTTTAAGCATTCGGGTCCATTTATTATGTGACAAATGTCATTTCTTTGGGATAAATGCCCAGAAATGCAAGGAGTGAGTTGTACATAGTTGTATATTTTTAAATTCTATTTTAAAGAAACTAACTGTTTTTCAAAGTGGTGATACCAATTTATGTTCCTACTACTAGGATGTGAATAATCTGGTAAACACATAGATACCAAAATTTACAGTACAACAAACATAATTTATAATCACTCAAAAATGTCTAATACCATATCTATCTGAATATGTACAGGACTGCAGAATGCTAATCAAAGAAATTAAAATCCAAATAAATGACATACATACTTTGTTCATTGCCTTTGTGACAATAGAATAGGGATATTATTTCTCCCCAAAGTGACTTATTAGCTTAATCCAATTCCTCTTAAAATCCCAGGAAAATGTTTTTGTAGATATAAACAAGATTTTTCTTTAAAAAGCGATAGACCTTCGAATAACTAGGATAATTTTTTTTCTTTTTTTTTTTTTTTTGGCAGAACCGGGGATTGAACTCAGGCCCTTGAGCTTGCCAGGAAAATGCTTATTCTACTGAGCCATCTCCCAGGCCCTAAGTAGGATAATTTTGAAAGTATTGCACAGGGGAAGAATCTGTCTGCCTAGGATAAAGGCTCCTTACTGTACACAGCTGCAGGAAGCAAAGGACTAGTATTACTAGGGATAAGGGCAGAGATCACTAGGAGAAAGTATCTGCCAACCAAATATCTGATGGTGGACTAGTATGCATAATAAAAACTCTTTAAGGGCCGGCCAAATAGCTCAGCAGATTAAAGTGCCTGCCAGCAGGCACAGGGGCCAGGGGTTCTATCCCCAGGCCTGCAGTGCCGGCCCCACCCCTGGGGCACACTGAGATGGCAATTGAGATTGGTCATGGTGGCACATGCCTGTAATCCCAGCACTTGGGAGGCTGTAAACAGATCACTACGAGTCCGATCTATACAGTGAGACCCTATATACCCTGTAGACCCTTTCCTAAAGCACAGAAAAACAAAACAAAACAAAACAAAAAACCTCTTTAAATAGTTAGGGCTGGATAGATAGCTTGGCAGTCTGAGCCTCTGTCTGGTAAGCACAAGGACCCAGGTTCAATGTCATTTATTTGGATTTTCTATGTGGAGTGCATTTTCTGCATGACGTGCCAGGCTGGGCCTGCCTTGCTGGCCACTGAAACTGGGTGTGGTGGTCCATGCCTGTAATCCCAGTCCTGGGGTGGCTGAGACAGGAAGGAGTCCAAGCTGCATAGTGAGACCCTGTGTCAAATAAATAAATAAATAAATAAATAAATTAATTAATTAATTAAAAAATAAAAATGAACACTTAAAAAACAAACTAGTAGAAGATGAACAAAAGGTGTGAACAAATGTATTTTACCAAAGAGATGTCCTGAGGGCAAATAAGCAAATGAAAACATGTCCAACTGTGCTATCTATGGAGGAAATGCAAACTGAGTTATCCTTATGTATATTACGATATCTAAAAGACAAAAAGCTGACAACATGAAATACTGGCAAGATGCGGAAAAACCAGATTTCTCACATCTTTGTAGTGGGAACATAAATTGGTATCATCACTCTGGAAAACAGATAGTTTCTTTAAAACAAAATTTTAAAAATATACAACTACTACATAACCTAGTCTTTGCATTTCTGGGCATTTATCCCAGAGAACTAACATTTGTCACATAATAAATGGACCTGAATGTTTTTGGACGCTTTCTTTAGAACATCTACAAAGCAGGAGAAACTCCGATATCCTTCCTTGGGTGAACAGTTAATTCCACAGCATTAAGCAGAAACCATCAGTGCATGCAACAGCCTGGGTGACTCTCCAGAGGATTATGAGGAGGTTTTTAAAAAGCCGTTCTCCAAACATCACATACTACATGGTTCTGCTTCTACTGTCATTACTGAAATGACAAGAAGATAGAAATGGAGCACAGATTAGTAGCTGCCCAGTGGAAGGGAAGAGGTGGGGAGGCTTAGAGGGTGCTTGTGGTGATAGAAGAATTCCATAACCAAGCTGGGCTAATACCGCCCCCTCACCGTGACAGTCTTGCAAGATATTGAAGCAAACTGGTAAAGGATGTGATTTTCCCTTCTGTCGCCTCCCTTCCATCTCCTCCCTTCCCATTCTCTTTTTATTTTTCCTGCCTTCCTCCTTGCCTCTCCCTCTAACTCCTTTCCTTCATTTTATCCTTCTTTCCTTCCTTTCTTCCTTTTTTCTTCCTTCATTCCCTCTCTCCTCCCTCCCTCTTCCTCCTCTTCTTCTTCTCTCCTCCTCTTCCTGCTTCTCTTCTTCTTCTTCCTCTTCCTCCCCCTCCTCCTTCTCTTCCTCCTCCTCCTCCTCCTCCTCGTCCTCATCCTCATCCTCATCCTTGTCTTTGTCTTCGTCTTCTTCTACTGGAGACCAAACTTAAGGCCTCCACACTTGCATATTTAACATTTGATGTGAGGTAACAGTGCCTGCTGTCATCAAATATTCACTACTGTACTTGAGGTCCTCAATAGTGTAGTAAGGCAGGAAAAAATAAAACAAGGTATAAGTATTAGGAAAAAAGTAACCCTCATTGTCCAAAGACTACATAAATGTGTAAAAAACCCAAGTACCTATACATGAAGTAATAGGAATAATAGAAGCTCATTGAAAATTGAGCTTATCAAAATTAAGTCACAAACAAATGTGCTTGTATACAGACAGTAACGAAAACTAATTAGCAAAATTTCAAAAAGGCGAAACTTAATACTGCTAACAAAATATAGAGGACCTTGTCATAAAGTCAACAAAAATTGTATAGGCCTACATGAAAGATTTTAAAAGCACACCTAAATAAAGGGAGCAATAGAATATGATCATAAATAGGAAATCTCAACATTGTAAAATACCAGTTCCTCCAAAATTAATCTTTAAATGAAGTGCAACTCCAAGTCTATCAACCATATGGAAATTCAGAGGTAATGAAAAGAATTTATTTTAAAATAGGCAATGTGAATAGACACTAAAGTTTTAAAATTTAAGTACAGTAGTGGCATGGGCAGAAATAGATCAGTGTAGCAAACCAGGGGCCCAGAAAGTTGAGCTGAAGAATCAAGATATAAGTTATATATTAACACTTCTTAGTTACCTCTTTCACTTCTGAATTAGTATTTGCTTCACTTTATTTTTTAAGACTTATAAACTGATCTTAGCCTGGATTCTGAAATTTGCTTTTAGGCCCGAGACACTCCAAACTTCCCTTTTCCTGAGCTCACCTAATTTGAACAAATCCATAAAGCTGAATGCACCCAAAATACATGTAATTAATTAGTGAAAGGTAAATAGATGGCAGTATGTGCCCCCTTTTGAGCCTGGTTTCCAGTGTGGGGCAAGATATAGGCTCGTCCACTCGTCCAGTGTCTAAGAAACAGCAGTGACATCATTTTTCTGCATAAAAATGAAATTAACTCATTTCATTTTTGGGAAGGTGAGAGGAGAGGGGAGGGGAGGAGAGGAAAAGGGGAGGAGAGGAAGAGGGGAGGAGAGGAGGAGAGAACAGGAGAAACAGATTTTTTTTTGTTTTAATAATGCGAATGTTCCTGTGCCCTTCCTTTTAGGCAGCCACAGCCCTCATCGTTCCTGACCCATGCCCATATTCAAACCTCTCACTGTCATTTTGGAAGTGCTCTGAGATCTTTAAAAAAGGAAACCTCCTTCCCTTGGATGGTTTATTAGGTCTCTTTATCCTCGAGCAGCCATAGAGGCTTAGTAAGTCTTCATAAATATTGGACACTTGTGGTCACTTTTTCTTGGAAGAGGACTACGGAGATGATTACACATGAAACCAAACAAAAAGTCATCCCAAAGCTTTAGAAAGCATTTCAGGGCTTCTCTCTTATCAGGCTGCGCCTTCAAATTCATAATTTAGGGAAGGGGCTGAACGTAGTTTATACTGTACTCATTTATTTCTTGGTGGATGAAGTTATTTCAGAGCTTGATTACAGCTGAATACTCAAGTCACTTCTCTTGCACCGCAAACCATACGCCAGCCAGCATGTCTCTTTCTTTTGCAAAAAGTTGTAACTTAATATTCCAGTCAAGTACCAGCTTTGGGAAATGCAGGTTTAACTTAACTACTACTTTAAAAATTAATATATTTTTATTCTTCAAAACACATGCTTCTCAGTCTTTATGACACTATTTGAGTCAATATATCATCATATAAATACAGTAAATTATAGTGCTATAAACTCCAGGCAAACTTTATTAATGTTTTAATGTATCCTCATGTGGAATCAACACATGTTTTTCATATATTCATAAATTTATGACTTCAAAAGATCTTCAATTTCAGGGTGCTATGAGTGTTGTAATGGATAGAAAATTTCTACTTGTGAAATGATGTTTTTGAATTTTGATGTGCTCCTGATAACCATTAGCTCTTGTGTATACTAATTAGGATAATATTAAAAACTTACAAGTAATATTTCTGCAGCCTAGTTGCTTTGGGCCAAGGGAATTAGTTCCAGAATAAGCTGGCAGGTTTCTGCTTAGAGAATTAGGATTCTAATGTCCTTAACTTTAAAATAACTTGCATTTCATTTTATGCCTGTTTCATAAAGTAGTCATTCTCTTTCATACTAAATTGGATCCAAAGCATTCCACATCAGTAGAGGCCAGTCAGAGTTTCAGTGTGTGCTGCGCCATGTAAAGTGGAACAGAACATATAAGATGGTGGCTAGAGGACTGGTTTTAAAAATCTTGCAACTAAGGGCCTGCCACATACCTCAGGGGACTAAAGCACCTACTTAGGCAGATGCAGGGACCGGGGTTCAATCCCTGGCATGCTGTGCTGGCCCCACCACTGGGGCACACTGAGAGAGAAATTGAGACTGGGTGTGGTGGTGCCTATTTTCAACCGTTGGGAAGCTGAAAACAATAGGATCACTATGAGTTCAATCTGTGTAGCGAGACCCTGTAGACTGTACTGAATACATTTAAGAAAAAATCTTGCAACTAATTTTCAAAGGAAATGAAAAGCTAATCTCCTTGCATCCAGGTATGTCGTAGGCCAACCAAAGAAGTTGAAGAAGGAATGAATCCAGAATAGTGTCTTATATTTTGAGAATTCATGAAATTAAATATTATCTTCTCCATATTACTTTGCTGCAGTTGCAGTGGGATTTATAGTTGAGATGTGCTTACTATTTAGGTTTAGAACCTTTTAGGCTAAGATTTCTAAACTTTTAAATTTATTTATTTATTTATTTGGTACAGGGTCTCATTATGCACCTTGGACTCATAGTGATCCTCCTGTCTCAGCCTCCTTAGCACTGGGATTACAAGCATGGGCCACCACACCTGTTTTCAGTGGCTGGTATGGTGTGCCCATACCAGGAATCGAACCCAGGTCCTTGCACTTGTAGTAGTGCCTCATGGATACTCAACTTTCAATTAGAACACAGCAGGTGGCAGTGGAGTATAGACCTCATCTACACAGCAGGCCTGAATTATGGCCATGAGATACTTTTTTTTTTTTTTTTTTTTTTTTTTTTGGCGGAACCAGGGATTGAACTCAGATCCCTGCTTTTGCCAGTCAAGCGCTTAGCCTACTGAGCCATCTCCCCGACCATGAGATACTTTTGAATGATGTTCATTTCTTACCTTTTTTTTGTGTAGATTTCTTTTTATAAAAATAATTTTTACTTAAATAGCTAAAATTAAACAATACAAAAATGCATCTGAAAAATGATTCCTGAATTTCCAAAACCCTTTTAAAGAAAAGGTTGTTTTTCAATGTTTCAACAGTGTCTTTAATCCTAGTATTTCTATCAACTTAATCTCTTGAACCATATCTCTTTAATTTGCCTGTTGCTTTGAAATTTGAATTGAAAGTGCTTTAGGGCTGAAAGTCAGCATAGTACAAAAAGCTTTTGGTTATCACTTTCCCAATCTATTAGCAGCTTTCCTCTGTTGGGGTTTGTCCAAAATAAGCATAGTAGCTTACATTACCCTTTCACTTTTCCTGTTATTTCTTTTCCATACAAAAAGCAATATAAAATAAGACTTGTAAGTGAATGACCTTATCCACAGGCGCAGCTGTTGTTCTCCAGCAAAATTGGGTCATGTCCCATAGGCCAAGAGAAAGACTTCACCTTACTGCAGTTTGCCTGGAAGCCTCCCAGTTTGATGCTTCTTGAACATTTAAAATGTGATATAGTTGCATCAAGGTTTTAATAAATGTCAGCGTAATGTATCTGTGACAAGTCAAAGGATTAGAAATGTATGGTTGCCAGCTATTAAGATTTAGTCAATCCCATTGATAATCTGGGAAGATGTTCTAAGCCAGAAGTTGAGAAGGAGCAACTAATTGAGTACACTGTCTTCCAGTTCCGAAATTTAACTCCCATTTGGGTAGTATTTTTGGAGGCAGCCATAGTGCTGTTCTTTTCACTCCAAAATTTCTTTCTTTCAAAGCTTTCTAAATCCAAATAGGGTTGTACCTCCCAGAAAGCATAAGCCATGAGGACACTCAGGGGACATGTTACAAATAGAACAAAAAATGTAAGGTGACATTGGAATAACATGAAAATGGAGAGAGGTGATTTTTTTTCTTTTTTAGGACTGCACTGAAAGAAAAGTGAAACTCTGAATTAAAACTATATCAGTACAATAAAACACTTATATCACCACAGAAAAATAAAGTATCTGTAGAAGAATTGTTGGTAACAGAAAAGACAGTCTACCAAATGAGATTTATAAGAGAAAATTATAAACATATTGATAAAGAAATTATGGGCTTAGAGAAAGAGAAGTCTAACCTCAGAATTAAAGACATTGCCAGGGTGAGAGCAGTGTTCAAAATCATAGCCTGAAAATATGCAGTAGCACTGGAAATAAAATGAATTCATATTAAAATGCATAGCATAAAATCAATGCATATTTATTTAAAATACAGTTACAGATTTTAGTAATTGAGAATTTTAAAAAATTCTCCAGAAAGAAAAATAAAACATGCATGCAAAAAGAATACAAACTGAACTTCTCTGCAAATGTAAATTTTTTTTATTTTTTTTTATTGTGTGTGTGTGTGTGTGTGTGTGTGTGTG
>NW_004524578.1:22029811-22031325 GCF_000260255.1 Octodon degus
GGTGTCCACCAGCAGAAAGGAAGCTTTCTTATGTAGTATTTTTTTCTGAGTCCTTACTCATGGGTTATCTGGGAGAGCAGTTAAATATCCAATTGAAATTAAAGCTTATAATTATCCAATTCTAGCACAAATAGTTTCTTACATAATGCTTTGTCTTTCTTACATGAAAATACTCAGGTTATTAGGCAATTTTGCTGTCTTTGTTTCTCTCCTTAAATTGTCCATGTGATGTAGACATTTTCATGGTCTTGGCAGGAGAAGGAGACCCTTATTTCCAGGATAGACTGTGAGTAGGTGGTAGATATTAGCTGTTGACCTGGGTAGCTTCTTCTTCCTCTCCTCCTTCCTGTTTTTTTCTTTCTTTTCCTCTCATCTTTCTCAACTTTCTTCTCCTTTCTCCCCTTCCCTTTCCTCCTTCTGTTACTCTCCTCCTCCTTCTCCTTCTTTTTCTTTTTCTGTACTTCCCAGTCTGACTACTCCTTCCTGAGACATATTTCTAGTTTAGATATGTTAATGACCTCTGTCAGCCTACAACCGATTGTTGCTGATCTAGACTCTGTTCATTCTTTATTAGCTTTAACTCATCAGCTTTCTGATTTAAATTTTGGATAATAATTGCACTCCTTCAATTGAAGCCCAACTATAAACCTATAATGACACATGATTTGACTGTGTCTCATGCCTGTAGAAGCTACATCTCCAATCAGAGAGCAAGCCCACTGAGTGATAGTGTTGGATTATTTTCTTTTCTGTTCTCTGCAGGTGTGACTTAGAGCAAAACTTGTACAGCACATGCAATAAGTGCTGAACTTGAACTGAACTGTTTTGAAGAAATACTTCTCAAGGAAGGGAAAACAGAGAATGTTGGTTGTTCATGTTTCTTAAATGTTGAGTAGATTGTTTAAGGCACAAGAATCACCAGATTGTCTTTGGTAGGCAGATGGCCTTGATGAGTCCAGTAGAGCAGGTATATTATTGGTACTGGAAGAATGAGAGGTGAAGGCACACATTCATTGTACCTGTCCCCCCACCCCAATTACTAGAACACAGTATCATGGAATGGAGTGCTGGTTACTTTGGGAATCTACCTTAACCCTGTCCTATCCTAGTTGTATATTCTTGGACTCACCCTTAAGACACTTTCTAGGTCACCATTTTCTTCACTTACAAAAAGAACAACAATGATAATCTTGCCCTACCCAGCTCCAATCATGGTGGAGAGAGAGAATATTAGCAATAGTCTCTGGCAGATTCCAAAGCATAATCCTGATAAAAGATGACATTAATCAGGGATCACCAGTAGCTACAAGCAGAGAATCCTACACAAGTGAGCTCAAGAAAAGTGGCATTTACTGAGTGGATATATGGGTAGTTTGTGGAATTTAGCATACACAGGCCTGATGATCTGGGCTCAAGAATCAGAAAGCAACACAGGTTCTATACTCTTGCTATTAAAATGTACAGTTCCCCCCCCCGTCCTTCTTTGTTCCCTAACTCATTCTTCTCTGCTCTGA
>NW_004524578.1:22031425-22036937 GCF_000260255.1 Octodon degus
ATGTGGTGCTGGGGGATTGAACTGCGGTCTCTGTGCTTTGCTAAGCTTGTTCTAAGTAGGTGCTTTAGACCACTGAGCCATCTCACCAGCCCCTGCAAATGTAAATGTTGATGGTTCGTGCATCATGTCTATAGTTTTGAGGAAAAAAGATTGTGTAAATAGTGATACCGTACCAGCTGCAATGCCGTATTTATGTGAAATACACCATATGTCCTTCTTGAAAATTCAAACAGTTAAATAAACCTTTAGGCAACCTAGAGTTAAAAACTCATACATAAAAAAAACAACAGGAGTGAAATGTATTAGCTATTTTTAAATTTGTGTTCTAAGTATGAACATAAATGAAAACAAAGATGCTGAAGTTGAAGAAGGAATTAAAAAAAAACAGGTTTAGCAATTCTTCTTCTGGGTACTTACCTAAGAGAAATGAAACCTTATGTTCCCACAAAACCTGTATGTAAATTATTATAGTAGTTTTTTTTGTGTGTGTGTGTGTGTCATTGCTCCAAATGTAAACAAGTATGAAGCTAATGAACGATTAAATAAACAACTGTGCACATAAACAATAGATTACTTAGCAATTTATAAGATGCAAACTAGTTATGTATGCAACAAGAATGAATTTCAAGTGTATTGTGCCAAAAAATAATACTGGTCTTTAAAAACTATATACTGTATGATTCCATTTATATCATATTCTGGAAAGGGCAGAATTATAGGGACAGAAAACAGTGGTTTCCAGGAGCCAAAAGTAGGGAGGAGCTGACCACAGAAGGCAGGATGATGGCGTCTTTAGAGGGGGTGGAACCCTTCCAAGTATTGATTAGTGGTTACACTGCTGTGTGGGTTTCTCAGAACTTGTTTTGTATGTGACTGCCTGTGCATCTTTGTATGTAAACTTTAAAAGTAGGAAACAAATGACATTATTACCACAATACACAACAGCTATACAACACTGTGAATGTACTTAGCAAATACTGATTTATATTCTTAAAAATGCTTAAATAAATGCAAAGGAATGGAAATTACCCCATGCATGTTATCAAATCAGTGCGCAAAACTGGAAATCAATGCCAGAACAAACCACAAAAACTACACAAACACATGGGAATTAAATAACACTTGCTGAACAACAAATGGATCACAGATGAATTTAAAGAAGATATTAGACAGTTATTACAATTAAGTGATAAGAAAACATGACATACTAGAATTTAAGGGATGAAATGAGGGAAATTTATAGCAGAGAATTCTCATGTCAGAAAAACACAGCAAGCTCAAATGAACAACCTAATATTGAACCTCAAGATTCTAGAAAAAGAAGAGCAAGTTAAACTCAAAATACCTACAAGGGAGGAAATGATAAAGAGCAGAGCAGAAATTTAATGCAATTGAGACTAAGAAAACAATACAAAGAATGAATAAATCAAAGAGTTCTTTGGTTTTTTAATTAATTAGTACAGAGTCTTGCTACACAGCTCAGACTTGTGGTGATCCTCCTGTCTCAGCCTCTACAGTACTGGGATTACAGGCATGTGCCTCCATGCCCAGTTTTGGTGGCCCACCTGGGCACCCAGAGTTCCAGGCCCCTCATAGCATGCAGTACTCAACACTCACAAGTCAATAACATTCCTGTACATAAATAACAAACTTTCACAATGGCATCACCTTTCAGAATAGTATAAAAAACATGAAATAGTTTTGAATCCATCTAATGAAATAAGTAAAAGACCTCTACATTGAAAACTATAGTACTTCTGAACCTGGGTCCTTATGCTTGCCAGCCAGGCACTTTGACCATCGAGCTAACTTCTCAGCCCAAGAGTTGGTTCTTTGAAAGACTAAATAAAATTAACAAACTCTTTGTCAATCTTACCACCCAAAATAATGACATAAATTTATACAATTAGTAATGAAAAGGGGGAAATCACAACAGGTCCTGCAAAAATCCAGAAGATCATTAGTATCTTCAAGAGCTACTTCAAAAACATGTACTCTAATACAATGAAAACAGAAGAAATGGACAGGTTCCTAGATACATAGAAATTACCAAAGCCTAGTAAAAAAGATAAAAATTTTTGAATAACTTCCTATCAGTCAATGAAATTAAAGAAGTAATAAAAAAAACTACCAACAAAGAAATGCCCAGGCCCTGATGGATTCAATGCTAAATTCTGCAAGAACTTTAGAGAAGATCTAATGCCACAACTCAAAACTTTTAAGGAATTGAAAATGAAGCAATACTCCCAAACTCATTCCTAAAAGTAACCATTATCTGATACTAAAACTAGAGAAGCATCTAGCCATGAAAGAGAACTATAGGCCAATCTCCTTCATGAAAAAAGATGCAAAAATCTTCAGTAAGATACTGGCAAATAGAATGCAGCAAATCATCAAAAATATTTTACACTATGACCAAGTAGGATTTATCCCAGGAATGTAGGGATGGTCAACATAGATAAATCAATAAAAGTAATATACCACATTAACAAAACCAAGGACAAAAACTATGTAATCATCTTCATACATGCAGAAAAAGCATTTGAAGTTTAACACCCATTCATAATTAAAAACCCTGTGGAAAATTGAAATAGATGGTCTTATCTTAGTCTGATAAAAGTAACACAGGACAAACCAACAACCAACATAATAGTAAAAATGGTGAAAAACTGAAAGCTTTTCAGTCTAAAATCAAGCACAAGACAAAGTTGCCCACTATAACCATTCTGGTTAAATATATTTCTGGAAATAATAGCCACAGCAATTAGACAAGAGAAAAACTAAAAGAAATAATGATAGGAAAGGAGGAAGTTAAATTCTCATTATTTATTGATGACATGATATTCTATATAGAAGATACTCAACACTGTACCAAAAGACTCCTAGAATTAATAACCAAATTTGGCAGTGTAGCAGGATACAAAGTCAACACTCACAAGTCAATAACATTCCTGTACATAAATAACAAACTTTCACAATGGCATCACCTTTCAGAATAGTATAAAAGACATGAAATAGTTTTGAATCAATCTAATGAAATAAGTAAAAGACCTCTACATTGAAAACTATAGTACTTCTGAAAAAGGAGATCAAAGAGGCTGAAAATGGAAAGATAACTCTTGTTCTTCAATAAGCAGACCTAATGTAGTAAGAATGGCCATACTTCCAAAGTTGTTACACAGATTCAGTGCAGTCCCAATCAAAAGAGCAACAGCATGCCTCACAGAGCTAGAGAAAATAATTCTAAATTTCATATGTATCCAGAAGAGACCTAGAATAGCAAAAGCAATTCTGGGCAAGAAGAGCAAGGCAGGGGGCATCATAATCCCCGATTTGAAGTTATACTACAGCTACTGTGATAAAAAACCAGTAAAGAAAAAACAGACCTGAACATCAATGGAAAAAATAAGAGCTGCAGAAGCAACTCCAAATGCACTAAGCTACCTTATCTTTGACAAAGGGGTCAAAGCCCTTCACTGGAAGAAAGATAGCCTCATCAATATATAATGCTGGGGAAGCTGGCTTTCTACAAGCTGAGAATTGAAACCATATCTCTCACCATGCACTCAACAAAAATTGAAATGGATCCAAGATCCAAGTATTAAAACAGAAATAATAAGTGTGCTGAAACTCTTGAAAACATAGGTGCAATCAAGATTTTATGAACAAAAGTTGTACAGGAAATATTAGAAAGAATCAACAACTTGGATTATATCAAATTTAAAATACTTTTGCACTGCAAAAGAAATCAACACCCAAGTGAAGAGATGACACACAGAATGAGAAAAAAAATTACCAGTGACTCCCCACCCAGATAAAGAACTTACATCTAGAATACATGAATAACTAAAAAATGGACATCTGAAATGAAGAAACATTTTTCAGATGAAATGCAAACAAATATATGAAAAAATCCTCAACATTACTTTAACGAAAAAAAGCAAATTAAAACAACACAGATCCCATCTCGCTCCAGAAAGAATGGCTTTCACAAAATCAACCAATGACAAATGCTGGAGAGGCTGTGGGGGAAGGGGAGCACTTCTCCATTGTTAGTGGGATACAATAGGATTGAAACTCGTCCCAGTGGTTGTGGCTTCAGTCTGGTTGCTGTGCTCCACTTCTTCCTGCTTCAGCCCCGGAGTTGAACCCTCTGTGCCACTCTAGCAAGATGTTCTGCTCCTGAATCAGCTGGGTGGGTCTTGTCTCTAGCCTCTTTGCAGGGAGTTGTGCTGCAGGGTTCTATGCTGGGCCTGGCCTCTGGGCCTGGGCGCTGGGTCATGAAGATTTTTCAAAAACTGAAACTAGAGGTTCCATTTGACCCAGTGTTTCCCTCCTATCTGTCGAAAAGAGTTAGAAACATCATACCACAAAGTTATATGCATATCTGTGTGTATAGCAGTGCAATTTGTGATAGCTAAATCTTGAAAACAGTCCCTATGCATCACTAGGTGCATGGGTAAAGAAAATGTGTTTATAGACAGTGGAGCACTACTCTGCCATAGAGAAGGATAAACTTCTGTCATTTATAGGAAAATGGATACACCTCAAGACCATGCTCTTTAATAAACTAAATTGGACACACCAGTTAAAATATTGCATTGGTTCTTGTGTGGGAGAAGTCCTATGTGCAAATAGGGAGCATAATGAAGGAAAACTATTGTGAAATAGAAAGAAAATGTTCAAATCAGAAGGGGAGCAAGGAACGAGGGAGGAGAGAAAAAGGTAAAAGGAAATAAAAAAGAAGGAAAAATGGAAATGAAGGATTTTTTTTTTTTGTAAATGGGGAGGGGAAGAAGAGAGCGGAAGGAATTGGGGAAAAAAGAATAAAAATTTCTTATGCACACGTACAAATTTTCCACAATGAATGTGATCAATGTGTAACTTATTTGTACAAATAACAAATTAAAGTTAAAAATGCCAAAAACTTGTTAAGATGGTAAATTTCAAGATATACCTATTTTACCATAATTACAAACTTTTAAATTCAAAACAACAAAAACAATATGTGTATAATGGATTACAGGGTAATCATTAAAACAGTTATTTCTACAGAATTATTAATATAATGGAAAATGCTTATATTATTGGATTAAAGCAAATACAAAACTGAATTAACAGCCAGATTTGCAACTCTTCAAATGAATCATGATGGAAATATTGGAAGATTAAGAGTCAGAATCATAAGAGCAAGCTTTTGTTGAAGGAATTTTGTGAGCAACTTTCTACCTCTACATGTATTGACACAGTGTAGTCTTCTGCTCCTTTCATATTCAAGAAAAATAAGGTCACCAGAAAGTACTCTAGGGAGCTGTCTTGGCTGTATATTTTGATGCCATCAACCACTTTATATAGGCCCAAAATGACATTGTAAAGTTGAAATACTTCGTTAAGCTGTCCAAATTCTAATATAAAATATTAGGGTAAGACACCTAGCAGGGTGTGGTGATGCATGCTTTTACTTCTAGCACTTTGGGAAGCTAAGGCTGGAAGATCACAAGTTCGAGCCTAG
>NW_004524578.1:22045275-22046958 GCF_000260255.1 Octodon degus
GAAAGAGCTTTGTGGTGGCTGGGTTTCCTGGGAGGCCCTTTGGTCGCTCTCTTTGGCGGAGCTTGGTCTCTGTCTTCACCTTGGGTGTTGTCTCCTGGCTTTTGGCGCAGATTCTTCAGCTTCCAATGCCAAGCCTTTGTCCTCCAGACCAATCCCTCCCATCTTCTGTCACAGATCCTTTGGCCTACTGAGAATGGGTTCCTATGGGGCATTGGAGTGGGTTCTATGCCTTGAGCACCTTAGGTCCCTGCACATGGACCTGCGGCACTCTTCTGCATTCGACTCTGTGGGAGGCCACTGAACTCCCATCAGGTAGATTTCTGTGTCCTGCTTCAAATTAGCTCAGAGCATGTGCAATCTTCCAGGCACTTTGCCCCAGACCTGCAAGCTCTATAAGCACTGACTAGTACACAGTAAAACATAAAAGTCAAGGAGTAAAAAGAGGTGAAATGAAAATTATGTCTAAAAATTATTAGTAACTTCTTGTGGGAGAAATGTTGAGCCAGATTTCTTTCTCACATCATTCATCTGAATAAATTTCAGATATAAGAAAGAGTTAAATACAATTGTCTATCTAAAAAAGCAAAAGAAAAATACATTTAGAGGGGCCAGGGAGATAGCTCAGTGGAATAAGTGCTTGCCTGGCAAGAGTAAGGTCCTGAGTTCAAACTCTGGTACCACAAAAACAAAACAAAACAAGACAAAACAAAACAAAACAAAACAAACATTTAGGTATTTTTCTGTGTATGGTGTGGAAGGAAAAACATTTCTAGACCATTGATAAAGAAATAAATCAGGGCTGGCAACATAGCTCAGTGTACTAAGTACCTGCTTAGGCAAGCTCAGGGCTGGAGTTCAATCCCTGGCACCACATACTGCTCCAGCTCCATCCCCAGGCACGTTGAGCTGGCCACTGAGAGCTGGTCTGGTGGCACATGCCTGTACTCCTAGTGCTGGGGAGGCTGAAAACAGGAGGGTCACTGTGAGTCTGAGCTACATAGTGAGAGCCTATACCAAATACATTAAAAAAATTAAAAATTTAAAAGAAATAAAGGGAAAGGGAAATATAGATACTATTAGCACCAGCTACATAAAAATTCAAAACTTCTTCACAAAGTGATAAAAGCAAAAAACAAGTGAGAAAAATATTTCCAACTCCAGTGACAAAATTTGGTAACGTATTATGGATGCTAATAGTCTTCATCTCCTAAAAATAATAAAAAGACAAACATTGCAAAGGATAAACCAAGAAAGGGCACAAAATAAGAATGTTTTTGAATAATTGGTACAAAAAGCAAGTACACTTGAAAAGATATTAAATTTAAATAATAAAAAAGAAAAATGTAAGTGAAAGCAATAAAGGGCCCAGGATACAGCTCAACAGCATAAGCGTCTACCTGGCAAGTGCAAGGTCCTGAGTTTGATCCTCAGTATCAAAAACAAAACAAAACAAAACCAAAAAAAGTGAAAGCAATGAAATTCTGTTTTTCACCTCTGTTTGGAAAAAGTTGGAAAATTATAGTTCTTAAACTGGAAAGCAGTATTGAAAAAGGGCAACTCTCTGTACAAGCTATTAGTGATATCCTCCTGAAAGGTAATTTGCGATAGTTTGAGTACTCCATAAATCAGGCATATATTTTGACTCAGAAATTTTATTTCTGGAAACTAGTACCAAAGATTTAG
>NW_004524578.1:22047565-22048282 GCF_000260255.1 Octodon degus
AAATAAAAATAAAAGAGGGCTGGGGATGTAGCTCAGTGTGAAGATCCTGGATTGAATTTCTAGTATAACAGAAGATAAGTACAGAAAAGAATAACATTTACAAGTCTCCTAGTCTCACAAGATTAAATGTTTTGAAGAACTTCATTGTTAGATAATTTTTCCAATGTGTACACATCCTAGAGTGCGCTTGGACAAACAAACATGGCTAGGATGCCCTCTGGTAACGTAGCAGAAAAGGCTACCACCCCAGCTCGTCTGTTAGTTGCCCCAGGTGACAGTTCCTGTTGCAAGTTCTGTTACTTCTGTCTCCTAGAAGTGGCTGGTCACTGTGATGCATAGCTAGTCAGCATGCATATTATAAGAAGCAAACAATAACCATCAAATACTTTGCTTCTGTACTTCCTGGTTTCTTGTCCTATATAAGCCCCAAACTATCAAGGATCAGGGCCTGATGTGTTGGGAATGATCCCGTCCCTTCCCATCCATGTAAAATAAATTTGTCTCCCAATCGTGGGTGTTGTTTCAGTGTTTCTGCTTGCTGTGGCAGTAATATAATCACAGGGGACTCTCACCTTCACGGGTGTGCTCTGTGGACAGAAGTGTTTCGTGGTGCCTGACTGGAGCGTCTATTGACTTTTAATTCGAGGAACTGATTTAAACCTGCGTTTAGCTTTTTTTTTTTTTTTTTTTTTTTTTTATGTATCATTTCTGGGCATA
>NW_004524578.1:22048382-22051035 GCF_000260255.1 Octodon degus
CAGTACTTACAAGGCACTTTTTATTATTATTAGGAGGATGCCCAAGGGTATTTCCTGGACTTACTTGCTGTTATGTATGCTGCCCACCCTACAGCCAGATGAAGGCAGGTCAGGCGTTTGTTGCCAGCAATGACCAGTGGGTGGACCTGTTGAGGGGGGAAAGACAGATGAGTTCATTAATGACAAACGTGTAGGCATGAGTTCTCCCAAAGCATAGCAGTTTGGCACTAGTTTGATACAACTAACCCTTCCCAATGAAATAGCTACTGAAGGCATGGCCAATAATTTATATGACTATAGAGACCTTGAATCCCTTGGAAAAATGTCAGGGATTTAGTTGCCTTCATAAAGGAGGAGACAGTGGAATGAAATGTATTAAAAATTTATTTGATGTTGGTTAAAGCAGGGCAAAATTTGATGCATAAAAAATAGTAGGATCTTCAAATATTTGGGAATAAGACCCTTAGGTGGAAGAGTGATCAGAGAAAACCAGATAATTCATGGTATAGACCATTACAGCAAGAGCCTAGGAAAATTCCACAACTCTAGATTCTGTGTCTGCTTTTAAAAAAGTGGAATGGTGAGGGAACAATGGGCTTCAGGAGGGGAGCTTGGTCTCCTGAGATTCTGGTATCACCGTTCAGGCTTCCTGTGGCCCCTGTCACTGGGTGTATGTGTCAAAGAGTGATGTCCCTTTTCCTCTGCTTCCAGGATTGTCCTCCAGAGGCAGAAGACTTCAGAGCCCAGCAGTGCTCAGCCTACAACGATGTCCAGTATCAAGGGCGTTATTATGAGTGGCTTCCACAGTACAATGATCCCACCGCCCCGTGTGCACTCAAGTGCCATGCACGAGGGCAGAACTTGGTAGTGGAGCTGGCACCCAAAGTGCTAGATGGAACTCGCTGCAATGCCGACTCCCTGGACATGTGTATCAGTGGCGTCTGCCAGGTGAGCCAGACCTGCCTTTTGTGGCCCTGCTTCTGGGATGCACCACGCCCACTCTCAACAGAGAGAATTTTTTGCTCCCATACTTTTGAACATGCAGGTGAAAGTATTGTTTTTGACTACTGCAATGTAAAAATATGTAAGAGAACATGTTAGCCTTTAAATCGTGTTCACAGTGGTTCTCCAGGGTGAACATGTGTCAGAACCTTGGGAGGACTTAGGATAATTGGAATACTGGGTTCACCTCCACAGTTTCCAACTTAGCAAGAACGTAACCTTCAGAGAAGTTCCTAGAGATACTGATGGTGCTGGTCAGAGGACCACACTTTGAAAACCATTGCTTTAGAAAAGTAATACTGATATATTTTCTATATTTTCTTATTAAAACTAATGAGTTCTGTGTTAGTTAGTTTTTCATTGCTGTGACTAACTACTTAAGTTATGCAACTTAAAAGAAGAAAGGTTTATTTTGCTCAGCAGTTTCAGAGATCATAGTCCATGGTCCATGGTGTTGTTTTTAGGTCTGTGGAAACAAAGGTCATGATGGAAGGGTATGACAAGGAGAGATGTGCACTTTATGGTGGTCAGAAAAGAGAAATGGAGGGAAAGAGCTCAAAGGGAGGGGCAAGGGAGCAGGTGTAGCCCCAAGGTCACACTGCACGAACCACCCCTTCCAGTTTGGACTCTCCTCCTGTTTCCATTACCTTTCCATAGTGCTGCCAAATTATGGTCTTATCAGTGGATTAACTCATTGATGAAGTCTGTGCCCCTCATGACTCAGTCACCTTCCAAAAGCCCGTTCTCTAAACGTGAGCTTTTGGGGAGAACACTTTACATTTAAACTATATTTGCTTTTGGTTTGGGGTATCAGTGCCTGACATAACTGAGTGAATGCCTTCTAGAGGATTTCTCAGAGTAGGCTTTTAAAAAAATTTATTTTATTAGGACATATGTGCAGAACATGACACTACAGCTTATTTCCTTTTTAAAAATCTCCTTCCCCTTCCCTTCCTGTCTCTCCCTCCTCCTCCAGTTTCTCCAGCCAAATTTTCATTCTTATTGATATTATTAATCTTAGCTCATATTATTACATATAATGTTTACATTAATTGAGGTTATTAGATTCCTATACATGGCATATTTTAATCTTTTTAAAAAATTTATTTTAATCTTTTATTTATTTGGTACAAGGTCTCGCTATGCAGCTCAGACTTGTAGTGACCTTCCTGTCTCAGCCTCTCCAGCAGTGGGATTACAGGCGTGCGCCACCATGCCCGGTTTTCATGTGGTATGGGGGATAGAACTTGGGTCTTTGTGCTTGCCAGGCAGGCACTAAGATCGCTGAGCTAGCTCTCCAGCTCAGTGTATTTTATTCTTATTTCTTTGTTCCCTCCTCATCCCATGCCCTTGTTCTATTTATCCTCTTCCTTATCATAAGAGATCCAACACCTTGTCCCCTTCTACCTACTCTTTATTAGTCTCTTGGTTTGTATTTGCTTCACTCAAGTGAGAGATAGCATATGGTATGTAAATTGGTGTGTCTGGATTATTTCACTCAACAATGTACTTTTTAGCTGTATCCATTTCCCTACAATTGTCTCAAACGTGTCATTCTTTATAACCAAATAGTGTTCCATTATATACAGATACCACATTTTTAATTTTTTTAAATTTCTTTTTTTTCTTGTCTAAACAATATTAGTACAAA
>NW_004524578.1:22051135-22053980 GCF_000260255.1 Octodon degus
GCTGGGGGATTGAACTGCGGTCCCTGTGCTTTGCTAAGCTTGTTCTAAGTAGGTGCTTTAGACCACTGAGCCATCTCACCAGCCCCTGCGTTTAGCTTTCCTGATTTCAGATTTGCCATTTGATTGACCAGAAAGACATAAAAGAAAAAAAAAAAAAAGTATGCAGTGCCATTAAAAAATTGGGAACGGGGCCATGAATATACCTAATGACCCTGAGGAGTTTATGTAGAGTATAGAGAAATGAACTCTGGACTTAGGAAAGTGCCTGTTGGATGGAATTTCAAATATTCAAAGGCCAGGTCAACCTGTAAAGTGAGTGGTAGGGGCCCTGAGCTGGAGGGAAGGACAGATTATGTGCTTGGCTACCATTGCTGGAGGATTCTCACTGATGGTATTGGCATCCCAAGAAAGCTGCCTGACACTTCCATAGGGTTTATTTAATAAGACTGGTGGCTGAAACAAAACAGTAGCCTTTCCACAAACTGCTTGCTTGCTTGTTTTCTCCCTCCCTCCCTTCCTCCTCCTCCTCCTCCTCCTTCTCTTCCTTCTCCTCCTTCTCCTTCTTCCTTTGTATTTTAGTACAGGGTCTACAGGTCTCACTACACAGATCAGACTTGTAGTGACCCTCCTGTTTTTTTTTCAGCCTCCCAAGAACTGGGATTACAGAAGCAGATTTCTAATAGAGACAGTTGTATCAGCTGAAGGAAGAAGACAGAAAAGCTGACCTGGGCTGCTTCAGGAAGAGAGGGAGAGAAGGTCCCTGGGGGAACAAGCTACACAAATGCATCTGCTTGTAGCTTGTCCTTTCTCCTCATAGAAAAACAATATAGCTGTACACATTAAAAACACACTCACAACATAATTTCACTGGTTATATGGATGCTGGGCTAGACTCATGTGTAATAAAGTTAGTTATTATTACGTTAAACAGCTGAAGAATTCCTTCTTAGTGTACACTTCTGTGAGACTTTTCATTCTCATGACCCATGGAACTGATTTTATTAGAATTCAAACTTTGAAATCTTTGAGATAATGTGAATTTGCAAGAAAAAAAAGGACTGGTAACTTGTTTTTGCTTTCTTTTTTAAGCCTCCCATTTCTACAAAATCATTGTTTTCTTTTTTTCCTCCAGGAATTGTGAGGGGCAGAATATTCGATACAAGACATGCAGCCATCACGTAAGTCCTAGAATAACATGATATAAGCCAATAAAGTCATGTTTTAAGTACAACACTATAATAGAAGTACTACAAAACAGCTTTTTGTGACACTTAACCACTTGTTTAATTGACAACCGCTTTTGTGTGTCTAGTGCCTTTCATTTATTCTAGCTTTTTCACCATTTAATAATTTCTGAATCCTAGAAACCATGCATAATACCACAGACTCCTGCAGACTTCCCAGTGCTCTTTGGTTCAGTATCTCCTGTGAAATCCACAAGGTCTCTCAGGTGCAGGCAGGCAGATGTGCTTGTTTCTCTTCTGCAAAACATGAAACTGGGGCAGAGGAGGGCAAAGAGTACTTTGCAGTTATACCAGAAGAATAGAAAGCATATGGGCTTGAGCAGTCTAGTGCTGCTTCAGCCACCACAATCCACCTGTCTTGTCCACTGCAGAACATGTCCCGGGGACTCATCAGAAGATCAGGCAGCATGAAGGAGTTATACAAACCTCACTCTTATTTCCCATCAGCTACCACTAAAATAAATGAAAACATTTTTCTTTGCACATGTAATACTAAATAAACACCAGGATTCAATCTTCTTTTCCACTCAAAGCATTTCCCATGTTCCTGCTGCTGATGCATATCCAAATTGAAATGATAGGAATTAAAAGGAAACTGAGACACTGGAGAATTCATCTGATGGGATTTAGTTGCTCCCTTGGATGGGAGTTTTTAAAGGTCTCCAGCTCTGTTGGACAACAAAATGATGCTGCAGACAGCAGTAACTAAAGCCTGGTAGCTTTGAATAACACGTGAGTGCTGATGTAACTGGAGGGACAGTATACTCTAAGAGACCATCATGGATACTCCAAGCCCTGGAACAGTAGGCTAGAACTCAATATCCATAGTTAGTAAGGGACATAGATCAGGGAAGTACAGGGAATGTCCTCTTCCTGTGCCCTGTGCCTCCTGCCACAGCCCCCGGCAGTTCCTCTGCCTAGGACAGATGTCACAGCTGCAGTTCAGAATCCCAATACTACAGCAGAGGATGCTACCTAGAACGGACTCCAGAGATGAATGGGAAAGTTGGCTGAGCTATTGTGTGAAGAGTGGACGCAGAGTGCATAGACGCAGAGTGCATAGATGAAGACGTCCCTGCTGTGCAGGGGGTGGTATTTCAAGAGGCAGGAGTGGGAGTCTCGACCACATCACTGTCTCCAAGGAATCTGGCTGTGGTTCAGTGGCTCTCTCCGGTCCATTCTGCTGGGGCAGAGATGGAGCTTCCAGCTTGGAGCTAAAAGATGAGGAGCAGGCATGCCTGTGTACAGGTATCTAGCTCCCACAAGCCCGCTGTCCCCAGACCGAAGCATCAGTCAGCACTCACCATAGATCCTTAGAGTTGGGGCCTGGGCCCGTGGCCACAGAGAAGAATGACCCTTGTCACAAGGCTAACGGAGCAGTGGCAGTCTCCAAGAGCAGTTGTGCCAGTGCAGGATTTCTCATGCAACATTTTTAGGATTAATGGTAATCCTAGTAGAGGCAAAGGGGAAAAAAGTACTTTTGATTAAGCATTATGTCACAATTTGGTAAGAATGTGTCTGTGATACGTGCATATTTATTATGAGCACAGTTAGCCCTGCACAGTGGGCTATCTGGGTTCCCTATGGCTTTCTAGAAGAGG
>NW_004524578.1:22065120-22065913 GCF_000260255.1 Octodon degus
GCTACTTTCTCTTAATTCAATGAGAAGAAAGATTTGTACTAATAGTGTTTGGACAGGATATCATGTCTGCATCTTGTACTAAGAATAACCACTATGAAGACAACAATATGCAATGTACTAATTATTGAAACTGTCCTACTAATTGGTTTTGAAACTGTCTCATTGCTATTTATTTCTCAATAAAATTAATTTAAAAAAGAAAAGCTGCATTTGGAGAATTCTTCAAAGGACCTTTTCATACTTGATGTCAGTCTAAAGATTGTAGGTGCTTGAATTAACCAAAAACCCCAATATAGCCCAATAGTCCATAAGAGTAGTGGGTTATCTGCAAAACTGGCAATTGTCCGAAATTGCTGACTTGAGTCTTTTATAGCTCAGCATATTAATATGACATTACTTTTTATACTTCATGGTCACACTATTCTGCTGGATGGCTAAGACCAAGTTAAGTAAGACCTATATAAGTAAAAATTTAACTTTCGTGCCTCACAAGTTCAGTCAAATACCCTCAGGGTTTACGCTGGAACCGCGTATGGCACCTTGTAGATCTTTATTTATTTATTTTTCATTAACCTTATTGAGAAACAAATAGCAATGAGACAGTTTCAAAATAAACCTATTTTGATGGAAAATACAGGACAGTTACAATAGTTAATACATTTCATATTGTTGTCTTTGTAGTAGTTAATCATAGTACAAGATGCAAACTTGATATCCTGTCCAAACACTATTAGTACAAATTTTTCTTCTCAGTGAATTAAGAGAAAGTTGCTGTATATCTATCCTAACTATA
>NW_004524578.1:22066232-22068405 GCF_000260255.1 Octodon degus
TTGAGCCTTTCACAGCTCAGCATATAAATATGGCTTTACTTTTTAAACCTCATTTTTATACTTTTCTGCTGGATGGTTAAGACCAAGATAAAGCAAGACCTATATAAAAAGAAATGTAACTTTTGTATCTGTCACGGTCAGTCAAGTCCTCTCAGGATTTAGCCTGAAACCCTGTACCACAGTTTGTACATCCTTTGTCAGTGTCAGCCATGTGGATAAGTCACGGCCATTGTTTGATAAATTTGCTCTCTGAGAAAGCCTGAGAAGATGTTTTCTCTCTAGGTGACTCTGCTTAGGTGCATTATATATCATCAATCATTTTCCTCTGTGGCTCCATAAACTCCTTGATTGGAAAATTAGGGACACTACTGAGTTACAGGATGTTGCAGTACAGGTTCTCTTATGTACTGAGTCCTCACTGACCTTGGATGGCTAGGACCAAAATGTTGGCTATCCTTGTAAGCCCTTCTTTTTCTCTAATTTTTGGTCTGCAAACATAAGTGGTTAACCTCTAGCAGAGAAGCTTATTATTATTAACCTACAATGTAGGCAGTTGAGATTAACTTCACTATCTGTCTGAATATCAAATATCTTAGACATAACATGGAACAGGTATTTTCCATCAAATATTGATATGTTAAACTTTAAGGTGCTACAGAATGTGAAGAAAAAAATTAAAATAAAAAATATTTAAAAAATAGAAATAAGCAATGACATATTTTTACACAGAAATTTAGAAATCTAACCCTATACAGCGTTGTAGCAGGACAGTCCCGTGACTTCTTTTTTGCCTCTTGTTTTCATTTATTACCCCCTTTTTTAAACAAACATTTACTTGAGAGACAGTCTAGCAGTAATTGATATGACATTATAGGTAGTACATATTTAGAAGACCAGAATGACAGGCATTCCAAGCATGGCTCTAGTATTACACATTGCTATCTTCGGCGCAGTTGCTTAGTTCACAGGTATCAGCATATATATTTAGTCAGGGTGAGAATCCTACCAATTAACTGGTAGTTTCAAAAACCTGCTGAAGATTCTCAGGATCATTGCCTTAACCATCTTGTGCATATAAATGTATGGCTTTGTCTCTGTCATGTTTCCTAGCTTTTCTCCTTGCCCTCTCTTCATTATTTAATTGTTAAGTTCTCACTTTCCATTTGATTGTGTTATAATTTTCTATTTTTTATTTCTTCTTTTGAGATGTTACATTAGGGAGAATATATAATATTTGCACATGTGAGTCTGGCTTATTTCACTTATGAGTATATCTTCAAGTGTCATCCACTTATATATGAAGGCTTCAAGTTTATCATTCTTTATAGATGAGTAATACTCCATTGTATAAAAATACCACATCTTTTTCATTCATTCCTCAGGTGATGGTCATTTTGGCTGTTTCCAGATTTGGCTATCACAAATTGTGCTGCTATAAACATAGGTGCACATATATCACTGTGATATGATGTTTTCAGTGCTTTTGTGAAAATTCCCAGTAGGGGGGTAGCTGGATTGAATGAGATTTCCAGTCCTAGTTTTTTAAGGAGTCTCCATACTGATTTCCATAATGGTTGCACCAGTCTACATTCGCCCCAACAGTGGAGAAGTGTTCCTTTTTCCCCACAGCCTCTCCAACATTTGTTGTTGGGTGATTTCTTTATGATAGCCATTCTTTCTGGTGTGAGATGGTATCTCCGTGTTCTTTTAATTTGCATTTCATGGATGGCTAGTGATGTGGAGAATTTTTTCATATATTTATTAGCTTCTATAATTTCATCCTCTGAGAGGTATATGTTGACCTCAGATGCGCACTTGTGGGTTGGGTATTTAAATTTTGGGGGCCTAATGTTTTTAGTTCTTTATAAATTCTAGAGAGAAGGTCTTTGTCTGCATGCTTATTAGTTAAGATTTTTACCAAATTTGTGGGTGCTCTTTTCACCTTGTTGGCAATTTGTTTTGATGTGCAAAAAATTCTCAATAAGAGGAGGTACGAACAATCTGACATTCAGGTAACTGAAGCATATAGAATGCCAAAGAACCTCAACCCAATGAAAAACACACCAAAACATATAATAGTCAAGATCCCAGAAATTGAGCACAAGAATAATTTACTGAAAGCAGCTAGAGAAAAGAAGCAGATCACATTCAAAGGAAAACCCATTAGAATTAC
>NW_004524578.1:22073241-22076363 GCF_000260255.1 Octodon degus
AAATAAAAAAATAAAAAAAAGAGGAGGTAGGTGTTATTAATTCTTTCAAGGATTACCCGTGAGATTTGTTCATGAACTCTTTGCCTACTTCTATATCTTCATGATTTCCACCTACTTTCTCTTCCAGGGGATGTAGTATTTCTGTTTTAATGTTTACATCTTTAATCCATTTTGACTTTAGTTTAGTGCATGGTGATAGCCCTGGGCCAAGTTTTAGTTTTCAGCATGTAGAGAGCCAGTTTTTCCAGCATCATTTGTTAAAGAGACTATCTTTCTTCTAGTGAGCATGTTTCACCTCTTTGTGAAAGATAAGGTGGTATAGTGTGTTTTTAGTGGATTCTGCATCTTCTAATCTATTCCAGTGATCCTCAGGTCCGGTTTTTTTTTTTTTTTTTTTTTTTGTGGTACCCAGGATTGAACTCAGGGCCTTGTGCTTGCCAGGGAGGTGCTTATTCCACTGAGCCATCTGTCCGGCTCCCTCATGCTGATTTTTGTCACAATAGCTTTGTAGTATGATTTCAAGTGAGGAATTGCAATGTCTCCTGCCTTGCCTTTGTTGCCCAGTATTGCCTTTGCTATTCTAGGTCATTTCTGGTTCCAAATAAGTTTTAGGAATTATTTGTCTAGGTCTGTGAAGTATGTTGGTGATATTTGGATAAGGATTGCATTAAATCTGTGCAAAAATCTTGGCAGTATAGCCATCTTTCTGATGTTGGTTCTTTCCATTCAGGAGCAGGGAATATCTCCATTTTCTTGAATCCTCTACTATCACCTTTTTTTCCAGAGTACTATAATTTTCATTCAATAGATATTTTACTTCTTTAGTTAGATTAATTCCTAAGCATTTCATTTTCCATGGTGCTATTGTAAAAGCTATTGTTTCTCTAACTTCCCTCTCAGTGTGTTTGTTATCTGTGTAGAGGAATGCTATTGACTTTTGGGTATCAACATTGTATCCTGCTATGCTACTGAATTTGTGTATTAATTCTAGTATCTTCTTGGTGGAGTTTTTTGGGTCTTCCAAGTAAAGTATCATGTCATCTGCAAATAATGATAATTTAACTTCTTCTTCACCTATTCTTATTCCTTTTATTTTTCCCTCTTGTCTAATGGCTCTAGCTAATGATTCCATAACTATATTGAACAGGAATGCTGATAGAGGACATCCTTGTCTTGTACCAGATCTGAGAGAAAATATTTGTTTTTTTCCCATTTAGAATTATGTTAGCTGTTGGGTTGTCATAGATGGATTTTATCAGATTGAAGTAGAGGCCATCTATTCCAGTTTTCTATAGGACTTTGGACATAAATGAGTGTTGGACTTTGTCAAATGCCTTTTCTGCATCAATTGAGATGATCATGTGATTTTTGGATTTGGCTCTATTGATACAATGTATTACATTTATAGATTTGCATATATTGAACCATCCTTGCATCCCTGGGATGAATCCTACTTGGTCATGATGTATAATCTTGATAATTTGCTGTATTCTCTTTGCTAGGATTTTATTGAGGATTTTTGTATCAATGTTCATGAGGGAGATTGGCCTGTAGTTCTCTTTTTTAGTTGCATCTTTCCCTGATTTTGTTATCTGTATAATGCTTGCCTCCAGGAATAATTTTGGGAAGATTGCTTTGTTTTCAATTTCATTGAAGAGTAGTGGGATTACGTATTATGTAAATTTCTTGTAGAATTCTGCTGTGAATCCATCAGGAGCTGGACTTTTCTTTGTCAGTAGGTTTTTAAATCACATTTCGTGCTTCATTGGCTCTTATTGGGTCATTGAGAGTTGTTATATCTTATTGATTCAGTTTTGGTAATTTGCACTTTTATAGAAATATGTCCATTTCTCATTGTCTTCAATTCTGTGAAAATAAAGATTCTCAAAATAGCTATTGGTAATCTGAATTTCCACAGGGTCTGTGGTAATCTTACACTTTTCATTCCTTAGTGCTTGAATTTGAATTTTTTCTTTCCTCTTTTTGATGAGGTTAGCTAGGGGCTTATCAATTTTATTTAATCTTTCAAAGAGCCAGCGTTTTGATTCATTAATTGTTTGTATTTTCTTCATCTCGATTGCATTAATTTCTGCTTTAATCTTTATAATTTTCTCCCTTCTTTGGGCTTTGGGTTTGGTTTATTCTTCTTTTTCTATTCATTGGAGGTGCAGCGCTAGGGTATTTATTTGTTCCTGTTTTGTTTTCCTAATGTGTGAGTTCACAGCTCTAAATTTCCCTCTAAGAACTTCTTTCTTTGCATCCCATAAATTCTGATAAGTTGTCCTTGAATTTTCATTGAATTGTAGATATTAAATTTCTTGTTTAATTTCATCTGTAACTAATTCGTTGTTGAGAAAGGTGTTGTTTCATTTCCATGTATTTTTTTTGTTTCTTTTGTCATTTATTTCTAGTTTCATTGCACTGTGGTCAGATAATATGCATGGTATAATTCCTGTGTTCATGCATATACTTAAGCATGATGTATGGACGAGTATGTGGTCTATTTTAGAAAATGTCCCATGTGCTGCTGATAAAAATGTGTATTCAGAAGTGGTTGGGTGAAATGCTCTGTATATGTCCACTAAGACCATTTGTTTCATGTTCTGGTTCGTTTCTTCTACTTCTTTGCTAATTTTTTTTTTTTTTTTGTCTGATTGAGCTATCTTTTTGGGATAAAGGGGTGTTAAGATCTCCTGTTAAGATTGTGGTATTGGATATTAGTTTTCCATGTCCATTAAGATTTATCTTATATATTTGGGTGCCCCCATGTTTGGTGTGTACATATTTATGACTGTTACCTCTTCCTCTTGTATTTTTGCCCTAACCAGGATGTAGTGGCCTTCTACATTTGATCATTCTTGGTCATTTGATCAATTTGATCATTCTTGGTTTGAAGTTCAGACTGTCTGCGAATGCCATTGCTACCCCTGGATTTTTCTGAGGTGCTGGGGTATGTAATATTGTTTTCCATCCTTTGACTTTTGGCCTATGAATTTCTTTATGAGTTAAGTATTTCTTGTATACAGCATATTGCTAGATTTTGCTTCTTAATTCACTCTGCCAGTCTATTTCTTTTAATTGGTGAATTGAATCCATTTACACTGATGGTTATAACTGAGATG
>NW_004524578.1:22077003-22105945 GCF_000260255.1 Octodon degus
CTATATACTTCGGTTACCTGAATGTCAGATTGTTTCCCCATATTTGGGAAGTTTTCTTCTATGACTTCTGCCCATATTATTTTAATATCATTTGTATTGACTCCTTTCTCACTGATACCTATTAGTCTTATGTTTTTCATCTTTGTATCGTCTTGCAGATACTGAATTTTTTTCCTGCATCCTTGTTGTTTTTCAGAGATCTTTTCTTACCTTTTCACTAGCTGCAACAGTGTCTTCAAGGTCTGAAACTCTGTCTTCACTTTCATTCAAGTGATTTGGCCAGCTTGTGATTGAGATTTCAATTTCCTATATATCTCTTTAAATCTGCTTCATGAATTCTGTTTCTTTCCTATATTTTTCATTCAAGGATTCCATCATTTTTCTATTTGCCTCATTTTGTTTATCAGTGTCTTCTTTAGAAACACTTAATAATTCTTTCATTTTAGTTATAATTTTTTTTTACTTCAGAGATTATTTCAAATCTGATTTCCTCTATACCTTCCTGTAGTTGTTTCTTTACATCAGACACTATTATTTCAGATATTTCTGGTGTTTGAGTTTTAATTTTTTTATGCTATCATCTCCTGCATTTGTTCTGGGTGGGCTTGGGGCCTCAGAATGCATTTTCTTCCTTTTCTTTGTCATTTTGTATTGTCTTCTGATCTTTGGTGTAGAGGTTTTGTGCAGTATTACCTTAGTATGTACCGATATTGTTACGCAAGATAGATGATTTAGTTAAGGCCTTTACAGTTTTGTATTTACAGAAGTATAATTAGCAACACTAATAATGGGTAGTCAGATTTAGCAGTTGACAAACCTTTGTATCTAATGAGTTTGCCCTTTAGACTTTAAGAACAAACATTATGACTGTATAGCTAAGCAGATATTAGATTGGGAATTTGCACTTAAATTAGTTCCCCTAAGTTCTATCTGATCACCTCCCCTTTTGTACCTGTAGTCTCCCAGTCAGACTAGTTCACTCCAGTTACCTATTTCCCCCTCTCTCAATCAAGAGAGAAAGATAGAGGATGCTCTCACTGATCTGGGCCTAGCAAAGTGTCTCAGCTTACCAGATCTGGATCTCCCATGTTTAAACTCATCCAAGTGGGCCTGGCTTGGGTCTAGCTGCTGTGTTCCACTTCTTCCTGCTGCAGCTCATGGAAGTGGACCCGCTGTTACCCTCTGGCAAGATGTTCTGCTTCTGGATTAGTTGGGTGGATCCTTCTCCTTGCCTCTCTGCAGGGAGTTCTGCTGCAAGGTTCAATACCAGGTTTGTCTGATGGAGGAAGTTCCTGCGAGTGTGCAGAAGATCCCACTCACACAGCATGCCTGGGGGGTGCGTGAGGTAGAATCCAGTGGGAGCTGAAGGTCCCACTCACACCCTGGGCCTAGGGGCCTGTCCAGAGTGAGTTTTATAGAGTTGTAATAATGATGAACATGACTGAGACATAAATATCAGGGACTCATAATGAATGTGAGATTTTGGGACCGTGCTGCTGAGACAGTGTGGCTATTTCAAAGAAAGGACAGAATTCCACCCATTCTTCTGATCTCTGAACATGTTTTTTAAAATAATGAATAAGTATATTCATCTATTCTCTATGTTCATAACGAGAACAGGAACAAAGCAAGCAACCAACCAAACTAAGACTTTACCAGGAGATTCCAATCCAAAAGTGTACTTTGATCTTGCTTAAACCAGCTTTGTCTTTGTTATCCTTTATCTGGAAAATGGCCTTCATTCACCCCACTTTTCCTCATTCTTGATCTTTCCCTTTCAATCTACAACCACCATTACCAAGTCCTATCCATTTCAATCCAGAAGAAAGTCTTAATCTGCTACATCTTTCAATATTACTGACTTCTCTCCTACTCTAAGCCCCCATTAGCTCTGACCTAATGTATATTAATAGCCTCCCGTTCTTTTTCCCAGTTCCATCATTGCTTCTTCAAATCCACTCTCCACACAAAAGCCAGTGGTTGTCTTAAACTGTACATTCGAACTTGTCATTCTTCTGCCCTCACAACTCCAGGAGCTGACACTGCATTAATAATAAGATCCAGGACTGCCTTTCCAGGCTCTTCATTTAATCTCCTTTCCTCATATTTCTTTATTATTCTTAATTTTTAAGAATGCTTTTAGATTCACAGCAAACTTTAATAGAAATTAAATATTTCCCACATGCCTTCTTGCCCATACATACACCCAGCACTCCTACTGCCAACATTTTTTCCCACCAGAATAACACAATTGTTGCAGTTCATGAACCTATGTCAACATGTCATTGCTCAAAGGCCATGGTTGACTATTAGGATTTACTCTTGGCATTGTACATTCTACGGGTTTGGACAGATATGTAATGACACATATCAATCAATATACAGAACAGTTCTACCACTCTAAAACTCTTCTGCACTTTCTCTTTTATCTCCTATAATCTTTGGTATCTACTAGTCTTTTGATTGACTCCATGGTGTTATCTTTTTCCAGAATGTCACTTGGTGGAGTCATACTGATTATAGTCTGTTTCGATTCTTTCACTTAATGATGTGCACTTTAGGTTTCCCCTGCATCTTTCTGTATGTTGTTGACCAACTTTTCATGTGTTATTCTTGTGGTGATAGATAATTGACACTTTGGACTAAATCTTGAAGTTATGTACTGTCAGTCCTCCAGCTCCATGCTCCTTCTGTATAGTGTGAACTACACTGAGATTTTACCCAGTATAAGCTATAGAAATAGTCTATCAATAACCAGAAAATGACTGGAATCAAACTCGGAAGAAATGACATCTTGACAATGTTGAGTCTTCCCATGAAAATGAAATGCTTCCATTTATTTAGTTCTTTGATTTTTTAAATCAGAGTTTTGTAGTTTTTCACACACAGTCTTGTGCATACTTTTGTTAGATTTACACTTATTGTATTTCCTTTATCAAGTGCTCCTGTAAATCTAATTCTGCTTTCAATGTCAAATTCCACTTTTCTTTGCCAGTATATCAAAAAGTAAGCAGCTTTTGTAGAGTAGTCTTGTGTCCAGCAACCTTTCTGTCATCGCTTACGATGTACTTCCAGGAAGTTGTGGAGTTTTCTATGTTGCTATTTATTTGAGATTTTCCACATAGTCAACTATGTCATCTATGAACAGAGACAGCTTTATTTCTTTCCTCCCAACCATCAATATAACTTCTCTTATTTTTTTGTGGTAGTTGTAACACCCAAGATAATGTTGAAAAGCAATGATCAGAGGGAACATCTTTGCCTGTGCCTGGTTTCATCACGAAAGTGCCTAGTTTTTCACCATTAACTTGATGACATTAAGAATAAACTTTTGTAAATATTCATCATCAAGTTAAGGATATTCTTCTCTATTCCTTATTTGCTGAAAGTTTTTATCCTGAATGTGTATTGGATTTTGTAAGATGCTTTATCTTTTGTCTCTTGATATGATCATGTGGGTTTTTTTTTTCTTTTTTAGTTGATTACAGTAACTGGTTTTTGAATGTTAAACCAGCTTTGCATGCCTGAGATAAGGCTTATCAGTTTGTGGCATACGATTCTCTGTACACATTGTTGGATTTGATTTACTAATGTTTTGTTGAGAATTTTTGCACTTGTGTTTGTGTAAGAAAGATAAAGCATTTCCTTTACTTCTATTTTCTGAAAGAGATGGCAAAGAATTGGTATAATTTCTCTCTGAAATGTTTGGTTGAATATAACAGGGAATCTTTTGGCTTGTGGTTGTCCTTAATCATTGATTAAATGCATTTATTTGATATAGGGCTACTCACATTCTATCTTCTTGTGGTTTAGGCAGATTTCCTCTTTCTCCAGGCAATCAGATTTGTGGTTGTAGAGTTGCTCATAACATTCCTTTATTATCCTTTTCATGTCCATAGGATCTGATCTGTATTAAAGTCTCCACCTTCATTTCATATATTACTATTTTATTTCTCCTTCATCCTTTTATTAGTACCCCCAAGGAGGCTGACTTATAGAATGTCAATTTTATTAATCTTTTTTAAAACCAATTTTTGGTGTCATAACTTTTTTCTATTGGTTTTTTAAAATTATTTATTTAATTTTTAAATTCATTTTAATGAGAAAAAAAGATAAACTAGCAATGAAACAGTTTCAGAAACTAGTTAGTAGGACATATAATTATAACCATCAATGTAAATGGACTCAACTCACCAATTAAAAGAAATAGACTGGCAGAGTGGATTAGAAAGCAAAATCCAACAATATGCTGTATTCAAGAAACACGCATAACTTATAAAGAAATTTTCTATTGATTTTGATTTTCATTTTTATTGCATTTTTTTGCTCTAACTTTAAGTATTTCTTTTCTTTTCTTTTTTTTTTTTTTTTTTGCAGAACCGGGGATTGAACTCAGGTCCTTGCGCTTGCCAGGGAAGCGCTTATTCCACTGAGCCATCTCCCCAGCCCCAAGTATTTATTTTCTTGTACTTACTTTCGATAAAATTTCCTCTTCTACTTTCCAACATGAAAGCTTAAATTATTGATTTGAGATCTTTGTGTTACTGATTTCTACTCTAATCCCATCCTGGTCTCGTATTCATGCTCTCGGCTTCTCTTCCTCATCTGCTGGTATCAGCTTCCTTAAGTGGCCTCTTGTGGCTACTTCATCTGAGTTGCTTCTTCTGGTTCTGTTACAGTACTGTTTTGTTGCATTTATAACATTTTATATCTATATATCTATATCTATCTATCAATCTCTATCTATCTATCTATCTATCTATCTATCTATCTATCTATCTATCTATCTCTGTGATTATTTGTGACAGTCTTCTACCCCAGAATGTAAGTTGAGGGTAAGAGTCCAATGTGTGGTGCTTGCCTTCAAAGGTCTTGTTCCTGTGATTGAAAAGGATGCAGCAGTTGTTCAGACACCTTCCTCACTTGCTGTCGAGTCTCTTCCTCACTTCTCTGTCAAGTGCCAGTCCTATACTGTCCAGCTCAAGCTTGGTGTTTCTCTAGGAAAGCTCACAGGTTCCTCCGCAGCATTCCTTCAGCATGCTCCTGTAAGCATGCTCATTGTTCCTAAGTCCATGCATTCTTCTAGCTGTTCTTTCTGGTCATTTTGTTGATAACCCCACAGTTCTCTCTCTGAAGTCATAATGTAGTCATGTAGTGTACTTGCTTATTTCTTCTTTCTATCCAGATCTCTCTTGCTCTTATATTTTACGTTTCCAGTCTCACTGTCATCTTTTTATCATAGGCTAGACCAACCAGCCTCCCTTAGCTGACCAGCCAGCATCTCATCCTCATCGCTTACCCTTTTACCACATCATCTGATGCTTTCTACCAATTAATTTTCCTGAAGATTAAAACTAATTGCTTCATTCTTATGTTTGTCTTTATTGTTGCATTTCATTCTTGGCTTGTCTAAGTGATCATAATCCTTATCAGTGGGTTTTTTTTTCCACTGATATTTCCACTCATTATTGATAATGAGCATTCATTGTTTTATAATTAAAATGTCTTTGTTATTAGAAGCAAGGTAATCTGGACACAAGGAGAACACCCTAGATGAGATGTGTTTGGATACTGAGGTCTTGAAAAGTTGATTAGAAATTAGACAAATCAAAGTGAGGGCCAGTTGTGATGGCACACATCTGTAATCCCAGCATTTGAGAGGCTGAGGCAGGAGGGTCTTTTCAAGTTCCAGACCATCCTGGACTACAAAGTAAGATCAAGCCCATCCTGAGCTGCATAGCAAGACCCTGTC
The DNA here is from genome assembly GCF_000260255.1 of Octodon degus. NCBI lineage: Eukaryota > Metazoa > Chordata > Mammalia > Rodentia > Octodontidae > Octodon > Octodon degus. Next base: position 22,082,756 of record NW_004524578.1, read on the forward strand.
TCAAAAAGACCAAAAAAAAAAAAAAAAAAGTGAGGGAGGAGATCACAAATAGAGAGAATAGGGAGGTGACAGCAGGTCTTTAGCTCATTTTATAGGGTTGAGGTGAAAAATACCTGTGGAATAGTGTTAGAAAATGAGGTTATAAGTTTTGATGAAAACTATCAATAAATATGCTACAAGTTATGAGAGGAGATATAGAGGAATTTTGTAAGAAATAGCTCCGTTGAGCTTGTCTTCCATGACTGTATTGGTAGTGTGGCAGGTTGTTTGGGATGGGGCAAATGTGGGCAAACAATAGAAAGTCAACTTGGGAATCTCATGACCTTGTTAAAGGTAAGCTAGGGAAGGAGGATGAAAGAGAGATACATTTTAGAGATGAAAGAAGCATGTATGTTAGAACTGAAGGTTTGCTTGGGTGTGGGGAGTGAGAGAGAGCTTGGAATGCTGTCTGGCTTCTGACACATTCACTAAGGATATACTGAGGCCACCTTCACCAAGACAGAAAATACTTATATTAGGAGAAAATTCTAGACTGGATACCTCTACCTAGGAATTTTCATGTGGTTGAATCCAATACCCTTGTAACAAGTAACATCACATCACCAAGGACAGATCCTTGGCCCTTATTGCCAAAGGGGTGAGCACTGGAATTGCTCCTGATGGGGCTGGATAGAACATCCTCTATGCTATCTGAACAAATGGGAGACAGAGGGAAGGGTGGGTCAGTGTTGAAGGAATTACCAGTAGTTAATACCAGTAGTAAAAGCAAGAGGGGTCAGGGGCGAAATATTCCCATTTCTTTTTGTCCTGAAGAGAGTCTCTGGTGACCTCAGCTTGAGCAACCTCAGCAACATACTGGAAAAGGCCCTGGTGGATAGAGGTTGTGCTGGTTTCTTGTGGCTGCTATAATGAATGACCCCAGGCTGGTGACTGAACACAACACAGACTTATTCTTATGGTTCTGGAGACCATAAACCCCACATCAAGGTACTACAAGGCTCATTCCTTCTGGGCTCTAAGGGAGAGTCCACTCCAGGCTTCTCTGGCCTCTAGTTGCCCTCCTCCAGGTGTGAGCTCCTACCCTGTAGACACATCACTGCAGCCTCTGCTTCCATCATCACCTTTCTCTTGTCTGTTTCTGTGTCTTTGCTCTTTTTACAAGGACTTCTGTCACTGGATTAGGGCCTGGCCTAAGTCTGGGATGATTTCCTCTCAAGGTCCTTATTTAATTATACTTGCAAAAACATTTCTTCTGGGGAAGATCTCATTCACAGGTCTAGGTTGGATGTGTCTTTTGTGGGGAGGAGGAGGATATACTTTAGCCCACTATCATGATGAGGAAAGAATGGGTGGAAACAAACAGGGAGATGCGCATAAATTTATCTTTTGAAAAGTTTGAATTATCAGAATAGAGGAGTGATAAAAAGCTACAGGGAATGTGAAGTCCAGGGAGAGTCTGACTCCAGGATAAGAAACACTTAGGAAAATATCATAGCAGATACAGTCTTTGGTGCCAGAAATATCTTTATAAAAACTATAAATTTATGAATACAAAAGTGGGGGTAAAGCAAATATTAAGAATGAAATGAGAAAACATAACAAATGACTACAGATTTGGTGACTCACATTCTTTCCTTTTAAGATTTCTTTCATGATTTGGCAGGTTTTTGTTTTTTAACACTCCTGAAGATTGAATGCAGAGCTTTGTACTGGCTACACCCCCAGCCCCTTTTTAATTTTCTGTTTTGAGACAGTTTCACCAAGTGACCCAAATGAGACTTGAACTTGCAATTCTCCTGCCTCAGTCTCCCAAATGGACCGATTCTTACCCAAAAATTCTTCCTGTGTTAGCCCAGCTTCTACCTCCACTGAGTATACTCTTTATTTCTCTGTACTTTCAGGAGTCCAGGCTGGGGCAAATGGAAGGGGAAATGGGGACAGGAAAAGGCGACTTTGAAATGTGAACTTTGTCAACTTCATAGTAAATCCATGAGTGAACAAGGATACATGTGACTGGGGTTGGATGGGCAGTTGATTGAGAGGTAGAAATATACAACTGATGAAATTCCTGGGGCGGTTAGAGGGGATGAGGGGAGAAGCCATTGTTGGACCATCTAGGGATACAAAAAAGGAGGCTCACCTCTTTTCTTTGAGAGAGGTAAGATAAATGAAATACAGGCCACTGGCCAGGGTGTATGGGATGGACAAGAAAGTGGAACAAGTTTGATGGCCTCAATTTAGTGAGCCAGAAAGCAAAGTCATCTACTGAGAATAAGGACACAGACTTTTGAGGAGGAAGGAGAAATTTGAAGATGTTCTGAGGATAGTGGGGGTGACAGAAGATAGCTAGAGAATAGTTGTTTGGGGGGGCTACAGAAAGTAGCAAGCCATTGCCTTTGCTCAGCTGGTATGTGAGCCAAGGTCACTTGGTTTTAAGTCCAGGTCATGACTGGTCTCAGGACTGTGCAGACTTTAGATTTAGAGAGAGCTGCACTATAATCCTATTCTTGTGACTCGTCAGTAGACCAGTTAACTGGCTGCTCCCTTAACATCTATGTGTTTGGCTTTTTTGGTGAGTAAAAAGAAGGTTTTCTTCTCAGTAGGTCCAGTTCTAAGTTTATTCTTCCACAAACAACCTTCCAAGTGGGCAGCACAACAGCTATTCCCGAAGAGGGCTTCAGTCAGCCGTAGGAACCTTGCCCTGGTTCCCTTGCGTGTCCTGACCACTACCTTTGTCCTCTGATTCATAGTCTCAGTCCAGTTGCCTCGTTTTCTTCTGGAACTTTCTTCTGGATTTGAAGGGTCTTGCAGGATAAATTAGCCCATTTCGAATGAGTGCCTCCTGTCTTATTTCTGTGATTCCAGTAGGATAAGCAAATTCTTTGGGCAGTAATGGGCAATCATACCTGGTGGTGTTGAAAGCTGAGTGCCTTTTTGGCCCAGGTATCTGAGTAGAAAGAATTGCATGTGTTTCATCAGAAGTGATTCATATCCTTCTTAGTTGAGCTCAGTGTCTTGTGTTTGACAGGATAATGTTCACATAAATTCTCTTTCTTTGCAGTTGTGACTGTGGACATTAGCAGCCATTAGGGAGCGAGAGAGTAAACTGTATTGCCTCTGCTGGCCTCAGGAGCGCTGATGTGAGCCCTGATGAGTACTTGGCCCAGACTACAAACAAGGGCTGCAAGTGTGTTTACAGTGTGGTCGCTTAGATGAGTGTGTCACAGGGCTCTTGGGAGCAGCTTTCCATGAGCCGGAACACCACAGGCTTCACAAGACAACTGTGCTCACCGAGTGAAATTTGCTTCTGCCTCCAACTCCTAGCAGACCGGGTCTGTAGAGCAAGTTTGATTTATCAGTTGTGTTTGTTGAATTCCCTGACTGCTGAGTAGAGGAAGAAACCACTTTGAATTTATAATAAAAATAGTGACAAAGGGATCAAGCATCATCTCAGCACCTAATTCTGTTAGCTCATCACAACCTAATCAAGTAGTAATGCAGTCATCCTTGGTTTGTTTATAAGGAAGCTGGGCATTGCGGAATAGATATTTTCACAGGCCAGAGAGTATCTATGTCTGTTTGGGTTGCTGTAACAAACTGCAGGTGACTGGGGAGCTTAGATATATTACTTACCCTTCTGGAGGCTGGGAGGTCCTGACCAGAGCACCAGCAGGTTCAATGTCTGGTGAAATCCTGCCTCCTGGTTCATGGGTGTCTGCATCCTCCTGAGGAGGGCAGGGGAGGTCTAGGGGTTACATTCTGCTCAGGGTTCTGCTCTCTCCCTAATCACTTCCCTGAAGCCCCACCTCCTATTAGTGTCACTTTGGAGTTCAGAACCTCAACGAGATTTTGAATTTTAGGGGGATTCATTCGGCATACATAGCTAGAAAACAATGGAGCTGGAATTTGAGAACAGGCAACCTAAGTCTAGAATCCATTTTCTCACCCACTATGCAGTACTTTTTTTCTGAAAGTAGATGCGGTTCTGGTAAAGACAAGACAATAAATGCATCATGCAGTGGCAGCTTAATATGGATTCAAACTCCAGGGTCTCCATGTCCTCAAGGACATTGCTCCAGTGTGGTCCTAGGTGTGGCAAGAGCCAGGGAACACATGCTTGCTGTGTAGGGGGCAGATAGGTCTCACTATGTTGAAGGCTTCAGATTTGTTTGTTTTTATCAAAAGAAGTCAGAAATCTAGACTTTAATGGAAAGCTTCCAATTCTTAAAATTACCTGATTATGAATGACCATGATTCGGGTAATATATTGCTCTCTAGCAAATCTCAAGTCTCAGTGAAATAAGAACAATTAAAAGTTTATTTCTTCTTCCTGCATACTGCCCCACATAGGTAAGCTGTGGTCTCTGCCTTTTTTTTTTTTTTTTCCAAATTAATGGATGTTCTACAGATTAATGGGTTTCCTTTGGGAAGATTCATACATTCATATGACATACTAAGACACTCAATTCTGTAATACTGCAGTAGTGAGAAAGAGACCTATTAACCATCCTTAAAACTTCTCCTGGAAATGATGCAGGTCACATGGGCTCATATGTCACTGACCAAAGAGGTCGGTGGCCACAGATAGCTTCAGTGGGACTAGGGAGAGGGACTCTTCTGAGCCGAGAGGAGGCGCTGCTGTTCGTGAGTATCCCTGGTGGCCACCACAGCTCCATACATGCTCATTTGTAAGACAAATGCTAAATTTTCCCCTGAGATAGAACCCAGTTTTTAGGGTTTTCAAACAGTCATTAAAAAATGACTTGGTTTTGAGGGATTAAATTTTATTATCTGGACAAAAATCAGATTTTGCTTAATTTGGATTAATGACACTTATTTAAACATTATCTTCTTTTCATTGATTAGTAAAGCATATGCAGACACTATGAAATAATTCTTAGCTAAAATGATGATTTACAGATGAGGACTCATTCCGATGAGCACTGCTCCTGTGTTGAAAGTATTTATGTTATCTTCTATCTTGTAACTTGCCTCATTAACTATGCTGGAAGATAAAGATCTTGTCTGAGTAATTTATAGTCTGCAGTGCTTGGAACTATAGGAAATGGTTATTTAATAGATGTTAATACATTTTATTGATATTTCTCCAGTTAGTAGTCTATAAATCATTATAATTGGATATTCTGATATCAGGAGATGTCACAGCAGTTGCAAACACTTCAGACAGCTTTTGAAAGCTGTTTAGTGTTGATTATGGTGGAAACCGAAGTTCTGCTGTCCCTTAGCTACAAGGGCAGATTTGGCTGATGTTCTATGAATCATAAGACAAACCAGCCTTCTTCCATTTTTCTGAGATGTTTTCACATGCTTTATTTGGCTGTAAAATTTGGATGATTTTTTTTTTATTTGGATGAATTTTTTTTATTTGGATGAATTTTAACTTAAAAAATTGTGAAGCAAACACAAGTGATTGGAGAAGAATTTGATTGCCCAAGAATTTGTAAGGCCTTAACCACTTCCAAACAAGTCCACCCCTAGCTCCTAAATCCACACCCTTCCTGGATGAACAGATACAGGGTGACTCTCATTCTTGTGAAATTTAAAGTGCTCAGGGACAGGGATGTGTGAGGACAGAACTTGGCCCAGGACAAGAGTTTCTCTAACTTCATGGTGGAATTATTCCCTGCGGAGAAGGTTGCGTGAACACAGTTACTCATGGGTCCAATCCCAGCCATGCAAGAGCGTTTCCAGGATAATCATTCTTAAATTCTTCCACATGTACTTGTAAATATTCATATATTGGCCCCTGTAAATGGGATTTTTGTTGTCCATCTGCTGCTCCTAAAGGCGAGAAGGCGTGATGTTGTATTAAGATTCTGCTGTCCGATAGCCTGGGTTTAGAAACCATCCCTGATGCCATATACTAGCAGTGTTGTGTTGCCAATTGTTTAACCACAGTGACATTTAGATAGTGTCCTTATATATGAAATAAAGATAAAAGATAATCTCATGACCCGTGTCATAGATTCTTGTGAAGGCTTGGTGGAGTAACATGGCACATGCATGGCATAGTTCCAGGCATGTAATAAGGATTCAGCAAAGAACCAGCTACTATTAGTTGTATTTATTATTATCTTTATAAAATTGGGGAAAAGGATCTCCGAAGTCCCTGGATTTAGCTACTCACCCAACAATGTAATCCCCTCTACAGGCTACTTGCTAAGAAGTCTTTGACTTTTCAAGCTTTTTCATATGGGACTAAATTGAACCTAACTTCACAGCTTTCACCATTTGGAAAAGCACGGATCTAATGTGGACCCTTCTGTGCTTCTAGCCCCTGAAAATAGCGCTAAGCATAGCTGTTCTCTAATCCTCCTTGGAACTTTCCCCACCTTTCCGTGAAACTTTCCTTTTGCCTCTCTTCTTCCCTTTCACACCAAAGTTTTAGAAAAATGTGGTTTGAACTTGTGTCAGTTTTATTTTCTCTTCTGCACCTTAGGAGTAGACTCTGAGTTATCAGCTAACTCAAATTGAAGCAGAGGGAACAGGGGAGGAGAGTAGGACAATGGGGAGAAAGGACCAGAAACGATCAAGACACATTGCATACCTAAACCACTTCCCCAAACAAACATCACCATTCTGTGTTACACACGTGTGTTCATTAAAAGAAGATAAATTGCAATGATAAAAAGTAGTAGACCCTCTGAGGAGTGCAAAGTACATAATTGTGTTATTGTCTCTGTTGTGCTGTTGAGGAAAAAAATGAGTCTCCAAGGGCCCGAGTTCTTCAGCATCCTGAGGTTGAAAGACAAGGTAAGTCAGGGTTTGTAAATGCCTTGTCTGCTCTCAAGTTAACCATCAGCTTGATAGGTACAAAGTTGGATGAGTATGATGGTAGAGGTGGACCATGTGATCAACTAATATTATTGGGTACACATTATGCAAAAGGCATATTTATGAAATTAAAAAAACCACAGATCTGGCTTACACACACAGACTTGACAACATGCAAGCAAGTGAAAGTAACAATATAAACTTCTATCTGAGACATCTCCTGATCAACTTCTTCTCTTTCTCTAAATTTTATTTTAAAGAGGAAAAAAAAACCCAAAACAACAAGAACAAAGCAACATGAAACAGTAAAAATGGTACAGAATTTCAAAACAAGAAAAAAAAATTAACAATGGTTGTTATATTACATATTTGTTATCATTAAATTTGTTGCTCAGATTGCCAGGTACAGGCATGCAAGATTGATGAAACAATTAAACATTAACTCTTCATAACTCCTTCTCTTCAATATTTGCTTATAAATATATAGAAATCATGAGATGGAGGTGGAGATACATAGATATAAATACAGATAATAAGAGGAGATATGAAGACACAGATTAGAGACACATGGACATATTGGTGTAGAAATACAGGTTTGTGAGGACACCTGGACTAAAAGGTGAAGCAGATTCAGCGTGGTGGCTGTTTGGGGGACAAAATGAAACAAAGACAGGGTGAGGAGTTAGGAGAGGGCAGGAAAGAGAAAGAAATATTTGTGTCTCTTTCCATCCACAGAAATATCTGAATAAAATATGAATGAAAAAGAATGAGATGGGCCAACAAGATAGCTCAGTGGACTAAGCACCTGCTTAGACAAGCTCAGGGACTGGGATTCAATCCCTGCCACCACATGCTGAGCCAGCACTGCCCCCAGGTTCACTGAGCCAGCCACCAAGACCAGGCATGGTGGTGTGCACCTATAATCCCAGTGCTGGGGAGGCTGAAAACAACAGAAGCACTGTGAGTCCGAGCTGCTTAGTGAGACCCTGTACCAAACACATACATATGAAAGAAAGGAAGGAAGGAAGGAAGGAAGGAAGGAAGGAAGGAAGGAAGGAAGGAAGGAGGTAAGGAAGGACAGCTTCAGTTCCTCTAATTTGGGGAGGCTTGCCTAAGAATTATACAGGGGAAGGGGCTGGGGAGATAGCTCAGCGGTCTAAGCACCTGCCTGGCAAGTGCGAGGACCAGGGTTTGATCGCTGGTAGCCCTTACTGTGCCCATGTGCTGGCCACTGAAACTGGGCATGGTGGTATACTTGGGTGTGGTGGCGCACACCTGTAATTCTGGCTTTGGAGAGGCTGAGACAGGAGGATCACTACAAGTCCAGGCTGCATAGTGAAACCTTGTACCAAATAAATAAATAATTTTTTAAAAAGGAATTATACAGAGGAAGATGGTAACATGGGGCATGCCTGTAATCCCAGCACTCTGGAGGCTGAAGCAGAAAATAGCGAGTTCCATCCCAGTCTGGGTAATTTTAATACTTACCAAGAGCCCATCTCAAAAATAAAATGATAGAGCTGGGGAGATGGCTCAGTAGAATAAGTGCTTCCCTGGCAAGTGCAAGGGCCTGAATTCAATCTCCAGCTCTAGGGGAAGGAGCGGGGAGAGAAGATAAACTATAAATAAAATAAGATATAAATAGGATAAAGTAGAAATTAAATAATACATGATACGTAAAAATAAAAGGGCTGGGGACAGCTCCCTAGCCTGCGCCCTGCGCCCCTGACCCCTCTCTCCCCGCAGGCGGTGGGCTGTGACCGGCAGCTGGGCAGCGTCGCCAAGGAGGACAGCTGTGGAGTCTGTGCCGGCGACGGCTCCACCTGCAGGCTTGTCCGGGGACAGTCGAAGTCGCACGTTTCTCCGGAAAAACGTAGGTTTTGAAGCCCACTTCGATGTCACCACACAACAAGATGTATGTTACACTCTCTGTTTCTAGATTAACATTTGCCTAATGCTAAGCTTTTGTGGTTGGAAGTAACTTTGATCAAGTTTCTAAATAATTTCTTTCAAAAAGTACATAAAATTTCTCTTGTCAGCAGCTTCCCAGATGACCTTTTTTTTTTTTGACTCTTTTACGTTGTGAAGGGTTGCTATTTTTAATAATATCCACTGATTTTGGTATTAAATATGAAGTACTAATTTATTTTTCCTCCTTTGACTACTAACAAGGTGGAGAATGTTGTCATTTATTTATTAACGATTAGTTTTTCAAGTATGTAGCCTTTGAAGCTATTTATCCATTTTCCTATTCTTTAATCTTTTCTTTCTCATGTGAACTTTTTATGCGCTGCAAACCCTAAGCTTTCATTTGTCGTGCCTGTTTTGAATGTCATTTTCAAATCCAACTTTTGTTTTTGTTTATGCTTGAAGAAAAGGTCATTTCTAAATGTATTCACAGGTTTGCATCATCTTATTTCAATACTTTCTGTCTTTGATTTCAGGGCCCAGTAAACTTTTAGTGTTAAGGACTAGTGAGAAAGCGCTCTGGGCTGTGTACTGCCGGTGCTAACACCACCAGGGGCCCGCAGACAACCGGCTCATACAGTGTGCCAGTAAAACTGGATTTATGAAAATAGGCTGCAGGCGAATTTGTTCCTTAGGTTGTAGTTTATTGTGATTTGATCTTTGAAGGGAAAAAATAATTCATGTGTATTTTTCTGCCAGTACTTGAATGGTTTCATTTTTCTACTTTGAAGTCTTCTATTCATTTGAACTTATTACTGAAAAGTTTTTATTATCATTATTGTATTTTTTGTACTGGGGAATTGAATCCAGGGGCTTCACACTGAGATACATCCTTGGCCATTTTTTTTTTTTTTTATTTTTTCTTTTAAGACAGAGGCTTCCTAAGTCCCTAAGTTGCTGAGCCCAGCCTCAAACTTTCAGTCCTTGCGCCTCAGCCTCCCAGAGTTCTTGGAAGAGAGGTGTGAGCCACCACACTTAGCTTATTCATTTGAATTTGTTTTGAGGTGACTCATGAAATAGGGATCTTTCTTATTCCCCAAGCACAGAGGACATTATGGGAAGGGATAAAGGAAGGGGGTGTCTTACTGACAGAGGAAAACAAAGTTTATGATATGACATGAAATATCCTGCTCCTTTGAGGCGCTAGTTTTGTGTTGCTCGGGCCTGAATGTGCACTTGAGGATAGGCAGTGCAGCCTACCTGTGGTATCTATGTGTCACCCACAGAAGCCTTCATTCCTGAGCTTTACATTTCAGGCTAATTGGCCACTAAAGCCAATTAGGCTGTGGAGTGGTGAGGTTAGAATTGTGTTCTATTAAAAAAAAATTTCTGGTAGCATGTGGAGACCAGGTTACTTGTAAGTGACCATGGAACCAGAGAGCTCACATAGGGAGCTTTAAAGATGTACCCAGAGGTGTTTGAAATGTGGTGGCCTTAGTCTCAGCAGTGAGGGAGGAGATGTAGAGGGGGAGGGGCTGCAGAGACAGGCGGAAGGCAGAGTAGGCAGGAGCTGGGTGAGTCTCTGCGTGAAGACTCTCGAGAGAAAGGAATACACTAGGACCAAGCAAACTCTGAAGTTTGAGCAGATGGATATGTGCACTTTCCATTCATTGTGTGAAAAATGCATAAAAAGCACTCACTTTGAAGGAAAGGGCCCACCATCTTGGATTTTCCCTCTCTCCAGAATTCTGTCCTTGAAACTGTTCAATTTGTTGGTACCTTTTTTATTCCTTTAAACAGACTTTGATACATTCTGTACATAGTCAGAGAGTTGATCCAAAAGTCTCCCTACCATATACTCTAAGAGAAAGAGCCGAGTAGGGTATAAGAAAGCTGAAGTTGTCTCTGGAAGGATGTCTGAGTCAAGCATTTGACCAGGAAAGAGGTTTCATACAGTCCAGCTGAGAAGGAATGAAGGCTAGGTAGGACAACCATGAAATTAAAGAGAAGCGCTGTGGAAGACGAAGGCTGAGTAATTTCAAGAAGGAGGTAATTCAACCGTGTTCAATACTCTGGTGAAAACAGCTGCAATCAGGGCCCCAAATTCATTTTGGCAATTTGAAGATTATTTGTGACATTTGCAAGAGTCTGTAAGAGTGGTTCCAGTGAATTTTAGGTAGAAGATTGAATTTGACCTGATGAGTGGAGAGAAGAGGGAATGTGTGGAAGGCAAGGTTCCCAAGATGTGAAGAGGCCTGGGGCTGGGGGTTGGGTGTGTGTGTGGGGGGGTGAAAACCTAAATGTGTTCTCCTCTAAGGGGTCTGTTTGATTCTTTGTTAGAAAACAGTCATCCCCAGGAGTGAGGCATCTCAGAGACTTGAGTGTGTTCCCATTGAGGAAGACAGGAGCCAGAACTCATCAGTGGCATCAGAAAGGTAGAGAAGAAGCCAAAGGGCTTAGATGAGATTGGACACCATAGTTCAGGGAGGTTCATATCCATGAGCACCATGAAGGAGGTGGCATTGGATGGTGGGGTAGTGAAGAGGAACAGGGTCTATCCAGAGGCATAGAAAACTCAACTTACAAGTATTGGAGTTTGTGTCTTTCCTAACAAGACATTGGGAACGGGCAGTCAGGGATGTCCTGTAGCTGTTCTACGATGTCCCTCGGGATCCAGGTTCCTCTCTCTGTATCCCAAGAATGGCTTTTGTCTCTGGCTATAGAGTCATTGATGCATGTGTAGACATCTACCTGCATCCCAGGTAATGAGGAAAAAGAACATGCAAAAGGTGTTCTTGGATACCATGCTCCTTGTTCAGGAAGGGAAGTCCTCTCCAGGGACTTTTCCTTCACTGACCAGAACTGTAGCACATGACACCTTGCTTCTATGGAGGTGGGAGACCAAATGCTTAGTATTTCCATCCCACTGTTATTGTGAATTCTGATGCAACATTTAATAAATCCCAAGGTTCTGTTCAAACACAGCATGTCAAAGTCCACAAGTACTCTTACATTCTAGTGTTTTGCATTGTCAAACACATCTTACAGGACCAGAGATGTTGACAAACATCTCACAGCTTCAGTGATAAGCAAAATACAGAAGAGGCTAAGAAACTTGGGATCTGAAATCAGATTGCCTGGGTTTCAATCCTAGGTCTATTGTTTCCCAGCATGTAAGCAGAGCAAATTATTTGACTTCAATGTATATCCTGGTTCTCATTTTAAACTTGGAATAACATTAGTCATTACAAACTGGTAGTAGCAGTAGTGCCGCCTTTACAGAGTTGCTGTCAGGATGATATCAATCCGTCAGTGCTAAGTGCCAGCATCCAGAAAGTGCTGTGTAAATGCTGGCTGTTACTTCATTGGCAATATCACTCATTTGGGCCCCAAAGGATGTCACACCTCTTGCAGACCCTAAATGTGAGTAGTTGTCAACAGATTATTTTTTTAAATCAATGATCAGTTCATCTGGGGATTGTATGGAGGTATTGGAATGAAACAGTGACCTGTAGCACAGGTGGAGGAAGCACTCACCAGTGAAGGCAGTTTGGAGACGCAGACTGTCCCATGGCTATGGGGAAAATGTGCTGGGCAAGGGCCTGGAATTAGCCTTGGTCTTAAAGAGTTTGAACATCTCATCAGAGAAGACCGCTATTTGGCAGGATCCAAGAGAGATTAGAAATCAGGATATTTTGAGTTGAACCAGGCAGAGGCTGAGGGAAATGAGAAGTCAGTATTTTCTGGGGAAGTGTAGAGAGGGGGCCCTGGAAAGGAGAGGAATGGGTTGGAGTGGGGAAGAGTGAGGGCCAGGTTGGCTGAAAGGGCTCCTTCCTGTGTCCTTCCCCGTCCTCACTCTTGGTGACATTCGTATCCTCCCTCCTTCCTTCCCTCCTCCTTCCTTTTCTCTCCCTCTTCTCTCTCTCCCTAATCCCCCTCTCCTTTTTCTCTCTCCCTTCCTCTGTCTCTCTCTCATCCCCTCATTCTTTCTCCTCTGTTGGTTTCTAGCTTTTGAGTTGCAGATCTTTTTGAAGATATATTGAAAGTCCGCATTTTCTTTCCCAGAAAATGCAGATGTATTCATAAGCCCCAAGTGTGCCATTTTGCTTTTTTTTTTTTTTTTTTTTAAGTAATGGTTGTCAGACCTACGATGTCCATTTAAGGCATCTTTGGGTAAGCACCCCTAAAATGTCACTTGTCTGTTGTCAGCTTCTGTGGAGGAAGGGGGACTGGAGCACATAGACCGCTCCTTCCTTCCAAGCTCAGCGTGAGGACCAGGTGGTTGGCTGCTGCACCCGCAGGATGCTGGCATCTCCCAGGGTCCAGTTCCATGTGCTGAGTTAAAGCTTCTTAGAATCAGCCTACCTGCAAAGTAGCGCAGCTCTTCTGATCCTTGCTGCAGCTCCTTCTTGGTAGAAGCTGGTGTTGGCTGGGATTCCCCCAGGCCATATGGAAGCACTTCCCTATAATCATGTTTTGTGTGAAGGAAATGTAATAAATAGAGCCACGTCTTCCCCCCAGTGTGAATCACCAGGGCCTGCGGGGTTCACACAGCCCCTAGTCCTTTCCCTGCTTCCCTGGGACTCAGCCCATGGTGGAATGGAGCTGGAAAATGCTGCTGGCTCAGCCCATGCAGACTGCACATGGGACACTCTCCTGTCCCGCAGTGAGGCAGACACAAGGTGTCAGAGCCTAGAGCCAAAAATTTGCTTATGAGAAAAAGCAGAAATCAGTCCAGATAAAATACACACATTCCCTGTTGTAAGGGAGGAGGAGAAGGACTGCACAAGCCATCGGCACATGTAGATTTGGGTTTCAGAAGGAACCAGAGGCCTCTTAGGTCTTTAAGGGAGAAGAGTCTAATGAGGCCCAATAAAATGAAAGCTTCAGTGTTTAAATTAGCATTATTTTAGATGAAAAAAATCATAATTGCACACATGCATGGGGTACTAGGTGATGTTTTGAAATACTGCATGTATTCAGTGTGAGCTAATTCAATCAAGGTAGTTAACATAAGAACAGTAACAAAGAAGCCAACACTTTACTCTGCAGTCTTGACTTTAGGGATTGAGTTGTTTTTCTAGTTTTGCCCACATAACAGCACACACCTATACACCACTTAAATGAATCCATTTCATTATTTTGGGTTCTTTGTGCATTTTCTCATGATGGCAGCCGAGCCCATTGGCAGAGTGATTCTAAGGCCACACTGAACAGCAGTGTTTACTCAACTGTGGGCTTTGTACTGATAACCACATCCTTAGCATATTGTCCAGCTTTCTGTCTCTGGGATACAACACCTGAGACCCACAACTTCAAAGAGGAGAGGTTTAATTTGGCTCTTGGCTTCAGAGGACTGAGTCCATGGTCACCTGGCTCTGAGGTGGGACCATCATGGCGGAAGGGTGTGGAGCTGCCTAGCTCCCAGTGGCCATAAAGCAGAGCAGAGGGAAGGAGCCAGAGAGGGACAGGCAAGGAACTAGACATGGACCCTGAAAGTCCATGCCTCCAATACCCTTTCAGATGCAGCAAGACGTATACCTTACTAGCCTCGGAAAACAATCCCAAAGCCAGTCTAGTGGAACTCTCCCTTAACCACCACACTTGGTGTCCTGGGGCTCCTGACAGTATTTCCTTAAGCTGGAAGACCATGAGGCTACTTCACAGAGTAATTCTTTTGCTGTTCATTATATACAGTTTACTTCCCCTTTGGCTGTCACGTCCAACAATGACCTACAAATTTAACTTATTCTGTGAGAAAGGAACTTTGTATCTGACATAAAGGTTTGTTAATGTGGGGAAGGGGTAAGTTTTCATTCTTATCCCCTCACATCACGTCCCTTTGCCTCCCTGTTCATCTTTCTGGGCCAAGATTCTGACTGAAAATAAAATTCTTCCAGTGGAACTGCAGCTGGTAAAGGAAAATTCAAACCCCCAACCCGACACTTTCAATGAGATCTTTCTTTCCATTGAATTCAACAAGAGTGTGGTATGGAAGAAAGATCTTAGGACTGGAAATCAAGACTGGGTTATATTTCTTGTCATGCTCGTGTAGCACATTGCTGTCACACATTTTGCGTGTTCTCTAGACTTCTACATGGAGAGAAATGGCATGTCAACTTTCTTGAAAAGGAATGTCATAGGTTGTGTTTTCTTCGGAAAAGTAGACTCTGAAGCCCACTTCTTCTTGAATTGCCCTTACACACAGGGTAAAATGTGGTATGAACCTTCCCTAAGGTTTGTGTCATCTGGCCCATGTTGCTTTGCATGTAGGCTATATCATTTGTAGTCACTTACCAGTTATTCACTAGACTCCAGGCACACTGACTTTCTGTAAGATTCTAGAAACTAAGTGCTCTTTCCCCCATGAACCTTTGCACCAGCTCAACCTTGGGCCTGGAGGAACTTTCTTCTCTCAGATGTTAACTTGGGTGCCTTATATTCACTGAATCTGAAGTCCCATTGCCTCAGAGTTCAGATCCCTCAGATCTACCCTTCCCTCTTTCTCTTTGATGGTTGTTACTGTTTTGTAGTAATGGTGATTGACTCCAGGGCCTTTTTAAGTGAACTACATCCACAGACCTTTTTATTTTTTAGTTTGAGACAGTCTCAGTAAGTTGCTTGGGCTGGGCTCACAAATGTGATCTTCTTGCCTCAGCCTCCCAACAGAGAGATTTTCTTAGTCCAATCTACCCAAAGTAGATCCTTTTCTGTTTAATTTGTACTTAGCCTTTATTGAAAGAAGTAATTATTTCACTTACTTATTTACGTAACTTGCCACTTGCAGTAGTGAGGCTTTGCAAGAGCAGGCATTGTGTGTATTTGGTTGACTATTCAGTTTCCTGATGGTTGATAGAGTGCTAGGTGTGTCTGAGGAGCTCAGTCAGCGTTGAAGATGAGTGTGCACACTTTGCCAGAGACAGTGCTGCTTCCAATTCTGACTTCAGTGGGATTGAACAGAGTTGTAGGATAGCAATGGATAGGGAGCCCAGGATGTTATAATAACCTCACCATGGCCACTGATTATCTGGAACTTAGCAAGATGCTTCTCTTCTACTTTGGCCTTTTTGATCTATATAAGGAGGATGATTTCCAAGACTTTTCCCAGTTTTGTGAGTTTTATATCAGTAATTTATTTCTCTTCCTTTTTAAAAAAATAGATTTTGGGATCAAATGGAGGTTAGAGAACTAAGACTTATGATTTTCTATGAAGATACTTTCCGTGTTTTTTATGGAAAGGGTTGACAGAGATGGTGTAAAGGAGTCAGGACATTTTCTGGGTACCATAAAAGTACATTGGTGTGGATGAATCCCCTTATCTCCCATGCACCACTCTGTGGTTACTTCTGTACATGCCACTGTCACTGCACAGAGAGCTTTGTGCAGTCACTGTCCCCTCACTGGTCTCTTGCACATGACCTGGTATCTGATGCCTGGCATTCTCAGGAGAAGCGTGTTGGCGTGCACAGAAGTGAAGAGGCCATTTGGGTAGTGTCTCCATGGCAACAGTCCCTGAGGATACTGTGGAGGGAAAGCAGCCCACTTGGAGCCAAGACACATGGCAACTGGAGTCACCAGGAGCCCTGACATCCCCTAACCTGATGAGAACACTGCACTTGTTAGCAATGACAATTGTCAGGGCGGTGATTCTAACAGTGGCCTCCAGAGGCTGTGTGCTTCATCCTGGCAGGCATTAGGCAAAGGAATTATTTTTCATATACCATTTGATTTACTCCCACTGTAAACCTACCAGGTACATAGGATTCTAACCTCCCCATCTGACAGGTGGAGTAATGGGATCAGTGAAATGCAGCTCTTCTTTTAAGGCCTCACAAGTATGTGTCTGAGTTCTGCTGACTTTAGGGAACTTGTACTCAGCCACCCTCCTGAGCAGGGTAGGGGAATAAGCATCAGGTGCCATGTGTGGGATCTTGCATGATGCAGACAGGACAGAGGCAGCAGAAAATTGGAACCAGGCTCAGCTGGCTCAACGCTCCTTCTCCTTGGTTGTAACCCAGCATTCCTGTCAGGATCATCTGGAATGATGGCCCCACCTTCTAATCCTCAGATCCAACCCTAGAAGTTGGAGGAGTCCATCTGCCGAGTCACATGTTGCCAAACTCCATCGGTGATGGATACAAGCCCCTGAGTCGCATCTCTGCTTTCCAGCCTCTGCTGCTCCACCATACCATCAGAAGGCTTCGTTCTCACCAGGCTCTTGATTTCTTAGATGTAGCATACAAGACTGAAGAGAAGAGTGATGCTGCAGTGCTAGGGAGGCATCAGGACCCAAATTTGTTAGGTGAAGTTGTGTAATGCAACCCCCTCCACTGCATCTGCTTGGAGGTAGCTATGGAAACCAGCAGGACCCTGTACATCACTAGTTGGGTGCCAGTAGCAATGCTGTCTAATCCCTGCTTTTGGAAAGTTAAGATACTTTAGGCCAGGAAATAGCTCCAGCTTGCGAGCGCATGTTCCTGTGGATGCAGGGGCAGAGGACCAGGGCCATTCATGAGCAGAGCCAGCAATTGCAGACCCGCACGCTATAGCCTCGCTGTGGCTCAGGGCACACTGGAGGGAGGTCCTAGCTCAGCAGGGCGAGACAGAGGAATCAGCTTTTAACTGACAGCTGGTTGATCTCACCAGCTCAGGTCCTTGCTCTGTTCTTATTTTTTAAATTGCTCTTCAGTTGTTTTTATTTTCCATACTTTTTCTCAGTGGCACATTTTATTGACAGAGAGCAGTATAAAAATAACCCTCTGGCTGTGTAACTGTTGGCTTTTCCTCCTTTGTTTTCTTTTCTTTCTTTTTTTTTTTTTGCGGCACTGGGGATTGAACTCAGTACAGACCCTTGTGCTCCCCGGCCCCTCCTTCATTTTCTGTACTTCCCAAAGCACCCACAGAATGAGATGAGCTTGAAAAATCTGCTTTCCCTTGTTTCATAGTTGTCAGGTTTTGTTATGCACAGTGTGACAGAGGGACTTTGTTCAGTCTGAGCTGGTGACTGTGAGCCTTTTAGAGATTCCAGGGACTCAAGCACCTCACAGTGGCCTGGGTGTGGCTGATTTACCACCTCTGGTAACAGCCCCAAGTGGCTGTGGGCCTTGAGGACATTAACAAGCGCTCCTTCTGCAGTTGGCAAAATGCTTTCACTCCTTCATCTAATCTTTTTTTTTTTTTTTTTTTTTTGTGGAACCAGGGATTGAACTCAGACCCTTGCGCTTGCCGGCAAACACTTATTCTACTGAGCCATCTCCCCGGCCCCCCTTCATCTAATCTTAAAGGAAAACAAATTCTGTGTAATGTTTTCATATAGCTTAGTTGTTATTAGCATTAGCAATTATTCCAATACCATCATTCCTTTAAGAAAAAAAAAAAAAAAAAAAAGCAAACTCCTTTGTTCCTGGGGGTCAACTCTGTGTGTGTGTGTGTGTGTGTGTGTGTGTGTGTGTGTGTATCAAGATAACAGAAGGAGAAAATAAATGAGGAGTCACATGATAAATATTTGGCCAAAATTTGTATTCATTAAAAAAAAACCCAAAATCTCAATCAACTTTTAAAATATCCAAAACAAAACATAAAAAGCCAAGAATGGAAAAGCGAGAAAGTTGCCAAAGTGAGAACGACTGAAACATCCCGCTCTGTCTCCTTGGAATGTATGCAGTTAGGATAGCCTAGCTCTGTCTGGACCTCATATTGAAAATAAGCAATCTGTTGTACATCATGGTCCTTCCGGGCTGGAACTAATGTTGTATTGATTAGTTAATTCTGTGTGGCCAATCTGTTTCCTGTGTATCTTGCTACTTAGCAAAGCCACCTTCTGCTTCAGGAAGTGAGAGACAGACAAAGGGCGAGGGAACAGCTGGATTCCCACACTCATGCGTGGGAGGAAAAGTGAAGAGAAACACATTTAGTCTTAGGTCAGGGCAGTGACTGCAAAATCACACAAGGGAAACCGTGGGATGTGTGACTTTGAGTTTACCCGGGAGAGCTTGGTGTCATTGTAGAAGAGTTAATGGTGAAGATTTGGATTCAAATCTGGCCTTCCTGCTCAGGACTTCTGTGATGTTGGGGAAGTCATTTGCTATGGCAAAACTTCAGTTTGCTTAACTGTAGAAATGTTTTTTTTTTTTTTTTTATTAGAATGAATGAAGTAATGTATCTCAAGTTATTTCAGAGCTCTCCTCTGAACACAGTAATTACTCAACATAGTTTTAATGCTAACTTAAGCTTGCCCAACCCTGAATGGGTTATGAATTCTTTTCTCAGCCGTTGGCAGTATTACTCATAGAACATGCACAGTGCCGTTTGGAAATCATATTCTTATCGTCATCCTTTTACAGGTGTGACTGACGCAGGGGAGGTAAGCAGTTTGCCTGAGGTCACAGAGCCATCAGAGGTGACAGTGACACAATTCCAAACTGATTCCTGATTCCTGATCTGCCCCTGCTCTGCCTTGCCTCTCCCAGTAGTGTGTACACTGAAAACCACGCAGATGATATTGAACAGGCGCTCACAACAAGCTCTGGAAGATGGCGCAGTGAATAGCGCAATCAAAAATCCCATTTGCCACATTTCAGTGACATTTTGGGTTAACTAGATAATCAGTAATTCAGCAGGAATCAGGCGTGACCACTACCAATGCCGACAAGTGGAGGTATTTCCAGACATAGGCTTCCTGTCCTAAATGCCGTAGGATGGAACAGAGAAGCCTCTGCTTAAACTGACAGGTTTCAAAAGTTGGATACCGCACCAGAGAATAAAAAGTTTCAAAGCAGCCTCAGGACAAGACTAACCTGGAAGCATTCTCCAGTGCTGTTGAGCCTCTCAGCTCTAGTTCTAGCTTTGCACCCAGGGGAGGTGTCCCAGGAGGACATCCCCCTGGAGAGAGCTGGGATAGCTCAGACAATTGTACTACTAATTTTTGTTGAAAGGAACAGTGGTTACATTGTGGGATCAGTTTACATGCTTATATCTCATAATCTGAGCAACTGCTTTGAAGATAACAATATACAATACATTCACCATCATTAATTTCCTATCAAAAAAAAAATGCAAGCAAGCATGGATGACAGAATTTACCTCCAAACTAGCATTGTAGGCAAAAGGAGATGAATATTGTCTATTCATTTATAATCAAACTATAGCCCAAAAATA
This sequence comes from Octodon degus, assembly GCF_000260255.1. NCBI lineage: Eukaryota > Metazoa > Chordata > Mammalia > Rodentia > Octodontidae > Octodon > Octodon degus. Next base: position 22,102,616 of record NW_004524578.1, read on the forward strand.
TGTGAACTGATATTACATGCGCCTATCTGTCTATCTTTCAATCAATTATCTGTTTATCCCTAGTGTTTTTGTTTTTATTTTTTACTTTTTAGGGAAGGATCTACGAGGTGTTCAGGGTCTCACTACTAGATCGGACTTATAGTGATCCACCTGTTTGCAGCCTCCCAAGAGCTGCGATTACAGTCATGCGCCATCATGCCCAGTCTCAATCGCTGTCTCAGCGCACCCCAGCAGCAGGGCTGGCATGGCAGGTCTGGGGATCGAACCCCTGACCCCTGTGCCTGCTTGCAGTTGCTTTAATCTGCTGAGTTATTTGGCTGGTCCTTATCCCTAGTGTTTTGATTTGGATCTTATGTGTCCCCTAAAAGCCCATTGCTAAAGGCTTGACCTCCAGCCTAGGGTGCTTTTGTGGGGTGGTGGAATACTTTGATTTTGAGCCCCATTGCATGCAGTTGGGTTGCTGTGGCAAGCCGTTGGGGGAACACTGGGGCTTCAGGCCTCTTTCCATGTCACTTTGCTTCCTGACTGCCAGAGTGTGGGAAGCGTTGCTCTACCCTGCTCCCCTGCCATGATGTTCTGCCTTAATGTGGGCCCAAAAGGCTAGAACCAAGTGACCATGGACTGAATCCTTGAAAATCATGAGCCAAAATAATTCTTTGCTCCTTATGTATTGGCTTCCTAAGGTATTTTCACACAATGAGAGAGAGAGAGCAAGCATACTAATACTCTTAGGTGAGTAAGGAGAAATTAAAAGAGGAAAAAGCACTGCAGAAGACTTGAAAATACCTAGTGCAGCATCGTCCATTGGTAGGCATAGGCCAAGCATTGCATGTTAAAGGAGTGAAGATACTTTCTTTTCAATCATTCATGGATCGTTTACAAAAACTGATTTTTCATTAGACTCCAAAGGGGATTGCAGTAAAATTCCCAATAAAATTAGACATCACCCGAAGAGGCCGCACCCTGCAGCTGCACTATGCGTTCCCCGCTCCTTCCCGCGAAGACACAGCATCTGCTTCCTTTCCAAGGCTAACTAATCCCCCCATCTGTGTTCTGGGCCCCAGCCCCACTGCTTCCTCAGAAATCTCACCCCACCCATCCACTCCTCTCCTCTCCCTCCTCTATCTTCTGTCTCTTCTTTTCCCATCAGGGATAAGTATGATCATGTCCATTCCATTTGAAATAAAAGTATAATAAAAATATGTGCAATGTACACTGTCTATGCTGATATGCATATAGATAGATGCGTTAGTGTATGTGTATGTATGTAAAGGGTACATAACTTTAATATATAAAACTTATATTTTTTAAACATACCATCTCGCCAGGTCTCCAGCTCCAACCCTAATCTTTCACTTACTCTTTACTGCCAGGTTATAGAAAACCTCTTCCTATTTTCTGCCTCCACTTTTTCATCATCATTTTATCCCTCAAACTGTAGACTCCTTTGAAATATTTATAAAGCTTACTATTTAGCTTTCTGTAGCTGTGACAAATTACGTGAGAAAATCGACCTAAAGGCAGAGATTGATTTTGGTTCACAGTTCTGGAGGGCCCAGTCCATGATCACGTGGCCTCATGATTTCTGGACCTGTGGTGAGGCTGAACATCCTGGTTGGGGATGTGGTGGAACAACCTGGCTTCCTTCATGGTAGTGGGAAGCAGACAGAGGAAGAGGAAGGGGCTGGGGACAAAATATACTCTCCATGGCTCCTCCAACAGCAAGCTGCGCCTCCTACAGTTTCCCCACCTTCCAATAGCTCATGTTGCTATGAATCTGCCAACAGGTCAACCCAGTGATGAAGCCAGAGCCCTCAGAGCCTAGTTACTCTTTCTGCATGGGGACTGAGCTTTGGGGGGCACTTTTCAGACCCCAACTGTAGCACTTAGCAACACTTCTTTACTGTTCCCAAACAAAGGCACTTCTAAGCCATCCCAGGTGGAGCATTCAGTGCCTCCCTTGACTCCTTCCTCTCCTGCTCACCAGGTCCCACTTCATCGCTGGTCAGAGCTAGAATGTGCCCTTCCCTAGAGGACTGTAGGAGATGTGGATGTGGTTGTGACCGAGCATCAGACCTGCCTTTCTGCCCTGTGTCACCCTGATTCTCCTTTCCCTATATACTGTGTGCGGGTCAAGCATGTCCCATAACCCAATAGCAAAGCAAGCTGATCAACAGATCCTTGGCTCTCTAACCTCTAGGTCAGGCCTTCACATGGGCAGGAATCTGCATTTGAACATATTTAACATTTCAAAGTGATTCAGATACATGAAAACAGTTAGGGAGGCACTGTCCTGTAACAGTATCACAGATCCTGAGATAGCTGTTTCAGACTTTTCTCAGGATTACAGAAACAGAAGCAATTTCTGGCCAAGGAGAAGGCATTTAAAACTGTATAGTGGAGCTTACCTTCCTCCTGAGAGCACTAAATCTTTTAGAGTTACCCCCTGGTAGATGCCTCCCCCACCCCATTCCCAGCCTAACCTATATACCCATAGTATAATTTCTGTCTGTTGAGGGTGATAGATTGGCTGCTGGAATCTATCACCTACTCAGCAGGACATTCTCCCCAAGTTTGAGCTATTTTGGCTTAAATAAATTGCAAGGAGTTTTGTTTTACAAAGTTTTAGTTGTATGTAATTGTTGGTGGGATGCACACACAAACATGTGTGTGTGTGTGTGTGTGTGTGTGTATACACAGCCTAAATGTTCTCAATGATGCTAGTGTCTAAATTCACAGATTTTTCAAGAGAGTTATAAGCTCAATCAATTTACCCAAATAAGTTTTCTTGAGCTCAAAAAAACTTTCTGTATGCACACATGTTGTGTGCGTATGTATGTATATATGCATGTATGTATATATGTGTATGTTCATTTAAAACTACGTGTATGTGTGTATGTAATTTTAAAACTTTCTGTTACAAAAATATGCTATGTTATAAAAATTTGAGAATATCTAGTCAAAGAAAAAGGAACCGATACATATGCTATGCAGTTAGTCATACTGCCAAGGTACTGTACCTGTCATCATATTAGTGTGTGACCCTCTGGAGTAGGGGTGTAAAGCTGTGTGTAATATTTATTAAAAATCTATATTATAAAATCAGCAGACTTTTATAAAAATTTCAAAGGCCACAAATGTGGAAAGAAAAGTTATTCTATCAGCCGTGAAGTCAACCAGTTCTACTATTGAGAGTTAGAGATATTAATACTAGCTTGTATTGCAGCTTTTACTATGAGAGAGAGAGAGAGAGAGAGAGAGAGAGAGAGAGAGAGAGAGAGAGAGAGAGAGAATGTTCTATACAAACACACACGCATATATGCTTTGGGG
>NW_004524578.1:22106610-22139182 GCF_000260255.1 Octodon degus
TTCCACTTGCCAGGCAGGTGCTTATGCCACTGAGCTATCTTCTCAGCCCAATCCTTTTAATTTTATATCACTAGAGAGAGACTGAATATGTTCTTTTTGAAGAATAGGCCCATTTTTAAAAGTGCATTTTAAGGGTCTATCTTTTTCCTTGCTATTGTAAATGGAATATTTTCTCCAAACTATTTTCTAACCATTGCTATTTCTGATGGGTATTGAATTTTGAATATTGATTTCATTTTGTTTTCTATGGTTTGACTAACCTCCTGAAAAATTTTACATCAAGTGGTGATAGCTGGTGCCATAACTTATCTGCAATTAACTAGCAATGTTTCTCATTAAGCATGAGTCATGATACTGCCATTTATAAATCATGCTGTAAATATTTTTTATTACATATAGTTTTATCAGTAATAACTAATTTTTCCAAATGCTAAAAACTTTTCAAGTGTTATCTTTTTTCTTTTTTAATGTAATTTTCTTTTATTTGGAAAAGTAAGAACAAAAACAAGAAAAACAAAACCAAACAGAAACAAGATAACATACAACAATATATATGTTACAGATTTTCAAAACAAGAATAGGTGATTAACAATGCCTGATATATTATTTATCTTTATCATCAAATCTGTTGTTCAGATTAACAGGTATAGTTATGTAAGATTGGACATATGATTGAATATTACTGCATGCTTTCAAAAAATATTAAATTTTTGTTTTTGTCTTTTCTTTGATTACCTTTTTCTAAAAATATTTTAAAGAGAACATACTAATAATTGATATGACATTAGAAATGGTATACATTTAGAAGACCATGATGACAGGTATGTAAAGCACGGATGTTGTATTGCATTTTGCTGTCCTCAATGTAGTTGCTTAGTTCGCAGATATTAGCATACAGAGTTAGTCAAGGTGAGGATTCTACGTATTCACTGCTGTTTTCAAAAAAACTGATGGAAATTCTTAGTATAATCACCTCAGCCTTCTTGATTACATACTTGCATGATTTCCCCCTACCTTTTTTCCTGTCTCTCCTCTTTGTTGTTTAATCCTTAAATTCTGTTTCTTTCTGTTTAATTGTATCTGTTATTGTAATAATTTTTCTATGTTGGTCTATTAATATGGTAAAGTATATTGATAAAATTTCTATTTTTTTGTTTTTGTTTTTTGAGACAAGGTTTTACTACGCAGTTCAGGTTAGTCTTGATCTTACTGTGTAGCCCAGACTGGCCTCAAATTCACAGTGATCCTCCTGCCTCAGCTTCCTGAGAGCTGGAATTACAGGTGTGTGCTGCCACCAGGCCTGGCAAAGTTCCTAATTTTGAACCACACTAGCAAGGATAGAGTCCTTTTGGATTCTAGGCTACGATTACCCACTAGATTCTCTTTTCAGATGTTTTACTTATGCATTTGATATCAAATAGATTTTAGTGACACTGGAATGTGTTATTCCATCAAATTGTATTGGGAAAAATTTCAAACATTTATAGAAATCAAAAAAACAACATAACTGAATACTGTATATGTTCTAACTAGAATTTGTAATTACCTACCTTTTGCTACATTTGAGATATCTATCTATCTATCTATCTATCTATCTATCTATCTATCTATAATTTTTCTACTCATCCTCCAACTAGCTAGCTGCATGTATTGAAAGTGAGTTACAGATGTCACAATACTTGCTTGCCTCAAAATACTAAAATTAAGGATCTTATTATTTATTTATTTATTTATTTGCGGAACCAGGGATTGAACTCAGGCCCTTGTGCTTGCCAGGGAAGTGCTTATTCCACTGAGCCACCTCCTCAGCCCCAAGGATCTTATTTATGACACCACCTCAGTACTACTTCTATAATTACAGTTTCTAAATAGTATCTAGTATCTAACCCATATTCAAATTTTGTACAGTTTCAAGAACATCTTTTGTAGTTATTTTGCCTCTTGAATTGGTCAAGTTTCACTCACAGCATTTAGTTTTAATTCCTGCAAACTCATCAGTAAGGTCTGAGATCTGGTAGAATTGGATTGGACATTATTGGCAGGAACATGTCCAAGTGGTACTGCATGCTCTAGGGGGCATTACATCAGGAAGACCGTGATGTTAGCTTGGCTTGGTATTAGTAATGGTAGGTTTGACCTCTTGTGTGTTTTACGGTATAATCCAGGCTTCCTTGTAAGAAGTCTTTGAGCCGGACCTTGACAAGGTGTAGAAACCCTGTTTTGCATTGGTCTTTCATGCCATCTCTTGAGCATGCTTGATGAACCTGGCTTGAAGGAGCCCTCACACTGTGGGCCGCAAGAGATGGTTTCACAACAGTGATTTTCTAAGTTACATATACTTTTGTATTAAAAAAAAAAAAAAAAAGACTGCTTCTTTCTTTCATTTTCCTCTCTGTACTTGGGAATTTTTATTTTTTGAATATTTTATAATATGAGACAATATTTTTTAGAGGAGAGGTTTCAAAATTCCAAAATATAGAGAGTGGGAACATTTTGACTCTTTAATTCAACTGAATTTTAAATACTGCCTTGGTTTGTAGAACAAGATGTCCCAGCCTCCCCTAGGAATTTTCACTGCCCTGGACCTAGAATGTTCTGTTTCTCACCCTACCCATGGCTGGCTGGGTCTTCTCACTGGTGTGTGAGTGTCGGGGAGCATGTCAACATGCAGCCAAATAATGGACGACCCTGTATTAGCCTTTATTTCCTGTGTGCAGAGCTCCCAAGTTAATCAGAGGTGAGAGTTTGGGTGCTCTCTGAGCGTGCACACTGCCCTAGGCATTCATGTGGCCTTCTAGATTCCCGGGAACATGTTGGCGCTCTTCAGAACCGCCTGTGGACATCTCATTCCCAGGTTTTCCTGTCAAACTTTTTGGTTGGCTTATTGTTTTCTCCAACTGTTATCCATTACCTCATGCAGCCTCAACATCCAAAAACTACCTCTGATTGTTTTGGTCAAGTTCCCCGAGGGAAAGGCAGTTTGCACTGGGCAAGCTCACAGTTAGGTAAAATAAAGGCAGCTTTGTGCGTGAGGCCTTCCAGGGAACTACACAGGTCCAATAACGACAGCTGGGAATTGGGCTCCGGAGGAACTCCACACCCATTCCAGCTCCTGCAGAGTCTGGCAGGCGGCTGGCTTTCACTGGGATGATAGGCTCTTGTTTTTCAGGTTTCTATGGAGGAGGAGCCTGGGGGAGACAGGAATAAACAAGTTAATATGCTCCTAAACTCACTGCTCTTCTTGTGTATTTTTCTTGCATAATTGCTGCCCAGACTGTAGCAAGCTTTTGATGAATTTCCAGTTTTGAAAGTGTTGATGCTGACAATTTTTGCAAGTGTTTTCTTGCCTTTATGGAGGAGGTTTTGTGTGTGTGTGTGTGTGTGTGTGTGTGTGTGTGTGTGTGATGGTACATCCCCTTTCTGGACATTTTTCATCTGGAAAAACAGAAATTCTGTGCTTACTAAATAATACTACTTGTTTCCCTCTCCCCAATCCTCTGGTGACCACAATGTTACTTTCTGTTACTAAGAATGTGGCTTTTCCAGGTGCCTCATGTAAGTGGACTCATACTACATTTATCCTTTTGAGCCCATCTTGTTTCGTGTAGCATACTGTCTTCATGATGAATCCATGGTGCAGCATGTGGCAGAATTCCTTCCTGTGTGTGGCTGAATAGCATTCAGTTGTAGGTATATACTTTGTGATATTTAGCATTCCTGTGTGGATGGATGGACACTTGGATGGCTTCCACATTTTGCTTATTATAAGTAATGTGCCTATAAACATGGAAAAGATAGATATATATATACCATAGCAGGCATTACAGCTTTGTATCGATATTTTTATTTATTGCACAGCGTCCCTTACTATGGATATATAACACTTCTTTATTTGACCTATTCCATACTGATGGATCTTTTAATAGACTTCATTATTCTCTTTGATGGGTATATATTTAAAACAAAGAAACAGATTTGGAAAAGACCTTCATCCCAGTGTTAAAACGGGTGATCTCTGGGGAAGTAAGATTAGAAATAGTTTTTGTTTTTTAGTTTATCTGCATTGTCTAATATTCAGTATGCAACATGTATTAAAAACGAATCAGTAAATACATTGATATCCTTTGTTTCATCTTTTTCCCTTTGGAGAGTCTGTCCAAAAGCTTGTTCTCTATGAGTGAAATGAAAACACAGCCGCTACTTGAAGTGATTCTCCTCACTGCTAACAGTCCAGTGTCAGCAGCAGAGCCATTGGGCACGGTGCCTGTGTTGAGTTTAGATGATCATCAGAGCATAAAGGTTATTACTGTAACATGTGCCCAGTGACAGAGTATCCACGAAGACCCGGATTTCCAGCAATTGGTTACCTCTAGTCCAGGGATCACTGGGCTGCTCTGTGGAGGACACAGAGTGTATGTTAGGCTTTGAAAGCCACGAGGCACGTGCAGCGACTGTGCAGGGTGGCCTTCGTGGGGCAGAAGCAGCTATAAACAAATGGATATAATCGTGTTTGGCTCTGCATATGGCACACTGATGAGGCCTGGGGACCGCAGGTAGGTGGGGTGATAGGCCCAGGCGTTTAGTCAAACTCTCCTTTGATGTTATTCAAAAAAGGTATTTAAATGGAAGCACAGGAGCAGTATTTACGTGCCTTACACAACTGGAAATGAAATGTAGGTAAGAACCTTCCAGACATGTCCCAGAACCGGCTGGCTTGCTCATTTTCTGCTTTCAATGCGCGATTTTTACTGTTTGTCTTGTGTTCTTTACTAGAAGAAGAAAATGTGATTGCCGTTCCTCTGGGAAGTCGAAGTGTGAGAATCACAGTGAAAGGCCCTGCTCATCTCTGTGAGTAGCGTTCCATCTTCAGCAACTTTTATTTCTTAAGTTTGTTTGGAAAAAGGAAAAAAAAAAAAAAAAACGTAATGGAAAAAGGAAAAAACAAAACAAAACAACAAAAAAAAACCTAACAGAAAGTCTTACCCCCAGTTGATGGCAGGTAAATAAACATGGATCTTAGCGACTTTGCTTATTATTCTGGACTAGTCTGCATGGCTAGGAAATTGTCAATCTACTCATTTTTTCTGCTCTCATGCCCCAGTGGAAAATGTACTGGTTTGAGATCCATCGCTTCATGGGAGAGGAAATCAAGTTGTATGTGAAATAAAAGGAAGAGTACAGAAGGCTGCAGGCAGTTTTTGGAAATTTCAGCAGTTTGCAACAGTGGTATTTCTTTGGCAAAGCCAAATTATATCTTCTGTGGATTAGTTTTTCCAGTCTTTTAGAAGGAACGGCAAAACCTAGAGGTTTTTTCCCTGTCTCCCAAGGTGTCCTTGGAGCCCCAGGCAGGACTTTCTTGGTTGTATTAAGAAGAAAGCAAGTCTCTGCCTACCTGGTCCAGCCTTGGTGTTTACGGAGTTCCGTCAACTCAGCAAAGAAAGTGTGAAGCTTTACTCTGACTCCTGTAAAGCACGCGATTGGTGTCCACTGAATCAAAGTGTGGTGCATTGTCCCCTTTCCCTGGGGTATTATCTTTTGATATTTAAATCATAAGAATTTGTTAAAATCAGAAGAATCTCACATTTTGGTTGCACATGTCTGGTGCGCTGTGAGAAAAGTTGATAATGAAATTTTTAAAGAAGAACGTTTAAGGTCACTATCACATTGAAAAAAAAATAAAGAAATTTGGTTGTACAATGTGATCCAAATTAGAGATGGAAGAGAATATGTTTGTGACAATGAAAATGAGCAATTATTTAAAAGCCCTGTCTGGTCCTTAACTTTATGTGAATTATACCTAAAAGGGTAATGGAATTTTTGGACATAATTTTTGAGGTTCTTTTTGAGACGGGGTCTCAATGTGTAGTCCAGGATGACCTTGAACTCACTGGATAGCCCTGGGTGGCCTCAAACTCACAGCGATCCTCCTGCCTCAGCCTCCTAAGTGCTGGGATTACAGGCCTGCACCACCATGCTCAGCTGACCATGATTATTAAAATGTTTCTAGCCATGTAATTATTTTTTTACTCAAGGCTTTCTCTGTAATGAAACATCAACACTTTTTTTCTATTAATGGTTTGAAAACCTACATCTTTTGATGAGTTTCCTCTTCCTTATAAATGTAAATTGATTTTCAGTGACCAAATCATTCAGATTCAAACTGTTTAATAATTTCAGTAATAGTCTTGTGAAATACCATTTGGGTTAAAAAATACAAAATGCTGAATATTCACAGTAGCATTGCTGATACTAAACATCAAGTGGAAACAACCCAAATGCCCCTCAACTATTCAATGAATAAGTGAAATATTCAATATGTGGAATATTATTTGGCTATGAAAAGGGATGAAGTATGGATATTATGCTACCACATGGCAATCCTTGAAAACATTATGCTTAAATGAAAGGAGCCAATCACAAAAAGTTATGCATCATATGATTCCATTAGTCTACAATATCCAAAACATGTAAAGCTACAGAGATGGGAAGTAGCTGGGTAATTGCCTGAGTTGCTGTGGGATTTCTTTTGGTGGTGACAAAAATATTCTAAATTATATATTTTAAATAGCCAAGGGTGGGCCTGGGACGTAGCTCAGCATTACAGCACTTGTCTAGCATGTGAAAGGCCCTGAAAGGCCCCTGCACACATGTATACACACACACACACACACACACACACACACCCCTACATGTGTTCAGACTGTGCATATACGTACAACTTGTGGCATGTGAGTGATATATAAAATGTTTGAAGCATTTTAGAATGCAGTGACTGGGCCTGATATTTTCATGTGACTAAAGGTAATACTTCAAATTTCAGCTTCAAAAATCATTTTTAAGTCATAAAAACATAGTAAGCAAACAGGAAACAGACAACTGTGTGGAAGCGAATACCACAACATGAAGTTCACGTGTGTGGCTGTGTGCGACACGCTAGATGCTACTTTATGTCCCAGACTCGGGCGCCTTTCCAAGAGCAGGGCTCAGCTGTGTCCCCATTTCTCCAGAAGAGACAGACAAGTTGCTCGGAACATTTCTCCCTCCCAACAGTTTCCCAAGTGGCTCCGCCACTGTTCCCGAAACTTTTCCTTCTCTAGCGGTAAACGGAATTGGCTTCATCTGCAAAGGATTGAGTTTACATTTCTGAATATCTAGATAAAGAAGAGGCTTTATTTTCTTAATTTATCCAATCATATTTGCAGTTTTATTTGTAAAAATGATGTGCTTCTGAAATCAAGCTGATTTTGCAGTAATCAGTCTTTTAGGATCCATATTAACTACAACACTCTAGAGAACTCATTATTCCGAAGTGAGTATACCTGGGGACGTTAATCCCAGCCTCTTTGTTGTGGAATGAAATTTAATGACAGGACATCCAACTAACATTCTTCTCATGGCAATTAATTAATTAATTTATTTATTTATTTATTTTTCAAAACTGGGGATTGAACTCAGGCTCTTGCGCTCGCCAGGCAAACGCTTATTCTACTGAGCCATCTCCCCAGCCTCTTATTTGTCTTTTTGAGACAGGGTCTTAGTATGAAGTTCAGGCTGGACTTGAGCTCACTTTGTAGCCCAGGATGGCCTGCAAATCAAAGCAATCTTCCTGCCTCGGCCTCCCAAGTGCTGGGATTACAGGTGTGCACCACCACAGCCAGATCTTACAGCAGTCTAGATGCTGAATATCTAGTCCTGATCCATGCCTGGCCACATTATGCAGGAAGCACTGACCCAAAATTTTCCAGCAACACGCCCCTTCAAAAATGAAATCAGTAAAAGGACTTCTGTAAAGGAAATATTATTGCAGCAAAACTTCAGCACTGGATATGTTTGACTAGCAATAAAATTTAGGACCCAAGATGCCATATACCACATTGTAGTATCTCAAAATATAAAAAAATATAGAGCTGTCCTAGATGTAAAAATTTAATGTGTTTATAACTATATTCATTGTTTTAAGCTCTTGCCACACATTTACCTAACTGTGTTTTTATGGCTTTCAGAATTTAAGGAGATCCCCTGGCAATGGTTACAAAACTCTGCCTTTAAAAAAATATATATATATGTATTTGGTAAAGGGTCTTGCCATACAGCTCAGACTTGTAGTGATCCTCCTGTTTTAGCCTCCCCAGAGCTGGGATTACAGGCATGCACCACCATGCGCAGTTTCCATGGCTCAGCACAGGGCTGGCACAGCATGCAGTACCAGGGTTCAAACCTGGATCCTTGCACTTGCCAGGCAGGCACTTAAGACTGCTAAGCTATCTCTCTGGCCCTTTGCCCCTTTTGAAAGAAGTTCCCATTGATAACTTCTCAAGTGCAAGCTCTTCCACCAGAAGTTACTGGAGGCATTCATTACTTATTTAACCATTCTACCTTTTAAAAAATAAGAATAGATTAAAATATTTAAAGGCATCATTGCAGCCTTGAAGATCTGAGGAGAGAAGGCCCTGACTGCTGAGTCAGTTTTGTTACTCCTCAGGCTTCACTCTCCTGCCGCCCTTCAATCTCCCCCACTCAGTGTAAGCCCAGCAGCAGTCAGGGGCTGGTGGATAGCAGGAGAGACTCCTGGCCCGCTCCTTGGTAGTGGTGGGGAGCTTCCAGGCTTCCTGGGGTCTCCCAGGCTTCAGCCACCTCGCTGTGGAAGCCAGAGGCTCAGTGCAGGTACTGAGCAGGGACCAGGGAGGAGCCCGTGTGTGCAGATTGGCCTGAGTCACACTCAGGATAGCAGACAGAGGGGAATGAAAACTTCACATGATTTTTCACTCCGTAAGTCACATGATGGTCAGACTTCTTAGAGACGTTCTACCATCATGTGACTTATGGAGTGAAAAACCAGGGGCTCTGTTTCTGTCATTTAAGAGGCGTGGGTCCTGGGAAGAAGCAATTTGTCTCCAGTGTAAAGGGCAGCCTTTGAAGAGCTGTGTCGGCCTCGGCCTCCCTGTGGTCCGACAGGGTGGTCTTGCGGCGCCAGGGTCACGCTTGCAGGCAGGCAGGAGCGCCTTCCTCAGGTTGCCCTGCGTTCGCTCCCACCTCCTTTGGCCTCAGCTCCTCGCTCTCACAGCTGAGGCGGGAGCACCCGCTTTCCACCTCCTGGATGGGCAGTTGTGTTGCTCTCCAGAGATCTGGAGGCCTTTTGAAAACCTGGGGCAGAGTGATATTTTATAATAAGCAAATAGTTCCCTGATAAAGACGTGTGGGATGGGAAGCTTGAAAATTGTCTTCTCTATTTCTATTTTTATACCCTTATCACTGAAAAACCATATTTTCTGTGAAGGAAGAAGACATTTTTACTTATTTTTATTAACTTTTTGCTACATTATAGTTACATCCATTTTGGGAAGCTGGTACGTATTGTTAGCACATCCTGGCCTTTTTCAGTCCCTTTTTCTATGCTTCCCTATTCTCCCTTCTTCCTCTTCCTCATCTCCAAAATCTGTCTACATGCTATTTTATCACCTTTCTTTCTTTCTTTCTTTCACTCTTCATTTGTGTTTTAGGTCCCTCATGTCATGTAAGAGAAACCCTGCGTTATTTCACTTTCTGTGTCTGACTTGCTTCACTTAACGTTGTGTTCTCAAGACCTTCATTTTCTTGCAAATGACAATTTCATTCTTTATGGCTGAGTAAAGAATCGTGTGTGTGCACTACATTTTCTCCATCCATCCATCCATAAGTGGGCACACAGGCCATTGGCAGAGCCCAGTTATTGTGGATTGTGCTACTTTAACATGGATACGCATGACCCACTGTAGTATGCCGCCTTTAATTCTTTCAGGAATATACCTAGTGCGGTGAAATGGAATTTATACTTTTAGTTTTTTGAGAAATCTCCACACACAATTGCATAGTTGTTTTAGTAGTCTATGGTCTCACTAACACTCCAGACATCTCCTTTCCCCCACATCCTGCCTTCCATTTGCTATTTTTATGTGTCTTTTTTATTTATTTTAATTTTTTGTATTTAGCACAAGGTCTACAGGGTCTCACTACATAGGTCGGACTTGTAGTGATCCAGCTATGTTCAGCCTCCCAAAAGCTGGGATTACAGGCGGGCACCACTGCGCCCAGTCTCAATGCGCCCCAGGTTGGGACCCGCACAGCAAGGCAGAATCAAACCCTGGCCACTGGGTCTGCCTAAGCAGGAGGTTTAATCACTGAGCTATTTGGCCGGCCCCCCCTTTTATTTTTTTTGTACCAGGGATTGAACTCAGGACCTTGAGCTTGCCAAACAAGTGCTTATCCTACTGAGCCATCTCCCCATCTGTGTTCTTGATGAAAGCCACTCTGACTAGCTTGCGATGGGATCTCAGAGTTGTTTTCATTTGTGTTTCTCTAACAGCCAAAGATGCTGAACATTTTCTTCATGTTCTTACTGGCCATTTGCACTTCTTCAGAATCTTAGCGCTGCAAGAGTGCAGGGGCTTGCCAATTAAAATAAACAAAGCAAACTAATAGAAACACTGGCATTTGGTTAGGAGATGGATGTTGCAGCAGCAGATCTTCCTTCTCCCCCGGGTCATCTTCCCAGATTCCTATACCCCTGCTCCCACCCTGCATCCCAGTGAAACTTGGAAAGCTGTGTTCCAGAAAGTAAGAGCAGTGGTTAAGCAATCATACCCTGCCCCCCGCAGCTGTGGAGTCCATCCAACACCACTTGAACTGAATCACGTCGTTCTGGGCCACATCTCGGTCTAGCATCTTGGTGTCTCACAGGCTTCCAGGGGGATGGCGTATGTCTGGTTTCATTCTGCTTTGATACCGCATTGCTCCAGTGTCCATTACTTTTCTCCTTTCCTTTATCGACCTAGCTCTTCCAGTGTGGCGCTTGTTTGCTGTCTCTTATTCCCAATCTCGCCTCTCACTGACAACACACTTTATAACACTCAGTTTTATATCTTTATTGGAACTAGGAAATGAATATAATCTTGCACTTTCCAAAAATCTGCGGTTGTGGAGAGCAGGGCCAAAGTGGTTGGGGTTTTGTGTGCCTGAGCGTAGCCAGCATTATTTTTTGACCACTAATGACTCCTCCAGATCAAGGAGCTCATAGCCAGTGCTGAAATGTTCCCAGCCAAGTTCTTAGCCTGCCTATCAGGGATAATCAAGGATGTCTTCTGGTGCTTGGGATGCAGTCTGTCTGGTGCACGTGGATTCCCGCACCTGCACCGTGGCAGAGAGAAAAATCCAGTAAATGGAAAGATCCAGAGCCCAGCAGCCTGTGTGGCAGAGCTCCCAGTAGCCCATGGATCAGAGGTCCCAGAAGCCCACGGGGCAGAGCTCCCAGCAGCCCACAGGGCAGAGCTCCCAGCAGCCCATGGGTCAGAGCTCCCCATTCTGGTCCATCTTGCTTTCGTCAGCTCTCCATATTTAAGTTTGAAGCTGAATGGGATTTTGAGTCTGTGGTGTTCTTTTCTCAAGGCTGCAGCAGCTGCACGAAATGGAGTGCAGGTTTCATAGCAGAGCTGGACACAGGAACCATCTGCTGTCTTGATTTTAGATCAGAACAGTGACAACCTGAGGCAGCCAGTTAGAGGAAATCTGGGGCCAGAAACACAGGTGCCCCAGCACCCAGCTATGAATGTCCTCATTGCTTCATTCAGCCTGGGGCCAGTTCTATTAAGTACTGTGTCTTACTGAAATAAGACAGACTCAAGAAAGGGGAAAAGAAAGACAAAAATTAAATACGATGGAAATGTCATGTTGTTCAAACTGTGGAAAAACATTTTTCTGATGGAGAATGTTTTAAACACTTTGAAAACATATGAGAATAAGAGTGGCATACACAAAGGAGAGTGGCAGTGGAATGGTTCTATGTCTGCACTGTGTGAAACACATCAAGCCCTATGCACACACTGCCATCTTCGGGTTTTGCTGCTGTACTCTTAAATTTCCTAGGACATAACCATCACGAAAAGCCTGGGAGGGGTTGCGGAGGACTCCCCCATGTTATTTTCAAAGAAATTTCAAATTCATCATGCTTATTTCAATACGAAGGACCAAGTGGTAAGCATAAGATCTCCTGAACAGGTAGTAAGTGAGTAAATTTGGCTTTGTTCATTGTATGTGTTTTAGCTGCATCATGGGAAAAAAATGTAAAGAAATGTTTGCTCTTTCTTCTTACGCTAGAAGTGACTCCAAATAACTGAGTAGACTTGTGGTTCCTACCACCCTTGGTAGCATATTTTTATAGGCAACTTAAAATAATTATATTTTTATTCCATCAGCATGAATCAATGTAAATTGAGTAGGTATTTTTGTATTCGTACTATGTACTGATATCATGCTTAGTGAAATGCCATTTCGATACAAACACTTTTAGGATAGTTCTCTTATTTAAATTTTACTTTTACTTTTTAGTTATTGAATCAAAAACACTTCAAGGAAGCAAAGGAGAACACAGCTTTAACAGCCCTGGAGTCTTTGTTGTGGAAAACACAACAGTTGAATTTCAGAAGGGCTCAGAGAGGCAGACCTTTAAGATCTCAGGACCACTGCAGGCTGACTTCATCTTCAAGGTAGGATGAACCAGGACAGCACCCTCCTCCACGGGGGCTGGGAGCATCTGGATTATCAGAATGGTGTGTGGAACAGGAGGTCACTAGTGATGGTTTTAGCATGGCACATTTCCTTGATATTTTCGTCCCTCTAATCCCTTCCCACAACTTGTTCATCTCGCTCAAGTGTCTTCTCCTTAACCCTGCTTGTTAAGAAAGACGCTACACTTTCATAGGGGAGAGGTTGAGTTTTGCATTCAGAATCTCTAGTTGCCATGTGCAGTTTTCAATCTCCGGAGTCTAGTGAAAATGAGCAATAGTTACGCACAGTATCCTTGCAGATCAGAGCAGAGTCAGAGCCTGTTTGCTTGCTCTCCTGACTGGGGTTCTTGGCTTCCATCCTCAGCCTCTGGAGTGCACAGTCC
The DNA here is from genome assembly GCF_000260255.1 of Octodon degus. Lineage (NCBI taxonomy): Eukaryota > Metazoa > Chordata > Mammalia > Rodentia > Octodontidae > Octodon > Octodon degus. Next base: position 22,119,533 of record NW_004524578.1, read on the forward strand.
TGCAGTGGCTGATCCAAGCTCAGGGATTCAGTCCCCAGGTTATGAGCACTTTTAGGAGGAATTTTTAGAACTCTGAGAAACCTATAGCTCCCCTCTGATAAACAGAGAGGGCAGGAAGTATAGCCGGCAGTCTTTTTCTAAAATGACTCACTTTAGAACTCTTCTGATAAATTTGACACTGCTGCTTAGGGAAAGCAAATCATAACTCAGAGGATAATTTTGCCCTCTTCCTTTTCAGAATACTCATTCCAAAAATGTAAACGGAAAGAAAAACATCGCCTTAATTGTCACTGGTATCTTCAAGTATGGGAAAACAAATCCCAAAACATTTAGAACAAAAAACTGTCTGTGTTCTACATAGTAATTTGTCATAGAATGTTTCGCTGAGACACTGCTGTGTCAGCCGGGAAATACGTGTGGAGGTAATGAGAGTTGCTAAGGGATCCAGGTTCCTGAGAGTCAGGCTCTGCCTGCAGTGTAACTGGTCATGTATGCTATTTTTGATACTTCGGGTTTTAAAATAGTCAACATTGAAAAATCAAGACAGTTGTAATAAAATATCAGGGGTTTTCTGCTGTGTTTCAAAAAACAGGATGATCTAACAATGAACTTACATTTTACAATAGCTGCTGTCAGCTGCAACTAGATGGCCACTGGCCTCTATCCTGGGTACATTTTCTAGTTCATCATGGTGTGTCAGCCCCTGATGGCATCCCTAGCATGAAAGATACAGGTTCCTCCTGCTTCCGGTGCTCACTTACATCCTCAGCCTAGCTCGTGGCGACATCTAGACTTGGGACTTCTGCGTCAGACCCTTGCATGCTGACTCCATTGTCTTCTCTTACCATAACAATGTGAAAGATTTGGAAAGGGACCATAATCAGTATCTGTCTTACCCTCTCTCTGGTCCATTGTCATGACATGAATTCTGGGCTTGTCTTGTTTCCTCTGGGCTTTGCTACTTAATTCTCAAGTAGTAAACACAGAGAGATATTTTTCTCTTTCAATAAATACCAAGGGAGTTTGAGTTCTTCTTAAGCTACTATGGAGGTTTCTTATTGAGGAAGACAATAGGATGATGATATTTTGGAGAAAATCCACGAAGATTAGTATCCAAGATACTGGTTATTATGTCCACATGCCTAGATCCTAAAGACACATTTTTTTTTTTATTGCTACCAGGTAGGAGAATGCACATGCATGGAAATTGTATGTTTCTTTGATTGTGTGTAACCTCTACACACATGCATGTGCCTATGTACTTTTTAATATTTGGAAGAATGCATACCAAAATGAAGACAATAGTGGCTATTAGAGAAGGAACAAATGCTCTGGGGGAGTAGCTTAATTTTGCTTATGATATCTAATTTTGAAGAGTAATTTGTGAAAAGAATGCTTTCATGTATCATTCGTGTAATTAAAATATTTACACCTTCTTACCCGCATTACATAGTGGCCTCTTTACAGAGGTCATTGCAATAGCATAGTTTCTGCAATCTGAATTGATACCTAACCTCTGTTCTTCTGTCTCTGAATTCCAGCTTTCAGACTAAACCAACAGTTCTGAACTTCAATTTCTGGGGAGTTGAGCTCTCTGTACTGAAAAGGTTGTTTTAAAAACCTATTTATCAAGCAGGGTGTTCCCCACAGCTGTTCATTTGTAAACAGCTACAGTCTTTGAAGGATGTAATGGGTTCAGTGGAAGAGAATTTTGCAAAATTGGAGATATTTATGGTGGAATATGATGATTCTGATGTTTTTCCTTGACTTGAGAGCTTGTCCAAATAATGTGGGCTTCTAGGAAATAGCCTCTTCCATCAGTGTGTGTGTGTGTGTGTGTGTGTGTGTGTGTGTGTGTAGGGTTGTTTGCTTTGTTTTATTTTTTGATTCAGAGCACTGTTGCAGTGCCCAGCCTGTGTTATTGCTGTGTCAAGGAGCTCTTTGCTTCCATTCGTCCCTTTCTGGCCATCGAGTGATGGGCTCCCCCAGGGAGTAGGACAGTGATTGTGGTTGCCAATGACAGACTACCCTGATGTTATGATTTGCGTCTAGTTGGGCCCCCAAAGCCTCATGCAGTCATGGGGTGGCTTCCAGAGTTTGTGATTGATTCTTGATCCAATGCTGGGATTGCAGGTGTGAGCACTACACCCTGGCCCTGAGGTGGGTAATTTGCATTACATTGTAGTGAGGGCAAGGGAGGCTGGCTAGCTGCCTGAGCTGCTGTTTCTCCCTTTGCCTTCTCGCTCTTTGCCACTGCCATGAACCGTTGTGCTGTGCCATGTGCCACTCTGCCTTGGAGCCAGCTGAGTATGGGCAGAAGCCTCCACTGACTGTGAGCTAAATAAACCTTTCTTTCTTTCATTTTGCGTGTCAGGTATTTGTCCCAGCAACAAGCGAAGACTAAGACACCTGTGTACCTCTTTCTGTTAACTAAGAACATCTGGTCTAGAAATGGCTTCCACTGAGGGAGCATGAGGCACTAAAGATGAATTCTACATCCTTGGTTCTGATTTAGCAGCTGTGGGTACAGTGGGTCCCATCAAGCCACATTCCTCTATACAGTATACAGTAATATGTACTCTTATTTCATATCTTTTAATAAGTGGACTTGGAAACACCGCAGTCATACATAAAGTGTATACACCTCAATGATATGTTAGATTACTTTCTAATTATTATTGCCCAACTTCAGAAATTTAGCAAGTTGTACTATACTTTTTCTGTTCAGAAAGCTGTATGTTCGTGGTTGGCCTATTCTTAAAAATTGTGCCATCTCGTCTTTCCAATGGATTTCTCACAATATGCTCTTATTTTGTTGAGTACCCTGTCTCATGCGTGACTCTTGTCACAATGCTGTGGTGCTGGGGTATTTTATGTTAGAGCCTCAGATCTTCCGTCCTATGGAGTTGGCTCCTTCCATTTGTGTGTTTGGCCACCAGGGAGCAATAGAGTCCTGACCGAGTCATTGATATTTCACTGACTTCACTGAGCATGTGTACCTGTAAGTAGATGCTTATGAACACCAATTTTAATTATACTCCCATAAGAATAAAATAAAATTAGAGATGAAGACATCTCTTCTGTGCTTAACTTTAATCCAGGCCTAGCAGCTTTCTCTTCTTTCAAAATGTTCGTCTGTCTTCGGTGGTGATGGGGAGGAGGCTATCTTCTGTGTGATGTGAGAAGTCTTCTTTTGCTGCCAGCCATCTTCTCAGAAAACTTATTTGTCCTCCATTCAGATATTTTGTTTGGGGAGGAAAGTGCTTTTTAATCTCTTTTCTACTGATGTGCAGTGGTGTAAGTTTTGTTTCTAGCTCCTTCCAGCCTTAGCTGGGGATCTACCACAGAGCCCCACATTTCTGAACAGTTGGGGACACTGGTGACTTATCCAAGGAGAGAGGATAAGAAAAGCCTTGTTGTCCTTTCTCTCCAAGGATGTGTTAACACCTTGCAGCATGCTTCAGCTAGTGGCTAAGTTCACACATTCTCAGGCATTTCAAAACACAGCAAGACGGCTTCAGAGTCAATTCCTGCCTTACTTTTCTTTTAATTTTTTAAAATCTTTTATTTATTTGGTACAGGGTCTTGCTGCACAGCTTGGACTCATAGTGTTCCTCTTGCCTCAGCCTCCCCAGTGCTGGGATTACAGCAGTGCACCACCACACCCAGTTTTGGTGGTTGGCACAGCATACCTGGGGTTTCAGGCCAGCACTGCATGCAGTATCGGGGATTGAACCCAGATCCTTACGCTTGCCAGGCAGGCACTTAGACAGCCGAGCTATCTTCCCAACCTGTGCCTAAGCCACAGAGTTTATTGTCATGCAATCCTGGAGTTGAAATGTCCACAATCAAAGTGTTGGCAAGATCGGTGCCTTCTGAGCTCTGCGAGGGAGACGCATCATGCCGTCTCCTCAGTTTGCCCGGCTCAGGCCTCCTCCCTCCCACCTCCTCACCATCCGGGGTGCACGTCCACCCCAGCATGCACACTCTCCCTTTTTCGTAAGGACACAGTCATGTGGTTGAGGACCCACCCAGTGACCTCATTTTTGCTCAATTGCCTTTGTTAAGACCCTGTTTTCAAGTCAGATTATACTCTGAGGCACCTTGGCCAGAAAAGCGACATTCTCCCCCCACCCCTGCCTTGGGGACATAGTGCAACTCATGACAGTGCTAACAAGAAAGAAAACTACTTCTCATGATCCCATCCCATCCTAACTGCTTGACCCTGATCACAAAGGTAGGAACTCATGGAATATCCTGTGTACTCCTGCCATGTGGTTTGTTCAGGTGGATTTCTTAGTTAAAGGAGTTGAAATATTGCTCTAGTACTTATCAGACTTCACAACTATGTTTTATATACACATGCGCACACATGGAACCATTTTATATTCTAATTTCAAAAATTTTAGAAATTATCTTGATTATTTTTGAAGTGATGTAGACAGGCATTGGTGTTTGAATTAATCACTTTCCTAATCAAACAGGGAAATATGGTTTTGTGAATATTGATATCTACTTCTCTTTCACTGCTCTGTGTATACCTGGTCATCTCCTTTGTCTGTAGAGCTACTTGTTTTGGGACCTTGATAGAGGTTTTCCAGAAAGCCTAAAACAGGAAAGGAGCTTTGAGGCATTTTGCATTTAAAGCCATTTAGTATGACATTGGCTTTGACAGGAAGCCTTTATTCCATGGACCCTTCTATACCTACTTTCCTGAGGGTTTTTAATCCTGAATTTTGTTAAAGACTTTTTCTGCATCTATGGAGACAACATGTGACTTTATCCTTGATTCTGTTTATGTGCTACATTACATCTATTGATTTATACACATTGAACCATCCTTGTATCTCTGGAATTAAAATCCGTTGGGTCATGGTGTTTCGATTTTTTTTTTTTTTTCCAGGTCCGGGGACTGAACTCAGGCCCTTGTATTTGCCAGGCAAGCACTTATTCTACTGAGCCATCTCCTTGGCCCCAGATCTTTCTTAATGAGTTGTTGAATTCTGTTTGTAAGAAGTTCATTGAGGATTTGTGTATGTATGGTCATCAAAGATATTGGTTTGTTTTTTTGTTATTGTGCCTTTATCAGGTTTTGGTATCAGGATGAAACTGGATGCATAGAATAAATTTTGGAACATTACTACTCTTTCTATTTCATGGAAATGTTTGAGGAGCATTGGTGTTATTTCTTTTATGTGGTATATTAGTCTTCCACATTGCATTCGGTGCTCTTTGTATCCTGGTTAAAAATCTTTGCCTTGTCTCTATTCTTGAAGATATTTTCTGTTTGCTTCTGGAAGTCTTAATGTTCCACCTTTGACATTATATACTGTGAAGTAGAATTATACTTTTTCTTACATGACTGTATCATTGACACAGAGCGATTGGGTGAAGGTCAGCTATTTTATTTTTGTCTTAAATTTAACCACAATAATCTGTGGGCTTATTTATGGACTGTACTGGTTTCATGGACCTATTTATCAATTATTTATGCCAATATCATTGTGATTTATCTACTATAGCATTAAAATAAACCTTAGTATGTGATAGTGTAAATTATTTAGCTGAAGTTTATCATTGGGGCTGGGGAGATGGCTCAGTGGAATAAGCACTCTCCTGGCAAGCGCAAGGGTCTGAGTTCAATCCCCAGTTCTGCAATAAATAAATAAATTTAAAAAATAAAGTTTAACATTGCTATTCTTAGTGCTGCTTTCCAAATCCATATTGAAATCAGCTTATCAGTTTTATAAGACTCTATGAGATTTTGATTGGAATTGCATTAAGTTTGTAGGTTAGCGTGGATTGGCGCCTTTCCATCACCCACTTTGCCAATCAATAAATATGATATGTATACACACACTTGTTTGGCTATTTTGAAATTTTGGAATTTTCTGGATACAGGCCTTTGTATGTAGTTCAGGCTAGTCTTAAACTCACTATATAGCCTATAATAGCCTTGAGCTCATAGTAAGCCTCTTGCCTCGGCCTCCAGAGCACTGAGATTACAGGACTACAAGCATGCATCTAGCTTGTTTATTTAAAAATTTATCTCAATTTTTATAAATTCCTATGCTTATGTCTTACTATCTTCTAATAAATTTTCCTCAGGTGTGACTTATTTGATATTATTGTAAATAGTACCCTACATTACAACATCTGTGTATTTGCTACTAGAATGCAAACATCTTTTTGAATTCTGTATATTGGCATGACATTATTATTTTCTTCTTATTATTGTGGTTTCTTTAGAATTACATATGCACACAGTTGTAACACCAGCAAATAATGACAGCTTCGTTTCTTCAGTTCCTTTTCTCTATGTTTTGCTTCTTTTTGGTGCTGGATTGTACTGCTTAGGAGATCTGATATAGTGTTGGGAGGAAGTGGCTGCAGAAATTGTCCATGTTACACCTGCCATGCCACAAGCAAAGTATGGTTAAATTCACATGATGTGTCCTTGCTAGAGAATTTTTTACTGATATTTTACCTGATTAATGAAATTTGCTTCATTAGAATAAACAAGTGTAGAATTTTATCAAATGCTTCCTTATATTTTGAGGTGGTGAAATCTTTTTTTTAGCATCAGTCTTATGATAAATTACATTGATTTTTGAAATATAGATCCAGCTATCCTCCCTGTTAAAACACCCACATATTGTAAAGATAGGCCTTTTCATATTGTTTATTTCTTTATGTAAATTTTGCTTCAAGGGACTTGTCTATTTCCACTAATTTTTTGAATGTTACTGACCCAGAGATTTTCATAACACCTCTTGCTCTGTGTTCACCATCTGTAGACTCCTTAGTGAGTCCTTTTTCTCTTTCCTGATACTATTTGTGCCTACTCCTTTTCTTCTTTAATCAGTATTGGAGAGTTACCAATTTCGCTACCCTTTTCACAAAAACTACTTTTGGGTTTATAACTCTCTTCCATTACTCTTTGTCTGTATCATCACTGTCTGTTCTTTCTGTGTTACTTCAGTCCTTCTACTTTCTCTGGATATAGTAAGCTGTTCTTTTCTGGTTTGTTTGTTTGTTTGCTTGCTTGCTTTTTGAGACAGGGTCTTGCTAATCAGTTCAGGCTGGCCTTGAGCTCACTTTGCAGCCCAGGCTGGTCTTGAACTTACAATGATCCTTCTGTCTCAGCCTCCCAGATGCTGGTTTGCAGGCGTGTGCCACCATGCCTGGCAAGCTGTTCTTGTCTTACCTCTTGGGATGATATGTATATTATTGGTTTTCATCTTTCTTTCTTATAATCTATGCATTTATGTCTATAAATCTCCTCTCAAATGGAGAATGCTTCAGTTTTCATATGAAACATTTTCATTTACCATTTAGTTACCTTGTAATTTTCTTTGTGATATATACTTTAACTTATGAGTTCCTTAAAAGGTAACGTCAAAACATATGGCTTTTTCTCATAATCTTTTATCATGTATTTTATAGATTATTTCTACTGTAGAACATATTCCACACTTTACCAGTCTCTAAGATTTGTTAAGGCTTTACTTTGGCTCAAAGTATAACAAATTTGGAAGGAATACTGTATGTATTCCACTTTTAGATACCACGTTCTATACATGTCAAGTAGGTCATGATTATTGTGTTATTAAATCTTATAGCTTTAGTGATTTTAGTTTGCTTATTTTATTGGTTATTATGAAAGATGTAATAAAAACACCACTATGACTGCACATCTATCTAATTTCCTTTCTTTCCCCCCTAATTTTCTTTTAATACTTGCAACTTTGGTATTTTATATTCTGAGGCTAGAACTTTAGATATAGTCACATTTATAATCTTTGCATGTTTCTAGTCAGTTGATCTTTCTATCATTATAAAACTGTTTTTTTTGAAGATACTTCTCCATTGCCTTCAGGCTTTCCCTTTTCTATTGAGAAGTCAGTCTAATTTTTATTCCTTAGGAGGGCATGTGTCTTTTTCTTTGTCCGCATTTAAGTGTTTTTTCTTCTTCAGGGTTTTTAGCAATTTGCATATGACATAATCAGTGACCTTTCAGTTGGAGATCCGTGTCCCTTGTAAACCCGTGGTTCAGTATCCCCCGTTAAGTCTAGAAGGTTCTTATCTATTCTCTCTTCAGACAAGCTTCTGTTCCAAGCTCTTTTCTTCCCTGTTTGTCAGACTGTCATTATTCCCCTTTGTCTACTGTGTGTAACTTTTTGTTTTCTTTTTATCTGTCCTTTCGCTAATTCTTTGCTCAGGAGAACCTAACCCAAGGTTTATCAGATTGTAGCCAGCAAGCCAGCCACCTGTTTTTTTAAACTACATTTTATTAGAACACAGACAGCCTCATATGATTACAGTTTTTCAGTAGATACCTCTGCATTATATCTGAATAATTGACAGGTTACAACAAAGTCCATGTAGACTGAAAACCTGTAATTTTCACCATCTGACTGTGTAAGAAAATAGTCTAATATAGTAATTAAATCTATCCATTGAAATCTTTAAAATTCAGTGATGTTTGTTTGTGGTAAAATTATACACATTATCATTTCATTTCTTGAATATTTCCATCACACTGTCTCAACAAGGTTCTTTCAAAACAGAGCCCAAGGCATAGCTATGTGGTGCTCATGATTCTTCATGACTGTGAAAATAGGGCAAGGCATTGTGGGAACCTCGCCAGGGAGCCAAGGCCATGTGGCAGAGGTAGTGGTGGTGTGTCTGTCAGTCAGTTAATGGTAATATCTGGGTTTAATACAATTCTGTTCATTAAACACTTTCCTCCCACACTTTTGCATTGTTAACATTTTTGTATTCCTGGTTAATTTTAAAATCCACTGCCTAGAGTAGGTGTACATAATAGATATAATTTGGGTCTAGGTTATTTTTTTTTCACCTAGAAGACAGCTAGGCTAGGAGCCAGTCACCTTAATCCAACAAGGAATTGAAATAATTTGAATACGGACTGGATTCCTTTTAAAAGCAGGTCTATTTCCAGTTTGCTTTTATTTTTAGGACAGAGCCTTCCGAGGTCCTGGCTGCTTGCCTCGGTGTGTGCTAACCCTTTTGGCCAAGGCAGACCTGGAGCCCCATTGTTGGCTCCCCCAGCTCCCAGGTCCTGATGACAGGTCTGCACACCTGCTAGGCCTCTTGTCACCAAGTGCAGGCTGGAAAATGCTATGAACTGAAAGAAGTGCCAAGCACTACGCTCAGGATCCTGGACTCACTCTGCTTCTGGAGCCTGGCAAATCCTCCCTAGTGTGGCAGTTCTCTGATGCCTTAACATAGCTTTAAAATTATTCGACACAGTATTTTTACTCATTTTTCAATGGAAGGATTAATCAGACACAAACGGTTATGCTATAGCCACATGCAAAACGTCTCAGCTGTGTTTTCTGTCGCTGTCAACCCTGTGATGTCTCTACCCCACCATGGCTGCCCTGCAGCCCCCATGTATATCTTGTCCTTATGTCTGCATTATTTTTTCCTTTCTTTTTTGTGTTTGTACTGAGAATTAAACCCCAGGGCTTTTCTCACTGAGCTATATCCACAGCCTTTTACAAAAATTTTTAAATTTTAAGATAGAGTGTTGCTTAATTACTAAATTGCCTGGGCTGGGCTTGAATTTGCAATTCTATTGCTTCAGCCTCTGGGGTGCAGGTGTTACAGGTGTGCCCCACCACACCTGGGTGTGTACTTGGGAATAGAATATGATTTTGTAATTGCGTAAAACTATTAGTTTTTAATCTATTTTTGTTTAAAATCGCTCATAAGATTACTGATTTGTTTCTCATAATCGCCTCTTGCATCTAATGTTCTTCTGTAATTGTATCAATTCTTCTCTGGTACATCCTCTACTAGTTTTTCCGTGTGTTTTCCAGTGTCTGAATGGTAAGATTTCACAGTCACTGTACGTCTGAACATGTCTTTAGTTCACTGAGTAATGACTGATCTTTTGATGTAGATTGATAGTCATTGATAACTGGTTAATAATTTGATTATAGAATTCTGGCTCTAAAATTCTTTTACCTCATCACTTTGAAGATGTGATTTTGCTTTCTTGTATCCAGTGTGGCTTATGAGAAATCTAATGTTCATCTGATTTTCATGCCTTTTCAGGTATTCATTTTCGTCTTCTTGATAACTTTTAGGATTTAAAAAATTATGTTGCTATATTTTCTAAATGTCTGCTCATACTCAGTGAGCACTCCTACAGGATTCCTATTTTTCTTAATGTCTAGGAAACTATTATTAATTCCATAATAGAATATTGTCTTCTCATTATCTCCATCTTTTGTCAAAAATAGTGTAGTAGAGTCATTGGTAATTTCTAAAATTTTATTTGAAATGAGCTATAGGGGCTGGGGAGATAGTTTGGTGGCATAAATGTCTGCCTGGAAAGGGCAAGGTCCCAAGTTCGGTTCCCGGAACCTCATGCTGTACGAGCTCCAGAACACACGCCTATAATCCCAGCACTAGGGAGGCCGAGACAGGAGGATCACTAAGAGTCTGAACATTGTAGTGAGACCCTGTATCAAATAAAATAAAATAAGCTATATATTATTTTATAGACAGTTCTTTTCACTAAACATAGCATGTATGTTTTCTCATGCCGTAGAAGATTCTTTATATCACAGTCATTTTTATTACTATATTTTTTTATTTTTGGCATTTATAACCAATTGCATTTCTTAGAAGTTTTTCAGATATACTAATCTTTATTTTTATAGCCACATGGCTATAGTACATGATGATCCCATTCTTCACGGGCTCTTGATACATGGGCACAGCACTTCACCATCCCCCACCTATATTATTAATCTCCTCTTCTTCTGCTCTTTCCCCACCCTCATCTCTTGCTCAGTCCTTCTGTTCCCTTCTTGTATGCCAACAATCCATCTCACTATTTCCTATGTTCTTTATTTTGCACTTTATATATGTATTGGGGTTCTCATATAAGAGAAAGATGCAGTGCTTAAGTTCGTGCACCTGATTTACTTCTCTTAACACTATGGCTTCAAGATGCATCAGTTTTCTTATAAAGTTAGTCCTTTTCATGGTAGTAATACTCCACTGTATATATTTATACCACCTTGTCTGTAGCCACTCATCTGTTGATGGACATATAGGCTGTCCATATAAGATGTAGATATTATGCATGGTGCTGCTTATGGGTATGCATACCTCACTTGGGTCTGGTGTCCTTAACTCTTTTGGGAAATACCTAGAAAGGAAATATCTGAGTCAAATGGAAATTCTGTTTTTAGTTTTTTTTCAGGAACGTCTACATTGATTTTCATAATGTAATTGGCTGTACCAATTTGCATTACTACCAACAATGAAGCATCTCCTGCAGCTTCTCCATAATTTGTTCATATTTGATTTCATGAATCTAGCTATTTGTTCTGGAGTGAGATGGAATTTCAGCGTTGTTTTAACTTGCATTTTTTAATGGCCAGTGATGTTGACCATTTTTCATGTATTTAAAGCTGGATATATGTACTTTATCTGGGAAGTGTCTATTCATGTCAGATGCCCATTTTTGGGTTGGGTCTCTAAATCTCAGGAGTCTTATTGTTTTAGGTCTCTATATGTTCTAGATATTAGTCCTTTGTATGTTGAGCAGTTGGCAAAAACTTTCCCTTCCACTCTATAAGTTGTCTTTTCACTCAGTTTCTTTTGCTGTGCAGAAGCTTTATAACTTGATATAATCACATTTTTTGATTACTGAAGTTATTTCTTGTGCAAGTGGAGTTCTGTGGAGAAAGCCATTGCCTATCATGTCTTCAAGAGTTTTACATAGGTCCCTCGCCGGAGTTTGCTGATTTTGGCTGCCTCCCCACCGCTCTGAAGACTGTCAGGGAAACTCAGTAGCCCAGCCCCACCCTCCATCCTTCCCACTGGAATTTTCTGAGTTGGCTGCCCCTCATTGCCTTGAAGACAACCAGGAAGTCCTGACTACCACAGCAACCTGCAGGAGCCTTGTGGAGCACTACCCTGCAGTATTCCACCATTGAGAGAGCCTTGCGGATATTCAGCCTGCATTCATCATCATCAGAAACTTCTTGAACTACAGCTTGACCCCCTTTCCTTAAGGAGGTAGAAACCACATAGACTCACACACAGCAGGAGCTTTGGTGAGCCTACTCTGCCTTCCCACGTTCTGGAGAGCCTTGCTGCTCTGTGTCCTGCCCGTCTACCATCACTGCAAAAAATGGCAAAAGGAAAGATCAAAAGGAAATCTCAGACCTCTAGCCCACCCAAAATAAGTCCAGGAGATAAGGTCATAGAAGAACTTGGGAGTCACACACCTGAAATTTCTGAGATGACAGCAGCTGAAGTGAAGAAACAACGCCATCAGGTTTATGGAGGCAATTAGATCATAAATACTCGCTCAGGTAAAAAAGGAAATGACAACAATCATGAAAGAATTGCTTGATACATGTAAGGCAGACACAGATTAAAAAAACAGAAGGGAATAGAAAAATGATAGAAATATTGAATGAACAATACAGGAAAAAACTAGAATGCATGAAACAGATTCAGATTGATATCCAGGACATTAAGAATTTCAATGAAAGCTGGTAAAACCACTTGATGAAATAGAAGATAGAATTTCAGGCCTTGAAGATAGCATTGCAGCTAGTAAACACAAAAGGAAAGATCTCTTAAAAATAATGAGAAACCAGGAAATAATGGTACAACTGCTGCAAGATGAGGCAAAGAAAAATATTAGACTGATAGGTATCAATGAAACAGCTGGAGATAAATCAAAAGACATAAAAATATTGTTTGCAGAAGTAGTAGGAGAAAATTTCTTGAGCATGGGAAAATATGATATATAGCTAACTGAAGCATTTAGAAGTCCAGCTAGCCAAAATCACAGTGAATTGTCACCCAGGCACATAATACTCAAGATCCCAGAAGCTGAGCAAAAGAACAGACTGTTAAAAGCTGTTACAGAGAAAAAACAGATAAACTATAATGGAAAGCCCATCAGTAACACAGATTTCTCAACACAGACCATCAAATCAAGAAGAGCTTGGATACTACGAAGAGAATAACATGCAATGTATTAATCATTGAAAGTGTCCTACTAAGTGGTTTTGAAACTGTCTCAATGCTACTTGTTTTTCAATAAAATTAATAAAAAAAGATCTTGGAGTGAGATACTTGTGGTCCTGAAAGAAAACAACTTTCAACTGAGATTGATTTATCCTGTAAAACTATCTATCAAATTTAATGGAGAGATTAGATACTTACATGACAAACAATTGAGGAAATTCATGACAACTAAACTAGCTCTACAAAGACTACTGACAGATATTTTATAAAGAGACAAAAATGACCACAACTTAAACAACAGAAGAGAACTGCCAAGTAAAGCAAGCAATTAAGCAAAAGGGAAAAGTAGAGATCCTACAGTAGAAAAACAACATGACAAAAGAAAAGCCAGTACATATCAGTTATCACTATCAGTATAAATGACTTCAATTCACCAATTAAAAGAAGCAGACTGGCAGAGTGGATAAAGAAACAAAATCCAGTGATACATTGCATACAATAAACACATTTACCTCAAAATAAATTAATAGACTGAATGTCAAAGGATGGAAAACAATATTCCATGTGATAGGAACCCAGAAAAAAGAAGAGGTAGCTATTCTGATTTCTGAAAATGTCAACTTCAAACCAAGTAAGAAGGTCACTATATACTTGTTAGGGGAAAAATGCAAGAGGAAGAGATAACAATTATAAATATATATGCACCCAATGTAGTAGCACTGAACTATATAAGATAAATTGTAACAGACATGAAAAATCTAAAGATGCAGTAACATGATTGTATTGGGGGACTTTAAAACCCCATTGACACAAAGAGATAGATCAACCATACAAAAAAAGAGCAAAGAAATAACAGGACTAAACCAAACCTGTGAAGAATTGAACTTAGTAGACCTTTACAGAGTGTTCCACTCAACAGTGTCGGAATACACAGTCTTCTCAGCTGCACATGGGACATTCTCCAAATAGGTTATGTGCTAGGACATAGAACATGCTTAAGTAAATGCAAAGGAATCAAAATTACCCCATGTGTATTACCTGACTGTAGTGCAATGAAACTGGAAACTATTGATAAATCAAACAGCAAAAACCCGATAAACACATGGAGACTAAATAATACACTCCTGAACAATCAATGGGTCACGGATGAAATTAAATAGAAAACTAAACAATATTTACAAAGGTGCCTGCTTAGGAAGATGCAGGGGCTGGGAGTTTGATGCCCATCCCTGCCATGCTGGCTCTGCTCCTAGGTCTCACTAAGACTGGCAATGAGATTGGGCATGATAGTGTGTGCCTGTAATCCCAGCACTTGGGAGGCTGTAAAACAGGAGGATCACTTCAAGTCTGATCTATGCAATGAGACCCTGTGCACCCTGTATACCTTCTCCTAAATACAAATAAATAAATAAACAAACAATGTTTACAATCTAGTGAAAATGTAATTACAACTTAACAGAACCTGTGGGATTCAATGAAAGCTGTTTGAAGAAGCAAATTTATAGTGATAAATTCTCACATCAGGAAAACAAAACAAGCCCAAATAAATAATCTTATGCTGCACCTCAAATTCCTAGAAAAAGAAGAGCAAGTCAAGTCCAAAGCCCAAAGAAAGCAGGAAATTATAAAGATCAGAGCAGAAATAAATGCAATGGAGATGAAAAAACAATACAAAGAATTAATGAGTCCAAGAGCTGCTTCTTTGAAAGAATAAATAAAATTGATAAACCCCTGCCCAACCTCATTAAAAAAAGGAAAGAAAAAAATTCAAATTCATGCAATGAGGAATGAAAAGTGTAAAATCACTATAGACTCTGTAGAAATTCAGAAGATTATCAATATTTATTTCCAAAATCTTTGTCACAGAATGGAAAATACAGAAGTGGACAGATTTCTGGATACATATGAACTACCAAAGCTAAATCAAGGAGATATAAAAATTCTGATTAACCCAGTATCAGCCAGTGAAATTGAAAATGTAATAAAAAAAATCTTGCCAACAAAGAAAAGCCCAGGGCCTAATGGATTCACAGTTGAATTCTACAAGAAATTTATGAGAACATAATGTCAACTCTTGTGAAACTCTTCAATGAAATTGAAAGGGAAGCAATTCTTCCAAACTCATTCAAGGAGGCAAGTATTTCTCTGATACTAAAATCAGAAAAGGACAAAACCAAAAAAAGAGAGAACTACAGGCTAATCTCCCTAATAAACATAGATTCAAAAATCCTCAATAAAACATTAGCAAACAGAATGCAGCAAATCATCAAGAAGATTATACATCGCAAACAAGTGGGATTCATCCTAGGAATGCAAGGATAGTTTAATATACATAAAACCATAGGTGTAATACACCCCATCAACAAAGCAAAACACAAAAATCACATGATTATCTCAATAGATGCAGAAAAAGCTTTTGACAAAGTCCAACACTCATTCATGACAAAAACACTACAGAAAATTGGAATAGATGGTCTTTATCTCAATCTGATAAAATCCATCTATGACAAACTAACAGCCAACATTATATTTAAGGGATAAAATGGAAAGTCTTCTCTTTAAAATCAGGAACAAGACAAGGATGCCCACTGTCACCACTCCCATTTAGTATAGTTCTGGGAACATTAGCCAGAACAATTAGCCAGAGAAAAAAATAAAAAGAATAATAATTGAAAATGAAGAAGTGAAATGATCTTTGTTTGCAGATGATGTGATACTGTACATAGAGGACCCCAAGAACTCCAGTAAGGGATGTGTAGACTTAATAACCAAATTCAGTAGCATAGCAGGATATAAAGTTAACACTCAAAAATCAATAGTACTTGTACACACAAACAATGAACACACACAGAGAGAAATTACATAAACTATACCTTTCACAGTAACACCCCAAAAGTGAAATACTCACAAAGGAAGAAAAAGATTTGTATAGTGTAAATTATAGTACTCTGAAAAAAGAGATCAAAGAGGATTTTAGAAAATGGAAAGATATACCTTGCTCCTGGATAGGAAGAAACAACATTGGCTTCTTTCATACTCCCAAAATTGGTATACAGATTCAATTCAATCCCAATTAAAATACCACTGGTAGACCTAATAGAACTAGAAAAAAATTCCTAAAATTCATCTGGAACCAGAAGAGACTTAAAATAACAAAAGCAATCCTGGGCAACAGTGGAAAGGCAGGTGGCATCACAATACCTGACCTGAAATTATACTGTAAAGCTACTATGAAAAAATCAGCATAGTACTGGCATAAAAACAGACCTGAGGATTCATGGAACAGATTAGAAGATGTAGACACAAGTACAAGCACACTCAGCCACCTTATTTTTGACAAAGGAGCCAAACAGGCTTACTAGGAGAAAGTTTCTTTAATAAATGGTGCTGTAAATATGGGCTTTCCACATACTGAGAGCTTAAAATAGACCCGTGCCTATCACCATGCACAAGACTACAGTCAAAATGGATCAAAGATTTAAATATTGAAACTGAAACACTAAACCTTTTGGAACAGAAAGTGGGTAGAAACCTTAGGGACAAAGGGGTAGGTAAAGAGTTTATGAACAAAAGTTAAACTGCATGGGAAATACTTTAAAGAATCAATAATTTGGATCTCATCTTTTTGAAACTTTTCTGCCCATCAAAATAAATTATCAACAGAGTAAAAAGAAAACCCACTAGTAGGTGACAATTATAGCAGAATGACTTTCAGACAAAGGACTCCCCCAGCTAGAACATATAAAGAATTAAAAAATAATCAGGCCTCCAAAATTCAAAGACCCAATCTAAAAATGGGCACCTGCGGTGAATATATACTTCATGAATCAAGAGATACAAATGGCAAATAAATATATGAAAAAATGTTCAACATCATTGGTCATTCAAGAGATGCAAATTAAAATAACACTGAGATACCATCTTATGCCAGAAAGAATGGCTGTCATCAAGAAATCAACCCATAACAAGTGCTGGAGAGGCTGTGGAGAAAAACGAACCTTTCTCCACTGTTGGTGGGAATGCAGGCTGGTACAACTAGTATGGAAATCAGTATGAAGATTCCCCAAAAAGCTAGGATTGGAGGTCCCATTCAGGCCAGTTTATTCCCTTCCTAGGCATTTTTCCAAAAGAACTGAAATCATCATACTCAGTAATATATGTACACCCATGTTTAGAGCAGTGCAATTTGTCATTGGTAATTCTTGGAAACAACCCAAATGTCCATCTACTGAGGAATGGATTTAAAAAAATATGGTATTTTTATACAATGGAGTATTATTTGGGTATAAAAATATAAATTTGAGGCTTTTGTAGATGAATGGATGCAGCTAGAGACTATATTAGTAAGTGAAATAAACGAGACCCACATGTGCAAACATCATATTATCTCACTAGTGTGAGAACCTGAAAGAGTAATAAAAATCTAAAAGGTACAACAGATACTGTGAAAGGGAAAGAAATTGTTCAATGGGAAGGAAAAAGTGGGATGAGGAAAAGGACAAATGAAAGACAGGAAAAATATATTTAGGCATATATGCAAATAGTTTGGATAATTATATTGTCAATTTCTGCTGGTATTTTGAAAGGAGCAATTGATACTTACAATATTTTTCCTCTGAATCTTTTGTCTGTCTGTCTTTCTTTCTTTCTTTCTTTCTTTCTTTCTTTCTTTCTTTCTTTCTTTGTAATTGGTACAGGGTCTCACTATGCAGCTCAAATTTGTACTGATTCTCTTGTTTTCAGCCTCCCCAGCCCTGGAATTACAAGCATGTGCCACCACACCTGGTCTATGTGAATAGCTCAGTGCACCTGGGGGTGGAGCTGGTGCAGCATGTGGTGTCAGGGATCAAAACCTGGTCCCTGCACTTGTCTGAGCAGGTGCTTAGTTCACTGAGCTATTTCACCTTTTGAATTTCTTATAACTTCCTTGTTATTGATTTGTTTTGTTTTGTTTTTTTCTTTAAATGACTCTTACACATGTATGTTTGGTAATCTGAACAACTAATTTGAAGATAGCATCATGTAATATAGCAACCATTGTTTATTTCCTATTATATTGTTTAGTGAAATCTTATATCACTTCTAATGCTTTCTTATCACTATTTTGTATTCTTTAAAAATTACAAAAGGTTTTACCTATATTGTCTTCCAGCAGATTGTTTCTCTTTTAATTTTTAGATGTATTGATTTTTGTTTACCATATTGTGAGAGATATGGGTCTTGATTCAGTCTGAAGCATGTAAAGAGTCAGTTTTCCCAACACAATTTATTTAAAAGGCTATCTTTCATTCCGTATGTTTGCTCCTTTTATTGAAGATGAAAGTGTCGAAGCTTGTTCCTGCATCTTTTATTCTGCTCCATTGATGTTCTTATCTATTTTTGTGACAGTATGATGCTGTTTTTATCACAGCTGCTTTGTGATATAATTTCATGTCTGTGATTGTGATAGTTCTCACTTTGCTCTTTTTATCCAAGATTGCTTCTGCTATCCTTGGTCTCTTTTTGTTTCATAAGAATTTTAGGGGTTTTCCCCGAGTTTTGTAAGGAATCTGTTGGAATTGCATTAAAGTTCTATGACATTTTTGTAAGCACAAGGACTATTTCCAAAACAGACCAGAAATTATCCAATAAAGCACACGTAAGTAAATGCAAAATAATCCAAAACATTCCAAGCATATTATCAGCTTATATTGTAAAGAAACTAAAAATTGATAGCAAAAAAAATCATGAAAATTCTTCAAATACATGGAAATTAAATAATACTCCTTTGAATAATCACTGGGTCTCAGAAAAAATTAGACAGTTTCTAGTATCAAACAATAATGACAGAACAACATAATGGGACTTACAGGACACAAGGAAAGTAGTTCTAAGAGGGAAGTTTATAGTTGTGAATGCTCACATCAGAAATACACATCAAACTCAAGCTCAAATCAATTAATCACTTTTTTTGTGTATCTTAAAGTTCTAGAAAAACAAGAACAATGCAACCTAAAGCTAACATGAGGAAGGGAATTATAATGATCAGAGCAGAAATAAGTGAAGTTGAGATTAAAGAAAAAAACAAAGAATCAATGAACTGAAGTACTGGTTCTTTGTAAAATTAAACTAAATAGTCCAAACCTTAGCCAATCTTACCAAAACAAGAAAAGAAAGGTGGTGAAATAGTAGCAGATTCTGCTGAAATCCAGAAGATCATTGGTAATTACTTTGAGAATCTGTACCTAAATAAAATGAAATATTCAGAAGAAATGGATAAATTCCTTGCTATATATGAACTATGAAAGCTGAACCAAGGATATATAAAAATCATGACTTTCTCAATTTCAGTCAAATGAAAGAAGTAAATAAGAAAATTATCAACTATGAAAAGGCTGACAGGTTCACTGTCAGGTTCTACATTATAGAACATCCGGCACCGGTACTTTTCAAACTCTTTAATTACATGAAAGGCAAGCAGTAGTCCTAAAATTCTTTCTGGAGACAAATATTGTCTTGGTTCCTATTCAAATAACAGAACTAAACAAAAAAAGAGGATACAGATGAATGTCCATTTTGTATCTGTGTATTCAAAGTGGTTAGGATAGATGTATAGTTACATTCTCTTAATGAATAGAG
>NW_004524578.1:22139751-22145709 GCF_000260255.1 Octodon degus
GATTGGCTCTGCCTGGGGCCAAGGGGGAGAGAGTTTGGGGGTAGGGTGCCTGGGAAACTTTGTCATGACCTATCATAACATATCATCAAAAAGATTATATATTGTGATTGAGTAGGCTTCATCTCAGGGATGCACGGATGCCTCAACATGCAAATCAATAGGGCAATACACCATATAAACAGAAACAAATAAAAAATTACATGATCATCTTAGTAGATGTGGAAAAAGCATTCAATAAAATCCAACCTCTATTCATGGTAAAAGCCCAAAGAAAATATAAATAGAAGGTCTTTGTCTTAAACTGATAAAAAGGTACCTATGACAAACCAGCAGCCAGGGCTAGGGAGATAGCTCAGTAGAGTAAGCATTTGCCTGTCAAGCACAAGGCCCTGAGTTCAATCCCTGGTACCACAAAAACAAACAAACAAACAAACAAAAAACAAACAACAACAAAAACCTAGCAGCCAACATCATATCAAATGGAGAGAAACTGAAATCTTTCCATTTAAAATCAGAAACAAGACAAAGATACCCACTGTCACCAGCCCTGTTCAGTATAGCTTTTGAAACTTTAGTTAGTACAGTCAGGTATGAGAAATAAAAGGGCTATTAATAGGAAAGGAAAAAAGTTAAATTATCATTATTTGTAGATAATATGATCTTCTAGACAGAATACCCCCCAAAACTCCACCAAAAGCCTCCTAGAATTCATAACAAAATTCAGTAGCATATCAAAATACAAAGTCAACCCTCAAAAATTAGCAGCCTGTAGACCAATAACTAAATCAGGAGAGATGAATTGTGAGAGATGAAACTCAGGAGAGATAAAACAATACCTTTCATAATAGCATCAAGAAAAGTGAAACACTTATGAATCAACCTAACCAGAGAAGTAAGAGACCTCTACAGTGAAAACTGTAGAGGTCTCTTACTTGGGACTTACAGGACACAAGGAAAGTAGTTTTCCTTGAGAGCATATCAGAAGGGAAGATACCCCTATTCATGAATAGGCAGAACCAATATACTCAGAATGATTTTTTTAAGTTTTTTAAATTGACAAATGAAAATCATATATACTTACAGTGAACAACATGAGGTTTGGAAGTACGCATACATTGTGGAGTGGCTAAATTGATCTATATAGTGTCTTCATTACTGTATGTACTTATTATTTGTCTGTGGAAAAAAAACAATTAAAACTGCTTCCTTGGGGATTTTCAGATATCTAGTCTTGAGCTCCACGTGTGTGCTGGCACTTCTGGATCTATGCTCTGAGAGCTTAATTTTTGTATTTCTTCTTCTCTTTATGCTACACCCTGGGAGTTTTCAATAGTTCATTCATATGTTCAGTCAACAGAAGAAAAGGAAAAAGTAGGTAGAGAACCTGCCACAGTCTGCAATGTTGATTCACTCTGAGTAGCACTGAACTCTGCACACTGGATAGCTTTCTGTCCATGAGTGGTCTCTGTGTATACCTGTGAATTTATGTGCTCTGGAGTGGGTTTTCCCATGTGTGCCTCTAGAAGAGTTTTCAGGAAGAGCTGTTTAAAGATGTTATTACTGAAAATCTAAGAATTCCAAGTATGTGCACTGTGGTCAGCAAAGCCTGACTAGGTCTCAATCTCTGTTCTCTTGGAAATTAAAATCAAATGTGTAAGGAAGGAAAAAACCTGTCAAATAAGCGAACAAAATCATCCACATTCATTTTTGTAAATGCATTCACAGGCATGGAATTACCTGGAAAAATCATCCCAGGGGGATTTGCCGAGAGTCCTCTAAGCCCTTAGTTTTGACAAGTCAAAGTGACATGCTATTGTGCCTTCCAATGCTCGGAATCCTGCTATGCTGGAATGATGTGTTTGTGATCCATGAGGGCAGATGTAAGGAAAGAACATTGATGGCATTTCAGAAGGTGTGGATTCCGCCTGCTCACTTTATGCAGATGTTTGTGTCATAGTTCTCTCTGTCCAGACCAGGTACACGGTGGCCAAAGACAGCGTGGTCCAGTTCTTCTTTTACCAGCCCATCAGTCACCAGTGGAGACAAACTGACTTCTTTCCCTGCACTGTGACATGTGGAGGAGGTGAGGCACAGACTTTATTCCTGGATAGTTTGAGCTCAGAGTTAGAAATTACATGGGCATTTTTGAAATGAGCTTTCAGATAGATGTGGTCTCTGGGCTTGGTGGTGTGCACACCTATCGTCGCAGCACTCTGAGAGGCAGAGGCAGGAGGAGAGCAAATTTGAACCTAGCCTGGGCGCCTTACCAACTTAACAAGAATAAATCTGCTTTAAAAGAGGGCTGGTGAGATAGCTCAGCAGACTAAGCACCTGCTTAGGCAAGCACAGGGACCCGGGTTCAATCCCTGGCACTGCATGCCATGCTAGCTCCACCGCTGAGCATGCTGAGCTGGCCACCAAGACCAGGAATGGTGGCACATGCCTGTTATCCAAGTGTTGGGGAGGCTGAAAACAGGATCACTACAAGTCCAAGCTGTGTACTGAGACCCTGTACCAAATATATGAAACATGCTTTAAAATGGTTGGGGATGTAGTTCAGTGGGGGAGGGCCTGGGTTCAATCTCTAGCATTGTAAAACAGCAAAGTTAACCACAGGGCACCTTGCTCAGAAGCCTGAAGTACATTAATGAATGTGCTTTGCTTTTATTCCTGAAGGCAAGGGGGAAAATTGAGTTTGGAAAATACCTTTTACCTTCAGTCCAAAGCTGGTAACATGTTTGCATGTGTTTTCTTCTCAAGTGTCCTTAAAATGTGCACTCTTTAATTTTACATGGAACTTCTGAGAGGCAGAGTGATCAAGTGACTTTGAGTTTGTGGCCTTGCTGGTTCTGATTAACAAGGGCAAAGACCTGCTTACCACCGCTTAATTAAAGGGTTTCACAGGTCATTGAATTTATTTGCAGGTGTGACCCAGAGCTCCACACATGCTACAAGATGTCTTTTCAGTAGATAATTAGCCCTTCAGTGCAAAAAAAAAAATGGTGAACTCCTGGAGCAAATGGGGTACCACAGCCTTGGTTAAAATAACTTGTGTGTTCTGAAACTGAACTGAACTTGGAAATAGAGGAGTAACAGGTTGTGAGTGAGGACAACCTAGAAGGCATGAATCACAAGAAATTTCAGGTGGTGTGGGCTGCTGCTTGCCAAGACTCCTAGGCATGTAGGTCATGGCAAGCTCTGTGTCAGGCAGGACTATTGCATTTATTCTTCACAAATCGCAAGAAAAGTCTCCTGCATGTTGCCCCCTGTGTTTTATGCATGAGTAAAATGGAACCTTAGAAAGGAACAGAAGTTACTCATGGTTGTTGGACCTGTGAGCAGGACAGTGGGCGTCCAGATCTATTGGGTACCAGCATCATGCTCTGATGACTTCACCTCTGAGTGTTCCTGGAGCCACCCACTGCCCCTGCGTCAGGTTGCACTGTTGCAGGGATGGTCATGTGTGAAGAGCTACAATAGATTGGCCTCCATCAGTCCAGCCTGGCCAGCGCCGGCTCCCTGCTTCCCTCCAAAATTACAGGGAATGTACCACCTCAGGTTGTCAGCAACAGAGCTAGAGTTCTGGCTTTGTCCTGAACTGCAGTTACGTCAAGGAGACTCCTCAGCTGAGGTGAGGTTCCTAAGAGCATGCAGGCCAGGCCTCTGCCTTCTAGGATTTAGGCTTCCCCTAAAAGGAGAAGGCAAGCAATTTTGTGGGGAACACTGGCACTTCACACACTGCCAGGGTCTAATTAGCCCCATCTCTTAGCCTCAGTTTCTCCTTTGAGGGATAAAATGAGATGACTTGTGTTCACACAGACAGCCCAGTGCCTGGCATTGAGAGGACATGGGGGATATTTGTTGTGTCAGAACCTAAGTCTAAACGTTCACAGTGCCCCTGCAGAGGGTGCAGCGCACTAGCTGTCCCTTGT
This sequence comes from Octodon degus, assembly GCF_000260255.1. Lineage (NCBI taxonomy): Eukaryota > Metazoa > Chordata > Mammalia > Rodentia > Octodontidae > Octodon > Octodon degus. The sequence goes on from NW_004524578.1 coordinate 22,143,684, forward strand.
AGCTTTCCCAGTCCCACCGGTAATGACGCCATACATGCGACTGAATGGTCACAGGGAACAAAGTGTGTCCAGAGCAGGTGGGCAGACCTGAGTGTGACACTCAGAAGCTGACGTCTGTCACCTCAGAGGCAGGTGGGCCACAGAGCCAAGGCAGACAGCATCTCTTCTGGACCCCAGAGGAGATGGGGGCAGCTTTTACTGTGGAGAAATGATCATTCTCTCTTTTTAGTTTATCCCTGATTTTCATACCCAGTTATTCAGACGGATGTTGCCATTTGGACCCAGAAGACAGAAGAGAAGCTGTGGGCTCTGGGAGGGACCATCTAGATAGTAGGATGCAACATCTTCCAGTTGATTGCATTCTTAGAAGGAAACAGATGTTGGCCACACTCAGGTGTCCGGCAGCCGGTCCTGCTGGAGCCACATGTGTGTGTGGGCAGCCCGGCATGAAGGTCTCCACATATAGTAGAACATGTGAGAACACGGAGTGCTGCGGGGCTGCCCAAAAGCCTCTTTTCCACAACCTGCCTTCTTTCTTTGCTTGACATTATCTTGAAACTGCAATAGAATTAAAGACTGAGATTAGTTCTTCTCCCTAAATTATAAACACCTGCATCTCCTTTCTCCTGCTTTTAGAAGTATGTTTCCATTTAGGGTGAAGATTTTCTCTGACTGAAGGAGCTATAATCTCATTCTGTACTCATTTTGGGGAAAATAAAAATATACCTCTAAAACCCATAAGGAAAGCATTACCCAAATGTAATTATATTAGTAATCAAATCTACATAATTTGTGTGAATGGCATTTCAGAGACTTTTGGATAACAAGAAAATTTGTTCTCTGGTCTCTAATGGGCACTTGGAGTCACCCTGCTGGTTTGTCTGTAATTAATTGTCTGCACGGAGCCCTTGAGCACAGTTTGGAGGGAGGACCAGGAACACCCTGGCCATCTGATACTGTGGCTTTCGGGCAACCCTGGCACCCAAGGAAGGTTTTATTGACTCCAGCTGGATTTTCCTTCTTGTGGTTGTGACCTTGCTTGTCGGAACACACACCAGCCTGTTCTCCGCACTCAGCCTACTCCAGAGCCAGGTCTGGAATGGAGCTGCTGGCGGTTTATAAAATCAGGTTCCTCTTGACAGTCGGAACTTTAAATGTGTCTTCAGACTTCTACACCGATTAGTGGAGACTGAGATTTTAGCTGTAAAGAAGTTAAATTGACATGACATTTATATAGTGACAGTAAACCTAGAGCCAATCTTTCAGGAAAGGAAAGTATCATTTTTAGGTGTTCCCCCCCCCCCCTCAGATTTGTGGCATTTGTCGTCTTGGAGCACTCACTTTTCTCAAATACTGTTCAGATAGGGTGTGAGTGAGGAACAAGGTTGCTTCTTTCCTTTGTGTTCCTTCCCATATTGACAATTCTTAATTCCCAGTTGCAAAATGTATCAGTGTTGTAAAGATCTGGCGTCTTCAGAGGCAGGTGAGCAAAACCTAACAGAAGAAACAGTGGGCTGCTATGAAGGAGATATTCACCCACATGCAGGTAGCTCTTGAGGCGTAACACTGAATGAAAGAAAAGAAACTGGAGCAAGATGGAGAACACGCTACCAATTAGGTTAAAAATGGGTGCATGTACAGCAGTGTTTATAAATAATTAATCACTTAGCACCTGGGAGAAGAGAAGAAGATTGAAATGAGGGAAGAAAGGGGGAAGAAAAAAAGCAAGGAGAAAGAGGGGAAGATCAGGCACAGGGCTCCGACAACAATGAGGAGACAGCAGAATGAACTGAAGAGGACGAGTCACAGAGCCACGCCTGAGGTCTGGGTAGCCCGTAAAGGAAGTGCATGACAATGTGCCAGTCACCGCTGCTGAGAGAAGCGTAGCCCCTTAAAACAGTTGGTATCAGTCTTGGCCATGTGCTTTAGTCATCTTAGAAACACCTGAACGTCTTAAAACTTGATTTCTAAATAAATAAATAAACTGATTTCCTGGACCCTGGTTGCAGTGGTTCTGATTTATTGG
>NW_004524578.1:22146754-22158125 GCF_000260255.1 Octodon degus
GCCAGCCAGCCCCGCCCCCTGGTGGGCTGAGCTGGCCACACACACACACACACACACACACACTAAAATAAAAATAAAAAAACGTAAAAAAATTTAAAATATGAATAAACAATTACATATATTTGTATAGAAATTTAGAAATCTAACCATATACAGCATTGTAGGACAGTCCTGTGACTTTGTTTCTTGTCTGTTTTTTTCATTTATTACCCTTTTGTTTTTTATAAAAAACATTTACTTGAGAAACAGTATAGCAATACTTGGTATGTCATGACAAGCAGTACATATTTAGAAGACCAAAATGACAGGCATTCCAAGCATGACTCTAGTATTACACATTGCTATCTTCTGTGCAGTCGTGATGGATCCTGAGAAACATCAGCAGGTTTTTGAAACTAGCAGCTAATTGGTAGAATTCTTACCCTGAATAACTATATATGCTGATACCTGTGAACTGAGCTATATGTTCTTAAAGAGGAACAGAAAAAAATGTATGTGAGCCAGGCATGATGGTGCATGAATGAAAGCTCAACATTCTGGGAGACTGGGGAAGGAGGAAAAGGAGTTTGAGGCTAGCCTGGGCAATTTAGAAGGACCCTGTCTCAAAATGTAAAATAAAAATGGTTAGGCATGTAGCTTGATATAAAGGCTTTGGGTTCAATCCCCAGTATTGAAAAGAAAAGAGAAGTGAAGCGAAGCAAAGCAAAGAGGAAAGGGACAGGAAAGCATGGGATGGGAAGGGCAGGGCAGGGCAAGGAAGGGAAGGGAAGGGAAGGGAAAGGAAAGGATGGAAAGGCAAGGGAAATGGCATGTGGCAGTTTTACCAGGCCAACAGGAAACCAATAGTGTTCAGACTTTTCCTCTTCTATCCCTAAGGTTACCAGCTTAATTCTGCTGAATGTATGGATATCCGCTTGAAGAGGGTAGTTCCTGACCATTATTGTCACTACTACCCTGAAAATGTAAAACCTAAGCCCAAACTGAAGGAATGTGGCATGGACCCCTGCCCTTCAAGGTTTGTACAATTTTTACTCTAAAAGACGCAAGTCAGCTCCAAGTGGGACTGATCAGATCTCTTTGGATAGTGCATTTCTGTAGGAATTAAGATGGCTTTGCAAATTCCAGCACTATGGCCAGCACCCTCTTCTTGCTGTGGGATTATGTGGCCGTGAACTCTTTATAATAAGCCTGTTTGAGCATCTCCAGTATACACAGTACTAATGGTCTCTTTACTCAAGTTCTATGTCTAGCCCTCGGCCAGTTATGACTGTCTCTCTCATCATTTGAGCCCTGGAGCTGGGTCATCATCCATGAGTACCCATGTTTCTAGCAGTACAGCTCACTATAGCTAAGTTTTGGAAATGGTCTACATGCCCATCAACAGATGAATAGATAAAGAAAATGAGTTATTTATACATAATTGAATGTTCCTTAGCCACAAAAAATATAAATGAGTCACTCATAAGAAAAATAAACCTATCTAAGTGCAATAAGTCAGACATAGGCTAAATATTACATGGTGTTTTTCTTGTATGAGAAACTCAAAGTATGAAAATTTAAGAAACAACATAAAAAATAGGTGATAGAAAAAGGGGAATAGATCTTTTGGAGATGAGAAAAGGAATCTGGAAGGGAGAGTGTAGAGGAAGGGAAAGTAAGAATCTGTCTATGTAACGACTCTTTACAATGAATACATTTGGTATGTACTGAAAACGTATACTAAAGTTTCTTTTTTTTTTTTTAAAGAAAAGCTTGATCACCCATTGCCATATTTGCCCTTTGAAGTGTCGCATTAAGTTCTGCATAAAAAATGCACCATGCTATGCATAAACTGTGAAGTTGAGTAATTGAGAGCCTGTTTGGATTGTATGGTAGAGTCTTAACAGCATAAGGTTAAGTCCCAGAATCCCCTACTACCTGCTGGCTAAGGCAAGAGTGTAAGTGATAGAGGGACCTTGCTGGATTTTACTTCCTGTCACTGCACCACCACTTCCTGCAATCTCAGGGAAATGCCATTATTAATACAGACCTTTCAAAGGACTGCTCCTGTGATACAAAGTGGTTTTTGAAATCTTTTACTAATATGATGTGTTAATATCATTGCCATATTTTGTCATAATAATGATGATTAGAAAAGATTAAATTGGGCCAGCCAAATAGCTCATCTGATTAAAGTGCCTGCAAGCAGGCACAGGGATTGGGAGTTCAATCCCCAGCCCTGCTGTGCTGTCCCCACCCCCGGGGCATGCTGAGATGGCAATTGAGACTGGTTGTGGTGGCACACACCTATAATCCCAGCTCTTGGGAGGCTGTCCACAGGCAGATCACTAGGAGTCTGATCTAGTAGTGAGACCCTGAATACCCTCTAGGCCCTTCCCTAAAACACAAAAAAGAAAGAAAAGAATAAATCAATTTATCTAAATTAAGTGATATGTTTTTATTAGATTTCTATATCACTGATTCAGTGGTCTATTTTGCTGTATACAGTGGGGACTCCTTTGTGTCTGTTGTTCCTAAAAATTAGCAAAAAAGCAGCTGAAGTTTTGGAACTGGTTTATAACACTTGATGTGTTTGGCGTTCATTGAAAAAGCTTGGTCTCGAGAAGTCATTAATAAATGCAATAATTATTAAATGCATAAGTTGACTTTTGTGAGTGATATTCTCAAAATGGTTTTATTTTCAGTGATGGATTTAAAGAGATTATGCCTTATGATCACTTCCAACCTCTGCCTCGGTGAGTTATGTGCTTACTTTTCCTTATTTGCTGGAAGTAGCGTGCAAGCCCACATTGCACCTGCAGCAAGTCTGTAACGCGTCAGGGAGAGGCATCAGGCCCTCTTAGAGCTAACAAGAGACAGGATGCAGCTCAGTAGCCAGAAGGATCATTTTAAGAATCAAGTGGAACAGGCTGCAAGAAAAGGTGATGTTTTCAGTCACTGGAGCGATAAGGGTATCTTGGACAGACGGTATCACAAAAGGAGCTAAACCCTTGGAATTGGTCAGCCATTTGACACATTGATGGCTGATATGTTCTCTTCTGACTTTGAGTTTCTGTGATTCTCTAGCAATATGATCACTTAGTATTTTTCTCTATTGAGAAATAGATCAACAATCTTTACGTACTATGTTTTAATTAGTTTAATCTCACAGTGGCCCTAGGAGCCACTGTGGATAACTAGGGCAGGAGTATGATTCCATTTGACAACCTTTGGTTCAGGGTATTTAATTTTTGGGACTATGGACAGTGTGTGACAGTTAAGAGTCAAGCCTTAAGGCAGGTGAGATAGCTCAGGAGACTAATGGCCTGCTTAGGCAAGCACAGGGACTGGGGGTTCAATCCCTGGGTACCACATGCCATGCTGGCCCTGGCCACAGATGTGCTGAGCCAGCCACCGAGACCTGGTATGGTGGTACACACCTATAATCACAGAAATGGGGAGACTGAAAACAGGAGGATCACTACGAGTCCAAGCTGCATATTGAGACCCTGTGCCAAATACCAAATACATTAAAAAAAAAAAAAAAAGAATCAATTGGCTTTTAGCTGGAGCACAGCAGATACCATGAGGCCATGCTTTCAGCAGACATTTTTGCAAACTTGAAACCAACAAACAGCAAATAAATAATGTGTGTTTTTGTTTGCTTTTGAGCTGGGAACATAACCCGTGGACTGCATGTTCTGTGTCGTGTGGAGGAGGGATTCAGAGGCGGAGCTTCGTGTGTGTGGAGGAGTCCATGCATGCGGAGATCCTGCAGGTGGCGGAATGGAAGTGCATGTATGCACCCAAGCCCAAGGTCATGCAAACTTGCAATCTCTTCGATTGTCCCAAGTGGGTCGCCATGGAGTGGTCTCAGGTGAGATGCGAAAGCACACTCCTTGTGGATAGATTGTATGTTTTAAGGAATACTTAGCTTGGAATAAAAATGTTGGGTGTGAACATGGTTCCTGTTTCCAAAGAGGTTTGCGAAATAGTTGGAGAAAAGAGTAAGAGAGACCCTGAGCATTTATGTAGGTAAGAATTAGCACTATAAAAGCCTGTAGCACATCTGAAAGAGGTAAGAAAGAGACATCACAGCAGAGTCAGCCAGGAAATCTTGGTTACCTTTATAGTACTTTCTCAAAGATAAGAAGAATGTATGAAAGTGGCAGCATAAAAAACACCTTGCTGTGGAAGGTGACCAAACTGAGAGGCTGGAATGGACTGAAATGAGGAGGTGTCCAGGAAGGCTCAGTTCTCCTGGGTTGAAGAGAGAGCGCTTGATATCAAGAACTGGAAGATACAGGTAGAAATATGGACCTGACATTACAAATGCATCCTTGGTCTAATAGTTATTAAGAAACTTCACCATTTTTTGAAGAATATAATATATTTCAGATAACTGAGGCAACACAGTCCAGCACTGGGAAAGGCCAGAGAAGGACATGTACTTGGAATCAAGGAGGGAGAAGATCGCTGGAAAATAAGAAGAGCAGGAAGGAATCTCCTGGAGATGTGTTAGATGAGCTTAATTTTTATTTTCTAGTGAGACAGGCGAGTCAGCCTCCAGGATAGATCAAGTGCCAATGACTCAGCCCAGAAATGGAAAGTGCACGTGCTGGCATTCAGAATCTTAATCTTAATCTTTTAACTCTGTAAAGAATAAATCCTAACTTACCCCCGTTTCTCTGGCTCTTTCGTGTGATCCCTGTAATAGATGTGCCCTAGATTGTACAACCCTTCTCATCTACGTAGGTTGAGATCTGAAAAGTTTATCAGGAAGTTTAAATAACTGCCAAGAATACCGTGTCCAATGTGCTGTGAATACTGACATTTTAGAAGTGTTATTCATCCTGAAAAAAGTGTTCCGTGGAACCTAAATGTCATGACAGTTTCTATCCTTGCTATCTTTCACTTAAATAGGAACAAGCTCTCTCACAATTCGAGTATTTTCACATTTCTCCTGTTCCACTCACATTTTCAATATACTCCCTTGTAGAATTTTATCATCATATGATGTATTTATGTGCTTAAAATCTCTTATCAATCATACTCATCCACTTCTAAATAATGTGTAATTAAAATTAATTTTGGATTCTTATGACCGGCAGGCTCTTAAATATTAAAAGCATTCCCTTGAATGAAGCTCTGATTAAATTTAATTTTGGTATCCAATCAAAACAGCATTACTATAGTATTTTGGTAAAAAGCTGCTATAAACATGAGAAGTTAAATATTCATTTAGAATTAGATTTTCTAGAAGGTAAATGAGCCTCAAAAATTAGACCATATGGTCACTACCAGAATGAAAGATGGGCTCAGCCATAATTTTATTGGTGACGTTCACTGTTGACTTTTTGGTTGTCTTACATAGGCACATTGGGAATGCTTGTTTCCATACATAGGCCAGGATAAAGGAGTCCATTTCTGTGAGCTTATGCAGTTCTTTCAACTCCGGAGTTATATGCCGAACACCACATGATTATGCCTCACTAGGAATTATTTTTAAATATCTGTCAGCTTGTAATTTGATTAAGTCCTTTTCTAGTTTTGTTGAAAGGAAAGAATACCACCCTAGTGCAAAAGAACTTATTAGCTGGCCACTAGAGATCTTCACATTTTGGCCTCAGTGGGCAATGCTCTTACTACCTGTGGAGCTGTTGTCAGCCCGTTAGGCCCTAGTTGCGTGTTCTGCGTCAACCTTAGAACTTTATGCTCTCCCATTAAGAGCATGACTGTCCTCATTTATAACCTCATTGTGGTTTGCTAACTGGCTCATCTTATTCACCTACCTGGCTCCTACTGCCTCTCACTTTTTAAGATGTTTGAAGGAATTCTCAGTGATAAAGATTTGCAGTTATTGAGCAAGTGATCCTCTGCAAGGGGGAGTCTGGAAGTAGTATGAATCCTGGCTGCCTCCCTGGGTGAGAGTCCTGCTTCCCACATGAGCTAACTGAAGAGACACAGTGCTCACCTGATTGGGCCAATTCTATGATAGTTTTACCTTATCTCATTACTTTCTCTTTGGGCACTATGCATTTTTTCCTAGCTGACATAAAAGAGCTTCTCAAGATCATATGTCAAGTTGATAAATTTAGAGGGAAGTAAATCCATTTCCCAAATCCAGATCTAAATTCAAACTTCACTCACTTCATGATAGCATTTGTTTGGTGGTCCGGGTGGTGGTGGGGTGTATGAGGAAGTTGGAGCATTTTCCCCATATTCTGCCCTTCTGGAGCTGTGTACATGCTGAGAAAGACCTCCTGAAATGTGTCTGTAACACTTGTCCCCAAAGGCAGGGTACAAAGCATACAGGGGCTCAGGGAAAATCCTTTCAGCCCTGCAGTAGTAACTGGGGCCTGGGCTCAGCAGCAGGAGGCTCTGGAAGGAATTCCACTGTGCTCTAAGCAGTCTTGGGGCCTTCAGCCAGGTCCTTGGTTGGGCTGTTGTATGTGAGCCCGCACATGTGCGATGTCTGCACATCACATGTGCAGGACGCTGTCTGTGCCCCGCAGGTGCTCATGAGGGCTCAGTTTCTCCCAAGGGAAGACTCAGAGCTGGTGAGACCAGAAGGTGTGTAGATTAGAGTTCACCTTTCATGTAAAAAGCTGTCAAGGACCCTGATGTGAATTCTGGACTTTAATTCATCACAGGGTACTGGAACACTGTCTGTGAGGTCCCCATGCCAAGGCCCTCCCTGTCCCTGTGGATGCCTGAAACCACATTCAGTCTGCTCTGTCATATACACTACAAACGTATTATAAAGTTTAAAGTTGAGTAGATCAACAAAGAGATCCTAGATTTTCACATGACAAGAGAACATACATTATAGGTAACAGTGACTTCCAAATCATAGGTGAACAAGGAAAACAATGTTGACAACAGGAACTTCACCAAAAGTGAGAGAAGTGGCACACTGTTTTTATTATTTTTAATTATCTAACAGCCCTCTAGCATTTTTTTCCCTGTATTGTTTGGCTAAATACTCATGATGATCTGTTCATATGGTAACTACTTTGCAAGATCAAAACCGACAAGGTAGAGAAAGTTTAACTCTCTGTAATGGTTGGCTAAAATTTAATTTTTTTATATTCATCATTTAGAAAAGTTGCTTTCCACATGAGCTTTTGGGCCATGTCATGTCAATTTTTAATCAAATTTGAGAAAACCAGAATCAAGTTTCTTTTTATATTTGATGCAGAGCAAAGTAAGTTTTTGGAGCAAAATAAGATTCAGAACATGTATTTTTCTTCCACAGTGATCTCATCTTAAATACTTTTCCAACTGAGAGTTGGAGACAAGCTCCAGTGTGGGAGGGAGGTACCCAGAAACCCAAGTATCCCAGAAATCCAGCCTCTGCCCCTTTCTTTTCTGAAGGTTTGTCAGAGGCCTTTTGTGTTAAATATTCATACAGCTGAATGTAAATGAGCACCTCCTTTACATATGGTAAAAGAATGCCTGGAAAACCCACTGCTTCTTTCCTGAAAGAACAAACTCACTGGCTTGATTCTTCTTTCAAGTGCACAGTGACCTGTGGCAGGGGGTTACGGTACCGTGTTGTCCTGTGCATCAACCACCTGGGGGAGCATGTCGGGGGCTGCAATCCACAGCTGAAGCTGCACATCAAGGAGGAATGTGTCATTCCCACCCCCTGTTACAAACCGAAAGGTACGATTGTGGTGTGTTTCATTCTAATCAAATGATGTTTCCAAGGTCACGTTCCAGTACTGCAGAACTTCCTTTTTGACTTGGTTTTCTTATTGCAATGGTTTTATCCAGAATTTGCTGCCCACCTATGGGAGGAAGTTGGAAACACAGGATCTGGAGGGACTCTAAGCCTTTGTTGATTCAGGATGTACAGAGTGCCTCCTACCTGTCTGGGCTTGCACTGATATTTTTTGGTAGGCATAAAATAACTTGATACTGTCCCTGCCTTCAAGAGAAAGAAGGATCTGATGGTCAAGAATAGAGAAAGGAGCAGGAGGAGGCAGAAAAAAAGAAAAGCAAAAGGAAGAAGAGATGGAGCAGGAGAAGGCAGCTCTTCTCCTTCCCAAGCCCTCCCTTTTCTCTGTTGCCACAGTGCTCTGTATGCGCCTCTCCTTTGCATGTGTTTCTTCAAGGAGGAACAGTGTCCTCTGCAGCGTCGTGGTACAAGGGCCATGAAGATTTTAGCTCCCAACCTTGATCTGTGGGTGTGCTGAGAATTCCTCCTGCTGTCCCATTTGCTCTGCATGAATTCGCAGAATAGGCAGACAGCCGTGGACAGCAAGTCTTGGCCCCAGCTCTCCAATATGCATTCCTTTTCTTGCAGTTAATTTCCATGTACATTAGCAAGGTGTACCCAGCCCTCATGACAAGTATCTTCCTCCCCAAAATGGAAAACATTCCCACCTGGTGGTAAAAAGGACTTTTCCTTACACCTTATAGAGGATGACACAAGTCTTTCATTATTTCTGGGTTGTTGTCTATGTGAATAACCCCACAATTAACCATTCAGCAAATGCTTTGTGGACCACATCCCTCTTGCAGAAAAAAACCATCACTGGTGGCCCTGACAGGTGCATGTATTAACTGTATAGCTCCATTGGTGCAGCCCTTTTCCTTCTGCGTTTGATTGTACTTTAATAGATACTTCCTTCGTGCCAGTGCTTTCCTGGAAGCAGCCCAGAGTTATTTCCCTTCATGTTTCACAACTCAATCTTTTCTTTCCTCACATCTAAAGAGGCTCTAAGGACAGAAAGAGGCCCCAGCTCCTTCTCTGTGCCACATGCAGCCAGCAGCTATCGCCCAGCAAGAAAAGCTGGTGGTCGTGGTCATGAATGTACTCTCCCTCCCACTCTATTAACTGCTATGTTATTTTCTTTTCTCTATTAATTTGTACATTCAGTGGGCAAAGCAAATGGTGGCAAAAGAAAGTAAGTTGATATTGGTGAAGTCAGAGCTTTACTATGCAAAGAACAGAAACAGGCTTTGATTTGTAAAGCTACTTTTACGGTGAATATCGAGATCACATTCAACTGTATCATGGGGATTATTTCAGTTGTATTGAGTAATATGTTAATTTTTTAAAATGGCCTTAAATGTTTATTTGCTCCAGAAGCCACCTAAGGTCCTGTGCCAAAGGGCTCCACTTGCATTTAAAAATCATGACCTCTATGTTAATGAAATGTTTAGCCAATGATGATCATGTCTCCAGCCTCTCTGAGTGATTAATAGTCATTAAGCTCATTGTTTATGTTCCTTTTTCTTAGAAAAAAGTCCAGTGGAAGCTAAATTACCTTGGCTGAAACAAGCCCAAGAACTAGAAGAGACCAGAATAGCAACAGAAGAACCAACGTGAGTCCAGGACCTTTTATGGGAGCAATCAAGGCATAGCCAGTTAACATGATATATGTAATTTTTGTACTCATTGGAATACAAAGATACATCTAGTATCCAAATGGCCTGGATGTTTCAGACTCTGGAGAGCTGGAGCTGGCTGGAATTTTTCTTTATTTCACAATTCAGCAGCCCTGCTTTGGCAGTATCTGTGAGAAGCACAAGAAAGAACAGTGTTATTTAACTCAAAGCAGACCCAGTGTTCTGTTACCATTAAGAGATCAGGATAGTTCCTAGATTAACACATATGGTTTCACCAAGGAGCATCACAGTAATATACAGGTAAACTGAACCTTTTGTGGGTAAGTCGTGGCCAATCCCTATAAAGCCAAGTGTGCCGAAATGCACTGGGCTGGCTGAAGTAATGGTAGGGAGCACCCCGGGGCTGTGTGGTGTGTGGAAGTGGGAAGAGCATGGGGTTTAGAACAGCCTCTGCTAGCTCTGTGACTTTGTATAAGGCTTTTTCTGTGTCCCTTTCTCATTTGTAAATGGGGTGAGTTGGTCTACATCTCTCCCCGTTAGGACATCAAGGCCTGCTGGCCGTGTGTGGTGTGATGCATCTGAGTTGTAATGGTGTCTGTGGAAAGGAAGAATCAAAAGCAAATCAAAGCACTCTGGAGACAGAGCCTTAAGGCCTGAAAGAGAGAGAGGAGCCAAATGTATACTGTGGTTCCTAGGCTTCCTAGCTGGAGGTCCAGAGCAACAGCACAAAGGACAGGCTCAGGTAATTGAACAGGACAGTCGATTCCACACCAGATGCCTTAAGCCCTGAGTGTTGACAAGCTGTCTACAGAAAGCATGCAGAGTGGAGCATGGCTGAGTGTGACAGGAGACCTTAGCCAGATCATGGCCCATTGTCCTGAGAGATCAAGCCCAACCTGCCCCTCCTCTACATCAGAAGAATGAGATGCACATGGACGAGAGACTTGTCTAAGGTGACACTGTTGATGGTGGTGGTCCTCAAATCCAACACTCAGTCCCCTGGGCCCCTTTCCTCACACCTCAGTAGCCCTGGGATCTTTCCTTGTAGTCACTTGGGCATCTCTTCTCCCACACCTTCAGCAGTACATGGAGCTTCCTGCATGAAGAGACAGCTTATTCTTGAGTTGAACAACTTGACATATTTGCAAGATTTTCCCTCCCGTTGAGCCAAAATATACTTCTTCCTAATTTCTTTCTTTTTTTTTTTTTAATACAGAAAAAGAAAACAACCCCCTTAACCCAGGTGTCAAATTTTCATAAATCTGACAAAATCTGTCACGGATCCTAAGAACTCTTTGTCCCCCGAGCCCAGCATTGTTTTCATCTGCCAATGTCTGCAGAGCTCCTGCCACCCCTGTTGCTCTGGTCACGACGCATGCTCATTTGCTGCCTCTTAACTGTGGTCCAGACTGCTGATAAACCCTAGGGGCCCAGAGGAGTGTGGATTGCTTCCCTTTCAGAGAGCCCTGTCTTTTCATAGTGTAGTGTCAGGCTGTTGTACTATGACACTCTCAGGCTTTTGTGTGGGCCTGGCTAAGACCACAGAAAAAATCCTGCCATCTGCAGGATGCAAGGAGGGGAAGGGACTCAAGAGGCGCTAAGAGAGAAGAGTGTGGGGTTATATAAGGATGGCTTTAGGCTAAATGCTGCTAGGACCTCCCACTCTGATCATCTAGATTACATAGAGGCAGGAATCTATGGAAATTAAGGGATTCCAGACACAGGAAGGAATGTGTAGTGGTCACATGAAGAAAATCACACAGATCTCAGTCTAGAGTGAAGAGTCACACTCACTAGGAATTTTGGTTGCCAAAATAAAGTTAGGTAGCAATTTCTAATCCTTCCATGTGTCTGCTATAGTTAACAAGATCACTTTTTGTCCGCTTCTTCAAACCTAGAGCCGAGTCATTCTTGCCTTTTCTATTCATCCCTTAGCTGTACTCACCTTCTGCATTGCCCTGGTCACACATGCTAAAAGCACCCTTGTTCCAGCTCCCCCTGTCCATCCCCACTCACACTTCAGCCCACATTC
>NW_004524578.1:22158540-22181682 GCF_000260255.1 Octodon degus
CCTGCAGGGCACCCAGATTCTTACAGGGCATCCAAACACCTGTAGGGCACCCAGACACCTGTGCAGCACCCAGATACCTGCAGGACACCCAGACACCTGCAGGGCACTCAGACACCTGTAGGACACCTAGACACTTGTGCAGCATCCAGGTACCTGCACAGCACCCAGACGCCTGCAGGACACCCAGATACCTGCAGGGCACCCAGACACCTTCAGGATACCCAGACACCTGCAGGGCACTCCAACACCTGCAAGGAACCCAGACACCTCCAGGGTACCCAGATACCTGTATAGCATCCAGGTACCTGCAGGGGACTCAGATTCCTGCAGGGCACCCCAACACTTGCACAGCACCCGGATACCTGCATGGCACTCAGATACCTGCAGGTCACCTAGATACCTGTGCAGAATCCAGAGACCTACACAGCACCCAGACACCTGCAGGATACCCAGACACCTGCAGGGCATGCAGACACCTGCAGGACACCCAGACACCTGCAGGGCACGCAGACACTTGCAGGACACCCAGACGCCTGTGCAGCATCCAGGCACCTATAGGACACCCAGACACCTGTGTAGCATCCAGGCACCTGCAGGGCACTCAGACACCTGCAGGACACTCAGACACCTGTGCAACATTCAACACCTACACAGCTCTCTGATTTGCTTCTCACCTTCTCCTATTAAACCCACTTCTACTCATGAGCCAGAATCACTGGCAAAAGCACAGATCTTATTCGTCTTTGTGACATTTTGAGTGTTCAAATGTTTCCACATGACCCAAAGATTCGTGTTTGTCCAAAAGGCAAAAAGACACCACAAGGCCTCAGCCATCCCCGCCCTGGCTGCCCCTTGGGTGCTGGCCTTGGTCTGTGCGGGGCTCCTGCTTTGGACATGTGGGCGGTTCTCATCTCTCTTGCCTTTGTCCCTCTCCTCCTTCTGGTTAGAAGTGCGCCTCCCACTGCCACCACCACACCCACTGACTTTTTAAAAAATCTTTTTTATTAAAAAATGAAAAAATCTATAGAAAAGAGGAGAAAACAGCATGTAATGACACTCACGCAGCCATTACTCAGTACCTAGCATTGTCACCTCAGGCCCCACTTGTGTGTGCCACCAGCGGCGCTGCCTCATCTTCACCTCTGGTCAGTGACAGAGGTCATGTCGCAGCCAGTTCCTATTGCTCAAAGGAAAGGAGGCTTTTTTTTTATATATAGGACAAAAGTATATTGTTTAAACTGCATTGCTCAAATTACTTACGTCACAACACCTAGGGTGCCTTTTACACTGTTTTGGGACAGACAGTCTGAGATTGGGGACTGACAGCTTGTTTGCGGGGACTCAGCCAGAGAGATTGTTTTTATTGTGGTGAGACAGTTGTAACACGAAGCTGATCATTTTAAGCTGAACTTTCACTTCTCCGGTTCATGGCATTAAGTATGCGCCTTCCTCAGTCCATCCCCAGACGCTTTTCGTTATCCCCAAACTGCACCCCGCAAGTGTCATTCCCTTTCTCTTCTCCCCTAGACTCTGGTAACCTCTATTCTACTTCTGTTTTGTCCTGCTCAATTTCAGTCACCTGCATTTCGACAAGCACCCCAGGTTACTTAGAGGGGTAGGGCTCAGCAAAATTTGGGAACTGCTAGCTCCTTTTGTCCCTAGGGACCTTTCCCAGGTCAAAAGGTCCCATTCCTATCATTGAATTAGAAAAGGGTGATGTCATGTGAGTTGCAGCGGGCTTGGCCCTGGATTCGCTCCAAGCCTGCACTGTGTCTCCATCCCAGCCCAGGCGCTTTCGCTGGGGTGGTTCTGTCACTGTCCTCAGAGAGCAAAGCCAAGTTGTTCCTTGCTCCTGCGGCTCCTCGCGCCCGCCCAGCATGGAGGCCGAGTGGGCAGCACCTGTTCTCCATCCGCACAGGCCTCCTCCCTGCCCCCCGCCATCCCCCCAGAGCCTTCTGCACCATCTTCCCTTGTGATGCACACTGCCGGGCAGTTTCTGGCCCACCCCGGGCTGTCTGGTGTGAAGTTTATAGTTTCCTGCACTCCTGACTCTCTTCAGTCTCTCAGTTTCCAAACAAAACCACAACACATTTCGGCCTCCCGTTCACCCTTTATTACCACTGTCTTCTGTGGTTTGGGGCCACGTCCTTGTTGACAGTGGATGACAGGACGAGAGCAGCTGCCAAAGAGCCTGCAAAAGATAAACACTGCCTCTGTGGCTCACCAGGGCCTGAGCTTGGAATTTACATAGGGAGCGGATGTTCAAGAAACTTTTTTTTTTTAATTAGGAAAATAAAAATTCTAGCTTATGCAGCTGGGCCAAGGAAGCTGCAGTTCTGAGCTCGTCAGCTCTGCTGTGGGACATGTTTACAGCAGATACGGCTGCTGTGTCGGAGGCTGTTCCCTGAGCCTTCGCTGTGACTCTACACCCTCCTGCCATTGCTTTGCCCTCGCTCTCCCTCTCACCAAGGAGTCCTGGCTCGGACAGACTGGCACACTTTGTATTTTTCCTCTCTGCTCTTTTACCTTCTCCAAATTGTATTTGCCACAAATGAAATAGGTTGTGCTGCGGGAATATCTTTCTCACAATACTAAAAACTCTGAACATCCGCTGCCGGGCCCTGTTCTGCACGGCTAGCCTGTTTATCCTCCCAGCAGCCCCAAGAGGAGGGGAGATTGACTATTAATTATGTTAGAGCAGAAGAAGCCAAGGTGTGGAAAGAATAGGGAGTTACCCACGATTTTGGAGCTAGCAAGTGGGGACAGTGATTCTATGGCCTGTGGTCCAGGCAGTGTCCCTAATCTAAAAATAGGAAGTTCAAAATATTCCGAACTCTGAACATTGTAGGCACTCATGTAAAACCATTTGAGGAAATTTCCACACCTGACCTCACGTGGCAGGATGCCGGTGCACTAAAAGTACTGTACCAAGTTACCTTCTGGCTGTCTATAGGATGCATGTGAAGCAAATGAAATTTGGCTTTCCTGCTAACAGTGCCTCATTACATACCTCATGTGAGAATATTCCGAAAGTCCCCAAACCCTCAATCCTGAAACACTTATGCCCCAGAAATTTCTGATCATGGAGACTTAAGCTGTACCAGAAGGACCTGAGGTTTCCTGGCACATGGCTCAAACTGAAAGCTCACCCACCCTTGGGAAGAGTTGTTAGACTGCAGCACTGTATGGGAAAGCATGGACGCACTGTGACTGTGCTATGGTATTGTGAGATGACACCACGGTACGGTCAGGGGCCAGGGGTGGCTTCCGGGGGGAGAGGGTGCAGGACGTGACCTCCTGCCGACCCAACATGTGGCGAGAGAAGGGGCTGTGTGCACGTTGCCGGCCCTGCTGCTGCGCTGTGGCCTGAGTGTGGAGAGGGGCTGGCAGGGCTGAGCGGGGCACTGGGGAGGCAGCAGGTGTCCAGGGTGTCTGGTCACCAAGGGGCACAACTGTCCTTGGAGGCTGCTAGCCATTTCCAGGTATTAACCAGGGAAGGAGTTCAGACCCCACCATACTGCATGTGGAAAGGGCCTCGGATGTCTGTGGTTTGTTTCTAGTTATTTAGTATGATAAGCACAACTGCAGCAGATCAAATGACACCTCTCTAATTGTCCCATTAGGACATGTGTAGGGGAGTGGAATTTCTGGGCCAGAAGACAGGCACATGGAAGACATTTAGTTCCTACCATCAGGTCTACTTTTGGAAAATCAGTGCCAGTTCCCCTTCCCAGCCCACACCTTCACCAACATTGGGAAATTATCTATTTTTCTTAAATATTTTCTTCTAATAATCTTTAGGATTTCTTGTTTTACTCTGAACTTTAACTCATGGGGATTAGGCTTTGACATGTGATATATAAAATATTGGTGTAACTTAATATCTTTCAAAATAATTAATTGATTGCCCTGGCTGCATCTATTAAATAATCTATAGTATGCACTTTGATTTTTTTTGGTGGGGGGAGCAGTTCAGCCCACCCTGAGGGCAGGGCTAGTGTGGCATGTGGTGCTAGGGATTGAAATGCAGTCCCCTGCACCTGCCTAAGCTTGCCTAAGCAGGTGCTTTAGACTGCTGAGCTATCTCACCAGCCCTGCACTTTGATTTTTTAAAAAGCCATCATTGTGTAAACTAAATACTTCAATGCCAGTGCTACATTATTTGAATTTTTATCTTTTTAGTAGGTTTTTTTTTCTATCAGGTGATGGAGTTATTCTGTGTGTTATTTCCTTTAAAAGTTTAATCTCCCATAAAGTTAAAAAATTTTGCTATTTGTAACCCTCCCCAAAAAATTGCCACAGAGGTTTAGATCAGAACTGTATTAGTTTTATAAATTAAGGTTGAATAAATATCCTTATAATTTTGAATCTTTCTATTCAGGAGCATGTGATGCTCTATGTATTCAGGTGCTTGAGATCAGAGTATTTGGGTATTTCATAGCTTTGGCCTCATCAGCTCCTGTATTTCTCCTCCTCCTCCTCCTCCTCCTCCTCCTCCTCCTCCTCCTCCTCCTCCTCCTCCTCCTCCTCCTTGTCCTTGCCCTTGCCCTTTCCCCTCTCTGTTCTCTCTTCTTCTTTGTATTTGTTACAGGGTCTTCTATGCAGTTCAGATTTATAGTTAGCCTCCTGTTTTTAGACTCCCCGGTGCTGGGATTACAGGAATGCGACACAATGCCTGGACTCGGTGGCTAGCTCAGTGCACCTGGGGACAGGGCTGGCACAGTCTGTGGTGCTGGGGATCAAACTGCAGTCCTTGCACTTGCCTAGGTAGGCACTTAGTCTGCTGAGCTATCTCACCAGCCCAAACCCTACTTATTTCTTACAAAGGTTTTGTTTGTAAGTGCATAGTCCTTGGGCAGTTTCCATATAATTTCAAAGCCTCCATTTTTCTCATCTGTGAAATCACAGTCAAAATGACAATTTATAAAATTGTTGTGAAAATTATATTAAATAAGTGCAGTAATGCTTAATGCAGGGCCTAGCTGCTAGCAAGTGTTAGCTGGACTCTTGGAACATTAGCATTTTCAGGTTATATATCTATATTTCTATATAGATACACATTTGTATTTGTGGACTACTTGATTAAATTCTTTTATTTCTTCCAAAATATTTTATTAATTGACTATCTTATAAGATTATCCTCAAATAATGATATTTTGCCTCTTCTATTGTTTTTTAACATTGACGTCTGCCTTTCTGCCTTCCATTATTTTGTTGTGTTTTTCTCATTTTGTTTATCCTTATAATTTTTATGTTTCTGACATCATTTTATTTTATCTCCATCTTCTAGAGGTTTTAACATTAGCATTAATGTTATTAACATTAGTATTTTTGATTTATTTTTAAAAAGTTTTGAAGCTTTTATTCATTTATTTGGTGTAGGGTCTCACTACACAGCTCAGACTGATAGTGATCCTCCTGTCTCAGCATCCCCAGCACTGGGATTGCAGGTGTGCCCCACTATGCCTGGTTTCAGTGGCCAGCACAGCATGCCTGAGGTCCCCGGGCTGGCACAGCATGGTGTGCCAGGGATTAAACCCGGGTCTTTACGCTTGCCAGACAGGCACTTAGACCACTAAGCTATCTCCCCAGCCCTAGCATCTGTATTTTTAATAGGCACATTTAATCCATTTATAGTGGTTATAAATGCTAATAGTTTCAGACTCCATTCTCAATGTTTCCTTGCTGTTTTTGATGTTTACCTTTATGACTATGTTCTCTTCATTGCTTTTCTACGCTAATAAATTTATCTATTACAATTTCATTTTTTCTCAGTTTTTATTAGTGTATGTTTGTGATACATGATAACTACTTCCATTGGGAGAAAAGTTGTGCAATGTGTGTTGCTTCTAGATTTTTTTTTACTTCTCCTTCCCTGCTGCTTTCCCCAGATTTCTACTCCAACCTTCCAAAGAACAAACTCTTCGATTCATTGATCTGTTGTATTTTTTAGTCTCAATTTCATTCATTTCTACTCTGATCTGTATAATCTCTTTCCTTCTGTTAGCTTCATATTTGCACTGTTCTTTTCTTTTTAAGACCTTGAGATACAACAGTAACTTATTTTTTGTAATTAAGATGTTCCTTTTATGTGTGCAATTATAGCTATAGACTTCTTTCTTCAAACTTCTGTATTTTTCATAGGTTTTGTTATGCAGTACTTCCATTGGCATTTGATTCTACAAACTATTTTATTTCTTCCTTAATTTATTCTATGATTTGTTGATGCTTAAATGATTTCCATATTTTCATGTTTTCTCTGTGGCTTCTTTTGCTATTGATTTCTAGCTTCATACCACTGTGATCCAGTAGTGTGAGGGGGATTATTTCAATTCTCTTGTATTTATTTAAACAAGATTTATAACCTAAGATGTGACCTATTTTGGAAAAAGTTCCATGTGTTGTTGAGAAAAATGTGTATTCTGTTGTGAAATGCTGGAGGAAATGCTCTGAAAGTATCTATTAGGTCCATTTTTTCAACAATGTACTTCAATTGTGATGCTTTTTTGTTGATTTTTAAAAATCTGGTTGACCTGTCTAATAGTGATAGTATTGAAGTCTGCCCACTAAGATTGTATTGGTGTCTGCCTTTTTATTTATTTATTTATTTGGGTATTTAGTACAGGATCTACAGGGTCTACAGGGTCTCACTACACAGATCTGACTTGTAGTGATTCTCCTGTTTTCAGCTTCCCAAATGCTGGCATTACAGGCACGCCCACCACCATGCCCTGTCTCAGTCACTGTCTCAGCACACCCCAGAGGTGGGGCTGACACAGCAGGCTGGGGATCAAACCACCAACCTCTGCGTCTGCCTAAGCAGTAACTGTCTTTTTTAATCCAGTAGTTTTTGTTTTATGAATCTGGGTGCACTGACATTCTGTGCATAAATATTTTATAATTGTTACATCTTCTTGTTGAATTGGCCCCTTTTACCACTATGCAGTGGGCGTCTTCATCTCATCTGCTCAGTTTAGGCTTGACTCACAACTGTCTCTGAAAATCAAGTAGCTACTCTTGCTTGTTTTCAAGCTCCAGTTGACTGGAATGTCATTTTCTATCCTTTCATCATCAGTTTATGTACTTCCTTTTGGATGAGGGGTATCTCTTATAGTCAATATTTGGATGCATTTTTAAGTCCTAGTTTCCAGCCTATGTGTTATGCCTGGGGAGAACATTGACATTGAGAGTTATCATTTAACGTGTTTCTTGAATTCTATCATTGCATTATTTTCCCAGTGCTGAGTGCTCTATATACTTTTTCCTTTTGTTTAACTGCTCTTCCAATTGGACGGACTCCATGCTTTCCTTGGACTCCTTGGTTCTGTGGCTTCCCTGTCCTTGTCTAAGATCCCCTTAAGTATTTTCTGCAATACTAGTTAGTGGTAATGTGTTTATTTAGCATCTCTTTGTTTTTCAGGCTAATTGTGCAGGATATAAAAGTCTGGGCCAACAACTATTTTCTTTATTTTAGATGTCTTTTATTTTTATTATTATGTTTTAATGTATTTGGTTCTTCTAGGGTCTCACTATGCAGCTGATACTTGTGGTGATCCTCCTGCTTTCAGCCGGGATTACAGGCATGCACCACCAGGCCTGGACTCTGGCCGACTCAGCTCTCCCTTGGGACAGGCTGCCAGGGTATGTGGTGCTGGGGATTGAACCGCAGTCCCTGCGCTTGCCTAAGCTTGCCAAGCAGGTGCTTTAGTCCACTGAGCTATCTCCCTGGTTGCAGACAAGTGTTTTCTTTCAGGACTTGAAATCTTCACTCCAAGCCCTGCCCACTTTTAAGACTCATGCTGAGAAAGCAGCAGGTACCGTGCTCTGAAGGGCTCTCACCTCAGTAGGTGACTTACTGTTTTCCTCTAACAACATCAGTGTTCTCTCACTTTATTGGATTTCTGGAATTTCGATTATATGTATCATGCAGAGATTCTTTTCTGGCTGTGGCTGTTTAGGGTTCTATATATGCCTTGTACTTGACTATTGAATTCTTTTCCTAGATTTGAAATTGTTCTGTGATTTCATTGATTAAATTTTTTCATGCCTTTTAAGACATCTTCTAATTTTTCCTTTATTCCTATAATTCTAAGGTTTCTTTCTTTCTTTCTTTCTTTCTTTCTTTCTTTCTTTCTTTTTGTCATCTAGGATGTTGGATTCTGCTTGCATTATGTCTTGTTTGGTGGGGGGGTGTCGCTGAATTTATGATCTAATGCATCCACTTTGTTTTCTGTTCTTGGCACTCTTATCTTCACATTAGTCAAGGCTGCTACCTGTGGTTTTATCTACCTCTGCTTGCTTTCTTTCCATAATCTCTAATTCTTTTCCAGAGTTATCCCTCATGTCTTGTATTGTATTGCTTAATTCATTTAGGTAGCTCTTTGTCTCTGCTGTATGTTCACTGAACATTTCAATGATAAAATCTTTTATCTGTTTTACTATGCTCTGAGCCTCTTAAATATCTTATGCATTTGCTTTATGCTTCTTCTTTCATTTCTTTAAATATGCTGACATTTGGTTTTTGAGTCTTTCGCCTGCAGCTTCCTTTACTTCAATGTCTGAGAAAAGAAAAAAATGTATAACCACAAAAGTATGCACATAATTAGAAAATCCAGGCCTTTGAATAGGATCAAGCAAACCAACAGGAAGCTTCCCTTTTTACACACTCCCATCCCTGTCACTGGGCAACTGCTTCTAGGAAAGAGAAATTGTACACAAACTATGCTAGAGCCTGTATATGTATGTGCATACATAATATATGCTACCTGTAGGCACATACACATGCGCGCGCACACTGCTAATTTAAAATGCTTAGATGGAAGCTATCGCTGAGTACGAACCACCCATACTTATTTCCCTTTTTGTCTCCAGAGGAGACTCATCTGTATCAGTTGCTATAGGCGTCTCTCTTTTAGATGGCTGCATGTTATTATCCTACATGGATAGCTCAGCCTATATTTAAGCAATCTCCTTTCCAGTCCTACTATAAGAGTAGCAAAGAAAACAAGAGTAAATATGCCAGTTTCACTCTAAGACTCCTCCATCCTGGGGAGTTGAGCAAGTCCTCTCATAGAATTAGAGAATAGGCTATTGTTTGGATTAGAGACAAGGGTACTTCAGTAACAGTTTTCCACAGATAACAAAGTGCTTTGTGTTTACGGACATTTCTTTATGGAATTTATCTACAGCTATGGTGTTTCCTAGTGCGGGTGGTTATGGGATGTGCTATTGTGGACAACTGTAAAGAACTTTTATCTGGGAAAGGTTTGGTCCTCCATGCTGCTGAGATTTGAAACATTAAGGTTCGGAATTGCAACTTAAACATTCCAGCAGCATTACCTGAAGCTATTCTAAAGGACAAGGCTCTCATTCCCTGAAACAGGGTCTGCTTTCACTCAAGGTGATGAAATGATGTGTTTCATACTCCTGTCTTAAGTATTCATAGTAAGAATTCAGATATTGTCTTTGGGAAAGTATGTCTATAAAAAACCTGTTAAATATTAAAGAACACAAAGTTTTCCAAACTGTATCTATCACTGAACTCTTATCGATTATTAATACTTCATGATTCAAAGTGTTTCCTGAGAGGATCTTAAATATATTGTTCCCTGTTGAATCTATGTTTTGAATTGATACATAGCAGGGGCAAGAAACATTCTCTGTAAAGGGCCAAATAGTGAATATCCGATGCTTTCCAGGCTAAACAGTCTATGCCACAAATATTCAGCTCTGTCATGTAGCAGAAATGCAGCCGTATACAATAAGTGGATAAATGAGTATGGCTGTATTCCAGTAGAACTTTAATAATGACAGTAAAATCTGAACTATTTTTGTAATTTTCACGTCACCCAATAGTATCCTTCCTCTCCACCAATTTAAACACTGCTGTCGGGTTGTGTGAAAACAGGCCAGATTTGGCTTGCAGGCTCAAGACTGATAACCTTTGATAGTAGATAGTAATTCAGATTAAAAAGTAAATACTTCTTTCAGGCAGTTTGGGCAGCATATGGACTTTCAAGAAGACTTAAAAGTTAGTGTATTTGTATATTAAATATGAACAAGTATTGAAGCTTCTTGCACACTGTGAAGAGTTTTCAGTTTCCTGCAGTTAGGCTCTTAAACATTGCAGCAGCTTAGTGCCCCTTCATACAGTCATGAAGGAGAAACTCGATAAAGATATGTGGAATAAATGGGTGAGAAGAAATCACATTAGAAATGATGTCTACCTGATGGTTTCTTTTATTGCTAAATATTTTTGTATGCCTGGCAAGTACAAGGTCCTGAGTTCAATCCCCGGTACAAAAAAAAAATAAATAAATAAATAATAAATAAATAAAAATAATATTTTTATCATCATAGTTTGCCACCAGTCACAGCACAAACTGGAAGTTTTATATGGAGATAAAAGTAGGGTGTGCCTTTAATGAAGAACCCTAATTTCTGCTGTTAATAAGATGTAAAAATGAAGCTGAGTATGGTGGTGCAAGGCTGTAATCTCACCACTCTGGAGGCCGAGGTGAGGTAGGAGGACCCCATGTTCAAACCCAGCCTGGGCAGTAGAATGGCTTAGTGAGACTCCCTCTCAAGATAATTTAAAAGGCTTGCAAGTGTAGTTTGGTGTTGGCTGCCCGTGTGTACTGTGGGTGACCCTTTGTCTGTCCTGGCTCCCTAGGTTCATTCCTGAGCCCTGGTCAGCCTGCAGCTCCAGCTGTGGCCCGGGTGTGCAGGTGCGTGCCCTGAGGTGCCGTGTGCTCCTGGCCTTCTCGCGCACAGAGGCTGAGCTCCCTGAGGACGAGTGTGAGGGTCCCCGGCCACCCACTGAGCGGCCCTGCCAGCGCCAGGCCTGTCCCAGGAGCCCTGCGTCCAGAGAGCCTGACGGCCATGCCCCCCAGGAGGACAGCGTGGGGACCTTCACCTGGGAGTATGCCGGCTTCACCCCATGCACGGCCACCTGCCTGGGAGGTAGGCAAACTCCCCGGGCGGGCGGGGTCCTGCACAGTGAGGACTCAGAGATGCGCTAGGCAGGCAGCCCAGCAGGATCACCTAGTAACCGAAAACCATACCTTTTCTTTATGTTTTATAGTTATTATTTTGAAAAGTACAGAAAGGATAATGGGATTACATCCTGACACTCCCCACATCCCCCCCAAAAATGCTCCTTTGGCCCAAGGATCTGCATAACCAAGGTGTGAAGGGGTCACAGGTTAATGTGAAATAAATGAGCAAAAGTGAAATGGCTAAGGTGAGAGATGAGTCTTACAAATGGAGATGCCAGGAATCACCCTGGCTGACGACGCTCTTCGTGAGATGTCTTCCCTAGAAAGTGGGAGATAGGCTCAATGCCTGTACCTGCGTCTTGCCCAGGAACTGTGCAGAGCCAGCTGGCCACCAGGATTCATGTTGGTGTGTACATGGGTGATGTGCACAGCCAGGAGCCGGTGTGGACATCATAGTGGTTAGGTAGGCAGGTGCCCCCTCCCAGGGTGAGAAAAGTGACCTCTAAGTCACTTAAGCACTAGAGGAGCCAGAAGGAATAGGACAGGGAGCAGGACTTCTGGTTCTGTGGACAGTTAAACGAGAACATCCACAGGAAAGCCGGATGCCACAGTCCCCAGCAACCTTGGGTCCTATCGCCCATGTCTGGCTCCTGATTGATTATCTCCCTGGGGATACATAGCATGACCTTTGTGTCCTATCAAGGCATACATGTACTGTGAAGCCAGGCAGACTGGACTTTCCTTGCTGCTCCTTTTTGGCCTTGTACCTGCTAGAAAAGCTACTCAGTATTCAGGTGGGAAATACAATCTGATGTATGATTTCATTATCTGGATCCCATTTTGCAGAACTTAATAGAGCCCAACTTTGTGTCATTCAATGTTCAGTTATGTAGCACAAATTATCCTTGTAAGGGTGTCATTTACTGGATAATACTGGAATAACCTTGAAGTAAAACTTAAATACCTACTGACCCAAATTTCACAGATGAGAAAAAAAAAATTTACAGATGAGGAGACAGAAGTGTTATGACTAAATCCAAAATGAAAATGAACAATGTAATTTTATTCTTTAGAGAGGGTTGGTAGAACTATAAGTGAATATTGTAAGTTTCTTAATTTTTCAGATACTGTTTTTAATTTCTTTCAAGCTTAAAATTTCTTTTTTCTAATAATTTTATTGAGAAACAAATATCAATGACACAGTTTCAAAACTGATTAGGACAGTTTCAATAATTAATACATTGCATATTGTTGTCTTATTAGTGGTTATTCATAGTACAAGGTGCAGACATGATATCCTGTCCATAAACACTATTAGTATAAATCTTTCCATTCATTGAATTAAGAGAAAGTAGCTGTATATGTATCCTAATTATTTTGAATATACAGATACAAAATGGTCCTTCATTTCATTCCCCTTTTCTGTTTAGTTTTGTCAGATATGGATATTCCATTGTCATTTAAATATTGTAGGTATGTAAATTAAGAAAAATATTCCAATATAGTTCAGTAGTCCATAATAGTAATGAGTTATCCATAGGACTGGTAATGTCAGAAGTTGTTGACTTGAGCCTTTTATAGCTCAGCATATAAATATGGCCTTACTTTTCATACTTCATTTTTATACTTTTTGACTGGATGGTTAAGACCAAGATAAAACAAGACCTATATAACAAGAAATGTAACTTTTTTATCTGAAAAGTCATCAACTCCGCTCAGGATTTATCCTAAAACCCTGTACCACAGTTTGTACATCCTTTGTCAGTGTTAGCCATGTGGATGAGTCACGGCCATTGCTTAACCAATTTGCTCTTTGTGAAAGCCTGAAAGAATGTTTTCTCTCCATGTGACTCTCCTTAGGCACACTCTACATCATCGATCACTTTTCTCTGTGGCTCCGTAATCTCCTTGATCAGAAAATTTGAGACACAACTGAGTTATATGACATTACAGTACAGGTTCTCCTATGTCCTGAGTCTTCACTGACCTTGAAAGACAAAGGCCAAAATGTTGGCTGTCATTGCAGCCCTTCTTTTTCTTTAATTTTTGGTCTGCAAAATTAAGTTGTTAATTCTCCAGAAGAGAAGCTTATTGTTGGGGCTGGAGAGATGGCTCAGTGGTCTAAAGCACCTACTTGGGACAAACTTGGCAAAGCACAGGGACTGCGGTTCAATCCTCCAGCACCACATGCCAGCCAGCCCTGCCCCCTGGTGGGCTGAGCTGGCCACACACATACACACACACACACACACACACACACACACACACGCACGCACACACATACAATAAATGTTAAAATAAAAAAAAGAAAGAAAGAAAGAAAGAAAGAGAAGCTTATTGTTGTTACCCTACAACATAGGTTGTTGAACTTAGCCTCACTATCTGTCTGAATATCAAGCATCTTAGACATAACATGAAACAGGTATTTTCCATCAAGTATTGATGTGTGAAACTCTAAGTCTGTATATAATATGAAGAAAAAGATTAAAAAATTAAAGAAATAAGACTAAACAACTACATATTTTTACACAGAAATTTAGAAATCTAACCATATACAGTGTTGTAGCTGGACAGTCCTATGTGACTTTTTTTTCTTGTCTCTTGTTTTCATTTATTACCTTTTTGTTTTTTAAACAAACATTTACTTGAGAGACAGTATGGCAGTAATTGATATGACATGACAAGGAGTACATATTTAGAAGATCAGAATGACAGGCATTTCAAGCCTGACTCTATCATTACACATTGCTATCTTCAGTGTAGTTGCTTAGTTCACAGATATCAGCATATATATTTAGTCAGGGTGAGAATCCTATCAATCAACTGGTAATTTCAAAACCTGCTGAAGATTCTCAGGATCATTACCTTAACCATCTTGTGCATATAAATGTATGACTTTGCCCCTGTCATGTTTCCTAACTTTTCTCCTTGCCCTCTCTTCATTGTCTAATCCTCAAGTTTTCGCTTTTCTTTTAATTGTGTTATACCTTTCTATTTGTATTTCTTCTTTTGCGTTTTTACACTAGGACACTATATGATATTGACACATGTGGGTCTGGTTTATTTCACTTATGATTAATTTCACTTATGAGTGAAATTCACTTATGAGTAATTTCACTTATGAGTATGTGGCATGTGTAAGTGGCATCCACTTAAATATGAAGGCTTTGAGTTTATCATTCTTTATAACTGAGTAATACTCCATTTTATAAAAATACTACATCTTTTTCATCCATTCCTCAGGTGATGGGCATCTTGGTTGTTTCCTAGATTTGGTTATCACAAATTGTGCTGCTAGAAATATAGGTACACATATATCACTATGATATGACATTTTCAGTTCCTCTGGGAAAATTCCCAGTAGGGGGATAGCTGGTTTGAATGGGATTTCCAGTCTTAGTTTTTTAAAGGAGTCTCCACACTGATTTCCATAATGATTGCACCAGTCTACATTCCCATCAGCAGTGGAGAAGGGTTCCCTTTTCCCCACAGCCTCTCCAACATTTGTTGTTGATTGATTTCTTTATGATAACCATTCTTTCTGGGATGAGATGGTACTTAAAATTTATTTATAAATGAAAAACTAAATTGTGTGAAAATGAAGATTTAAGATTTGAAATGAAAATTCTTTATAGAAACTGGGGGTTGGGCCCCCATTCTTTGTTTGACACTTAGGCTCTTTGATGAGCTCTCTGCTAAATACCAGATATACTGGGATATAAAGGATTAAGAAATATCTTTGCTTTGTGGTGGCGTAGATTCCTATTACTGTTTCTGGGCTTTAGTGTCCCCCACACTGACTGTAAACTGTAGCACTTGCCTGCAATCTATTTTATTGTGGTTCAGGCAGCTGATTTATGTGTAGGTTGTGCGTGTGGCTTTTAATGTTCACCCCGGCTCCCTGGGTAGCAGCAAGGGTGAGTCTGCGATTCTTAACATTCACAGGAAAACGACATTTGCACAGGCCCGTGGGAATTTCCTCAATCTTCCTGCTTCTAGTAGAAAAATCAGATACACAAGGTACAGTGTTTGAAAAGATCAAATTTTGGTCACATCTTTATATTCTGGGCATACTTATATTGACTTGCCTATCTTCCTATCGTATAGCAAATAAAAATCCCTTTATTGGAACTATTCCTACTTAACCTTGCAGATGGGTGCTGTCATGCTGGGTAGCAACAGAGAATTCTATTTTAATTTCTGCAAGTATGAGGAATCCAAACATAGTCAAGCTCTAATTTCCAAAGTATAGGTATATATAAGTATGTATATAGGGGTGTGTGTGTGTGCGTGTGTGTGTGTGTGTGTGTGTAAGTGCATGTATATACATATACCTTTTTAGTATCCTCTGTTAATGTTTTGTAATTAACTACATCATAAACATTCCTTACCAGAGTCTTTTTGCATTTTATTCTGTGTATTATTATCACCTTTTCCCTTTTTATCCCATACTTTCTAACAGCCTAGATTAGTGGCAGATGCATGGTCTTCTGGGGCCTAGCCCTATTCTGAATCCCTACTTGGCCATTCTCTTTGGTCTGTGTTGTTTATATTTGGTAATGAGAAGACACCATCTACCTCCTTGTCATCAGCTGGCTAGGGTTCTTTTGTTTAATTCATATAGAAATCACAAATAGGATAACTGTAGCTCATTTAGTTATAATGACCCTGAGCTTTGGGTGCTAGCAGGTCCCAGCTGTTAGTGCTAGCAGTCCTCTGCCACTCCCTGGGCAGCTAGAGCCAGTACCCACTGCAGCCAGAGGTGGAAGCTCTCAGAGAATTCCTGTTGCTTTCCACCCTCAGCATTACCAGCTCTGGCTCTGGGCTGCTCTAAGTGCCAGCAGCCTGTAGTGTTCCCAGTTCTTAATGTATCAGCTCAGCCCATGCAAGATAGAAATCACAAATAGGCCATCCAAAAGGGGCTTCATTAGGGTTTTGGGTTTTGGTGCAGCATAAGGGTGGAGTCAGCTAAGGATTTGAGGAGGGCGCATATGGGAGAAACTCACACATGCTATGTCAGACTTCACGTAGGCTTGGGGAGTGCAAGGGCTGTGTTAGGCCTGTCTGAGGACAGCTATGGAGGAGCAGGGTCATTCAGAGAGGCTGTGGGCATGGAGTCCTCTGAATGGGCCTGTGCAAAGCTCTCTGCAGCCAAAGTCAGTGCCTGCAAGAGTGGTTGTGTGGCAGCTCGTGTAGCCATAGCCAGCTGTGAGACCAGAGGCCAGGTGTCTGGAGCAGTAGACGAAGAACAAAAGGAAGCTACTGTTTGGGGAGCATCGGATACTTCTCTCCTGTCTGCTTACTGGGATTAAGCATTGAATGTGATTAATAAATAAGATAATGTTAGAGAAGCGCTCAATCCCAATACCTGGCAGATGGTATATAATAAATGCTAGTGTGAGTATTATAAGACAATAATAGGATATTGTTCATAATGAAATGCTGTTGATTTTATCTTTTTAAAAATTTTGACTAAATTACTAAAATCCTTATTCTGTTTTCCCTCTCCTTCAAATGAATTCTCCGTGTAAGTAATCATATGTAGTGAAATAAGATTGTATCTTCCCTGTCTAATCGTTATTTACATTTTTCACTGTACTGCTGTGTATAGGACTTAAAGAACAATGATGCACAATATGACTAATGCTAGCATTAGCTTGCTCCTAGTACTATCAGGAATCTATTGTTTCACTTAAAAATGTCATTCTACAAGCTTTAATTGTGCCTTTCTGTGTCTGAAGCACTGAGCTAGGTAATAGTGTGAGTCACTTGTGGCTCTTAGATTTGGAACTCAAGTGTAATGGATGAAACTTATTAGTCAAACACACACACACACACACACACACACACATACACACACACTTGCAAATGGTTATATCAAATGCAAAAGAAAGATATGATCAAAATGCATATAGAGGGGCCGGGGAGATGGCTCAGTAGAATAAGCGCTTCCCTGGCAAGTGCAAGGGTCTGAATTCAATCCCTGGTTTCTAAAAAAAAAAAAAGGCATATAGAGAGCACTTGTCTCATTAGAGAAATAAATAAAAGTCTCTCTAATAACAATTACCTTGAATATCATTTTAAGAAATGAAAATTTCGATAAGCAGAAGAGGACTTGGCAGGGGTGATCCAGGGAATTTCTAGAGGAAAAAGCATGTGCAAAGGTCCTAGGTAACAAGAATTGTGTGGCACCAGGATCTGGAAGAGCCGGACACATTTGCAAAACTGTCAAGGTGACCAGATTTAGTGTGGGATGAGCTGGGGGCGGGGGGAGAGGGCAGGACCATGACGTTAAGGCATAATAGGCCAGGTTGACTTGTATCCTTGTCCAGTATAAGGCTCCATTTGGACATGACTCTCCCAGGGCCCCGCCAGCCTGTCTCCACCAGCACAGACACTGTTCTCATCTCAGCACCAGGCTTCAGCAAACACAGGATGTTGTAAAAGAGGTAAGACGGATACAGATGTCTTGAAGCACCCGGACATCTAGAGACACCCAAACATTCACACCAGTTGCCCTGAGGACTTTGCTCAGTGAGGCATGAAACATCCAGAGAACTTTGACTACAGATGGTTACTAAGATCTTCCCAACTAATGTCTCTTGCTTTCTTTCAAACCCTGTTTTTAAAGGCCTGCTTCTCTTCCTTTCCTACAGATGGCCTTTTCACCCTGTCTGCCTGTACATAGGCACAATAAATCTTTCACCACGTTGCCTTTCCATAAGCCCAGGGGTCTCAGCTGTTCTCTGCCTCATGCTGTTTCTTACATCCAGGAGTAAATAGGAAGCCATTCCAATCATCAAAAAGAATTACTGTTTCTTTCAAGACTACTAGTTGTATCACAGAGCATCGAGTAGCAGGAATATGAACAGATGAAATGAGATTCATAAGAAGGTGTTGTTAATCTGGGAAGGAGCTTGAATCAAAGTGGCGATGGTGGTGGAAAGGCTAGCACGTGGCCTACCAAGAGATTTAGGAGGCAGAAGCAGCTGTGATGAGTGGGTAACCAGAGTATATGGGAGAGCGGGGGGCTCAGTAGCCAAATTTAGGCTGCTTCTTTGAAGTGGTACTAGAAGTCCAGTAGGGTGAGGGGTACTATTAATTTAGATGTGGATATAGTGGTTTTAAGGTGCCTTTAGAGGTAGCAGGATCGATGGCAGTGGCAGTTGTAAGGGGGTTCCAGGAAGATGGTGGTGATTAAAGAATTCAGTGTGGTTTTGCTACATTCTGTTCAGGAGTAGCCAGTTGGACAGCTTTCCTCAGTTGCAGAGGCTAATAAGAATGAGACTAGCGGTGGTGAAGGAACTGAAGTATTAAAGAATGAGCCTTATGAGAAGGAAGGAGAAAAGGGACAGTTTACACACAAAATTCATCACCTAAAGAGCAAAGTTCCGACATTCATGAGGATGATTGCTCCTGAAGGCTCCTTGGTATTTCATGAGAAAGCCTGGAATTCCTATCCCCACTGGGAACAATTGTAATGAATGAACATATGAAAGATGACCTTTTCATTAAAATCAAAAGATGGTACAAACCAGACTTGGGAACATTAGAAAATGTTCATGATTTGGATCCAAACACATGGAAAACTGTTGAAGTTGTCCACATAGACATTGCAGATCGAAGTCAAGTTGAACCTGGAGACTACAAAGCTAATGAAGCCCCAGCCTTATTCCAGTCAGTCAAGACCAAGAGAGGCCCTTTGGGACCCAACTGGAAGAAGGAGCTGGCAGACAACCTTGACTGTCCTCACATAGAATCTGGTGACCATTAAATTCAAGTGGTGGGGGCTACAGAGCAAAGTAGGTGCAGCACTTTGGAGAAATAGTAGTAATGCCTGGATGAGTCCCTGTAGGGTCAGAGACAATACCAAACTGTTGATGTAATCAAGGTCAAGTGAGGGGAACAAGTACAGCCAACGACGAGTGAAGAAGAATCTCATCAGGATCTTGCGATGTTGATATTTCTGATGTGTGCTCATGATGATGTACACACGTGCATAGGTTCCCAGGTGCTCGTGTGTGTGTGTGTGCGCATGTGTATGTGTGTGTGTTTGTAGCTGTATATAGAAGGCATGTAGAGCTACAAACAGACTTACTGAGGGATTACTACCATTTCTCCAAAGTGCTGCACCTATCTTGAGCAAGAATGCAAAAGAAAATATTTTCAATATATATAACTGGAAAATATTTTAACAATTATCAGAGTAATACTATTAATGGACAGATTGACTGTAATGTGATACTAGCTGATATGTTTCATAAATGTCTTGTGGATATATATATATATATATATATATATATAAAATTGTCATTCCTCTGTTCTTTTAAATCAGTCTCTCACAAATTTTTATTTTAGTCCCATAAACAACAAACTCCCACAGAAAGATTTCTTCAAAATTTTTTGGTATGCCAATGAATCTGGAATGTAAACTCTGAATGTATTATAGCTATTTATTTCTGGATGGTCATTATTTACCCGCCAAATTTGACAATGTCTGTTAAGAGTGAAGTTACAGGCTAGTTTTTACTACTTTGTCCTGAGGGAAAAATCCTTTTAGAAAAGTTTTCTGATTTTTATTGGATTTTTGTATTTTAAATTTCAAGTATTTTTCTACACCAAATCTAGCAAAGATGGAGATGTTTCGTGATTTATAATAAACACTAGGAAATTCCCAAGCTTTTGTTAGACAAAGAAAGCGACAAAGATATTAATCTTAATGGGCATTGTAGGCCGTGTGGGAGAATGGGAGATACAGCATTTCAGAAAAGACTGTTTTCTACAGTTAATAGCATAGAAACTGTGCAGATGGTCTAGATCCCTAGAAGCTCACAGAATAGGGTATAGTGGTGACATTTTGTTCTTCTTGTGCTGCAGAACCCTTGAAGGGAGAGACACTGACTCTGGGCAGGAGTAGCATGAGGTACAGCACAGGCCTTGGCTGCACACTGTAGGGGCCCACGCGGGGCCGGGGGCCTTCCAGCTTCTGTGGGTTCTTCAGTAGGACGTCAGAAAATACCTCCTGCTTAGGTGTCATGAAAATGCTCCTTAGAAGTTGCTGTCACCTATTTTTTTTTAAAACAAGGAATAGTAGCTAAGTATGATTTTTATCAGCTTTCTCTGTCTGAATGTAGTTTTTCTCTTGTCAGTCCTGGAAGCTTGAGTAGAATGATTTTGTTGAATCCTTCAGGTCCCAAACTGTCTTCTTTACTTCCTGTCCTTTCTAAAACACGCTAAACCCTGCAGTCTAGTCACATTAGTAATCTGATTTGTCTACAGTCCTGCCCTCATGGCTCTGAATCTCCCCACGTGTCCTGTGTCCCCACTGGAGGGATGGCGACAAGTGGCACGGTGACGTTTAGGATCACTGCTGCACTGTGGCATGCTGTTGTCCTCCGCAGCGCATCCCGCATCTCCTGTGTCCTCTGTGTACTCAGGATAAAGAGTGATGTTTGTGCTCTGGGTGCTGTTGTAAGATAGGCTTTGTCAAAGTATAGTCATTTTGTGAAGTGGTCGGTCAAAGGTGTATCATTGCTAAATGATATTAAAAATGGATTAAAGAGTCTGGTCTTCTCCATTCAATGAACTTAAGTCTCACTGGCATCTGTAGTCTCACAGGGAGCTTGGGTACACATGGAAATGAGAGCCCAGCACATGGATTTTAATGTTTTTCTAACAACTGTGGTGATTTGAGGGGATGTGTGGTGAGTGTAAAATACCTAGTTGACTTGGCAGTCTCTTGTGTACAGTAAAACAAAGTAAATGCAATCTAAACAAAAGTAAATTTGATCACAAAATGCAAAAACAAACAAAAAAAAGAAAAGTGCCTTTAGTCATCCAAATAGAGAGGTTCTGTAGGCAGTGTTAGGATTGACCCTCATGGAAGTGGAGAGACTGGAACAGAAAATGTGCAAACCTGACCCTTATGTGTGTGGTGACACAGCAGCTGAGGGTGCAACTGAGAACTCGGAGGATCAGAATAGCTGGGAGGAGTGAGGAGGACCTAAGTCCTGAGGGAGGAGTGAGGAGGGTCTAAGTCCTGAGAGAGGAGTGAGGAAAGCCTAAGTCCTGAGGGAGAAGGGAGGAGGGCCTAAGTCCTGAGGGAGGAGGGAGGAGGGCCTAAGTCCTGAGAGAGGAGGGAGGAGGGTCTAAGTCCTGAGGGAGGAGTGAGGAAGGTCTAAGTCTTGAGGGAGGAGTGAAGAGGGTGTAAGTCCTGAGGGAGGAGTGAAGAGGGCCTAACTCCTGAGGGAAGAGTGAAGAGGCCTAAATCCTGAGGGAGGAGGGCCTAAGTCCTGAGGAAATGACGTACACTAAATGGTTGGATAGAAAAGGTTGGGTTTCAAAGGGCCAAAGAAAGAAAGGGTTAGCAAGACAGGCTAGCAAGACAGGAGGAAACAAGCTGTGGAATGGTGGAAATCAAGGTCAGCTATGCTGTGGGCCACACAAGGAGCAGAGGACTCCGAGCAGACAGTGTTCAGCCATGTGATGCCATTAATGACCAGGATCATTTCAGTGAAGGAGCAAAGTTGGTAACCAGATTTGAATAAGTAGAGAAAAGAGTGATGGAGGACAAGTGGAGACGTGTAGGATAGATTTTCTGTGGCAAAACTTAGCTGTGGTAAAACAGACAGAGATGAGATGACTAGCCAGCATCGTGGGTTCTGGGGAAGCTGAGGGGCTGGGATTTGGTATCAGACATTTGGGTCCATTTAATAGACTTTGGCAAAGCTTGAGAATGAAAATGAGAGACAAAGTAATCCATAAATTTCTGAAGAAGTGGAAATGGTGAAACCCAAAGCAAGGATCCATCTTAAACAGTGGGACAGATGGTAAAGTGTACAGTGGTAAGGAGAAAAGGAAGATCTGTAGTTTTATAAAAGGAAGATCCTGTCTGCTTGTTACTATTTTGTGTGTATGTATGAATACTTGCTGAGAGTGACTGGATAGGGGGAGGCCTGGTGTTTGAGGTCATAATGTATTGTTTTATTGTGCTTCTGGTGACAGGGTGTTAGTCAGCTAGTACCTAATTTAGAATGTTACTTGTGTATATAACTGATATTCATGCATGTAGGTGCACTCTATTTGGCATGGTAGAATATGAGGATACCTTCCCGCAAGTGGTAAAAGAGGAATACAAATGGAATCAACTCGCTTTGGGCTTATTTCAGCACCTTCCCTGTGGAGATGTGCCCCTGACATAGTACATTAGCAATCACTGATTTGTCCCCTCCCAAACATGACAGGCCTTGTGCTGCGGTGTTTTCCAGCTACTTTCTATATAATTGGTCACTTCCTTTCAGGCTCTGTGATGTTTATGATGGCCTTCCTAAGGCCAAATGGCTTTCAACAATCCTTAATCTTTACCAGCTGTCTCCACAACTGGTTCCTAAAAAGAACTCACCTCTTTGGAGGGCTGTAAAACTGTGTGTTTGGTGAAGCATGATACTGTTCTTTGGCACTTCACTGGGCCTAGTTCATATTATACTTTTCTTTTTTATTGCTGGAAATTTATCGTAGAACTCCATCATACTGGCTGATCTGCAGAGAGGAGTGAATCCCTCTCAGTACTGGCAGCTGAGCCCAGGGAGCACTGATCTACTTCTACACTTTTTTTACCTTTAATTTTGAGACAGGATCTCACTGAGTTACCCAGGCTGGATTCAAACTTATGATCCTCTTGCCTCAGCCTCCTAAGTAGCTGGGATTATAGGTATATGCTTCCATCTTGAGAAAAATACATATTGACTCTTTTTTAATTCAGTCCCCAGCATGTATTGCTGCTTGTGTATTTAATATCTTGAAATAGTTAAGACTCTTACTTGAAAGTGATAGAAACACCACTCAAATGAACCTAAACCAATAAAAGAGAATGTATTAACTTATATATTGGCTCAGCCTCCCCCCACAGTGTGCCTTTCACCCTGTAGTCATTTGTTTATTGATGGAGGTTTTGAATATATAAGTATGTATAATCATGTGCCACTGTATACACAACAGTGTCCCATGGGATTATGTCACCTAGTGACATTATAGCTCTCTTAGTTTGTGTGGTATACTGAGTAAATGTCCACACAATGACTATATTACTTAAGAATGCATTTCTCAGACTATATCCCTGTAAGTGACACATGACTATATATATATA
>NW_004524578.1:22181792-22187092 GCF_000260255.1 Octodon degus
AATTTAAATGCTATATTTAATCTATATGTTCTAAGTTTATAATAATGCTTCTATTATGAGTAAGTTTGTTAATAAGATGAAATAAACTTATTTTTATAATTTTTACCTTTTAAACTTACTTTTTGGACAATTGTTTGATTAAACCTTTGAACATAAGGAGTATCAAAGTCATATATAGGACCAGCATGTCGTATGGAAAATATTATATGGCCATCTTTAGAAAATAAGTCCTCTATCAATAAATATTCCAAAAGGTCTAGTAAATGTTAAATTCTTTTCAATAAGCTTTCTGTAGGGCAGAAAAGTGTATCACAGATGTTGGAAAATTCCACTGAAATGGCCAGGCTAATACCTTATGGCCTAACCACCCAATTTCTAAAATATATCCCAAATACTCTTTGGGCATATTTGCTAAAAAGAATTTTTTATAAATTAAAATGTATCAGAAAAGTGGATTTTTCTCAGATAAATAAAAAAATAAAATCTACTAGGAAATGAAATTTATCCCCTTGTAAAGTCACTAGGGACTCCTTGTTATGTGAAAATAAGAACCAGAGCTATTAAGTTATAGCCATGACATCTTATATTTCAGGTTATCCAGTGCTTATTTTAAAAGCTCAAGAAAGATGCACACAGATTTAAGGCAGGAGCATAAAATTGCAACTGAAGACAGTAGGAAAAAAATTTATTGGAAAGGACCGAGTATCACAAATATATATTTTATAAGTATTTTTGGCCCCTATTTTATTCTGCATTTTAAATACTGCAAAATGGTTGAATTGAAACACGGCATTTGGAAAAAGAACCACAACCTTGTAACATAATGGGATACACATTTTGACATGAAAATGAATACATTTGAATATTCCAAATAGCTTATGTTAGGGTTTGTGTCTAGGTATTCCCCAAAGCCTCGTGTGTTCAGGTGGAGCTTTTTCCGAGGTGGCTGAATCTAGAGTGTGTGATGCTCAGATTAAGGTATGTGGTTTCTATATCAGTACACTAATTGGTTTGGTACCAGCCTAAGTCCGTTGGTCTAGATAGAGCATAAAAGAGGGAGTGCTACCTTCTGCTCATCATGACTTATTTCTCCTCTGTGATGCTTGTCTGTTGTGCTACCCTGCCTTGGAGCCAGCTGATTATGGAGTGAAACCTCTACAAACTATGAGCCAAATAAACCTTTCCTCCCTTAACCTTGGGTTTCAGATATGATATATATATATTATAAATCTCAGCAACAAGAGAAAAGCAGTGAAACCAGAGAAGTGGAATTATTGCTGTGACTATACTTGGCCATATGGTTCAGAAGCCTTGGGAATGGAATGGGGGAAGAGTTTGGAAAGGTTCAGAGATGCCAGCTGAAAAGCAGAACTGGAAAATGCTTTAGATGGTACTTGATGGGAGATTCTGGTCAGAGCTCAGAAGATCAAAAGGTGACAGAAATTCTGCCAATGAAGACCAGACTCAGGAGGTTTCTGTTGGGAAGGACTGAATTGGCTATTGGACTTCAGACAATGTGCATTACACCTTGGCAGAAAGTTTGTCTGTATTTTTCTCGTGTCTAAAAATTTTGCCTGAGATTAATATAAAGGGTGGCAGACTAATCTTACAAAAGAAATTTCAAGGCAATCTAATGTTGAAGTGGTGGCATGGTACTATTAGGAAATTTTAGCCAGATACATGTTGAAAATCAATAGGAAAGATCCAAACATAACGATTCAAAATGTTGTGATTTGGGCTATAAAGAAAGCTCCAGTAAAGTTATACCCTGCAAAGAGGGAACAGAAGATATAATGGTTGGTAAAAAGACCAGTAAGTAAAAAACAAATACTTCAGAAGAAAATAACAGAAAAGATGGGCTGGGGAAGTGGTGGCATGGTACTATTAGGAACTTTTAGCCAGAAACCAACAGGACTCTAGCCTTTGCAGCCTCAGAATTGCCAAGGTGAAAGGCTTTGCTCTGAGAAGAGTCCTAAGAATGGCAGAAGTTTAGGAAGTTGTTCCTTGGGATTTGTTTCATAGGCGCTCAACTCCTACAGCCAGGAGAGAAGGAAGCCTGGCTACTGTTCTAGCTGGCAGCAGATCTTAGCATCATCCATATGATGATCCTAATGCTTGTTTCAGGGGCATGAAAAGTACAAGAGTTGTGTGGTCAGAGAGGGTTCCACCCGGACTTTAGAAGAAGGCCTGGATGGCCAAGCAGTGTGTCCCCGAGAGGGCAGTGTGTGAAGCTGTGAGTGTGAAGCTAGAGGTACGGTGGACACCCCAGAGATTTAGAGAAGCCAGAGACATGAGCCATCAGAGGAAAACTTGGAGGAAGATCAGAGCAGGGCCAAGAAAGAAGCCATGAGAGCTACAATCACCAGAAGTACTGTAGAGGCGGAGCTACCCAAGCCTCAGGAGTTTACATCTTGTACAGACTGACTTAGATGCTGCACATGGAACTACAGGACTTAATGTTTGCCCTGCTGGATTTGGGGCTTGCTTTGGTCCTACTCCTTTGTATCCCCCTATTTGTACCTTTTAGCATGGTAATGTTTATCTTATATTATTGTATATCAGAAGTGTTTAACTTTCTTTTCATTTGTACAGGGACTCCCAGCTAAAAGTTTGCCTTAATCTCAGAGAAGAATTAGATTTTTAAGTGATGCTGAAGTGTTAGGACTTTGGCAACTCTTAGAGATGAACTAAATGCCTTTTGCATAAAGGAATGTGCATGCGTCTTAGGGCCTAGGGGCAGAATATATGGCATAAGCCTAGATGTCCCTCCAAAGCCTCGTGCAGTCACAGGTGGAGCTTTTGCAGAAGTGGCTGAGCCTAGAATGTGTGATGCTGGGATTAAGGTGTGTGATTGCTAAATCATTCCACTGATTTGTTTGGCACTGGCTTAATCCCAGTAGCCTAGATAGTATATAAAAGGGGCCAAAAGAAGCTGATAAGGTCCCTTGCTTACTTTGTCGTCTTTTACCTTCCATCAGCTGTTTCTCTTCAACAGTTCCCCTCTGCCACACTGCCCTGCCTCAGAGCCAACTAACTGTTGAACTCAAACCTCTACAAAGTAGGAGCCAAATAACCCTTGCCCCTTTTAACTTTAGGTGTTGTGCATTTTGTCTCAGTAATGAGAGAAGAGAAAGACAGTTGATGTTAAAGTTTGTATTGGATTTTTTTTCATCAAACGTTTGATTTATGCTTCACTCAATTCTGATTTTCCTGTAATTTATTTTTTTGGGGAAGGTCTCAGCATACAGAGGATTGTGGTGAGAGTTCAGGCTTTGGAGTCACACACATCTATCTGCCTTCAGAGGGGAAATGTGCCCATGATCACATTGAATAAGACCATGCCTGCTCTGGAAAGGCATGTTGCATTTGGAAATCTCTAGAGTACAAAAGAAAGACAACTGAGTCAGAGAACAGAGGAGTTATTTTTAGTTGGAATCCATTCATTTTTTACTGTCTGAATTTCTGTCTACATTTCAGGTTTCCTTATTCTTATCTATCTCCATTAATCAAATAATATGCTGGAAAGAACTTTGTTTACATTCTCAGTGGGAGGTATCACTTAATTTGGTGGCATTCGAAATATTACTGTAGTGCAGCAGTCGACAGGCACTCAACAGTGGTGAAAAATGTATGAAGTCACAGATCAGACTTTGTGTGCTGATGTGGAGAACATGTTTTTGCTCCAGTAGATGATATGAAAATTCCTCTGTCACTGATGATGGGAAGGTGAACCTTGAAGGTTCCTTTGAGGGACACTTAGCTCTGAATACAGTGGAAAGGCAGAGAAATCTGAGGCTGGGTATGTGGTTGGGCTGCCCTTGAGTGTCTCACTTGGGATGAGAAGGTTTTGGGTAGGGCAACAAGACCTTTGCAGGTATATGAAGGAATACTGGGGCTGGGATCAGTGCTCCATGAGACACACTCTGCAGCCCATAACAAAAGCAAATGCAGTGGCCGGGGATGAGAGGAAACACTGGCCTATTCCCTTCTTTCTACAGTCAGTCGTTTCATGTCACTTGCTATATTTTCTCTCCACACTTCAGGGCATCAGGAAGCCATAGCTGTGTGCCTACACATCCAGACCCAACAGACAGTCAACGACAGCTTGTGCGACGCAATGCACCGGCCCCCAGCAATGAGCCAGGCCTGTAACACAGAGCCCTGCCCACCCAGGTATGTGATAACAGCCTTCCATGCAGACAAACTCGCCTGTGCACCGAGTCCACAGGTTTGCCCAAGCCTACGACATCACTCCCTCTTCTCAGTCTTATTCTATTGGATCCTGGCAGAGAGCTTCACAGGTAGCCCCCATGAGCTGCAGTTCTCTGAGTCTGACTTTTGATTGCTTCAAACAGAAATGAACAAAAACATGGCCTGTTCCTGGAAAACAACAAGGTCAATGAGTTTGATCTCTTCTGTGTCCTGTTTTTTCCTCTAATACCCCAGCAGAGAATACAGGACCTGGTGCTGAGTTTGCATTAGTCTGCAGTAAGTGCTTGTTGAATGGTCATGTGATCACCTATTTGTTACCTGGGGCACACTTAAGGATGTTACCTTTCCCGTTGTCTTGCCCTGAATCTCTGAGTGTGATGTGTGTTAGCCCTGAAAGAATGGAAGCATAAATTCTTTTGGGCCTCGTTAGTCTAAAAGATTGGCCTTAAAAGTTAGCCTTGTTGGTGCATAAGTTCCTATAAGACCTTGGGGAATGTTATCAGAAGGGAGGTAAAGTTTCCCTATGTTGGTCAGATCCTGGGTCTTGCTGGTTATTAATAATAGTGAAGCATTGTCACTGGCTTGTCACATGTAACCACTTCAAATGTTGCCTGTCTTCTTCCTCCTGCCCCCTTTACTTTGATTACCTCAGCCACTCTTCTGTTCTTAGTTGCCAAAAGATTCTGAGCCCGTTCCATGCTCTCCCAGCTTGTAGCCTCTGCCATTCCTGGGCGTGTGAATGGCATGCTTCCTGTGACTTCACATTGTTTTCCTTTGGCACATTTCTGTGTTCAAATTTTCCCTTTTCACAAGAACAGCACTCAAGTTGGGTTGGCTCTACAGTACTGGCCTCCTTATAACTTGATCATCTATGCAGGTGCTCTCCTAGTCTCAGATACGAGGAGTGTCTTAGTTACTATTCTCTCATTGCTGGGACAAATACCAGACACTCAAAATGAGGGAAGGAAAGGTTTATTTAGCTCACAGTTACTGGAGGTTTCAAGACACTGGAGGAGGGGCTGAGGCACTGCTGTGTCCAGGATGACCCTCTCCACATCTCTGAGAAAGCACAGGCTAGGCAGTTTAAA
>NW_004524578.1:22187362-22194011 GCF_000260255.1 Octodon degus
CACACCACTCACACCACTCACCCACAGGAGCCTGCTCGGCTCCCAGCTATTCACTGGGCCCCACACTTACACTTGATCATGCCTTTGGGCCTCTGCCCATCCAGTGCTGCTGTGCCCATTCTATTTCATGAAAGGGATCATTGGCTCACTTCTCACCTGCAAAATCCAGTTCCAAAGAATGTGAAATAGGATGCTAATCTGAGACCCTTACTGGTCCACACATAAGAAAAGAACTCTTCATAATCAGTAGAAATGGGTCAAGGACACAGGCAAATCTCCACTCCTGTCTCTCTGGGGGCTTCAGAACAGTCCCTTAGCTCTCTGGGCCTAGTTATTTTATCTGAGTAATGAAGAAAAGCACTAGAGTTTATGATCACCAAGTGCTCAGAGCCCCAATCTTTCCTTTTCTAATTTTATAAATAGCATTTCATAGCTAAATAAGAGACTGTTTATTATTCTATGTATAATTATCTACAAAGAAATTACTCAGAGCATAAGACATAAGCCAAAAAGATTCTTACAAAAAGAAACAGATAATAAACGCAAAACTTGCTTTTTCAGTGAACCACTTAAGAGTGGGGCTTTCAAGATGTGTTTTTAACTCATGGGTTCATGCCCTGGGATCCTCTTGCCGCTGCCCTCACATCTTCCCATGAGCACACGAGTGCCTCAGCTCACCATGTGGTTGCTTGTGCATTCACCTGGTGTCCACTCACAAGCATGTGTCTGACGGATACCTGCCAACCTGAGCATCATACCATCTCTATTGCTAACCTGGAAGAGGACCCAGACTTAATATACTGAAGACATATCATTTTCACATCCTTGAAAAGTTAGAAAATCATTATGTAAACCATCATAGGTCAGGAATCATCTTCAGTGTGACATGGCCAGGGGATGGTTTAGGGCCAAAAATAACAGTCTTTGCTTGCCCTGCTGGGGTTGGGCTGAGTCGGCAGTGCCCTCCTTCCTTCGCCTGCTACAGCCCAGCAAGATGTCATGGCATGTCTGGTAATGGCGCCTCGTGACTGCTGACAACAGGGCTCAGGTTTTCTCTGTCCCACCTTACTCTGCTTCAGCAAGAGGTCTCCCTTACCATCTCCTTGGGTATCTTGTGCCCTGGAGCTTCCAAGCTGGGAACAGTAGAGCAGGCAACATGTCTTGGCCACTTTGCAAAATTAAAAGCCTGTTTTTCTGTGAAATGAAATACTAAGCCTCATTTCAAAGTTGCAAATTGAATAAGTTTTTTGAAGGTTGAGAGTTATGTTGGAAAAAACCCAGGACAGACAAAGATTTGATGCCAAAATAAAGGTAAGTTTACAAAAATGTTTTAGGTTCTAGAAACCAGTGGTGTAGGAATAACAGGAACAGGAGATTGCATAATATTTTCCATACAAATATTTACTGACTCCAAGGGCAATAGCAGTAAAATATCACCCCAGGGTGAAACTTACTGCAAAGATTGGGGTGGATGGCCAGTGGATCCTTACCCAAGGGCCAGTGCATCTGATGTATTAGCTTGGGCTCTCCACAGTAGGGTGTTGTACGTTTATTTGCTCTTACAGAGTTACTCCCCTGGTCCATCCTATAACTACCCAGTGTCCGCTGCTTATACAATTTGCTGCTAGAAGCTTGTAGAAACATACAGAGTTACATAATGGTCCCTGTAGTCTGAAGACAGCCTCCTCAGACAGGAGCCCATAAAGCTAGAGAAGAAAATAGACACATGAGTGGTCTCTTTCTGCACCAACTTGTTACTTGCCTCTTAGGAAATAATAAAATGTATTTATTTCATTGTTTCCCATTTGTTGAATAAAAAATAGTTCCATCTCCACTCCCACGTACTCTAATTGGTTCTTCTAGCTGTACTTCTTGAAAGATAAAATTCCAAATAATGACTTGAATTTATATGCTTGGTTGAATTGTTTTAATTGTGCAAAAGAAACCTTCCATCTAATTAGGTGTGTAATCAGACTGCAAAGGTATGATATAGAAAATTATTATAGGTGATTTCTGTCAAGTTCAAAACTATGGGATTTTGCTCTGAGCAATTGTAGTGTAAATAGGTGATGGTATGATAGCCTCCCCTTTTGCTCCAAATGTAGGCAACTGAGAGATACAGTATACAAAGGGTAGATTAAAATGACATGTCAAGAAAAGCAACATGGAAAGTGGCTCTGGGGCTAGGAAAGGAATGGAAGTGTAAAGTGATGAGTGGAATCAGATAGACCTGCGCAAACATGCTGTGTAGATGTGAGTCCAGTTCCTATGACAGAAAAAAAGAAGGGGGGTGGGTAGAAGAAGAGAGAGACAGAGTACCCCCAACACATTTCAAATAAGCCTTCAAAATGGAATCACAAAGCACAG
The DNA here is from genome assembly GCF_000260255.1 of Octodon degus. Classification (NCBI taxonomy): domain Eukaryota; kingdom Metazoa; phylum Chordata; class Mammalia; order Rodentia; family Octodontidae; genus Octodon; species Octodon degus. The sequence goes on from NW_004524578.1 coordinate 22,189,730, forward strand.
GAAGAATCTATTACTAATAAAAATAGCCAACACAGTCAAGAACTGGAAGATGAGAGCTGGCCAGATAGCTCAGCAGATTAAAGTGCCTGCTTAGGCAGATACAATGACTGAGGTTCAATCCCTGGCGTGCTATGCTGGCCCCACCCCCAGGGTGCACTGGGGCAGTGATTGAGACTGAGCGTGGTGGCACACACCTGTACTCCTAGTGCTTGGGAGGCTAAAAACAGGAGGCTCACTACAAGTCCGATCTGTATAGTGAGACCCTGTAGGCCTTATAATAAACACATTTTAAAAAATAAAGAACTGGAAGATGACTCTATTTCATATTAAATTAACCCCCCCAAAATCCAAAAAAACATTAAAAATTATTAAAATCTTTGGAGATATATAAAGAAGTAGAAATTATAAAATATAAATAGTAGCAATGTTATAATAGATGAATACTAAGAAATTAGAAAACAACCAAGTCAATGAAATAGAAGAATAAGTTGTAGACAGGTGAAGAAAGAACTGGCTTGAAGATGGTGTTGAGGAGATCAAATGGCAGCCCAGAAAGTAAGTGATTTGGGCAAAGAGAAATAACACGCATAGAGATAATGTCAGAGAAGCAAGCTATGAAATAGTGTTGGCTAAAACATGAGAAAATACAGTATATCTACTTCTACTGTGAAGATGAGTAAAAGCAAATCCCTGCATAGTTATGTAATACTGAAACTGCAGACAGTCGCAGCTGACAAGAAAAACCTTGAAATCTACCAGACATGAAACCTAGATTAACTATATATAATTTTATCAACAACTGGAATTTACAGAAGACAAAGGAATCATATCTATATAAAATGAAGGGGAAATCATTGTTTAGCTCTAAACCTGCTGAAATCCTAATTCAAAGGTGTGAATGTGCATGCGCATTTCTAGCTGTGTTAATCAACTAGATACTATGACATCTTTTGGCTAAAAACTTCTAAAAGACAGAATAAAATGTGTAAAACATAACACAGAATGCAAAACAAGGCTTGTGAGAAAGAAAGAGAAATCCTCAAACCAAAGTTAAACTGCAGCATGGGCCTGGAGTGATGGCCCAGTGTCAGAGTTCCCATCTCCATGGAACAGTCACCAATCCCAGAAATGGACACCTTTTGGCTTCATGGTTTGTGCCCAGGAAACAGGCCATTAGACAAGCATAAGTACTGCTAGAAAACTGGGGGTAGAATGGAAATCTCCATACAGAGCCAGGGTCTACTTCAGTGAAAAGTAAATTAGAAAAACAAAACAAAACAAAACAAAACAAAACAAAACAAAACAAAACAAAACAAAACAATGAAGAGCCCATCCTATGAAAAGAGATAGTAGGGAAAATGATCTGTCTTATCTCTGCCTCTGGAGGGAAGAAATCAAAAATGCTCCCCTAAAAGCCACAAGGAGACTTCACATAGAAATAGAGTTTATATTTATTCTACATTATCTGAAAAACTAATTCACACTGGTCTTGAGAGATGCTATGAGTATCATATGGGAAGGAGCGTGTCTTCAATTTAGACTTTATGATTATTATTATTGTAATTATTTATTTATTTATTTGGTACAGGGTCTTACTATGCAGCTTGGATTCATAGTGATCTTCCTGCCTCAGCCTTCCCAGCATTGGAATTACAGGTGTGTGCCGCCATGCCTGGTTTCAGGGGCCACCATGGCCTACCCAGGTTTCCAGGGCCAGCATGGCATGTGGTACCAGGGATTGTGGTACCTGGATCCTTGAGCTTCCCAGGCAGGCGCTTAAATTGCCAAGCTGTGTCCCCATCCCCTATTCAGACTTATAAATTCCCACAGAGACCTCGTGAATATGAATGAATTCATAGCCAAAAATCAAAAAGACTCGTGGAGAAACAATATAGGTGTCCATGTAGTGACAGATGACAGAATCACATAGGCCACACATTGGATAATGGATTCATCAGATATAGACAGGGAAGTCAGTTTGTTTAAAATAATGAGATAAAGTGAGAAATTGAACATCAAAAATATCTGGAAGATTTTTTAAAACCAAGTAGGTTGACCCATATAGAACTTAGAATTTTATCAGTTAAAAATGGTTAAATATTGATAATTCATGCAGTTCAACCTGTTTAGAATGTCTAGAAGTTAAAAGATTTAAAAGTTTTGGATTAAACAGGTGAATGAGAAGAGAGACATAATGAAATTCCCAACAAAGCACAAAGAGTTAATGAAAAATATGTGTAAGATGAGAGATGCAGAATATTGAAAAGGCTCATTAGGTTTCCAGAGGAGGGCTGGCCAAAGAGCTCAGCAGATTAAAGAGCCTGCAAGCAGGCACAGGGGCCAGCCCCACCCCTGGGGCACACTGAGAGCGATTAAGACTGGCATGGTGTCGTGCGCCTATAATCCCAGCTCTTGGGAGGCTGTGAACAGGCAGATCACTGTGAGTCTGATCTAGTAGTGAGACCCTGGACACCTTGTAGACCCTTCCCTAAAATACAAAAAAAAAAAAAAAGCCTCCAAAGGAAATTAAAAAATAAAATATATATCTACAGATAACAGATTTTAGAATCAGCAAAAATATGAATCATGAGAATCTATCATCAAAATAAATCACAAGCAAGAAAAATTTTTAAAAAGATACATCCAGATTACAGTGTTATTATACCTTAAGCTCCAGAGGCAAAAAACTGAATTCAGTTAGAATTATATACTTCATGAAACAACATCTTAAGGAAATATTAAGGGTATGTTCAGACTGTAATTGTTTCTTTTTATACAGTCAAAGTCAGCAAAACTGCAGCATAATCATAATAATGTGGTTCTGTGAGGATTCATTAAGATAATATGTATCCCTGTTTCCCTCCAAAATAAGATCTAACAAGAAAATAATCAGCATTGAAAACCATAGATCCAAAGCCAGCTCCCATCATCCCATGCTGGCCATTCCTGCCCTCACCCTTCTCTTGCTCTGTGGCAGCTACGTAAGCGAGGAAAGGCAGGATAGGCTGATGGGGTGGGCATCTCTGGTCTCTGGTTTTCAAAGCTGATTATTTTCCCACTTGGTCTTATTTTGGGGGAAACAGAAAGTCCTTTAAAAAGCACTTGCGGGCTGGAGAGATGGCTCAGTGGTCTAAAGCACCTATTTAGAACAAGCTTAGCAAAAGCATCAGGGACCGCGGTTCAATTCCCCAGCACCACATGCCAGCCAGCCCTGCCCCCTGGTGGGCTGAGCTGGCCTCTCTCTCTCTCTCTCTCTCTCTCTCTCTCTCTCTCTCTCTCTCTCTCTCTCTCTCTCTCAAATAAATAAATAAATAAATAATTAATTAAATAAAAAAAAAAGCACTTGCCACATACTGGGTAAGCAATAGACATCTGTTAATACGGTAAATATTTCTGGTGAACAGAAACAGGAGACTTTACTATCAGCAAACTTTTACTAAAGAGAATTTTTTAAAATGTCGTTAAGCAGGAGGATGATCCTAAAAATGAGATCGGAGATACAAAAATGAGTTGAATAATGAGTAGAGTATATCGTAAAAAATAGTCGATCTTTTAGCAAAAAAAAATCAGGTCTTTAGGCTTGAGAAAAGAAATAATTATTGGCCAAGAAAACCTTGTGTGGATTGGAGGGATGTATTGGAGTCAAAGGGCTTTTAGGCACTGTGGTAATTTCAAAGATAGAGATGATTAACTCTGGAGTTATTAAATAGAGCCTTTCACATGCTAAGAATACACAATGAGAACACAATAAAGAGCATGCTATACAAAATCTGCGCTAACAAAATCACAGGCAGTCTCTGAAATGAAAATACCAGGAAAAAAAACCAGAATACTCAACAGAAGTAGCAGGGGAAAGTACTTCCAGATTGCTAAGAACTCCCTTCATCTTGCTCAGGTGAACGATGGATGCCAGGTAGGGTGGTGTTTACCTAAAACTCGGCACTTTAGGAGGCTAAAGCAGGAAACTCCAAAGTTCGAGCTCAGCCTAGGTAACTTAGCAAGAACCTGTTTCAGAATAAAAAATAGAGAAGGTTAGAGCTGTAGCTTATGCAGAGGCCCTGGATTAAATCTTCAGTACCACACAAAAAAAGGAAAGATACTGTTGTAAGTTCTTATAGTCATGTATGTCATATATTTTAAAATTTAAGGGTAAATGCTAACTATGATAGGTAATAATTCATAATCCCTTGGCCTTTTTGGCATAAGTAATTTGTAAATTTTATGGAATTAAAAGTAATCTAAAATTGTTGTCTCAAGTCCTAGCCCAGGTCCGGTGAGTGTG
>NW_004524578.1:22201996-22203405 GCF_000260255.1 Octodon degus
GTGTTTAGTATCTAAAATTTGGGCCAGGGATATAGCTCAGTGGCATAAGTGCCTGCCTGGCAAGTGCAAGGTCCCAGTTTGATCCCTGGTACCACAAAAAGAATGAATGAATGAATGAAAAGAAAGAAAAAATCTATATTGCTCCAAATTAGATGAGAGGTTTTTTAAAAAAAGGATCATTGCTATAATTTAAAAAGAGATATTGTGGTATGTAAACGATTATCCCAATAAATACTTTAGATGTTTTAAGTACCATTGCATAACTGAGATATTTAATATTTTACTATGATTGCAGTTTCTTTATTGTTGAAATTTTATTTCCTCTGGAACTGGTAATTGGCTTTTTTATTTGATTTATTTCTATAAGTCCCTGAGTTAACTTCTCAAAATCTTTACTTTAGTTTAAATTCCTTCTCAGCACGTTCAAACGCATGATGTATTCTGTTTCTTTTCCTTAGTGGTAAAGCACTGAATATTTGCACTTGATTTCTGGTCTACTAAGATGTTTGTTTTACATGGGAGAATGTCTTTATCCTTTAATATTATCTTTAACTGTTGCTGTTATTTTTTGTAACAAAGGAACCTCAATTAGTAGGTTTCTTGTTCTGTTCATCTATTCTATCCCATTGCACCCACTCCCAACTTGCTTTTGTTGGGGGCAAACTTGAGATATCTATTACAATTTGGGGAATATTTTCTACTGCTACTCCTATATTTTTCTAGTGTCATACAGTAATTTTCCAAGATGAAAGCTATTTTTAACTTCCTGGAATAATCCCAACTTGGTCTTGGTCACAATGTAGTATTTTTTTTCCCACTTTATTACCTAACTGTTGTCTTCGTTATTTTCTCCTCACAACAATACCTAATACTCACAACTCTCTGGAGAAAAGGTTCATTTTGGCTCACAGTTTGTAGAGGTTTCATAGCTTTGAGTGGCTCCAAGGTGCAACATGGCAGAGGAGAGACAGCCCGTGGCATGGCAGTCAGGAAGCAGAGAAGGACCAAGGGAGGAGAGAAGGAGACAAAGGCCAAGTCCCCAGTGCCCACCTCCTCTGACCAGACTTGCCCTCTCAGCCACACTCTAGCTCTAAAGCCATCCATGAACTAATCCGCTGATGAGTAGCACGTCCCCATGATCCAATCATCTCTCACTAGAAGTCTTGGTGAGGACATCAAGATAGGAACCACAGCATTGCTCCCCCAGCCCCCAAAGGACTCATGCACCCTCTTTATGCAAAATGTATTTATTTCATCTCTAAAAGTTGTAAGAGTCCTAGCGGAGCTGTGCTAAACCAATCTGTTTCTCATTCAAGTGGATGCCACAATTAGCTATAACCATAATATTTTATTTAGGATTTTTACATCTGTGTTTATTTGAAGCATTGGACAAAACAAGTTGGAAGGCT
>NW_004524578.1:22204200-22211874 GCF_000260255.1 Octodon degus
GGCCCTCTCTTATTTTTCTTTTGTCTGTAAAGTATAGCAGAGTGTGATTTCTGACCCCACTACAAGGGATCGAACCCCCACGTCTTCCTGATTAGTACCCATAAGTCTCTTGTCCAGACATCATCATGTTGGGAGATTGGACTTCAGCATATGAATTGTGGGGTGATACATGCAGTACATAACCCATTCTGCAATATTTTAGCCTGTTGCTTCTATAGAATAGATTTTATGCTTTTATTTAAGACTTAGAATATATGATCACATGTAAATTTTTTTCTTTGTATATATTTGTCAGACTCTATGTTCAGGTTTGGCTAGCTTCATAATATACATTAAAATATTTTAATCCTCTTTAAGCCCAGGAGCCAAACCATGAAAGTCACCTCTTTCTTTAAAAATTTGGGGGAACTCTACCACAGATCTAGTAAGGTTCAGTCCCTCTCTTGAATTAAATGTGTGCTATTCCCTAGAAGGGTTATCTATTTCATCAATATTTTTAAATGTATTACTAACTGTATATTCTTATTAATACTTTTCCTCTTGCTATACCAAGGGCTTTGAGAAGTATTTTAAAGCCTCCAAGATTTTGTTTGAGACAGGGTCTTACTCTGTACCCCAGACTATCTCTGAACTCTCAATCCTCATACCTCAGACTTGAGAGTGCTGGGGTTGCAGACATATGCCAGCATACCCAGCTCTGAAGTGTTTAAGTATTAAAATTGTATTTCCTTTTATTTCCCCATAGCCAACAGCTCATGTTGCATATATACTATATCAGAATTAGTCAGCTTGCAATTGCTATAGCAAGTGCTTGAGGTAGAGAACTTGCAAAGAGAAAAGGTTTATTTTAATTTATGGTTTCGGAGCTTTCAGGCCAAGATTGACTTGGCTCCTTGGCTTGCATTGTTACTTTACATCATGGTGAGAGCACAGGGTGGAAGAAATCTGTCTGCCTGGCAATGGGGAAGAGAGAAGGACAGGAAGGGGCTGGAGCTCAGAGTTCCCATTAAGGCTGTGCTCCCATGACCTAAAACCTTGTACCCAGCCCTTCCTCTTAGAGGTTCCACCACTCTGAATAGTGCCAAGCTGCTGACCAGCCCTAGCATTCATATGTTAACATACATGTGCCTTGGGGGGATATTCAGATCAAGACTATGCTTGCATGATTATATCTTCAACATGAAATTTCCCTTCATGAATAAAAATTCTGTTCATTTTGCCATACTTTGTCGTGAGTACCATTTTTTTCATTTCCCTCTCACTTACACAAATAAAAATGTTTGTTATAGGAAATTATAAATGAGAAACACTGAAAATCACCTTTAGTTAAATGTTCATTTATAAGAGAACTAACTTACTTTTATGATGATGAATGTTCATTAAAATAAAATCCAGAAAAAAACATGACAAAGAAAATAACAATTGGAGCTGGGGAAATGGCTCAGTGGAATAAGCACTTCCCTGGCAAGTGCAAGGGCCTGAGTTCAATCCCCAATTCCGCCAAAAATAAATAAAAATTACAATCCTATCACTCAAAGCTGATCACTATTGAGATTTTTAATGCACATTTTCTGCATACATTCATAAATGTTTAATAATAGGATTATACTCTGCAAGCCATTTTATGCCACCTTATCATTTCTATTAGAAATATGCCATGAATATATATTTTATGTCAATACTATATGTCTATCATATTACATTAGTGGCTGCTGCCATTGCTCTGTATGAATTACTATTATTCACTTTGTCATTTACTTTTACATATTTAATACTCTCATTCCATGAAATGCTATTTTTTCTTCTTATGAACTGTTATGGACCCAGTGTCCTTTTGTGTATGTGGTAAGCATTTTAAAATAGTTTTCCCATGATGTACCTCTGCAGTAACTAGTTAAGAATGCATGTTCATTAAAAACTAAATGTCCATAAATTAAAACAACTATAATATGTAATTTTTCATGCATCAGATGGACAGAGGTTCTGTTAGGTTCCCTCTTTCAGTATGTTGCAGGGGTAGGAAAATGGGCATTCTCATGGTTTGGTGGGGTGTCAACTGGGACACTATTCCTTGAAGGCAGTTTAGAAATATGGATTGAAAGCAGCTGCCCTGGTTTTTCATTTTACAGATATTTCATGAGAAAACCTCATTTTTTCCAAGATCTTTTTGGAAAGGAATCACATTTATATATATATGTATATATGTTATAAATCCAATGTTAACATAAAAGAATTTTCTTAGGGATGTTCCAAATAATGAATCCAGGTGCCCTGAAGATTTCCTGAAGTGTGTTTTTAAGCATTTAAAATGTCTTTTGACACCTCTATAAATCATCATTGCCCTGGGACTCTGCTTAAAACCAACCAAGATTTTATTTTTAATAGATGGTGGCAGCGCAGGATGGGAAAAATATCTGATGCTTTTCATTCTGGATCTGTCCAAATGGGTATGCACCTTCCATACTTCCTTGGCACTTCTTGTCTCTCAGTGCTGCATTTCTGTATTTTAACTGTATCTGTTGCTGGAGGTACTATGGCTGTGGCACCTGTACACAGCGTTTGCCATCTGGAGGTCCAAAAAGAACTTGGAACTGTTCATGCAGATGCCTGTATGTTGTGTCATCATTCACCTTTCCCTCTTGGGTCCCGGTGTAGGTGGCACGTGGGAACCTGGGGCCCCTGCTCGGCTTCCTGTGGGGTTGGCATCCAGACCCGGGAGGTACACTGCCTGCACCCAGAGGAATCCCCCGCCCCTCCAGAGAAATGTGGAGATGGAAAGCCCCATGCCTTACAGGCATGCAACCAGTTCGACTGCCCTCCTGCCTGGCACATTGAAGAGTGGCAGCAGGTATGGTTGCCATGCTTCGGTGGTACAGCACCCACATGGTGCCACCATGCAAGGGCCCAGCTGTAGCCTCACCTCCTCTTATCTCCACAGTGTACCAGGACATGTGGTGGGGGTACTCAGAACCGAAGAGTCACCTGTCGGCAGCTGTTAACAGATGGCAGCTTTTTGAATCTCTCTGATGAACTGTGCCAAGGACCCCGGGCCTCGACTCACAAGTCCTGTGCCAGGATGGACTGTCCTCCACACTTGGTGGCAGGAGACTGGTCCAAGGTAAGGCCTGCTCTGCTGTGCAGTTCTTCCTTTCTGCCCCCACACTCTTTCCAGGTTCTGTTTCCTCCGTAAGACAAGACTGGGACCAGTGTGAAACACGGGGTACCTGGGTATCGGTCACAAGCAGTGCTCACTTGGGGTGTGGACTGAGCATCCTTTCCAGAGCCAGAAACAAAGATCTATTTGCCATTTTTCTCTAAATTGTTCCATTTTCTTCTTCCCACAGTGATCCCTTCTTTTGGAACTACTGGCATCTTAGTATCTCAGGACCAACTCAAAAGCAGTTTGGTTGCTGTCTTCCTTGTCTCCCTTTCCTGGGGAGTTACCCATTAACCCCTGTCACTTCCGCCTTCTGAACATCTTCCATGCCTTCATTTCCTCTACAATCTGTTGCTGTTGCTATTCATTTTACCTTCATCACAAGCTTGGAATATTGCAGTAAGTAGATTTCCAGCCTTCTGTCTGGGTGCTGGCAGGACTTGGCCTAGTCTAGTGAGGATGTCTTACTTTTCAAGTGGAGTGAATTCAATCCTAGTAGCTTAAATAAGCTCCTTAAATGCCCTTAGCTAGCAAAGCAGGAGCCAAATCTATTTTTTGCAATTCTGTTTCACGTGTCCCTTTAGTCATGCGACATCGGTCATCCAATCTCCTGTCTTTCACTCTCCCATATCCAACTGCCTCAACAACCATCATACTCCTGTCACTGTGCTCATCAGACCGACTGCTCGAGTCTCACTGCCCCCAGAATCAAGCTCTCCAGAAAGGCTCACAGGACCTTGAATTGGTGCTGTTCTTGTTGCAGCCCTGTCGCCCTACTCTAGACCTTGGCTTCAGGCTGATGTTTCAGCCCAGATGCTGATGCAGATAATTCTTACAAGTTATGTTGTCACAGTTTCATAGTTAGGTCACTGCCACCAGATGTCTATCTTCTGGGACTGCAGAGCCAATCTCAACATCAGATGTAATCTCAGGAAACTAGAACAGGCAGTGAGTGACCCTCACAAGTTGCCCTGAGCACCAGTTCGGGGCCAGCCACAGTCACACTTGCTCCCCTCACTCGGAGGCAGCTGTTGTTTCTGCTTCCATGGAGGAGAAAACAGAGGTCCTTACAGATTAAAGAACTGGCCTAAAGGGAAAGCTAAAGTTCAAACTCAAGTTTGTGTGACCTAAGTTTATTGAGGAGTAGACCCTTCAGTTTTTCAGGCAAGAACAAAGCCTTTTGAGGCAAACAAACCCACCCTGGAAGCTCCACAGCCTGTATGCTGTGTGTCCTCCAGTGCGCCTAACCTCTGAGCTCTCGTTTTCCTTTCTCTAAATACTTTGGTTATTGTTAGGATGAGATGTTTAATATGAAAACATCCAGGAGTGCAGGCCCTTTCCACCCCCCTGGAAGCCACACTGCTGGCCACAGATTGGATTGACACGATTTCTACAAACGTGTTCTTAGATTTGTATTTTTCCTTTAACTGTCTAGCTCCATTAAGTGCTAATATATTAAAAGCATCTGAGCTATGAATAGTCTACATAATGTTCCTCCATATACTCAGAACATACCCAATAAAAGCAATGGGTCTCCCAGGCTTTGCAGAGCAGTAGTTGTCACAGGTCTAACTACCATAACCCATTCCCTCTGATCAACTCAGAAGGAGCTGGGGACAGACTGGTGGCCAGGATTCTCTGAAGGGGCTGTACCCTAGCTGAGTGGCATGAGGGACAGGATAACTGTCTCCTCTCACTCTCAGGTCCTAAACTAAAAGGCATGCCTGCCGCAGAGGAATTAACATCCCTGATCTGGGGCAGAGAAGGGGAGTCAGAAGACAGTCCCATTAAGCTATTCCAGCAGAGCTGCTTCATTTTATTTCCTCTGTCACTTTCTCTGGAACAGTAGAAGCCCCGAGGAGGAAACATTATTAGGAAATTCTTCTGGGCCTGGGTCAGGCAGGACATCTAGACAAAGGTTAAAGAGGAAGGTCCCTAGTCTCGGGGGCAGTGTTTGACCCAGCTGCCCAGTTATGTCTACTGAAAGGGAAGGAGCATGCTTTTATAGAAAGAAGACTTTTTTTCCTTGTGACATGCAGCGTGGCACTGGGAGTGGTTAAATGGGCATCAGTGGGGAGCTTGTAAGAATCTCAAACTCAAATCTCACTCAGTATCTGTTTGGATTGCTCAGCCCACCAATGTGACTGAGGCAGACATGGCCATGGGTGACGATGTCACCGCCCTGACTGCAGAGAGGCAGACGTGAAAGGACAGGGTGAAAAGCCAGGTGCCTTACTCCTGGGAGCCCCACAGACTTTCTAGACCTACCGCTGCGGTCTGAAATACTCACTTTCCTTCTCTCCATTCTTACTTCCACTAAGAACAAACAGATCTTCACAGTTCTGTCATGTCTGGTTGAATTAACTTCGCTCTGAGCCTATCAAGTGAGGAGAAGAGATTACATTGCTGCTTTCTCTCTAGGCCATTCTGAGCCAGTAATGGGACCTGCAGTTGCTGGTTTTGTGTAACTGAGGTCACAGCCCTGTACACGCACTTGCCTCTGTTTCTGCGATCCCAAATCCAAGCTCTAGCTCCTAGCTTCTTTCCCTCCTCTGTAACTCTTCTACTCCCTAAAATCATGCAGCATTTCTCATCTTTAACTTGCAATGACCTTCCTTCTTATTGTATTTCAATGCAGTGCTACTTCCTGAGCAAACCATATGGTCTTCCTATCTGTCCCGTAATACAGCTGAGGCCACGAGGTCGCTGACAGGTCTCTGGGCCCTACAGAGCTCTAAGCAAATAAATAAACTCCTTTAAGTGTCTTTGCAAAGACATAGAAAATTCAAAGTGGTGCCAAAGTAGTGATTGTTAGAAAAACTTGGGCTTTCTGACACGAGAGGAAAATCATTTATTGGGGGAGATTTTCCTGGGAGAAGAGAATGAAAGAGGAGATTGTTGTATGGTCTGAGCTGGACCTGAGAAAGGCTGGTTCTTCAAGGCACAGAATGAGTGCTCAGCTACAAGGTGGTCAGCCAAGACCCTGACACTCTCGGCCAAGGCCACAGCTCCAAGAAACCCCAACCTGGGAGGAACAGGAAATGCACACACATGTGAGGAGGGCAGAGCTAAACTCAGCCTGGGACACTGACTGCCATGTCTGGACTTGGGTCCAGCCAGGCTTACGAACTGGTACATAGCAGTTTGAGTTTCCTCCTGAGTTCAGCCTTTCTCCTTTTAGTTGAAATTTCCTTTTACTTCAGAGTTGCTTTGTTTTGGCAGAGGCTCTGGCACTAAATTGCCACCCTTCCCAAAAGCTTCCTGCCAAACTACTCCATGTGCCATGCGATGGCTCATTTGGGGGCAGCCATCCATCTTGTGGTTCTGGATAAAGCTCTTCCATATGGGGACTGGCCACTACCCCTAGACATGGAAGGACTGAGAGGCCACACCACAATTTCCATTCTTTACCAGGCCAGGTCTGCTGGCCTGCAGCTGGGACAGCCCCCACCCCTGATGCTGGCTGTGTTCATGGTGTGTTGGAGCTTTGTCCATCCATTGGCTCATTAGTTTGCCTTGGTTCCTTAGCTCTGGACGAAAGTCTTGTGTGGAAAGGAGCCTTCAGTTCTTGCACAGCTTTCCAAGTTTCAAGAAAAAGCATAGATTCATCTTCCTCCATGGTGGATGCCTATGACCCACACTCTTCAAAGCCTTTTGCATGCCTTCATCCTAAGATGAGAACCTTCTCCCCTTTGTTCTCTATGCTTTGGTGGAGTTTTGGACTGTTTTATCTACTTTTGCCATTCTTCTTCGTGATATTTCTATTGCATATTTAATTGCATCTTGCCTGTTGATTTGTCCTTTTTTCACTTCCCAGAAAGCTTGCTTATTTGGGCTTTTGATTTGCATTGCTGTAGTTGAAAAAAAGAGTCTTTGCTTCTCTAACTCATGCGGATGATTTTTTCATTTCTAGGAAGAGACTGTAATCTTTTATTCAACACCTCATCCTTAACTCTATGTGTAGAAAAAATATATCTCTATCATGGGAAAGCAAGGAATAACCTCTTTACCTTATCTCAAGCCCACTCCCCACTTGTTTCCTGTCTCTGTGGCAGGTACACTATCTTGCAATAATGCCCGACTTCTTCACTTCTGGTGCTCAGTGGTCTATGCCTTCCCACTTTCCAGTTTCTGAAATATATTAATATTTTAAGCAAAGATAGAAAAATTCTCTATAAATGAGAAGTTGTATAAAGAATGTGTCTGGGACACTGGCATTTCCAAATATAGCATGCCAGTTTTCAATTGATATAATGACTTGTGAAGATAATCTTGTTTGGGGGCCAGTTCGTACTGCCTTGTGAGAATCAATTATAAATTTTCCCATCTTGTGCACAGTGATAGTGAATTGATACCTTGAAGTCAGTCGTGATGAAAGTATTTACACCATAGTAATTGGTGAAGTAACCAGAATTCCTTCCCTCAAGAACCTATTGTGAAGCCTAAGTGCATAAAAGTGCTATATATTCTCTCTCTCTCTCTCTCTCTCTCTCTCTCTCTCTCTCTCTCTCTCTCTC
>NW_004524578.1:22212632-22215600 GCF_000260255.1 Octodon degus
TTTGGAGGGGTTAGTTAATGCATTCAAAGTATTTTAATCAATTCATTCTCATTATTCCCTCTCCTTGTCTTCTCCCTCACTGCCTGTCCCTTCCTCTGTCTCCAGAAGTATCTACATCCTAACTTCCTGTCCTCTCTTCTTTATTTTAATTGTCTATTTATGTGTTTTTTAGGTTAATCATATAAGAGAAAACATGATATTTATCTTTCTAAATCTGGCTAATTTTGATTAGCTTGATGGTTTCTAGTTCCACTGATTTCCTACAAATGACATGATTTCATTCTTTATTACATCAGAGTACTATTCCATTCTGTGTGTATCACATGGCCCATTTGCTTTATCCATTCATCTGTTGGTGGGCATCTAGGCTGTTTCCACAATTCAGTGTCATGAATTGCACTGGTAACACATGGGTGTGTGCGTACTCGTGTAATATACAGTCCTTAATTCTTTCAGGAATGTGGCCAATAGTGGGTGCATGGCTCAAGTAGTATTTCTGTGTTTAATCTTTTTTTGTGTGTGTTTGTTTAATCTTTTGAAGGATCTTCTTTCTTACATTCATAGTGGTTACACTAACTTACATTCCCACCAACCACATAACAAGGTTCCTTTTCCCTCAGCATCATCACAAGCATTTGTTATTTTTCATACTCTTGATAGTCATCCTGAGGGCCAGGGAGATAGCTCAGTGGAATAAATGCTTGCCTGGCAAGCATACGGACCTGAATTCAATCCCTGGTATCACACAAAAAAAATAAATAAAAAGAAATAAAATAAAATAGTCATCCTGAATAAGGATAGAAGTATTCTCAACATAGTTTTCATTTATGTTTCTCTGATAGCTAGAGATGTTAAACAATTTTTTTTCATATACTTTAACCATTGGACATCTTCTTTTGAGAAGTCTCTATTTAGGTCATTGGTCCACCTTCATCGGTTTCATTGCTCTATGGAGGTTAATTTTTAGAAACTCTTCTATATGCTAGATATTAATCCTCTATCAGACGAAGAGCAAGCCAAGGCTTTCTCCCATTCAGTGTGTTGCCTCTGCACTCTGTTGTCTGCTTTGCAGTAGGGGGCCTTCTAATTAGATGTAGTCTCATCCATTGAGTCCTGCTCAGGCGATCCTTGCCTGCGCCTGTGGCTTCCAGTATTCCCCTATATTATCTTGCAGCAGTTTCAGTGTTGCTGGTTTTATGTCTATGTCCTGTATCCATTTTGATTTGAGTTTAGTACAGGTGTGAGATAGGGTTCTAATTGCAGTCTTCTCTGTGTGGCTCCAAAGGCTTCCAAGCATCATTTAGTAAAGAAGCTGTCTTTTCTCCAGCATAAGTTTTTCGATATTCTGTGTCATCATAGTTACTTAATATGTTCAAATCTCTCATTTTAAAAAGCCAGACATGGCAGTACCTGCATGTAATCATAGCGTTCTGGGAAACTGAGTCAGGAGAATTACAAGTTTGGGCCCAGCCTGGACAATTTAGAAACTTAGCAAGGCTTGTCTCAAAATTAAAAAAAAAAAAAAAATTGTTTAAAAGGGCTGGAGATGTAGCTCAATATGAAGACTTTGGGTGTAATCTCCATGAATACACATGTGTGCAGATGCCAATTAGGATTGCAAAATAAAAACATACAGATAACTTTCATGAAAGTGACATATGGAGCAAGGCCAAACCACACACAGTCATGGACACTGCAGAAACCACAAAGTCAGCAGCTAGGGAGAGATTAAATAAAGAGGACACAGGGCCAAGAAATCAACAATTACTAACACTACCGAGGAAGTGATGTACTTGACATTGAATCCTGAGCCAGTAGATCTCAAAACAATCAGTGAAACTGCAAGGAGGCTCCAGACACCAGTGAGTGAGGAAGGCAGGAACAGTCACTCAACACCCCACCCCCCCGAAGGGCCTGAAGAGCCTGCGAGGATCAGAGAGCTCACATCCCCGAGGCCTCCGGAGGTCCCCGAGATGAGTGGCTGGACGTGTGCGCCACACTGAGGAAGACAGACTATGGAGAGGAAAGGAAATGATCCAGTGCTTTGGGGTCCAGGGTGAAGAGCATGCCATTCTCAGAACTGTGGCTGATGTGGCTTGTGTCTCAATGTCCCCTCAAAGCCTCAAGTGGCCACAGGTGGGCCTTTTATGCAGGTGGCTGGATCTAGAGTGTGTGATTGCTTCTCAGTGCAATGCCAGGATCAGGAGCATTAGAGTTAAAGGTGTGAGCACTACCTGCCCTGAGTAGCCCGGATGCGATATAAGGGATTGAAAGAGCAGTGGCTGCCCCCTTTGCTGGCTTTTGTTGTCTTCTGCCTGCCACGGACTGCTTCTCCTCTGTGATGCCACCTTGCCTTGGCACCAGCCAATTATGGGCTGAAACTTCTACAAACTGTTAGCTAAATACACCTTTCTTTCCTTAACTTGTAGGTGTTGGGCATTTTGTCTCAGCAATGAGAAAAGTAACTGAGACAATGTGGCCAGGTTGTTCAGTGTTTCTTTTTATTTTTTCCCATAATTTTATTGATAAACAAATAGCAATGAGACAGTTTCAAATCAAATTGGTATGACAGTTTCAATAATTAACACATTGCATACATTCTTCCTAGTGGTTAATTGCTGTATAGGATGCGGACATGATATCCTATTTACAAACACCATTAGAACAAATCGCTCTGTTCATTAAGAGAATGTAACTATATATCTATCCTGACCACTTTGAATACACGGATACAAAATGGACATTCATCTGTATACCCTTTTTTTGGTTAAGTTCCGTTATTTGAATATTGTAGGTGTGTAAACTCAGCAAAATATTCTAAAAGAGTCCAGTAGTCCATAATAGTATTGGGTCTTCCACTTGACTGGCAATGTCACAAATTGTTGACCTGAGTCCCCTACAGCTCAACACAACAGCATGGCTTTACTTCTTATATTTTGTTTTTATACTTTTCTGCTGGATGGTTAAG
>NW_004524578.1:22226919-22227924 GCF_000260255.1 Octodon degus
AAAAGCATTGAAAACAAAAAAAAAGATCTAGTACACAGGCTAGAATTATCCAAAATATGGAAAAGAGCAAAGATATAAAACCAGTTGCTCGAGTCAGTGATGGATATGAGGGAGGCGAAGGAGGTCAAATGTAAGCTTACCTGGCATCCATTGCATGGAACAAAGCAGAGAGAACAAACACATATTCGGAGTTAAAATAAGAGAAATTGATGTCCTTCAGTAAAGGTTTTTAGCCTTTAGCCTGTAGCAGATCATGTGGGCACACCCTGGCCCAAGGAACCCCCAGGGCCAAGAAAGTCTGCCCCTCTAAAACAGCCTGCATAAGAGGCGTAAGAGTTTGCAAAATCTAAGACAGTCTAGTCCACAATTGTTCTCATTGTTGTGTCATTCTTCATATAAAAAGGGAACAGGGAGGCGTCGGGAGCCTGAGCTGATGTACTTCTAGGGTTAAGATGGGACACAAAAGTGTTCAGAATAGAGACTCCAGGAATACATGGACCTGGTTAAAAGATATGGAAGTGATGAATTCACATAAGGCTTGAATGAAGACTGAACAGAGAAAAACTACAGTTCGGAAAGCAAAGTAAAGAGCAGAAACCTTGATACCACGTACTGGTGTAATGAAAACAAATAGCATTTGTCCACAAGAGCAGGGCCGTGCATTACTTGTGCTTTCCTTATCTTTCAGAGCAGAAGGCCCCCAGATAGTCTAACATCACTAAACATCACTCTCCAAATCTTGTGTTGACTTCTTTAGGCTTTCTAATTTTAGAGTTCTTTTAGGAATGATAGGAAAAGAAAAATGAGATTCATCAAGTCCTTCCATTTTACTTTATTTTTCCCTAACATACATAACAAAATTGCACTGAAGTTTTAATATTCAAATAACGGAACTTAGAAAAAAAGGAGTATACAGATGAATGTCCATTTTGTATCTGTGTATTCAAAGTGGTTAGGATAGATATATAGTTACATTCTCTTAATGAATAGAATGATTTGTTCTAA
>NW_004524578.1:22228359-22229658 GCF_000260255.1 Octodon degus
CATGGAGAGGGGTGGGTGGAACCACACAGTCCCTTTAAGGCCACACCCCAAGAAGACCTCTGTCTGAGTCCCATCTCTTAAAGGTACATAGCACCTCCCAGGAGCACCATACAGGGGACGAAGTCTTTACCTGGGTGCCTTCTGGAAATGCTCAGATTACGCCCAGCCCACAGTACTTTTTTTTTCTATACATTTTTAATTTTATTATTTTATTTCATTTGGTCCCAGGGATCAAATTTGTAACTTCGTGCTTGTCTGAGCACTGAGTTATATCCCTTGCCCCTCATTATTATTTTTATTTTTAACTGATATATAAAAATACAAAAATCATACACCATAGAGGTACACCATATGATGTTTTTGGTACATGTATGCAAATAGTGATCAAAATATATGGTAAATGTTTAAATTTTTGAAAATTTATTATTAGTAAAAGGCATAGTAGCTCTAATCATCCTCAGAAGACTCCCCCTTGCTTCAAGCACACTTATCCCATTGTTCTTGCCACTTTCTGAAGACATTTTGGAAGTTCTTTTTCTCACATGTTTTTATGGGGAGTCCCTACAATTTTGCTAAATTTATTGACTATAATAGATTTTTGTTGTTTTCTACGTATAAGCGCATGTCATCTACAAACAATGAGAACTTCAATTCTTCTTTTCCATTTTGTGCTTTTTTTAAGACAAGGTCTTATTGTGTAGTTCAGGCTGGGCTTGGGCTCACTATGTAGCCCATGCTTGCCTCGAATTCACACCGTTCTTTTGACCTCAACCTCCCAAGGTCTGTGATTACAAATGTACACCATCATTCCCAGCTACCAATTTCGATTCTTTATTTCTTTCTCATGTTTAGTTTAGCCCTGGCTTGGACTTTCAGAAACTATGTTTAATAGTACTATTTCTGGATTTTAGAGAAGAAAATTTTCCCTATTCACTGTAATGTGGGCTGTTGCCTTATACGATAGGCATTTATTATGTTGAGGTATGTTCCCTCTGTACCTAATTTCTTTAGCATTTTTATCTTGAAAGGATGTTGAACTGTCATGCCTTTTCTGCCCCTATTGAGTGAACATACAGTTTCTACCCTTTGTTCTGTTGATGTGATGTATCATGCTTATTGATTTGCATGTGCTGATTTAGCCTGGCTTCTCTGGGATGAATCTTATTTGATCACAGTGAATATTTTTAATGCACTGTTGGATTGGGTTTGCTAACATTTTGTTGAGGATTTTTGCATCTGTGTTCATCAAAGATCCTGGCCTGCCATTTTCTTTTTTAAAATTTATTATTTACAGGATCT
>NW_004524578.1:22229758-22233287 GCF_000260255.1 Octodon degus
TACCTCAGATTGTAGAACCTTTGTCAGTGTTAGCCATGTGGATGAGTCACAAGACCGGAGGGAGGAGCCCTGAAAAGTGAAGATAGGAGAACTACCCCAATTTACTTCATCCCCACACTCCCCTTTGCTAAAAGCACAGAAAGCAAGCTATGTCACTTATATAGGTACAGCAGCAAACCCCATACAAAGATACACTAAGGTAAAAGTACCAGTAACACAGAAAAATAATGAAAATTTGACTCCAAAGCTGATAGCAATGTTATGTAATATTACAGTTTGATGTAGAAGAAACTTGGAAAACCACAGAGACAAATAAGAAACACAAAATCTGAGAAATGAGATGAATAAATAACAAAAGGATGTGAAAAGATGATAACTGAAGGAAAAATTAGAGAATGAAGGAAAAAAATTTCAGAATGTAGACTGAACCAGAAGGAACCCAAAATGCCTACGCACAATGGCGTTGGGGAGGTAAAAGAAAAGAGGAAGGTGGAATTGAGAGAAACTCCAATGACTACTGTGTCCCAGGAAAAGAAAACTGCTAAGATAATATGAGAGAACGGAAGTATCAATAAAAACTTTAAGCTGTCAGATTGATGTGCCTGGAAAGATTGACCTCAAATGGTTACTAGCTGCACAAGGTTATATTTATTTTAATTTTATAATATGGCTAGAAGTCATGAGGGCACCAGAGACAGTATAGCATGTGACTTTGAAGAATAGACCTCAATTCTCAGTAACACCAGAGAGAAAAGCTCATACTATGTAATACTAAACAGACCTTTGCCACTTCACGATGCATCATGAACTTTCTGTGTTTCTGCACTTGGGCTTAACTCATTGAATTTTATTGTCTACTCATGGATTCTTAAGTTATTTTAATATTTCATAGTATTAAAGTAATGATGTGTGGCTCTCTTAAAAAAGAGAGACAAATTCTACCCAAACTACTGGCATTTAAAGATAAAGAAAAAATATAGCCAAAAAAATTAAGTCATGTATTAGAGAAGAAACCCATACTAGTGCCAGACTCCTTGACAAGACAACTTCCTGCTGGAAATCGCAGAGTGCAGTATAATTCATGTATCGCAGAAAAGGGAAGGCGAACCACAGAATTTGTATCCTGCCAAAGTGATCTTCAGATTTAAAGATGATAAATTAAATAGTTGCGGTGATGCAAGAAGCCAGGGTTTGTCATTTACACAACCTCTTCCTGAGGATTACACTAGGTATCCGTGGAGCAACTGGAGGTGAAGCTTGGGCCTAGTTTGCTGATTTGTGGGAGATGGTGGTGAAAGCCTGATTATTTTGGGGAGATAATTAAGAGACACCGATCATTAAAGAAGGCAGCGGCCCCTACACTAAGCATTCTCTTCTGACACTCTTCCTGTGAACCTAGCAGACCCATAGTCACGCGAAACACATTCAGAAAATGATCCTACCCTTCCTAATGAGGGGAAAAGTCTAATTCATATCATTAAAAATGTCTCACATGGGAAACAGGTGTGGCGGCGCAGGCCTGAAATCCCAGCACTTGGAAGGTTGAGACAGGAGGATCGCTGTGAGCTTGAGACCAGCCTGGGGGCTACAAAAGTGAGCACAAGGCCAGGCCAAACTGTGTAGTGAGACCCTGTCTCCAAAAAAAAAAAATTGTTTGACAGCTTGTTAAACCACTATTGTATGAACCTAAGTGGCACAGTGGTGGTTTATAAAAAGTTGACATTGAGTTTTATTATGTGGGAAACATGTGATCATTTGATCACTGAAAAATAAATGATAATTTGGTAGCTGGTAATTTTAAAATAGTTGTTCAAAACCTACAAAAAGTTCTTTGCACAGGAAAAATAATAATAGTAATAATAATAATAATAGGGCTTTCTGCAAAACATGACAATAAAGGCATTTTTAAATATTCCATTCCCCTCCCTTGAAACCCAACAAAAAACCACAAAGAGAATGAGAAGGAGGGAACACTCTGTCTTCAGTGAACAATGAAATGGCCACAATCCCAAACTATAAATTATGGAACACACCTGCCAAAGTCTATAAAATCTGGACTGAAATGAGAGGCAAGGCTGAGCGCTGACAAGTATTTCCTCCTGCACCAAGTGGGTTGTTGATTTTCCTGGGAGCGAGTGTGGCAGCCCGGAAAGGGCTGCTCGATAGTTCTTTGATCACAGAGACGTCAGGCTGAGGGCCATGAGCTGCCCATGAAATAGACGCCATCCCTTCAGGGGCCACAGGATGAGGTAGGGCTGGAGGAGCCGTATATTTTATGCCTCCTTGCCGAGATGAAGTGGTGTGAAGTAAGGGGAGACAGCAATTGCTGAACTATTACAGTGAGCCTGTTAGTGAAAGCTCTTTGTTTAGCCACACCTTCCATTCAAATGCCAAAACCCGAAGAGATTTGTGGATAAAGGATGTGAAAGGCGTGGTGGTGGAGTATTGAAGACCATAGACTGATGTTCGCTGCCTTCTTCACTGCCCAGGTCGGTGTTAGGCACAGCCAGTTGCACTCAAGGCAGCAGATATGCAACAGCGAGCAGAAACAACGAAACAACACCCAGGATTTGGTGGCAGATTTATTTACGTCAATGGGCTCTGATCAGGCTCATTCCTAAAATATCAGGCCCTGATGTCTGGTGGTCTAGGGCCTTTATGAAATAAGCAAGCAGAACCTACAGAGGCAGAATGGCTTGTCAGTTGGGGATTGGTTAATACACTGTGCATCACAGTGACCAGCTATGTGTCAGTGACCAGCCGTTTCTAAGAGAGAGGAGCAACCAGAACAACAGGAACTATTCGCTGAGCAACTAAGAAACTGAAGGATACTGGCTGGTGTGGGAAGAGGGGAGGGAGCATTTTTGTTAGAGAACCTGTATGAAGAAATCAAAGTAGGGGGAGGAAGTTAGGGTGGGGAAGGATCCTAAAGCAGGAGTCATGAAAATGACCTAACAAAGGTATCACCCTGAGAACAGTGTCAGCAAATAGATCCCATGTTCTTCCAAGAGGTCATGATCATAATGTGAGGGGCACAGAACGTAGAAGCAAGGACTGAGTTCGGCACAGGGGTGCACACCTGTGATCCCAGAACTCTGGGAAGCTGAGGCAGGAAAATCACAAGTTGGAGCCCAGCCTGGAAAAGTTAGTAACTTAGTGAAATTCTGTCTCCAAAATAAAATAAAAATATTGTCTAGGGATGTAGCATAGTGCAAAATTTCTCAGTTCAGTCCCCAGTACCATGGGAAAAAATTAGGAGAGAGAGAGCGATTATATAACAAGAGAGGGACATGAAAAAGCAGTGGGAATAGTTGAGGAAAAAAACAAGACATAAAATTAGAAGACAGACAAAAAAAAGTTGACAGAATTATAGGCAACAATAACCACAGAGGCCCCCCACCCCTCCCGCCAAGTAGGAATTTCTGCCTACTTCCAGGAACCCCCAGACCCAGTCCTAGCCCAGGTCCGGTGAGTGTGTGGAGAGCTTCCTGCTACCCTGCGCCGGCACCAGTCCCAGCCCAGGCTCAGC
>NW_004524578.1:22243976-22245221 GCF_000260255.1 Octodon degus
AATGTATGCAGTGTGTTAATTATTAAAACTGTCCTACCGATTTGATTTGAAACTGTCTCATTGCTATTTGTTTATCAATAAAATTATGGCAAAAAATAAAAAATAAATTATTATTATATTGTTAAATGGCTACAGCATCTGTATATTGCTAGACTTATAGAATATGTTTGGAAGAATTATTTCTTCTTGTATTTTTGAATAATTTTAAAAAATAGTTGATATCAGTTCTTTCTCAGGTCTTTGGTAGAACACAGAAATGAAACTCAGATCCGGGACATTCTTTTGACTCTTTCTACATTTCCATAGCTTATATTCTTTTTTTTTTCCATAGCTTATATTCTTGGTAATGAGTATGTAAATGTTTTTTTTAAATCAAAGTTATTTTACTATACATAAATAGCTAAAAAGAAATTCAATGTATCGGGGCTGGGGAGATGGCTCAGTAGAATAAGCACTTGCCTGGCAAGCGCAAGGTTCTGAGTTCAATCCCTGGTACCATAAAAAAGAAAAAGAAAAGAAATTCAATGTATCAATTACAATGTCAAAGACAAATCTCACAGCATTAAGTTATTGTACACTAGTAGCTAATCTCAGGAAGTAAGAAGGTAATACAGAAAAGGAATAAGTAAGGAAAGGAAGAGAAAAGAAAAGAAGGATGCCGGGAAGCTGAGAGGAGCAAGGGAGCCTCAGTACCCTGGAAGACACTGAAGGCAGGGAGGTGCCTTGCTTGGGCGTGGCCCTACACGAACCCCTTCCCCACCCCAGCCCAGCTGCCTCACAGGCCTCGACTCTGCTGTTGGCAGGGTCCTGTAGGCTCTGTCTGACCCCCCCCCACTCTCTTTGTAGTGCTCGGTCAGCTGTGGCATCGGGCTTCAGAGAAGGAAGCAGGTGTGTCAGCGGCTGACAGCCAAAGGCCGGCGCATCACCCTCAGCGAGGCGATGTGCAGGGGCCTCCCTGCGCTGCCCCTCATCAGACCCTGCCAGGCTCCCATGTGCGGTGGTAAGTAGACAGTGCCCGTCCCTGTCTGGAGGTGCCCATTTCGTGGGTTCCATCCAGCCTGCTTCATTTTCTGTACATCAGCTAATATCGGAGCAAAGCAAATTAGGCCGAGTTCAGACTTTCATGCAGCAGATACTAGAACGTGCACAGCTCTCAGAAAAGACAGTCTAAAAAAAAAGGAGTTATATGCAACTGATTTAGAATTTAAAACTAAACAATAAAGACAAATAATTACAAAAAAAAAA
>NW_004524578.1:22271010-22275701 GCF_000260255.1 Octodon degus
GTCTCTCTTTGCTGATTCATGGATGGCATTAACATTTTTTCCTGGGAGTCCTTTGAAAACAAATTTTCAAAATTATGAGATTCCAGAAACTTGAGAGTCCAAATTTTCGAGTCTCCTGGAATCCAAAGATGTCTGTGGCAAATAGCGCATGGCCATGCTTTGTTTGATCTTATCTGTCTGATTTTTATTAATCATGGATGATTGCAAATAGACTGCATACCACCTGAGAGGAGAGTGAAATTGAATGTTGGCAGCTTCCTGTAAAATCACAACAGAATAGCATGTGGGAATGCACCATGGCTTGTAGGGCATGCAGTGTGGTACAGGACAAAATTATAAATTATGGTGCACCATGACATGTAGTCAAATTATGAGTTTTAAAGAAAAAAAAAGCCATGCTTTTTTTCTACCCCACCCAGTTCCTTAGCCTGCCAAACATGTAGGTCATGGATACAAACCAGATGCAGGAATGTGTGTTCCCAGGACACACTGTCACCTTGAGCTGGCCTCACGGGGGCTGCAGACTGGCCAGGACATCGCCATCCATCGTCTGGTGTCCTGGCTTGGCCTTGGGGGATCTGTGCTCACTCTCACTTTCTTGGAGCATACCACTGGTGTGAGTGCTAAGCTGGGCCTCCCCAGCCTTCAGGCCCTGTTGTCTCTGGGTCATTTTCCCCCTAACCTTGGGCATGTAGGCTTTGGATGCCCACACAGACTTGCAAGACCTCCATATGCCCTTCTCCTGAGCACAGCACCAGGCCCTGTCTTTCTCTCCAACCTTTGCCCCCTCCAGGATAACCACCATCCTAACACTGTCACCCCTGTCTCCCAAGCCCATCAATCTTACTGACCCAGAACCATGGAGCGGTGACACCTCAGACATCCTTGTCACAGGCACAGAGAACCAGGCCCACCTCACCCACTCAAGTGGAGAATACTTCTCTGGGATCTCGGATTCTACCTTCTGCTCTTACCCTGGAAGCTTGTCCTCACTGTGGGCATTTGCTGGTCCCCATGCCACCAGCCCCATTGCCTTCATCCCCTTCTGTCACCTGCTGGCTTTGTCCCCTACTTACTGCTAACTGTTTTTCAAGTGATTTTGTTTGTACTTATTGATTCCTTGGCCTGAGCGATTGAGATTTGCTAAATGAAATTGTATCACTATGCTGATGACATGTATGTTATACTGACATGGTCTGAATTTAACCAGACAGTAGTATGTTATTTCCTAAGATTCCCTAGAAACTCACCAGGGCAGCTACTTTTATGTACTCACTGACCTATTCTCTGTGGAGTGAATTTGTCTATTCCACTAGGACTTGCAAGGTCACACTGGCGTAACCTTCCAGGTTTCCTCTCTTCTTCATTTCAGAGCTTTCTCCTCTCCAGACTGGATCAGGCCTCATTCTGAGGAGGACCCAAAGGCGAGATAAACCAAGTCCCTTACACTGTTCCCTTCATTCCCACGCAGGGCTCCACTTCTAGAAAGTGTGTCCTAATCAGCACGTTGGGTTTCCACCTTTCTCCCATCCCCTTGGATCCCTCCTGCTCTTCATCTGGCCCTTGGGTCCAAGGCAGGTGACCAAGATGTCTTGTATTCCCCAGAGGCCGGAAGCACACTGCATTCCAGTTACGGCCTGCTGCTTCTCCCTAGATACTCCTTCCACAGCCCACCCGACCAGCCCATGTGCTTGAATTCTGTCCTCTGCCTTATCTAGTGACTGACCTTTTCTTTCCAAATGACACCATGCCTTCCCCTAAATGCTAGCAGCTCCATTGCTGGTGAGTTCATCTAAATGTTTCCCTAGTTTCTGGCTTGAGAAAATGGAATAAGGTGATCCACTGACTTAGGACGTGCAACCAAGGGAGGACATTGAAGATGGGAGAGGCAGGCTGGGGAGATAGCTCAGTAGAATAAGCACTTGTCTGGCAAGTGCAAGGGCCTGAGTTCAATCCCTGGTTCTTAAAAAAAGAAAAATAGGGAGGGGCTGACCATATTTAGGTTATGTACATATGTATGCATGTATGTATGCGATACTGTGGGTCAAACCCAGGGCTTCAGGCATGCTAGGCAGCTACTGCACTACTAAGCTATACCCCAGCCCATATTTTAATAATATTTTAAATTTACAGTACCAAGGAGAGGTACTATGCAGTGGACAATTAGGTCTATATCTGCAGCTAAATCTCAGAGGCTAAATCAGGAAACATTAACCTAAAAGAGTTAGTTCAAACTCTGGAATCATCCACAATACACAGGGCAAGAAAAGAGCATATTGAGCATATTGATGCTAGTGCGTAGAAACAGCAGGGAACTGGCAACAGAGACAGAAAGAATCAGGAGAAACATTAAGGAAAGCTTAGGGAGGAGAGACTTCTCCATATAGTGAGTTATCACGGTGCCAGAGATCTGGGAGTGATCAGGCAAGAATAACAGGATAGGAGAGAGGAATTTATTACTAGGGGCTATTTCTGGCTTTGCCTAGAGAGTTTTAGGAGGGGAAATAGTACCAGCCAAGCAGGCAGGTGAAGTGCTGGAGTCCGGGATGGGCTTCCAAAGGTATGGTAGGAAAGCGGGAGGCTGGACCACAGCCAGAGCCCATTGGAGAGTAGCCAGAGCCAAGGCTGGGGAGATGGGGATCAGTTAGGCTTGGGAAGAAACCTGGCTTCAGAGGAATCCTTACAGTCCCTGTAAGCCTTACAGATGAGGTAGCAGGAGTAGGCTGGTGGGTCACACGAGGAGCTGAGGCCTGTTGTATGGATGGCCCTGGACACTGGGAGCTGGCACGAAGACCCCAAAGGAGGACACACAAGTGCCAACCTTTCATTCTCTCGAAAAGCAGAATGGTAGCATTTCTCACCCCAACATAGCAAGAGAGGTGCAGGGATGTGCTGACCCTGTTGCATAGCCTGGAAGGCATCAGGAGGATGTTCAGGAACCCAACCACTCTTCAGGGGGTGGTGCCCTTGCCCCCTCAGGCTTGGTCGGTGTCACCATGTTGAGGCATTTCCAGGAACAGGAGGAGGCTGTCTCCTGTATCCCAAGACAGATCAGTTTCTTTTCTTTCTTTTTTTAAAAATCAGTAAATGTTTTCAGTGTATTCCATTGTCAGTCATCTTGGGAAGCGGGCACATGTACGTATTACAGCTTCTTTTTTCGATTCCCTTCCCCCTGCCTCCCTCCTCCCTGCTAGGAATCACTTTTCTCCATTTTCTTTCTTCTTGATATTATTAATCTTAGCTCACATTATGACATTCATGGAGATTGTTAGGTTCCTGGACATGGCATATTTTTATCCTACTTTATTTCCTGTGACCCTGGCCCTTCCCCTTGCTCACAGTTTCTGGACCTCTTCCCAGTTGGAAGAGATGTATTCTCTGTCTGCTGCTACCCACCCTTTATTGTACTCTTTGTCCTTAGCCTTACTCAAATGAGAGATGCCTTAGGTATTTAAGCTTGTGTCAGGCCAGTTTCTTGCCCAAGAAATGGGTCCAATGAAGCCACACCCCAGGTACTTCTCTGAAAGAACTCGAAGGCATCCCAGGAAAGCACTGGCCCAAGCTGAGGAGCCTGGCATCCTAGTAGGGCTCATGAGTTTCTACATCTGGCCAGAACCCAGTCCTTGCCAGCACCCTGCCAGCTGGATTGCTATGAACCCCAGTGTGGGAAGCTGCCAAGGCAGGACTGGGAGTAGGGCCAGCTGGGGCCGTGCATGGGCAGCTAGGTTTCTCCTGTGGTTCAGCCAGCCACCAGGGCAGCCTCTTCACTAAGGCTAAGCCTCGTGTGCCACCTGCAGGCTCCACAGCCTGCTTTGGAGGGAGACATCCCATCAACCGTAAGTGCCAAGTTCAGCTGATGGATGTCTGGATACTGGCGGACATGGAGGTGGTTAGGACCTATCTCTGTGTTGTTCCTGGAGCACCAGGATGGATTATGGGATCACACCAACCTTGCAGCATTGCAAGCCTGAGCCCAGCTTTTCGGCTCTGTACCACCCTCATAAGAGCAGGCGCATTCAGGCTTTGACCCCACCTGCAGCTCCACACATTGCCCAGTGACACAGACTCCATGTCTGACTTTGTTTGGGGGTGGGGTTCAGAGTTTTCTAAATTTTTTAAAATATCTAGTTTTTTATTAGTGCATATTTATAGTACATAATGCTTATGCTCCTCCTGGGGAGTTGGCATGTGTACCTAATACATTTTAATTCTTGTTTTCATCTCCTCCTCCTCCCTCTTCCCTGCATCCCTTGGTCCCCTTCACTTTTGCAAAACATCTATCTCACTATTATGTTCCTTTATATTGCCCTTTATTTATATTGTGGGTTTCTCATGTAAGAGAAACTAAGTGATATTTAAGCTTGTACATCTGATTTATTTTACCTAATGTTATGGTCTCAATGTGCATCTATTTTCCTACAAATGACTCATTTATCTCCATTATAGCAAAGTAGTACTCCATTGTGCATAAATAATATACTTTCTTTATTTGTTCATCTTTCATTTTTTTCAATTTTTATTTTGGATGATTTCTGATTTCATCAAATAATTCAGTAAAATGTTTTATTTAACATGAACATGTTTTAGGTATAGGAAAATGACAGGGGGCCTGGGAGATAGTTCAGTAGACTAAGCACTTGTCTAGCAAGTGCAAGAGCCTGAGTTCAATCCCTGGTTCCACAAAAAAAAAA
>NW_004524578.1:22283141-22289412 GCF_000260255.1 Octodon degus
TTCTGACCGTTGTTGTAGATCTTCATTGTAGTTATATCCTTAGCACATAGTGAAGTTCAGGTGCAGATCTACAAAGTTTGGATTTAGCCAGCTGTGCTTGGCTTGGGTCTGGCTGCTCTACTCAGCTCCTTCCTGCTGCTGCCCTTGAGGGTGAACCTGTTGTGCCCCTGTGGCAAGATGTTCTGCTCCTGGAACAGAATTTGCCTAGTTCTGGGTGTGGCTGGGTGGCTTTATCCTCTACACTCTCTGCAGGGATTGTAGCTGCAGGGTTACACCCCAGGCATGTAAGCCAGGCCTGAGCTGAGCCTGGAGGGGACACGGTGGAGTAGGGGGGAGAGGCAGCTCTCCCACACACTCACTGGGTCTGAGCTAGGACTGGGTCTGGGTGTTCCCGGAAGGAAGCAGAAATTCCTACTCGGCGGGTGGGGTGGGAGAAGTGCTGAATGGTGGGGGGCATCCCAAGGGGGTGGAAGAAGGTCTCACCCATGCTGCGCCTGGGCTGGGACTGGTCCCACCGGCGCAGGGTAGCTGGAAGCTCTCCCACACACTCACCAGACCTGGGCTAGGAATGGGTCTGGAGGTTCCCAGAACACAGCAGAAATTCCTACTCGGTGGGCAGGGTGGTAGAGGTACTGCGGAGGGGTGGGGGGGGTCCCAAAGGGGTGGAAGATGGTCTCACCCACGCTGCACCTGGGCTGGGACCCGTAGTAGGTTCAGCCGGCGCAGGGTTGCCGGAAGTTCTCCCCTTGTTCATCTTTCAATGGACATATAGGCCACTTCCAAGATTTAGCTACTATGAATTTTACTGCCGTAAGCACAGATATCCTTGTGTTCTGGCTTGTATTTAGATGTCTCTCCACTGCCTCATGCACTCATAGATGGGGCTTTTTGAAACTGGCTGAATCTAGGGCATGTGATACTGGGATTAGGAGTATGTGATACTAAGTTAGTCCATCAATGAGAATTTGCCTAGTTCTGGGTGTGGCTGAATGGATTTACTGAAAACAGAAGCCTCATCCTGGTGTGGGTGTCACCATCCCAAAGATTTTTAGCCTGGATGGGATAAAAAGGAAAGGCAGGCTTGCTGATGCTCTTGCTGCTGCTGCTGCTGCTGCTGCTGCTGCTGCTGCTGCTGCTGCTGCTGCCGCTGCTGCCACCACTGCTGCTGCTGCTGCTGCTGCTCCCTACCTTCTGCTTGCCATGCCATAGACTGTTTTTCCTCTGTGATGTCTCTCTGCCAAGTTGACTTGCTTTGGAGCCAACTCCTTTAACCTGGTGTCTGGTATTTTTGTCTCAGCAATGAGAATAGTATGTAAGATACCATGTTTCAATGTAATATGTTTTTAACTCTTTCAGGAATATGCCTAGAAGGCTGTGGAGATAGCTCAGCAGTCTAAGCACCTTCCTGGCAAGCACAAGGACCTGGCTTCAATCCCCAGTATCACAAGCCATGCTGGCCCTGGAATCCCAGGTGCACTGTGTAGGTCACCAAAACCAGATGTGGTAGCACATGCCTGTAACCCCAGCTCTGGGGAGACTGAGCCAGAAGGATCACTACAAGTCCAAGCTGCATAGTGAGATCCTGTACCAAAAAAATAAATAGTTTTTTTAAAAGGAATATGCCTAGAGGAGGGGATAGCTAGGCCAAATATAATTTCTACTTTTATTTTTTCGAGACCTCTCCATACTGATTTCCATTATGGTTTTGCTAGTTTACATTTCTACCAAAAATGTGCAGGGTTCATTTCCCTTCTCAGTCTGTCAAGCATTTGTTATTCTTTTGGTTTTTGGTGATGGCCATTCTTATGGACTAAGATGAAATGTAATTGTTGTTTAAATTTATATTTCTCTAATGAACAGTTTTAGGGGTATTTATTAGCCATTTGTACTCCTGAAAAGTACCTATTCATTTCAGTTGACGTTTTTTCCTCTGTATTTTAGGGAAGGGTCTACAGGGTGTTCAGGGTCTCACTACTAGATTGAATTCATAGTGATGCACCTGTTTACGCCTCCCAAGAGCTGGGATTACAGGTGCACACCACCATGCCCAGTCTCAATTGTGGTCTCAGCGTGCCCCAGGGGCAGGGCTGGCATGGCAGGCCCTGGGATTGAACCCCTGGCCCCTGAACCTGCTTGAAGTTATTTTCATCTGCTGAGCTATTTGGCCAGCCCTTAGCTGACCATTTTTTATTGCATTGAGGAGGGCTATGTTTTTCAGTTCACTGGCAACATTTTCCATATTCTCTTGGTTGTCTCTTTATATTCTTGGTTGGTCTCTCCATTGTGAAGAAACTTTTTAATCTGATGTGATCTCATTTGTTGATTCTTCCTTTTCTTTTCTTTTTTTTTTCTTCTGGATTGAACTCAGGACCTTGCACTTGCCAGGCAGTAATTTATTCTACTGAGCTATCTCCCTGGCCCCTCATTTGTTGATTCTTGATGTTGTTTTGTTGTTGTTGTTCATTTGGGATTGTGCTCCAGAGTTCTTGCCCAACCCTATGTCTTCAAGACTTTCACCTACTCCATCTTTCAGCAGGTTAGAGGTTTCTGTTTGGACATTTAAATCTTTGATCTATTTTGATTTAAGTTTAGTACATGGTGCATGATACAGGCCTAGGTTCAATCTTTTGCATGTAGGTAAACCAGTTTTTCCAGCATCATTTGTTAAAGAGGCTGTCTTTTCTCCAGTGAATATTTTTGGTCCCTTTCTCAAAAATCAGACAGCTGAACGTACCTGGGGCTGTTTCTGTATTCTCTATTCTGTTCCATTGATCCTCGTGTCTACTTTAGGCCACTGCTGCACTGTTTAGTCACCATGACTTTGTAACATAACTTACTGAACTACCAATTTCATCTTTATGAAATTTGCACATAGATTTATCATGCCTGTCCTTCATCAAGTACTTTCTGTCCCAAAGAAATTATGGGTCTATCTATGTTGCTTTCCTGAGTCTCCAAACCACTGTGGGCAGCCCGAGAGGAATGGGTTCATGAGACACCTAGAATACTCCAGGATTTATTCTTGAAAACTAGGGTACCAGAAAACACACTGTGTCTAGTGCCAAGAGCCTAGGAAAGCCATCCATGTGAACTCACTGTTTTCTCCCACCCTGATCCTGCCAGTGCTTATACCATAAGGACACCTAGGCGAGGTTCTTCAGGATAATGAGGCCTCATTTTCACGACCTCCTAAATCTAGCAATACCTACAATGTGAGTTCAGATTCTCTTATCACTCACTGGTGATTGGCCTCCAAGCCTTCTAGGTCTCATCCTTTAATCTGTCTGGGAAACAAAATATGCCTTCAGAGATGACCCAGACCTCTGCGCACATATCAAAGTGCTCCCCACTTCAGAATCGTCTCAGAATACAGGACGCCCTCTCCCACAAGTGAATCAGGGAAACAGCTGCTTCTCTTGTGATAAAGGATCTAAGGTGCATTCTCTTTGGGCCCAACCTATTAACCAGAGTCTGTGCCCAGGAACAAGTAAAGGTCGCCCCATCTCTGATTCCCTGCTGTCCCTTGTCTGTACCTGCCATTGTCACCTAGCCAGCATCACTGTTATCGTACATGAGAGCTCATTTTGCTGAGCTCTTAACTGCTCTGCTGAACATTTCATGGAAATAATCTAATTAAATTTCCCTTTTCCTCTGATGAAAGTACTAGCATTATCCACACTATAGAGGTAAGAAAACTGAACACAGAGAGGTTAACTGACTATCCGGGTGGCAGAGCAAAGATATCAACTTAGGCGTGCTGGGTTCCAAGTGCCTGTACTACCTTTTCTTTTCTGCTCACAGTTTGACATTTCTTCCTCAGACCCTCATGTAAGGTAGAATGACATATTAGAGTTATAGTCTGCAGTTAGTCAACTTCACCCCTCTTTTCATACTCTTCATAGACATTCGTTCACATGACACCCTTACTTCCTCCCTTAGATGTGGGGTAGTCATGGCTCTAAGCTAGATTAGCTCCCAAGGGCCACCCGCCAACATGGTGGAGACCCAGCAGAGCAGACAAACATCCTGCTGAGGGAAACCTATATCTAGCAGCTGAGTTCTTACAAGGCCACCTTGGTGTAAAACAAATATTTCTCATGCATAGAAGCAACCATCCCTTGGGTTTCATTAAGCCATGTAACCTCAAGGCTCCCCACACCAGAGTTTTTATAAAATAATTTACATATTTTTATGGAATCATTTGCTCTTGCAGTCATTGCTGCTAAAGCAATAGGAAGCTGTGACAGCAATAGGACACTGTTACTCCAGTGTATGAGTGAATAATGCTATTGGTGTTTTACTACCCAATTGTTTCAAGAATGAAAAGGATGCATTTGTCTGCTTATGTCAGCCTTAGAACAGTGCTGTCTCAAAGCTTTTATCTTTCAGTCTTTCTTTCCATCTTCTTATTTTCATTTTTTTCTTGCAGAAGTGAAAGTAGAGGCAAAGACAAAAGTTGCTGAGCCAGGGCCTCACATTCTCAGTGTGCAGAGAGTCTACATTCAGACCAGGGTGGAGAAGCGGATCAACCTGACCATCGGTAGCAGAGCCTACTTGCTGCCCAACACCTCTGTGATCATTAAATGCCCCGTGCGACGCTTCCAGAGAGCTCTGATTCGGTGGGAGAAGGATGGTCAGTGTCTGCAGAACTCCAAACGACTCAGTATCACCAAGTCGGGTTCATTGAAAATCCACAACCTTGCAGCCCCTGACATTGGTGTGTACCGGTGCATTGCAGGCTCCGCCCAGGACACAGTTGTCCTCAAGCTCATTGGCACAGACAACCGGCTTATTGCACATCCAGCCCTCAGACAGCATGGGAAGGAGCAGCCCGGGCCTGACCACCCAGAGGCCAGTAGCTTGGGAGCTACTTGGCATAAAATGAGGCAGATGTGGGGCAACAAAAATGAGCTGCACCTGCCTGATGGTCAAATTACTAACCAGTCTTTCTTAAGAGCTTTGTTTGGCCATTGCAGCAATCCCGCAGGCAACACCAACTCCTGGGAGTTTAAAAACAAGCAGTTTGAAGCTGCTGTCAAGCAGGGAGCTTACAGTATGGAAACAGTCCAGTTTGAGGAGCTGATGAGAAGCATGAGCCAGCTCATGGAGGCGGGGGAGGTGAGCGAAGACCTCGCCTCGCAGGTGATTTATCAGCTGGTGGTTGAGTTGGCACTGGCAAAGGTGCAGCCCACGCCCGCACAGTGGAGGGGTGTCCAGGAGGAGCCCCCACCCTCCACTCCACTCAGAGGCCAGACAGGGAGTGTACCTCAGAGCACAAGTGTGAAAGGTCCAGGCTGGCTGACATTTAAGCCCAAAGGACCTGTTCTCATGAGGCAAAGCCAACCCCCTTCAGTTTCATTCAATAAAACAATCAATCTAAGGATTGGAAACACCGTGTACATTACAAAAAGGACAGAGGTCATTGACATCCTCTGTGACCTTGTTACCCCCAGCGAGGTCACATACACATGGACCAAGGATGGAGCACTGTTACAGCCTTCAGTAAAGTAAGTAAGATGAGAACACAGTGTTTGTTTTTGTAGTTCCTTCCTCAAGGCTATGCTAGTTTTCTGGAAAATACTTTGGAGCTTCTCCTAAGAATATGTTTCCAACTAAAATGGCCATGAAAAATGTTAGCAATTTTCTTCACTTATGTATTGGAATTTCTTAAAGTACAATGTTATCCTAATTACTAGCATATTGACATAAAAGTATGTATAAAAAAGTGTATAGTCTCTCTTTTTCTCAAATTTTATTGGAAAGACCAAAAAAGTAAAACAAAATAAGATAATAGGAGAATAACAATGGTTAATCATTACATACTATTATCATTAAATTAGCTACTCAGAGTAAATATGTGGGCATTTAATTGTCTGTAGGGATCCGTTGAACTTATTATGAATGGTTCTACCCAGGGAGACAGGGCAGCAGGAATGAGAAGGATAGACAAGAAGACAAAAGCTGGGCTAGGTGGTTGCCAGTCTGCCTTATGGGCAAGACTCATGCACCAGCACAAAGAAACCTACGTTTATTTATACCTTTGCAAAGTTAGCAACATGTGACACAAGGTTGCCTAGTGACTAGTAGCCAACATTAAACGGTCAGGATGCTTATCTCAGGACTGAGGTGGCTTGTTTGCTTTAGGCACTGAGACCTAGTCCCACCTACACACCTCTGACTGATTTTGCAGCTTCTGTGGCTTCCTACAGTTGTCGTAACAATCTTAGCACAAACCTTTCTTTTCAACAAAGTAAAAGAAATTGGTAACATA
>NW_004524578.1:22290217-22295108 GCF_000260255.1 Octodon degus
TTTTTTTTTTTTTAGTTTTTTATATGTTCTTGATAGTAAGCCTTTGTCTAAGGAATGACTGACAAACAGCTTTTACCACATTGTAGCTTGTATCTTCACTCTGTTGGTGGCTTCTATTGCTGTACAAAAGATTTTTAGTAAGATGAGATCCCAATTGTTGATTATTTGGGGTAGTTCCTGTTTGATCAGGGTTTCATTGATAGAGTTTTGGCCTAAACCAGTGTCTTCAACAGTTTTACCTACACTATCCTCTAGCAGATTTATTGTTTCTGTTTTAATATTTAGATCTTTTATTCACTTCAAATTTAGTTTAGTGCATGGTGAAAGATACTGGGTCCAATTGTAATCTTTAGCATGTGTAGAGCCACTTTCCCCACCACCATTTATTAAAGAAACTATCTTTCTTCCATGAATGTACTTTGTATCTTTGTCAAAGATAAGGTGGCTTACTACTATTATGGACTATCGGACTATATTGGGTTATTTTGCTGAATTCAAGTACCTACAATCTTTAGACTGGTTTCAAGTATGAAAAGGTCCTTTAAAGACTTCTCCAAATACAGCTTCTCTAACTGCAGTGAAACACCCATCTCTGAAAACACAAAATGGAAAAGGGGGATATTTTGGGAGCCATGAAGCTAGGAAATCAATCAAATATATGTAGGTGGGACTTGACCCAGTGCCTAAAGTAAACAAGTTACCTCACTCCTGAGATGAACACTCTGTCTGGTTAAGATTTGCTATCAGTTGCCAAGCAACCTAGTTTCATACAATACTAACTTCACAAAAGTGTAAATAAAAGACAGTTTTGTTGTGAAAAAAGGAGGGAAGGAAAATTATATAGAGAGCTAGGATAGCTATACAGCTACTTTCTCTTAGCTAACTGAGAATAGAAGTTTGTACTAAAAATAAAAAGGTAAAGTGGCTAAATATGTCTGGAGTTGTTTCTGCATCTTCCACCCTTTTCCACTGATCCTCTGTTATTTGCCAGTACCACACTGTTTTTATCACAATAGCTTTGTAGTATAATTTCAAGTCAAGGAATGTGATGCCTTCTGTCTTGCCTTTGTTGCCCAGAATTGCTTTTGCTATTCTAGGTCTCTTCTGGTTCTAAATGAATTTTATGATTGTTTTCTCTAATTCTGCAAGATATGCTCTTAGAATTTTTATTGGAATTACATTAAATCTGTATAATAGTTTTGGAAGTATGGCCGTTTTTACTATATTAGTTCTTCCTACTCAAGAACAAGAGATCTTTCCATTTCCTGATATCCACTTCAATCTCAGAAGTTTTTAATTTCCTTTGTTAGATTGGTTCCTAGGTATTTTTTGGATACTATTGTTAAAGGTATTGTTATTCTAGTTTCTCTCTCTTTGAGTTTGTTGTTCGTATACAGGAAAGCTGTTGATTTTTGAATGTTGACTTTGTATGCAGCTATGCGACTGAATTTGTTTATTAAACCTAAAAGTTTTCTGTGTCTTCTATGTAGAGTATCATGTCATCCTCAAACACTGATAGTTTAACTTCTTTCTTATCATTATTCGTTTCACTTGCCTAATTGCTCTGGCTAAAGTTGCTAGGACTACGCTGAATAAGAATGGAGACAGTGGAAATCTTTGTCTTATTCCTGATCTTAGAGAGAAAGCTTTCAGTTTTTGTCCGTTTAGTATAATGTTGGCTGTCGGTTTGTCATAGATGGCTTTTATCAGATTGAGATAAAGATCATGTAATGCGATTTTCTTTTTTTAAATAATTTTATTGAGAAACAAATATCAATGAGACAGTTTCAAAACCGATGAGTAGGACAGTTTCAATAATTAATACATTGCATATTGTTATCTTAGTGGTTATTCATTGTACAAGATGTAGACATGATATCCTGTCCATACACACTATTAAAACAACTCTTTCTATTCATTGAATTAAGAGAAAGTAGCTGTATATCTTAACTATTTTGAATATACAAATACAAAATGCTCATTCATTTGTATCCTCTTTTTTCTTTAGTTTTGTTAGAGAAGGGTATTCCATTGTCATTTAAATATTTAGGTGTGTGAATTCAGCAAAATATTCCAATACAGTCCAGTAGTCCATAATAGTAGTGGGTTTTATTGTTTGCTTGTTTGTTTTTGGTAGAACCGGGGATTGATCTCAGGTCTTTGCGCTTGCCAGGGAAGTGCTTATTCCACTGAGCCATCTCCCTGACCCCTCTATTGTGTTTTGAATCATGAATGGATGTTGTGCTTTGTCATATGCTTTTCTGAATCTATGGAGATGATCACATGCTGTTTGTCTTTGGCTCTGTTAATATGGCATATTATATTTATGTATTTGCTTATCTTAAAACATCCCTGCAATCATAGGATAAATCTTGCTTGGTCATAGTCTATAATCTTCCTGATGATTTGCTTCATTCCATTTGCCAGTATTTTATTGAGGAGTTTTGCATCTGTGTTCATTAGGGAGACTGACCTATAGTTCTCTTCTGTGGTTAGATCCTTCTCTGATTTTGGTATGCAGGGAATTCTTGCTTCAGTAATGAATTTGGGAGTATTAATTTCCTTTCAATTTCATTTTCAAGCGTTTGAGCAATAGTGATTTTAGGTTTTTTTAAAAAAATTCTTATAGAACTCAGCATTGAATCCATGAAGGCCTTGGCTTTTCTTTGTTGGCAGGGTTTTAATTACATCTTCAATTTCATTGATAGATATTGGTTTATACATCAATTGTAGCCTAGAAAATGACAAACTGAGATAATTAATTTTCCACCTTTTAACTATATAAACTAGATGTGTGGTTATATAACAAAACCTGAAACAAACCAGAAAATTATATGCAGTATATAAGTCCTTAAAATGTCAATTTTCCCATTAGGATTAAAATTTAAAATCATTTAGGGAGAAAATAGAGAAGCATAAGAAGAGATTATAAGTAAGGCTGGAGGACAGAGGGAGATCATGCTAACTTTGGGAAACTGGTATAGGAGACTGGAGGGAAGGATAAAAGAAAGGGATAAAAAGAAAAACAGAACAAAAGAAGTGCCACAAGGCTTGAAATTGTGTTCACACTCATATAAAAACAAAATCAAACAATTAAAGAGAACTAAAACAAACAAAAATAAAGCCACAACGGCAACAACAAAAAACAAACGAGAGAGAGAGAAAGAAAAAAAGAAGTCTACTTCCAGGTCTCCCTGATGTCACTAGTAGGTAACATGTGGAGACAGAGTCCCAGTCTGTGTTGATTTATCCAAGAAAGCCAGCAGTAGCTTTTTGGAGGGGCAGTGGGCAATCTCAGTGAGCCTATACCTTCTGGCTGAGACCAGACCCATTTGGCCTGCAACTGTCAGCACACCCTTTGTGGGCCTGAATCCATCTGGGGGCTGCTAGGTGGAGCACACAGCTTCTCTGGCTTTCTGAAGTCAGTCAGTCCCTCTCTAGGGTGGTTCCCAGACAATCAGTCTTTCCTGCGGCACAACTGAGCCCTCAGCACTCACTGCCAGATAGTGCAGTCCTTCATGTCTACTGCTTCCATCCAATGTTGTGTCTCTCTGTGGAGGCCTCTGAAGTCACCCCTGTCACCATATGTTCACAGGGTTTAATCACTCCTCTCATGCAGTGAGTCCCATCTCAGGGAGAAGGCACCACTGGTTACTTCCTCTCCTGCTGAAGTTTCTCTCTTCATTCTCTCTATGGGCTTCAATTTATACTTCACATATCCTTGGGTGCAGGAAGCCTGATTCCCTTCTCCTCATCTTCCTCTCATTGCTATATTCCAGCATCTAGAGGGCAACTTTCAGAAAGGCTCTTTTTCTGATGCTTATCACTCCACCATCTGGTCCTCTAGAGTCTCCCTTTGTGTAAAAAAAAAAAAAAAAAAGACCATTTAAAAAGTTAAGCATATAACTAGAAATTCTGAATTATGTGGGAATTGCAGGTTGCAATTCACAGAGTTCCAGGTGTTGAAGACATGTGACCTCTCACTTGAGTTCATATGTGCCATATGAGGTTGGAAGGGCAACAGTCCAGTTGTATGATGAGGTCACTGAAAAATAATCCCAGACTGTCCAGTTCTAGGGATATAGCTCCAAACACTGCTGGCCATGTTTGACCATCAGATAGCAGCCTTGGTTGAAAGACTGCATATTTGAAGGCATTTTTTATTATTACATAGTGGTTTATGTCATACAATCCAAAAATAAAATGATAAGAATCATGGTTTTTGAGATGCTGAAAGCATAGAATTGAATCATACTTTATTGTGATCTCTAAGTCAGAGAAAAATGTCACATTTCATTCATTTTACATAAGATGAGGGGTAACAGATGTTAACTCAGTTTTGAGTTCTTTACTGTCTTTAAATCTTGCTGTTTGTACCAAAAGGATTGCAGATGCTGAGCCCTTTCTTAATTTTCATGTCAGTTTTCAGCTTTAAGCTTACCTGCCTATTGAAGTCATTAAGAGACAAAAAGAGATTAGCTTGTATGAAATTGATTTACAGGGAAAAAAATGCCTTTATAATGAAAGTTTACAGTGGGCATAATGGTAATCACAGTACTTGTGAAGCTAAGGCAGGAGGATCATCATGAGTTCAAGGCCTACTGGAGCTACACAGTGAGATGTGGTCTCTGAAACATACGAGAAAATGCAAGTTTTATTTTTACCATATCCTTTGTGCCTTGAACTAATTGTGAAACATAATAAGAAATCTAGGTGAAATTCAGGTTTTTATAAGACATTATTGGGCTAAGTCTTAAAATGAAAAAGTAGGGGGGGAGTCTATTTTTGTATTCTGTTGCCTTAGAGCTCTGAACACGGTTGTGCAATGACATTAGACAATTGGAGTAAATTTCAAACTTCTTGATCCTAAGGTCTTTTTAAATTTTAAATT
>NW_004524578.1:22295933-22305157 GCF_000260255.1 Octodon degus
AAAAAAAATAAGTTATTTATTTGGTACAGGGTCTCACTATGCAGCGTGGACTCTTAGTGATCCTCCTGTTTCAGTCTCCCCAGTGCTGGGATTATAGGCATGTGCCACCACAACCAGTTTAGATCTCTCAAATGTTGACAAATTTCATTTCACAGCTTTAAAACTCTACACAGTCTTGAATATTATCATTAGAAAAAGCTTTCAGTCTTTGGAAGCTGTTAAGCTACAACAGTGGACACTAGTTTTCCAAAATTCTAATTTTCAATGGAACACCCAAATTTTATCTTTGGCAGCAAATACTATCAGTTGTTTTCCTTAGGTCGGCATGCTCACTTGGCTCATTTAAAAGTATACATCCATCTGCCAACAGCCCGGGTCCAAATCAGCATGGACTTTTTGTTCAATCAGAGCAGCCTGTCTGCTGCTCATTCCTTCAGATAAAAAGCCTATTCCATGAAGACACACATTGAGCCAGCAGCACAAATAGTACCCCTTGTGCCTGGATGTGCAGATGAGTACCATGTGTGCCTTCTGTGTTGTCAGATGGGGGGGGGGCGCCTTGGTGCTCAGGGATTGAGTCTCAGTAGGGTCCACACACATCACTTCCCCATAAAGAACATTCTCAAGTGCAGCTGGCCTTATGCTTTCGTAGTATGGGCCTGCCAGCACAGGTGACATTGCCTGTCTCCTTGCTTGGGTGGGTGCTGGCGGTTCTGCCACTGCCAACTCTGCCATCATTGCAAAGGCTGGCACAGCCGGGAAAAGGTACAACATCAGAGCTTGCTATTGTTCTGGCAAGTTTTCATCTTACTGACCTTGAGATCCCTGGATAGCCTTTAAGACTGCTGTCTGATGCAACAACAGTTCTACTGTATAAACCGGAAGGAAGGAGACTGAGAAAGTTAACGTGTCTCATAGCCTGTGGCTCTGTGCACATGGCCATTTACATAAATTCATGTTGAATTTATTGTGAATAGTGAGACTTGGAGGAAGGGAATTGACCTAAGTGTATGAGGCTCAGACTCCTAGAGGGCCTATAAAGAAGAGTTTTTACCCCGTGCACCCCACTAAGATATGCAACTGTGGGGAGGGAGGGAGCAATCACTTACAACAGAAGGATATCCACATGTCATGTAAAAGTTTTTGTTTCTAAGTTTTAAGAGAATGAAATCCATTTTATTTTCATTTTTTTTCTCTGAAAGTTACTCAGTTTGTTCAGTGTCTGTTTAATTCCCTTTATGCAATGAGGTTCTCACTTTTGGATATGTTTCTGAACTTACAAATCTTTGTAATTGACATAATGGAGAAATGGGAGTCCATTCCTCAGAGCTCTCCAAAGAGGGAAGAGTGCGCAGGTGTGGAGTGGGCAAAAAGCAAGAGAGATTAGTTAGGAGTGGCTGTCTACAAAGGCCTGCTTTGTAATTGCTTTGGCCAAAAGCAAGGGCGTGCAGCCGCAGCCAGGTACCTAAGAGAGGTCCCTTGCTGGTTCTCTAGCCCAAGGACTGATCCAGTCCTAGTGGCTGGAGGGCCTGCCTGGCTTGTGAGAGTCATGCCCCACCCACTGGTTTCATATTTCATTGGCTTCTCATGGATTATTAAGTTGGGGCCTCCAAAACTAAGACAATACATTCAAATTGCTAAATAACACATGCATGTGTACAAAATCTTGAAGAAAACGTGTTAGTGGGCTCATTTGTCATATATGTAGCTATAGTTACTGGCTACACTTGTTGTTAGCTATTCTTCCTCAAACGAAAAATCTAGCTGGAGACCTTTTGCTGTGGAGAACTCTACTTGCCTTGCCTTCTGCCTACTCTTGTGTATTTCTGCTTGTGTTACCAACAGAGGGGCCTCCCATCCTCTAGGACTTTACTCTGAGCCATTCCTCCATTCTGATTATTCATACATGAAGTCATCAGTGAGCTTGGGGAACTTGCTATAGAAAACTCACTGTTTTTAGCACTGGGAAGGCACAGAGGGGAATAAGATTGGCCCTGCCCTTAAGAAGATCACAATCCAGTGGGAAGAAATTGATATTTAATCAAATACATGAACCAAAACAGGAGTCCGAAGGGATAGAAGATGACGTTGGAGATATTAAGGGAAATTTTATAAGACAAATTACATGTGATCCAGGACGCGGTGGGTAGGTTGGAGTTTTCCAAAAAGGGAGAAAGCCATTTCAAATAAAGTGAGCAATGTACGCAAAAGCTCGGGATGACGGGTGACCACAGCAACATGGCTGAAGCATAATACGATGCATGAGAAAAACACTATTCAGAGGTCAGAAAAAACATGTATTTCTAAAATCTATAAAGTAGGATAGAGAAATAAATAACATGGACCCCTGATTAGGGTTTAGAAGTGGATTGAAATCATAAAGAAAAAAAGTAAAATTCAAATAAGAACAGAACAGAAATTCTTTCTGGTTTCTCTGAATAAATTACCTAATTAGGATTTACCAGATCAACCTGAAGCTGATTTTCAGAATAATATTTACATACCTGGTTTTTCTGTGTGTGTGTGTGTGTGTGTGTGTGCGCGCGCGCGCATGTACGCACACATGCGCACGCATTCACATGAATTCGGGGCCTTGCTGCGTAGCCCAGGCTGGCCTCTAACTTATGGCTATCTTCCTGCCTCGGCCTCCAGAGTACTGTAATTCAAGGCATGTGGGCACCGCCACACCCACCCAAGTCATACTGGTTTTTAGGAATGTCAGTAATCAACAAACTCCAGAGAAGCCAGCTCTTACATGGTGGAAGTGACACAAGAGCTCATTGCAAAGGGGCCTTCACCAGAGCCACTCTTTCCATGTGGAAAGCCACACCTGCAGTGTGTTAGCATTTGGGCAGAAAATGAGGGCTTGACATCCAGCAAACTTGGAGAGTTTATCATTTTAAAAAATGCAACAGAGTAAGTAGTGAGCCCATCCCCCCAAAAAGAAACAAAACAAAAAACCTGTTCTCTCCTAAAGCAAGGTAGGAAGCATGGATGTCAAAGCACTCTCCAGTTCTAACAAGGCCAGGAATTGAGGGCAAGAGGAAAACCTCTCTGTCCTGATTGGTAGTTATCTGGATTTAGAAAGAGTCCTTATGCAATCATCTTTTGGATTCTTCACCAGCTGAAAGTCTATATTTTGCAGTCTTCTTTTTCTGCAGCTTTCTGTGGCCCTAGAGCAGTAAGATGTGTTACCTGAATGCACCCTCTTTAACTGTTCTACAGGATAAGTTTGGATGGAACTGGAAGGATACAGATAAGGAACCCAACAAAGAAAGAACAAGGAATATATGAGTGTTCTGTAGCTAATCATCTCGGTTCAGATGTGGAAAGTTCTTCTGTGCTATATGCAGGTAATGCCAGTGGTTGAGACTTAGAATCTCTGGTTTTGTTTTTAACCTTAGATTCTAGAGCAGTGGGTCACAAGTTTGAAAGTTTATCCATGGTGTTCTGAGAACCACAACCATAAATGTCTGCTCTAGAGTTCATCTTTGAAGAAATGGGATTAATGAGGCAGGGTTTAATTGGTATACTGATATTATAGAAGGAATTAAG
Organism: Octodon degus; assembly: GCF_000260255.1. Classification (NCBI taxonomy): domain Eukaryota; kingdom Metazoa; phylum Chordata; class Mammalia; order Rodentia; family Octodontidae; genus Octodon; species Octodon degus. The sequence continues at coordinate 22,299,489 of NW_004524578.1, forward strand.
AGATTTTCTACTGTAATCCTTCTACTGGAATTTGAAGGAAAGCCCAAAGAAGGAAGAGTTTGCCCAAGTATACCTCATACATTTTATTGAGACACAAGGATTATCACCTCCTACTGATCTGATCTTTTTCCAATACAGCCTTTGTTTTTCAGTAGAAAAATCTAGGGCATTCATACTAAGCTATATCCATAATCTTTTTTAAAATTTATCTTGAAACCAAGTCTCATTAAGTAGCTTAGTTGTTTAGCTAAACTTGAACTTGGGCTACTTCTACCTCACACTCCCAGAGTGCTAAGGAATTGTCCTTAATTTTCATTGTAAAGCCAAAATATCCACAGTATAAATATGGTTATAGAAGTGCACTTTTTAAAATGCATCCAACCACTCATCCATGCAGCAACTATGTCCATCCATCTATCCATCCATCCATCCATCCATCCATCCATCCATCCATCCATCCATCTAACAATTCAGTTATTTGGCTATCCATCTTCCTCCCTCCTTCCATTAATCCATTCATCCCTCTGCTTCTGTTTATCTGTCCATCCAGTCAGCTAGCCACCTGTTCATGCATTTATCCATTCATCTAACCACTGCACACTCCAACTATGTACATATGGGTCCCCATGATACAGCATGAGGGATGCAGAAAGAACCAGCCTTTTACCCTGGATCACTTTGAATTCAATACAGTTTACCAAATGCAGCAAGTTTACCAAAGAGCAAAAGCCTGACTCTAACATAGTTTCCCACTCCCTTTGACTTAAGAGGCACCTGTCATCTTGTCTGTTGAAAGAAATATCACCAAACCAGAGCACAACCATCTGTCTGTCGTGGTGGGAGGCATTGTGGAGGCAGCCATTGGAGCAAACGTGACAATCCGGTGTCCTGTCAAAGGTAAGTAAAGTAATTCCCAGTGGGAAGGCATGTGGCCAGCTAGTTACCAAGGGATGACTTTTGGCAAGATAGTTCCTAGATCTCTTCTGATAAGCTTAAAAGCCTCATTTTCAGCTCAGGGCCAGTGGATCTGACCCTCAAGGCTGGGATTTTGAGGCCAGTGTACACAACAGAGAGCAGATTCACTTGTTTCTGGTGTGACGGTGATTGTAGAACATGCTGTCCATGAGCAGGTCTACAGAAGAAGACAGCTTTTCCTCAGATGCTTGCTTGGTAAACTGGGAGTCTGAGAGAAGAGACTGATTAGAAACATAGATGTGTCTTCCATCTAGACAAAGGTAGTGTTCAGGAAAGCCAGTCCTCAAAGTCCTCTGCCTGTCCTCGACTCTCCTTGGTGGCCACCACTGCCATGGCTTCTGCTGTGTTGCCTTCTGCTGCATTTATAACTGCAGACAAACCTCCTTTCTGGCAGGCTCTTTTTCCAAAAGAAACAGCATTTCCAGGTTAACTTGCCTTAGCCAGGACTATGCTGTCTCCTTATGTTTCAGTCTTACTCTGGGCCCGTGCATTCCCAGAGTGCAGGTAAACATTATGTGCTGCACATGCGTAAATTTGACAGGAGCAGGGAGGGATGGGGTGAGGAGGTCGTGTGAATAGCTTTGCATCAATTCTTTAGAGAGACTTGGGGCCTCAAAATTGAGATCTACTCTTTTAAAGCAACTTTGCATATGCTCTGGCTTTACTCGGAATTGACTTAACTCTCTGAATAGCTATATTTCCCTAATTTCCAAATTCTGAGAGGCCTCTAGTGGCAGCCACTTCTGATGACTTTTGCCTGGGCTGTAGCCCCTGACACTGCTTCAGGGTGACAGGGGCTGTGTAGAGAAGGTGCCTGTCCTGTCCCACAGGACCCTGAGGTGAGATTCAGCTCCCCGTCCCTGTGACCACCACTCCACGGTTCTCTGTTTTGTGTTATTGGCAGCAGGAACTTGCTGACCCCACGGCATTACTTCTCACCACACCATCAGTGCTCAGCCTGTGCAGACCTTGAACAGTCTCTCCTACCTCCACTGACGCTGCCCACAAATATGCGAGTTTTCTGGCAAAGCACACATCTCCGCTTATGGGGCAAAGCAGCCCCCTCTGGCCACAGTGAGGGAAGCGAAAGGGAGCTTCATTCGTGCCAGATTGCAGATGCCAAGATTTCTACAGATGATTCTGTAAAAATAGATTGGACTTCTAATGAGAGAAACTGCAGATTTTCCCACTAGCTGTTTCACTTCCCTGATCATTTAAATCAGGCTTCTAGGTAGGTGAGCCAGTGAGAAAATCTTGGTGTACTGTTTGCTCTCGGAAGTCAGAGAATGGATTTGCTGGGAACTGTTTCCTGACAAAGGCTTCCACAGAGGCCATTAAACTGGTCTCAGATTTATTCTCTGCTCCAGGCCAGGAGAGCTGTCTCTTCTCCTCCTCACTGGGCCCTGTAGAGACCCCACGAGCTCATCAGTTCTTTCCTTTTCAAAATAAGCCTGCCTCGAAAGCATCACAGTCATCTTGAGTTATATCCATTTTAAACAAACCCCAAGTGAACTTTGTGTTTTCTTATGGGCAGAAACCACAGCCAACTTAGCTTTTTATGGTGAGTCATATTTTTAAAGACAAATGGTGAAGCTGTTGAGGATCAGAAACTCCAGTTTAATGGACAATTCTGTCACTAGCGAGTATGTAACCAGAGATGAGTCATGTCTCTGTCTCACTCATCTGAAACAGGAAATATACCAGAGTGGTGAGAGAAAGGTCTCGGCCATGGTCTAATCCAGTCTGTCATTTGCTAGGTGTGTACATGGTGGCAGTGTACAAAAACAAACACTACAGAACAAATTCCATTTTCATATTGCAAATTGGGCTTTTTGTAAATCGGTGGCAATACAATTTTAAAGAATTGTTTTTCACTCAGTTGAGCCCCAAATTTTCTGATCAAGGAGATTATGGGGCCAAAGAGGAATGTGATTGATGATGTAGTGTGTACCTAAAGAAAGTCACTTGGAGAGAAAACATTCTCTCAGGATTTCTCAGAGAACAAATTGTCAAGCAATGGCCATGATGCATCCACATGGCTGACACTCACAAAAGATCTACAAAGTGTGGTACAAGGTTTAGGGATAAGTCCTGAGAGGACTTGACTGACCATGTCAGATAAAAAAGTTACATTTTTTGTTATATAAGTCTTGCTTTATCTTGGTATTAACTATCCAGCAGAAAAGTGTAGAAATGAGGTATGAAAAGTGAAGCCATGTTAATATGCTGAGCTGAGGAAGGCTCGAGTCATCAGATTTGGACATTGCCAGTCCTGTGGATAACCCACTACTATTGTGGAGTACTGGACTGTATTGGAATATTTTGCTGAATTCATGCACCCACAATATTTGGATGGCAATGGAATACCCATCTCTGACAAAACTGAACAAAAAAGGGTGATATAAGTGAAGGACAATTTTGTATCTGTATATACAAATAGGATAGATATATAGCTACTTCCTCTTAATTCAATAAGAAGAAAGATCTATACTAATAGTGTTTGGACAGGACATCATGTCTGCATCTTGTGCTATGAGTGACTACTACAAAGACAACAATATACAATATATTAACTGTTGTAACTCTCCTACCAACCTGTTTTGAAGCTGTCACATTGCAATTTTTTTCTCAATAAAATTAATAAAAATAAATAAGTAAAAATTTTAAAAATAAAATTATTTTTCAGATGTTCTTAAGATATTTTCCAGTAATTACAATAAACTCATTTGTGTGGAATCCATAGCACATATTCAGAACCTTTTAGACAAATTCATAGTTCTTTGTTACAGCCAAATGATAAAATCATCATCTGTCATTATTGTCTCTAGTCACCGTTGAGGATGGCTCTAATTTTATTGAATAATAGAACCTGAAGATATGTTTATTTGTAAAGGTTGAAAGTTCTAAGATGCCATAAGTTATGTGTCTTCCTACCTGAAGATATGTTTATTTGTAAAGGCTGAAAGTTCTAAGATGCCAAGAGTTATGTGTCTTCCTAGTTAACAGTTTCTTTCTAAAGTTGGGGCAGGGGAGCGTAGTGACCACGCCCTCTAATAAGAAAGAAAGATACTCTGAGGAAAGTGTCCAGTAACCGTGGCCGGCCACGTGCCTCTCTTACAGTGGTGCATAGTAAGAGCATTGCTCACCCTATAATTTTCTGTGCTGTGTCTTCAGCTGTTTCTCATATTCCTTAAGCTCATGAGAGACATGTCGGTTCTGAGGGATTTTATTGAGGGTCAGGTTCCTCTTCAGCCTGTCCAAGGCTCCTGTGGCCCCTGGCTAGGAATTAGCATGAGCTCGGAAGATGGTGACGTCCAAGCGAATGGCTCTGTCAAAGCCATGAATGACCGAGCACCAAAAGCAGAAAAATCTCCTAATCGCAAAATGTGCTGGGCAAGTGCTGTTCAGAGCAAAGTGAAATCAATTGGAAGGTTGGAGATGTTCTGAAATTAAAACTAAGATAAATAATAAAAACATCTTGTAAGGCTACTTACAAAACAGTATACCCAGCTGGATCAAGAAGGAATTCCTGTGACTCCGGGTGGCACTGGGCAGCTGGCACCTGGAGGCTGTACAGAGGCCACGTTGACAGAGGACACGGTGCAAATAGGTCAAAGTTCAAGATCATATCAACCTGAATCCAGTCGGGTGTGTGATAAGGAGAGGTTTCTCTTAGAATGCGAAGTTTTTTAACAGTTAGAAGTGTCTGATTTAAATAGAGACCATGGGCTGTGTCCTCTGAAGGAAGATTCTGAGGTGAAGGGCAGCATACAGAACAAGTGGACAGAAGGAAGCAAGTGGGGTGGACAAAGGGCAAATGAGACTGTGGCCCCCAAAGACTGGCTGAACCCAGGGGAACCTGGAAGCATGTTTAACCCCCCCCCCGAGTTGCCCCTCAGCAGCCTGCTGTGTTGCGCGGCAGCCGAGCCTTTGCATCTCAGTGCCCATCTAGCACTGGTGGGGCTCCCAGAAAGGAGTGCTCTTGGGGACCCTGAAGTCAGCTGTGAAGGGACTAAGAAGGAGGATGCCAGAAGTAAGGGACAAAGCTTCTTTGAAAGAGGACTGAGGAGGTCATCTTCCTTTGTGTCAACCTGGAAGCAGATGAGATGCAGAGTCATGAGCCAGGTGTGGGCGTACATGCATGTAACCCCAGCATGCTGTGGGGCTGGGGCAGGAGGGCTGAAAATTTGAGCCCACCCTGTGCAATTTAGCAAAACCCCATCTCAAAACAGAAACATGTTAAAGGTTGAGGGAGGTGCTGGAAACGGAGCTCAGTGCCAAGACCCTGGATTCAACTCCTGGTACTGCAAAAAAAATGTGATTGTCATCGTAGATGTAAAAAAGGTATTTGATAAACTTAAACACAAAATGATGTTAAAACCTTTTAGCAAACCACTAACAGAAGGGTTCATCTTTACTCTGACATAAAAAATACTATTATGCATATACTAACTCTAATGGTGAAACTTTAAAACATTTGATTAAAATTAGGGAACTAAATGGAAAAGAGACCTTTGTCACTGCACCTGTTTAATACAGCCTTAAGTGTACTAGCTACCACAATAAGGTAAAACTATTCTTCAAATAAAGTGGAAGTTTATTTTTTGTATTAATTTTATTGAGAAAAAGTTGCAATGTGACAGCTTCAAAACAGGTTGGTAGGAGAGTTACAACAATTAATACATTGCATATTG
>NW_004524578.1:22306672-22311443 GCF_000260255.1 Octodon degus
ACAGGGTCTTCAAGATCTGAAACTCTATCTTCACTTTCACTCAAATGGTTTTGCAAGTTTGTGATTGAGATTTTAAGTTCCTCTGTATCTCTTTGACTCTGCTTCATGCGATGTATTTCTTTCTGTATTGCTCATTCAAGGAATCCATCACTTTTCTAATCTCTATTTTTTTTTAATCAGTGTCTTCTTGAGAAGTAATTGTTAATTCTTTTACTTCAGAGTTTATTTCTGATTTGACCCTACATGTGTTTCTGCATTTGATTCTTTACTTCAGATACTTAATTTAGAGGTTTCTTTTTTCATTTCAGAGATTAATTCTGATCTTAATTCCTCTATACCTTTCTGCTCTTGTTTCTTTACTTCAGACACTATTAATTCATAGATTTCTTTTTTCATTTCAGAGATTAATTCTGGTCTGAGTACCTCTATACCTTTCTGCTGTTGTTTCTTTCTTTCAAACACTATTAATTCAGACATTTCCCCTGTGTTAGTGTCCTCTGCACTTGTTTTGGGTGAGTTTGGGACCTGAGATTGCATTTTGCTCCTTCTCTTTGTCATTTTGTATAGCACTGTCCACTGACCTTTGGTGTAGAACTTTCCTACTAAAATTCAGGTACTGATATACCAAGTTCTAGTTCATCCAGTTATGCTTGGCTTGGGTCTGGCTTCTGTGCTAAGCTCCTTCCTGCTGCTGCCCTTGGAGGTGAGCGTGCTGTGCCCCTCTGGCAAGATGTTCTGCTCCTGGATTAGCTGTGTAGTTTTGACCCTAGTCTCACTGCAGGGACTTCAGCAGCAGAGTTTCACCCCAGGCCTGTATGTCAGGCCTGGGCTGGGTCTGCAAGGGTATTGGCATAGGCAGGAGAGTGCAGAAGCTCTTCCACACTCTCACCGGGCCTGGGCTTTGGTGGGTATGGAGGGCTCCCAAGAAATGGTGGAAGTTCTTGCTCACAGGGCAGGGTTGGGCTGGCTCTGGAGGGGCTGGGAAGGTCTGGAGAATGCAGGGAAAGGTCTCTCTTGTGCAGTGGGCCTGGGCTTGGTCCGGCAGGCGCAGGACAGTGCAAAAGCTCTCTCACACACTCGTAGGGCCTGGGGTTGGGTGGATCTCGAAAGTGAAAGTTTAATAATTAGAAAATTTTCTTCTCATTTATAGAGGATATAATTACATTAAAAGTCCAAGAAATATATATATAGAATTTTCAGATCTGGGGCTGGTGAAATAGCTCAGCTGACTAAGTGCCTGCTTAGGCAAGCACAAGTAATGGGGTTCAACCCCGAGCACTACAGGCTGTGCCAGCCCTGTCCCAAGGTGCACTGATCAGGCCATTGAGACCCGGCTGGTCATGCATGCCTGTAATCCCAGTACCTGGGAGACTTAAAACAAAAGGATCACTGTAAGTCCAAGCTGTGTAGTGAGACCCTATATTAAATGTATTTTTAAAAAAAGTTTTAGATCTGTAAATTCAGGGTAATTCCAGTTATTAAAAAAAAAAATCCCTATAGGATTTCTAGCACTTAACAAACTGATCCTATAAATAATATGAAAGGGCAAGTAGCCAAGAATGTCCTGAACAATTTGAAGAATAATAAGGTAGATAAGACTTGCTCTACAAATATAAAGATATGTAAATCTAGAGGACTGATAACAGTCAACTGACAAGAGATACATAGACAAATGGAGCAGAATCGAGACCTCAGAGCAGATTTGAGTATGTATAGAAACTCAGAATTTAATAGCAAGAAAAATAAAAATCAATAAAAGACAAACTATTAAGTAATTGGTAATTGGTAATAAATAAATTAATGAATGAATAAATAAATATCCCTACCAGAAATAAATTCTGGACTAGAGGGTGTAGCTCAGTGGTTGAACACTTGCCTGGCAGTGCAAGACTCTTGTTTCAGATCCTAGCACTACAAAAATAGAAAATTCTAGCTAGATTGGATGCTTAAATTATAGAGAGCATAAAAACTTTTGTGATCAAATAATGTGTTTTTATGACTTTTGTATAAGCAAATCACAAGCAAATAAATTATAAAATATCTATTAGATAATGATGAAAATTGTCCAAGTCTGTAAATATAGTAGAAGTACCACTGAGTTGTTTACTTTTAAAGAATGGATTTTATGATATATGAATTGTTTCTATGCTTTAGATCTGAAAAATCCCCTGAAGACCTCATGTGTTCAGGGTTGGGGATGTTGGAAGGTGACTGGATTATAGGGACCCTGTAGCTCACTTGCTCTTAGGAGGTGGGGCCTGGTTGGAAATGGGTCCCTGGGAGTTTGACATGAAAGGGTTCCTGTCCCTCCCTGGCGCCTCTCTTCTCTCATAGCTTCCTGGCTGCCATGGCATGAACCTCTTCCCCCACTACCTGCTATCTCCTTTTGTCATAATGTGTCTGCCCTGGAGTCAGAAAACATGCACCAAAATAAACCTCTCCTACTTGAATTTGCTGGTGTTGGGTAACATTGCATGGTTATAAAAATCAATCTATTTGCCATGTTAAAATTTCAAGACATGGTCAGTGAACTTTCTGGGAGAAAATATTAATATACAATAGCCAGGGAAGAGAACTTGATACTACCAAAGGTTGGCAAGAGCATGGGGAAATCAAATCTCTTGTGCTGCTGGCCGCATTGTATAGTGATAGAATCAATTTAAAGAAATTGATCTAGGAAAATCTGATCTAGCCAGAGATGCTCAAAACCAGCAGTTCCACATGTGTAACTAGCCCTTGTAAGCAAAGAAAAGGCTAGAAGGATGTGCTTGTGGCACTGTCAGTAGAAGCAGAGAGGGAAGGATACATATCAGTGTTGGCATTGTTGGTATTCCTGTGAGAGCAAAGAATGGTAGAACTTCAGCTGTAGCTGTCATGCTTTATAACTCAAAGAAACAGTATAAGGGATATAAAAAGATGTTGATGTGCATTCATTTGGGTGGCGGATGTGGCTATTAATCACGCTATTGTTTGGTTTTCTTCCCGGCCCTGCCTCCACCTTGCTGTGTGACCTTGGGCCTATCACACACTCTGCTTTGCCCTTGGTTTTCTATACAGAATAAAATACTGACATAGGGTGTTTGGGAAGAAACTTCCAGTCCTGAGATTCTGTCCTAGACCTTGAGTCCTCTTCATAAATCTATGAAAATGAGGGTAGGAAAAGCGCTTAACTAAGATATCTGACCAGTCAGGCTTTAGCACTAAGAACCAAAAGTCTTCACATCATACTAGGAAATGCTGATGAAGGAATTTAAGGAAAATAAAACTTCTCAAAATATATTTTGTTTTTATGCAGGAATTGCTAGGAGTTAGGATGTCATCCCTTGAAAAAAGCCTGTCACCAATATTATGGCTTGAAAAACCATAACTGTAATAAAAAGAAAAGAACCAATAATATCAGGATCTGTAATTTGGTGAAACCAGAATGTTATACACTTGAAAAAACAGGCTTCCAATGATTTAAAAGCTGTTTAAGGCAAAGTAACTAGGAGAAATCAGATGTGAGAAGTGGTTTAAGGAGGTGTCACGTGTCATGTCTTAGGTCTGTCCTCCACCTCAGAGCACACAGCTTCTCCGGATGTCCAGCCACAGTCCTGTGTCCAGCACCCTAGATCAGATTCCAGCTTAGCCCCTCCACAATGATGAAGAAAAAGAAGGAAAGAGATTCCCATGAGATAACTTGGTAGGATCTGATTGGAATAAAATATCAGACATCAAACATGGAGGAACCTTAGAAATCTGTGAGACTAGTCCTCAGGCTTCACAAGCATGACACAGAGAGACTTGGCCACATTCACTGTCCTCATCCACGGCAGGCTGAGATCAGAGTCCTGCCACTGCCTTTGATACAAACGCTCCTGTTCCGAACACCTTCCTATTTGTGTTTTCTTATCTTCTTATACAAAATTAACACATCTCATTATGAAATATTAGGAAAGCATAGCAACTGTGAGGCAAAACACACCCAACATCCCTTCACAAAGATGCAATCATTATTTGCATTTTGTGATATTCATAACCTTTTCCCTACATTTATGACATGAAATTTTCTCATTTAAAAAATCATATCATTCAATGGCTGAACCAGTGTATCATTACACAGACGTAACAAAGTTAAAGCAATTCTTTAATTTTAGAAACTTGAGCTCTGCATTTCTTGACAAAGAAACATTTTTGTGCCTGTAGTCTTTTGTGTCATTGGAATTAATTTTTAAAACAATTGAAATTATTAGGTCACTAGGCATTCAGTAGCTCTGTAATTTTGTAAGTAATGAAAATGTCTGTAATACTAAATGCATTATTACTATATTGCCTTCTAGAAGGTCTAAACCTACCAGTGTGTAGGTTGGAGCTGTATACCCTCTTGTCTTTTTTGTTACTCACTGGCAAGACAGGATGAGAGAACAAGTAATGAGTAGAAGTTATATAACTCACCATTCTCAGTTAATTTGACTCTGTGGGAACACAGTGTCACTGGACCCAAGTGGGACACTTGGGGTCCAAGCAGGACATTAGCCAGGGAAATCCTTTTGTGTCTGAGAGAAGGGAGTCAGTTTCAAAAAAAACCATTTGATAAAATTTAAAAGCATTTCCACAATCACACACTTAAGAATTTTGTGAATGTCTAGCTATATTGTTAGCTTAAAAAAAAACTGGGTTGAATAATGTTCCTTTCATAAAAGGATTCTGAGAAAATATTTGTGCTGCAGCAGGGTTGAGTGGTTACATTTGGAAATATTGTCTCCTCATTGGCAGTTACTTTCACCCATCA
>NW_004524578.1:22312613-22313684 GCF_000260255.1 Octodon degus
ACCGACTTCTGTGGTGTGCAGAGGTTCATAAAATCTGGTTTCTGAGCTTTATAGATGAGGACCTGTGACATGAGGTCATAAATGCAAACAGAAAAGTGTTGATGAAGTATAAAAGAGTTAGGAAAGTGTTAGAGAAGGTTTCCTCCGAAGAGTTAGAGAAGGTTTATAGAAGAGATAAATTGCAACTAAGCTACTTGTACCAAAAAAGGGCATTTTAACTAAAGCAGTATTTTTAATCAAAGCAGAAACCCATAAGGGCTTGGCTTATTTATAAAACTTGGCTTATTTACAGATCCATATGACTTGAAACAGAAGATGTGAGAGGGAGTGGACAGAGGTGGGTTTGCAAGTGTAGGATGGTCCGGACCAGATTGCAAAGGGCTTTTAGTGACTTCATTTTGTTGGTAGTGAGGAGACAAAAACATTTCAATTAGGGTAGTCAGGGGAGCCCAGCTGTGTTTTGGAAAGAATATTTTGCCTTCAATGTAGACAGAAAATTAGAGGAGAAAGAATTTCAGAGAGACATAAATTGAAATCAACCAAGTTTGGTTTGTTGGTCATTGAATTGTTGGATCTAGAATTGGCCAGTCACTCAAAATATTGAACTATGATCCTATGCCTCTGACTTATCAGGAGAGAGAAGGCATATCTGATCTGTAGCAAGGGGATGTGTCCCCAGCATAGGGCTGGGGTGTTTTCAACTGGAGCCTGAGCCTACCATGAGACCAACGGTGTCGCAAAGACTGTAGAGTATGTGCTGAGTCAACCTAAAAAACATCAAAATGCATCCACAATAATAGTAACTTGAGCACCTAACATGTCAGTTTGCATAGCCAGTGACGTGGATATCATCTTGCTCTGCTTATGAGGAAACAGGCCCAGATGCATGGAGGTACTTGTTCTCTTAGCACCTATACCTGATCAGCATGGAAGCTAAGACATCACCCCAAGTCTGTGACTCCACAGGAACCCAGTAAAGAAGGAGCTACTGTGATGGAGATGATGGAGGTCCTACAAAAGAAAGTGTCAAGAAGAGGTCTGAGGCAGAATCTAGAAACCCTGCAGCTTAAG
>NW_004524578.1:22314122-22404222 GCF_000260255.1 Octodon degus
AGGGGTTCAGACACTTGTCAAAGTCAGACCTGTTTCACATTCACTGAGACCCACTGTGTCTTGTAGCACTGAGATCACAGCTATGTGGTCCAGTCTCAAGGCTGCGTTCCCCCCCTGGTATCTACACCCATCTCTCTTCATCCCCATTGTAAATTTTTCCTAAAAACATACCAGATATCCAGCTCCATATTAACATTCATTCCCATGGTGGCAGTAGACTACCCCATAAGGCTCTGTGAAATTCCATGTTGTGTGTTCATCCATTACAGTGTAGCTACAACCATGCCCCATCATTTCACCAAAGGTAAAACTGGTAGTTTCAAAACTAGTTTGTGCAGCTTTGCCAGGGACCCCAGCCGTTACCCCCAACCCTGCCTACTCCCTCTCCTTTAACACTCTGTACAACTAGAAGACCTCTAAGCTTTGCCTTGGACTTTATTAAAACACAAGTGTGTGTCCATGCACACATGTGTACACACACAGACACACATACACACATTTTTTAGAAAAAAATTGCTTTTGCTACTAATAATGAATGGAATGGTGATGTCAGCCTGTGACCTTAGAAAATTCCTGCTGCCAAAATAGCATGTAAATTCTTTGTAATGATATTTTATTTCAGGAGATATCTCCTACTGTGGATTAGATATGTCTGCTCTTTCCTGATAAGTCAGAGGCATAGGATCGTAGTTCAGTATTTTGAGTGACTGGCCAATTTTAGACCCAACAATTCAATCAGTGACCAACAAGTCAAGGAGCTTTCAGCCCCTAAGGGGCTGAAAATATCATTATTTCTGCTTCCAAAACTCTTTGTACTCATAGTTGGGTTTTTGATTTAGCATAGGCCTATTTAAAAGACTCATATCCAAAGCAAAGAGTTTGGAAGCAAAAATATCATTATTTCTGATATTCAGGCTCAGTTAATCCCTCTGAATTTTACTGTTGATAAAATGGTTCTGAGTCACCCTGTCATGCCTGCCGAATGGTGTGAGGTGTAGTCCAGCAGGCAGGAAGGAGCTGGCTTCCTTTCCTTGCTCTTGGGCTGAGAGTGTTCCTGGAGACCTCAAGCCCAGGCTTCTGAAGAAAAAAGGGGCTTCCATTACAGGAGTCTGAGAAGCACCTCCTGGCTGGCCTGTTATCTCTTGGCTCCTTCTGTTGGTCAGGGCAGGACCCAGAGCAGCAAGGCTGGAGCTCCCCTTACCTGTGTGAGACCTGCTCACCCGCAGTTGGGAGGCTTTTCTTATCAATAAAGGGTTGCAAATACTGGAGGTTGGTCAAATCAGTGGGTGCTAAAGAAAGGCCTTTGCCTGCAGTCTGCCCTTCAGGACTCTTCTTCTATTTTGGAGGCTTCCAGGGAGCATCAGTCAGCTATGGAGGATGGAATCATGGCTTTTGTATACACAGGGGGTTATGTGAGCTCTCAAAGCTCCATCCATTCACCCCTACTGTTCTGCCCTGTCATCTTCACAAAGGAGGTTAGAGGGACCTAAAAGACCACTGAGGATGGGAACCAATGAGGAGGAATTTAGCTCTTAGAAATAAAAAGGCACACAGGCTTTTGAGTGCAGCCTCAGAGAAGCATTCAGGATGGTGGTGGAGGTGGAAGGACCACAGGACCTGCAGGGAGATTCAGCCTCTCTTGGAACATCTCAACTTAGTGCCTTCTGCTTCTACCTTCAATTCCTTTGTTCCCTGTAGTTTCTCACTTGATGACTCAGCACTCGTTTGTTCATTTTGTGGGCTTATATGTAATACTTAAGGTCCTTTGATTATTAAGGATAAAGTCAGTTCAGACCTGGACACCCAAACACCCCCTACTTGTTCTGATTTAATTCCTGTGCATTATGGCCTGAGAATCAGGGTTACTTTAAAGAAGATTCTAATGTGCAAGGACATCGTCCACATGGTGAAGGAACTATGACAATGCACATGGAAAGGACAGAACATAGGAGAAACTGGTGCGCGCTACTGGAGGTGCCTGCTGTCAGCAGTGCCGTAATCAGGAAGGTTTATGCTTTTCTCCTCTGAGAACAGTCACCACTTCAGAACTAGGGCCAGAAACAGTGTGAGTTGGGTGTTGTGGGAGAACCACAAAGCCAAACTCTTTGAGAAAAAGGAGCTCAGAAGGCAGCACCGCTTAGAGCTGTTGCCCTAGACACCAGCGGCCCAGGATTCTAACGTGCAAGGACATTCTCCAAGGTAGTGGCAGTGTTGCCTACCTGAAGGTCACTGTATAGGATGTCACTGTCTCCAAATCAGTATGAGGCTTGTCTGTGGATTTTGAGGAACATCAGTGTCCTGATTTCAGTTGGCAGGTCCAGAAATTGCTGTCTCAAGCAGGTACCTCAAGAGTGCCCACAGTTGTCCCCTTGGGGCTGGTGGTGGCATCCTCTGCATACCCTCTGCAGGAGTCAGTGGTTCCCATACTCCTAAAGCCTGTATCACTCTGCACAATGTGCTCCAGCTCTTGGCTTTGCATTTGATTCTTTGAGGAGCTGGAGGTTTATGACTTTGGGTTAATTCTGAAGGACACTGTATGGCCTACAGATGAGACTCCAGGAAACAGGACCCAGCTGTGAACCCTGCAGTCTCATGGGATGCGATAGAGCTGTCCAGTGTTTAGTGAGGCTGAAGCTCAGGGCACCCAAGAGGCCAGGGCTGAACACACATGGAAGGACTTGATGACACCCTCCTTCACATCAAAAGAGACATCTAAGACTTTGAGGGGGAAATTATGGAGAATGGATGCTCTGACCTAGATATTTCCAAATTCCCAAGTCAAGTTGCTGGGGGAACTGATCAAGCCAATGTCTTAATATAATTATACTAGAAAAGAGAAAGTTCTTCAACCACCATTTTATTTCTCTTGATTTCTATCAATAGGAAAATCCATAGTCTTATATCTGGAGACTGTTCTGGGTATGACATTGGTGACAGCTAATCCTTTGTATACAAAAAGTGTAGGTAATATATTGCCAAAAATTTAGGACCATTTTAGAGTATGCTGTTGATTCATAATTCCTTATGAATTTTTCTCTGCTGGACAGATTGGCCTGACAATTAAGAAGATACATTCTTTATCCTAGTAGCCTTAAGATATTTTCTCTGACACTCAAACCAATGGTTTCTTTCATTTATTTGTTTTATTTAAGAGTGACACTCCCTTCGTGGCTTGCCTACATTTTTCCATTTGTCTCTTGTCTTGTATCTTGGCAACTTCAGTCCTTTGTGATTCCCAGGAGGCAACTAATGGTAGCTTAAAACTTCATTTATCATTGTGGGAGAGGAGAAGCAGAATACTGTGAATGCTGACTGGCTGGTGGAGCAAGTGAGCAAACACATACAGGAATAATAGATATTTATATAAAGATCCAGCATTTTGGAGAAGTCTGAATCAGCCAAGGATTTTATAGTGTGGAATATTTCATGGTCCTTTCAAGGATGAAGGAAATTTGATTTTAAACACGGACTATTTTAAAGACACCCCAGAGGTGCAAGCTTTTGTAACACATGTTTCACAGCCCCTCCAGATCTGAACTTTTTCCACAACATTTGCCTTCCAAAAACGATTTCAGCATTGTGGAAACAGAATGTGGAATATTTCAGAGCTGTAAGTCTTGCGGGAAATAGCCCGTTTTTGAGGTTACATAAATAAGTTTAAACTATTTCTGACATTTTATGGCTGTTTCAAGAGAGCAAACATTTGTAGTTTTGAAAAACCGCAAAAAGCAGTAGTATGAAGAGTCCTTTCTGAGCTTCCTCCCTCTCTCTCTGGTTCTTTGCAAAGGTTTACGTATGGAATCACGCTCCTTGGTGCTGAGTCTCGGGCTTGGCTTCTTGCTTGAAGCCTGAGGATTTTCGCCTTTTCTTTTAAAAGTTTTTAGATTTTTATTTGCACACATTTGGGATACATGATGATTGCATTCTTTGTGAGTGCATGAACATGACACATCTTAATTCTTTTTGCATTCCTTCTCTTACTCCTCCTTCCACCTCTTCTCCTTTTGGGTCTAAAACTTTGCCCTGTTTTGTTTTGTTTTTGTTTTTCTCCTTCTTCTCCTTCTCCATCTCCTTCTCCTCCTCTTCATCCTCCTCATTCTCATCCTCGTCCTCCTCCTTCTTCTTCTTTAATGTATTTGGTTGTTAAAGGATCTCACTGTGTAGCTTGGACTCACAGTGATCCTCCTGTTTTCAGCCTCCCCAGCACTGGGATTACAGGCATGCACCACTGTGCACAGACTCTGTAGGGGCAGGGTTGGCGCAGTATGTGGTGCTAGGGATCAAACCCAGCTCCCTGCGCTTGCCTAAGCAGGCGCTTTAGTCCTCTGAACTGTCTCACTGGCTCCATGTTTTATTTTTCTGAACTTCCTGCAGTAAGTGAATTACCACTAATTGTGCAAGCTCGACATCATGACCTTGCCACAGTTGGTCTTCATTCACCAGTGACTCACTCTGAGCCTGGTCAGCTGTACAGTGTGGACATTGCTTGGAATTTTGGGGCTGACTTCTGATGGTTCCCTAGGGCTTGCCCAGCTGTGGGCCCCTTTCCTCTGGCTTCTGCATCAAGCTCTCCATCTCTTTGCCTTCCATCGAGCAGGATGCAGAGCCTGGCTTCTTGATTGGTTTCCACTCATTGCAAGGCATCCATTAATGCCAAGCATTTTTCATATTTATTAAACAAGGATGAAAGTTGAGGGGTCACAGCAAAGGTGCCCCATTACTTGGATCTCCCTACTCCCCAGGCCACTTCCTCTCCTCCCTCCAGTTTCTTGGGTAGCAATAGCAGCTCTAAATCTTTCTCTCCCTGCTGTACAACTCTTGCCTACAAAGGCAGATGTCCAAACCTTACAAGATGTTCTGAAGGAAAAGGCTTTGCCCTCTTTAGTAAATAGCTGGTGTTATGGCCTGCAACAACTTCTCTGACCTTCATCAGTTTCGATCAATTAACTTTAACGAGTCTCCTGTGAGCATGAGGCTGCTGGGGCTCCAGAGGTGATTTTGGCTGACCTTGCCAAGGCCTTTGTGCTAGGTCAGAGCTCCTCAGGTGGTGTCTGACTCGATGGCTGGAGAAGGAGGTAGTTCCTGGCAGGAGTCTCACTCCCTCTTAATCTCCTGAAAGCCTAGCAGTGGGAGCTAGGGTTCACGTTCTAGCAGAGCTTGATCCCAGCACCTTCAGCAGTGCAGACACACAGTGGCCACAAAATCCCTGCTGAATGGATGACTTTTCATTACTTCAGTGTGTGTGAGTGCAGGGGTGGGGGCTTGGAGCAGGATACAGCTTGTCTCCATCACCTAGTGATGTAAGGAAAGGCATGGGGGACATAAAGCAACTAGGAAGCAGTACTACATCAGACTAACTCATGACAAAATGCACCCATCTAGACATTCATTTCAGAGAGTATTTGTTTTTTATCTTTAATCCCATGGAGCAGTAAGGTCTGCTGAGAATACAGGCTCCAAGCACTCACAATTCTCACCACCCCAGCTCTGAGAGTCAGAATAAATGAAGTGGGGGTCCCTGTGGGTACTTTGAATGGGGTGTCCTTTGGTGGAGGTGCTTTGGCTCAGACATCCACACTTAGCCATAAAAGGACCTTCAAAATCTCTCCTGAGCTTGGAAAATCACCCAGCGAGGTCACCCTGGAGCACTGCAGGCATGGAGACCATGCACTGAATCACGTGAGTTCTCCAAGGACTGCTTCCCTGCATCGTTGCAGCACCTTAACCAGCAGGGTGTGGACGCAGCAGGACATTTCTGGTGACTTGGGCAATGAAGCCTGTGATGAGGAGAGCCTCTTGTGGAGTTCAGCGCTGAGCAGACCCATCCTCTTCAGGCCAGCACTGGTAATAGGCAGCTCCCAGAGGTCACCATACAATGCTGAGTGTCACTGCACATTGTAAAATATGTCCATGTGGACAGGGCACAGCAGGAATAGGGAGAAAGATAAGACCAACTTTGGGTGGTGTACATTGGGTCCTAAGGGGAGGGTGCCGGGCTGAGAGGACAAAAGTGCTTCAGGTAGTGAAGGCCACAGACAGCATCTTGACTGCGATGTGGGATCTGATGCAGGAGTAGAAAGGCAGAGGGTTCAGAGCTGCAGCTAGGAAATGGAGTCAGGGCCTCTTCCCTTTGACCTTGAAGTATAAAAGGTAAAGCCATATTAATATGCTCAGCTGTAAAAGGCTTAAGTCAACAACTTCCAACATTTCCAGTCTTATGGAAAACCCACTACTATTGTGGACTGCTGGACTATTTTGATGAATTCACACACCTATAATATTTAAATGACAAAACTAAACAAAAAAGGGTATACAAATGAACAACCATTTTGTACCTGTATATTCAAATTAGTTAGAATAGACATACAGCTACATTCTCTTAATTCAGTGAATAGAAAGATTTGTTCTAATAGTGTTTGTAAACAGGATATCATGTCTGCATCTTGTGCAATGAATAACCACTAAGACAACAATATGCAATATATTAATTATTGAAACTGTTCTACTAATTGGATTTGAAACTGCCTCATTGCTATTTATTTCTCAATAAAATTATGGAAAAAAAAAAAAAACTTCCTTCCTGTTACTGTTTTTCGAACAGTCATCTTAGTTTGTTCCGAAAGGCTCATTCTGTTGTGGCCATTTGATTCCCTGGATTGTCCTCAGACCTAGGTTTTCAGAGCAGACTCTCATGTGTAGGGCTGGGGGACAGGTCACATAAGCCATCATAGACCTTAATTTTCTCCTATGAGATAGAGGCCACTGTAGGATTTCGAGCAGAGAAATGATACAGTCTGAGTTACATTTTAGGAACTCTGACTACTGTGTTGAATATAGACTTTGAAGAGTGAAAGAGAGGCAGAGGTGAAAACAGGGAGACCTATTAGAAAGACTGCAAATTACATATGAGTGGACTTCTTTTCCTGCCATGAACTCCATCCTCCATCACCTTCCAGACAGGCCTTCAGTCCTTAATTCCATTCATAGCAGAATGCCTCCAAAGGAATGCTGGAGTCTTTTTCTGCTTCTGTAACAGACTAGGGATTGGGTAATTCCTAGTGAACAGAGATGTGTTGACTCACAATTAGTTGGGAGATAAGGACCTTCTTGGTAAGTCATCCCATGGCAGAAAGGCAAAAGGGAAAGACAGAGACAAGAGTTAAACTGTCCCTTTTGTAAAAGGGATGCCACTCCTGACACTAACCTGTCATGAGGATGGAGGAAAGCGAGGAAGGCTCTGGGTCCCAGTGTCCCCTTCTAGGACTGCCCCAGTGACATCCTCTCACTTGGCCTCACCTCCTAGTGCTTCCATCACTGCCCAGTACCGCCATGAATCAGAGACCAAACCTTCAACATATGTGCTTTTGCAGGGCATTTAAGATCTAAACTATAACATAACCTAAGTTGTAGCTATTGCAGTATTCATAAACCAAATGTGTGGTCTAAAAATCTATGCGCCTCATAACTAAGGCAGCAAGTGCAAGACCTAGCATTGGATCCAGTAATTGCCATAATTTACTAGTGGTGGCATGAAAATATTTTGAGGTATCTGTTAACAGTTATAATGTGATATATAAGTATGTGTGATTTCCGGTGGTGACAGTCAGCGATGCTGCTCCCTTGGTTTGTTGCTTACATTCGTAACTGAAACAAGTGCTGGATTTTAGCTAGCATCAGAGAAAAGTCACTGACTCCTGAGCTCCAGCTCTGGATCCATGTGAGTTTCATGGTCTTTGGGTTTCAGGGCCAAGGTAAGGGTGTTCCCTCTGTCCAGCGTGCTTTCCCTTTCAACCCCTACATAACTTCTTTGTCCTGGCTGGAGTCGTTCAGCAAACCTCTTCTCAACTGAGACTCAAAAACACTATTGCTTGGATGATTCTTACCATGGAAGAATAAGGAACAAGCCACTGTATCTGAAGTGTGTTAGAGTCCTTCACTGTGAGAGGATTTATAACTTGAGAAAAGCCTCACTAATTTGGGCTAGTTGCAAGAGGCAAGTATGGATTAGTAAAGATCCATAGTTATAAAATGTTTATTAACAGGTTGGGAAGATAGCTTGGCGCATCTAAGCACCTGCCTGGCAAGCGCAAGGAGCCGGGTTTGATCTCCATACAACATGCTGTGCCAGCCCCTGATCCCATGTCAGCCATCAAACTGGGCATGATGGTGTATGTCTTGATCCCAGCACTGGGGAGTCTGAGACAGGAGGATCATCTTGCTATGAGTCCAAGCTGCATAACGAAACCCTATATCCAATATATAAATAAACAAAAGATGTTTTAAAATGTTTATAAGCCTATGAATTACTTTTAAAAGATGTTAACCACTTAAGCAATAATTAGTTATCAAGTGTTAAAGGAATCTACTTTAGTAAATAATAATTAAATTTACATAATTTGTGTATGTGTTGTGGAGCCACGTGAAATATTTGAAAGGATTTCTGAAATGATTTGCACTTTTCCCCTCGCATATTTAAGGAGGATTTTTTTCCTTCCTAGCTAGTATAGACCTTTGCTAAATTGCCATAGATTCCAAAATAATAGTGTCTAAATTTATGAGAATTTTTACCTTATAGTCAGCACTTTATTTTGGAAAAAATAATTGGCACAAATAATGAAAAACACTGAAGTGTCTTTTGGATAGAATATTTTCTTCTTGTAGTAAAAGCATTCCCAACTTCATTCATGTGCTCAACAAATATTCACATGTCTAATGCTTGCCAGGCACAGTGTTCATGATCTACTGGGAAGGCCTGAGATTAATGCAGTAAGAATGCTATAAAAGCGTGCTGGCCATACAAGATGGATAATAAAAATGAGTTGAGTCAATATATAAAAGGATGGATGAATGGATGGATGAATTTATCTCACACACATTTCAGAACTGAAAATGATCTCAAGAGGTGGTTTTACGTGAAACTCCTTGCCTCAGTCTTGTCATTTCTGAGAAACAGGAATTTCTGAGGCCTTCGGAAAAAAAAATCACAGATTTATTTCTGCGGTTAGAGGTTGGAAATACAGATGCCTGATTTGCCTTTCCTCGTGCAACAATTTGAGATAATAATAAAGCATGTAAATTGATATCAATGATCAGCGACATTTGAGGCAGGAATGTCGGTCTGCAACTTAGGCCGAGAGAGCTGTCTGGCTTATAGAGCTCTGAGTCAGAAGGCTCTGGTTATACAGCAAAAATGCCATTGAGCTCACACTGAGCTGGTCCAAGAAGAGCATCCTCTGTATCAGGAAAACAAAGTTTAGGTAGCTTGTGTCCCCAGTAAAATACATATGGAAAGACAAGATAGAAACAAAGGGAAAGTTTAAAATAAATTGGCTGAGAGGCAGAAATGAAAATAGAACTGGGTAAAAGAACAACAACATAGGAATACAATTAGATTAGAAGCAGAAAATATACATAAAATGAAATCAGTGAAATGGGGCAAGTGCAAGAACCATTTGCAAACCATTTAAAAAAAAAAAAAAAGGTAGAGGGCTGGCAACAATGAGATACAGAGTAGTGAGAATGAAGAGAAGGTCGGCAGTCACACGGTTGGGATTCCTGTGCCAGAGAATGAAACAAATAGAGCAGACACAAAACTGAAGCATGAGAATAAGAAAGAGGACAAGGAAGAAAAAGAAAAACAAGGATAGAAGAAAATTTTATCAAGTGGAAAAAACTATAATTTATACATTGCCCCAGAATGTCCCAAGCAAAATTAACAAGAACTGAGTACCAGCTCCTGGTCAGATGATAGCAACAGTTCTGAAATTTTCAGGTTACAGAAAGAATTGTATAGCTAACTAGAAGAGGGGAAAGAAAATAAACAAGAATGTTATATGAATTTAAAAGGGAGTAAAAAATAAGCTTGTCTCAGGTTCCACGTGACAGCACACAGTTGAGCAAAGTGACTAAGAAAAAAGCCACAACGCTGCTATTCTGCAGCCGGTGGGACTGTGTTATGCGACCAGAGCACAGAGGGTCTTATGTGCGCCCAGATCTGTAAGCTGTCCTGCTCACTAACTACTTGTAGGAAAAATACTCCAGGTGCTCGAGTGTCATTAAATAATTGAAAGAATACATTAATGTTATAATATTAATGTTATTTTCCAGCATATGTATTGCTTGAAAGATTGTCCTTGAGATTTGCAGTCTGTGTTTAGTCTTTAAAAAAACCACAAACTGTATTATGTCTTTCAGTTATTTAACGTTTCTCATCATCTCTTCTATTTTGAAAGGCTTCCATGATTGCTATCCTAAGTATAATGCATTCCTTAGTTGACACTAGAGCGCCTGGGGTATTCCAGGCTATACATTTACAGTTTATAACACCTACTATAACTGTTATTACTCAGTATTGTGTTAGAGATACCACCTAATAGAGTAAGACAAGAGCTGGGGAGATAGCTCAGCAGCATAAGTACCTGCCGAGCAAGCTCAAGGTCCTGAATTTGATCCCCGGTACAGAAAAAAAAAAAAAAAGTGGGGAGGGATAGAGTAAGACAAGAAAAATCAGAAGTACAAGTATTTAAAAAGAAAGAGATAAAATTGTCAGTGTGCAAATAATATAAATTGCTTACCTTAAAACACATGCACATGCGTGTGCACACACACACACACACACACACATACACACACACGTGCAAAAGGAGCCTAGTAATTTTATATGTGCCTAAAACCCAGTACTCTAGGAGGCAGAGGCAGAAGGATAACGGGTTTGAGCCCAAGCTTGGTATAGTAGTCCCTTGCTATTTTGTGGTTTGACTTTCATGGACTATTTCACAGGTTTTCAAAAGCTATTTATCTAAATTATTTATCGTGGAGTTTTGCTATATCATGGGATTTTGCAGTACTGTACAGTATGTGTATGTTTTTAGAATTACATAGGTTTACAAGTTTAGAAAATATTAAGAACAAAAGTATTTTGAGTGTGGGAAAGGTTTGTAAGAGTGTGGGGTTTATAATGCCTTAAAATATATATAAAATCTAAAATAAATACAATGCCACTATTTCACAGATTGTCACTTATTTCAGGGATGTCTGGAACATAACCACCATACTAAGGGAGGGACCGCTGTAATTCAGCAACTTAGCTGAAGACAGTTTTTTAAAAAAATAATTTTATTGAGAAACAAATAGCAATGAGATACTTTCAAAACTGATTAGTAGGACAGTTTTAATAATTAATACATTGTAAGTTGTTGTCTTAGTGGTTATTCAATGTACAAGATGCAGACATGACATCCTGACCACAAACACTATTAGAACAAATCTTCTTTTTTTTTTTTTTTTTTTTTTTTGGTCAGATCCAGGCATTGAACTCAGGCCCTTGCACTTGCCAGGGAAGCGCTTGTTCCACTGAGCCATCTCCCTGACCCAAGAACAAATTTTCCTATTCATTGAGTTAAGAGAATGTAGCTGTATATCTATCCTATCTAATTTGAATATACAGGTACAAAATGGTTGTTCATTTGTATACCCTTTTTTGTTTAGTTTTGTCATTTAAATATTATAGATGTGTGAATTCATCAAAATATTCCAAAATAGTCCAACAGTCCATAATAGTAGTGGGTTTTCCGTAAGACTGGAAATGTCAGAAGTTGTTGACTTGAGCCTTTTACAGCTGAGCATATTAATATGGTTTTACCTTTTATACTTCATTTTTATACTTTTCTGCTGGATGGTTAAGACCAAGATAAAGCAAGACCTATATAACAAGAAGTGTAGCTTTTGTATCTGATAACATCAGTCAAATCCCCACTGGACTTATCCTGAAACCCTAAAAACCGCAGTTTGTAGATCCTTTGTCAGTGTCAGCCATGTGGATGATTCACGGCCATTGCTTGACCAATTTGCTTTCTGTGAAAACCTGAGAGAATGTTTTCTCTCCATGTGCCTCTCCTTAGGCACACTCTATATCATCAATCACATCCCTCTGTGGCCCCATAATCTCCTTGATCAGAAAATTTGAAACACAATTGGGTTACAGGATTTTACAGTACCGGTTCTCCTATGTCCTGAGTCTTCACTGACCTTGAAAGACTAGGGCCAAAATGTCAGCTGTCCTTGCAGCCCTTCTATTTCTCTGATTTTTGGTCTGCAAACTTAGGTTGTTAACTCTCCAGAAGAGAAACTTATTGTTGTTTCCCAACAACCTAGGCTGTTGAGCTTAACCTCATTATCTGTCTGAGTATCAAACATCTTAGGCCTAACATGAAACAGGTATTTTCCATCAAGGATTGATATGTTAAACTTTAAGCCCCTACAGAATATAAAGAAATAAAATTTAAAAATAAAAATTATTTTACAAAAATAGAAACAAAATAAACAATTACATATTTTTACACAGAACTGTAGAAATCTAACCATATACAGCATTGTATCAGGACAGTCCTGTGACAGTCTTTTCTCTTGCCTCTTGTTTTCATTTATTACCCTTTTTTTCTTAAGCAAACATTTATTTGAGAGACAGTATAGCAGTAATTGGTATGACATGACAAGCAGTACGTATTTAGAAGACCAGAATGACAGGCATTCCAAGCATGACCCTCGTATCACACATTGTTATCTTCAGTGCAGTTGCTTAGTTCACAGGTATGAGTATATATACTTAGTGAGGGTGAGAATCCAGCCAATTAACTGCTAGTTTCGAAAACCTCTGAAGATTCTCAGGACTATTGCCTTTCCCATCTTGTACATATAAACGTATGGCTTTGCCCTGTCATGTTTCCTAGCTTTTTTCCTTGCCCTCTCTTTGTGGTCTAATCCTCAAGTCCTCACTTTCCTTTTAATTGTGTTATACCTTTCTATTTTTATTTCTTCTTTTGAGTTCCTACACTAGGGAGAGTGTATGATATTTACACATGTGGATCTGGTTTACTTCGCTTATAAGTATATCTTCAAGTGGCATCCACTTAAATATGAAGGCTTTATCATTCTTTCTAGCTGAGTAATACTCCACTGTATAAAAATACCACATCTTTTTCATCCATTCCTCAGGTGACAGGCATCTTGGTTGTTTCCAAGATTTGGCTATCACAAATTGTGCTGCTATAAACATAGGTGCGCATATATCACTATGATATGATGTTCTCAGATCTTCCGGGAAAATTCCCAGTAGGGAAATAGCTAGTTTGAATGAGATTTCCAGTCCTAGTTTTTTAAGGAATCTCACACTGATTTCCCTAATGGTTGCATCAGTCTACATTCCCACCAGCAGACGAGAAACATTCCCTTTTCCTCGCAACCTCCCCAACATTTGTTGTTGGTTGATTTGTTTATGATAGCCATTGTCTCTGGGGTGAAATGGTATGTCAGTGTTGTTTTAATTTGCATTTCATGGATGGTTAGTGATGTGGAGCATTTCTTCATATATTTATTTGCTTCCTTATATTTGTCCTCTCAGATGTGTGTGTTCATCTCAGATGCCCATTTCTGGATTGCGTCTTTAAATTTTGGGGCCCTAATGTGTTTTAGTTCTTTATAAATTCTAGAGAGCAGCTCTTTGTCTGAGTTGCTTATTAGTCACGATTGTTTCCAAATTTGTGAGTTGTCTTTTCACTTTGTTGGTAATTTCTTTTGACATGCAAAAACTTCTCAATAACAGGAGGTCCCAGTTGTTAATCCTTTCAGAATTAACTATGCAATGTGATTTTTGTTCATGAACTCTTTGCCTACCTCTATGTCTTCAAGAGTTCCTCCTACTTTCTCTTCCAAGAGATTTAGTGTTTTTGTTTCAGTGTTTAGATATTTAATACATTTTGATTTTAGCTTAGTGCATGGTGATAAATGTGGGTTAAGTTTTAGTGTTCGGCATATGGAGAGCCAGTTTTTCCAGCACCATTTGTTAAAGAGGCTATCTTTCTTCCAGTAAGCATGTTTGGCCCCTTTGTCAAAGATAAAGTGGCTGAGTGTGTATCTACAGGTTTCTGCATCTTCTAATCTATTCCATTGATCATCAGGTCTATTTTGTTGCCAGTACCATGTTGATTTTATCACAGTAGTCTTGTAGTATAATTTCAAGTCAGGAATTGTAATGCCTCTTGCCTTGTCTTTGTTGCCCAGAATTGCCTTTACTATTCTAGGTCTTTTCTGGTTCCAAATAAATTTAGGAACAATTTCTGTAGATCTGTGAGATATGTTTGTGGTAGTTTTATAGGGATTGCACTAAATCTGTACAAAAATCTTGGGAGTATGGCCATCTTTATGATATTCATCTTTCCTCTTCAGGAGCAGGGAATATCTCCATTTTCTGGAATCCTCTGCTGTCTCTTTTTTTCAGAGTACTGTAACTTTCATTGAATATATCTTTTACTTCTTTAGTTAGATTAATTCTGAAGTATTTCATTTCCATAGTGCTACTGCAACAGGTATTGTTTTTCTAATTTCCTTCTCAGTGTGTTTGTTATCTGTGTAGAGGAATGCTATTGACTTTTGGGTATTGACTTTGTATCCTGCTATGTTACTAAATTTCTGTATTAATTCTAGTAGCTTCTTGGTGGAGTTTTTTGGGTCTTCCAAGTAAAGTATCATGTCATCTGCAAATAATGATAATATAACTTCTTCTTTACCTATTCTTATTCCTTTTATTTCTCTCTCTTTTCTAATGGCTCTAACTAATGATTCCATAACTATATTGAATAGGAGTGGTGAGGGAGGACATCCTTGTCTTGTACCAGATCTGAGAGTAAAAGATTTCAGTTTTTCCCCATTTAGGATTATGTTAGTCATTGGGTTTTCATAAATGGTTTTTATCAAATTGAAGTAGAGGCCATCTATTCCAATTACTGTAGGACTTTGAACATGAATGAGTGTTGGACTTTGTCAAAAGCCTTTTGTGCATCAATTGAGATAATCATGTAGTTTCTAGTTTTGGTTCTATTGATATAATATATTACATTTATAGATTTGTGAATATTGAACCATCCTTGCATCCCTGGGATGAATCCTACCTTGTCATAGTGTATGATCTTCTTGATGATTTGCTGTATTCTATTTGCTAGGATTTTATTGAGGATTTTGGCACCTATGTTCATGAGGGAGATTGGCCTATAGTTCTCTTTTTTGGTTACATCTTTTCCTGGTGTTGGTATCAGCATAATACTTGCCTCCAGGAATGATTTTTGGAGGATTGCTTCCTTTTCAATTTCATTGAAGAGTTTCAGGAGTATAAGGATTATAACTCTGTTAATTTCTTATAGAATTCAGCTGTGAATCCATCAGGACCTGGACTTTTCTTTGTCAGTAGGGTTTTT
The DNA here is from genome assembly GCF_000260255.1 of Octodon degus. Classification (NCBI taxonomy): domain Eukaryota; kingdom Metazoa; phylum Chordata; class Mammalia; order Rodentia; family Octodontidae; genus Octodon; species Octodon degus. Next base: position 22,329,371 of record NW_004524578.1, read on the forward strand.
TTTTTATTAAATTTCATATTTCTTTTTTTCCCCATAATTTTATTGAGAAACAAACAGCAATGAGACAATTTCAAACCAAATTGGTAGGACAGTTTCAATAATTAACACATTGCATACATTCTATTTCACTGGCAGTTACTGGGTTATTGAGAGTTGTTATATCTTCTTGATTCAGTTTTGGTAATTTGTACCTTTCTAGGAATCTGTCTATTTCTTCTGTGTCTTCTATTCTGTGAGAGTAAAGATTCTCAAAGTAGCTACGATAACCTTCTAAATTTCTACTAGGTCTGTGGTAATTACAAACTTTTCATTCCTTCTTGCTTGCATTTGAATTTTTTCTTTCCTCTTTTTGATGAGGTTAGCCAGGGGCTTATCAATTTTATTTAATCTTTCAAAGAACTAGATTTTTATTCGTTAATTCTTTGAACTGTTTTCTTCATCTCGATGGAATTAATTTCTACTATTATCTTTATAATTCCTTCCCATCCTTGGGCTTTGGGTTTGGCTTGGTCTTCCTTTTCTAGGTGTTAGAGGTGCACCATTAGGGTGTTCATTTGTTCCTGTTCTGTTTTCCTAATGTATGAGTTCACAGCTGCAAATTTTCAACTGAGAACTGTTTTCATCACATCCCATAATTTCCAATAAGTTGTGCTTGACTTTTCATTGAATTGCAGATATTGTTGAATTTCTTGTTTAATTTCATCTGTGACCCATTAGTTACTGAGTAGGGTGTTGTTTAATTTCCATGCATTTATGGGGGTTTTCTTATTTCTTTTGCATTTATTTCCAGTTTCATTGCACTGTACTCAGATAATATGCATTAGATAATTTCTGTTTTCTTTCATAAACTTAAGCATGACCTATAGACGAGTATGTGGTCCATTTTAGAAAATGACCCATGTGAAGCTGAAAAAAAATGTGTATTCAGTTGTGGTTCAGTGGAACACTCTGTATATGTCCACTAAATCCATTTGTTTCAAGCTCTGGTTCAGTTCTGCTACTTCTTTGCTAATTTTTTTGTCTGGTTGACCTGTCTTTTTGGAATAAGGGGGTGTTAAGTTCTCCTGTTAGGATTGTGGTATTGGATATTAGATTTTTCATGTCCATTAAAATTTGCTTTATATAGTTGAATGCTCCCGTGTTTGGTGCATATACATTTGTGAGTGTTACATATTCCTCTTGAATTTTTCCCTTAACCAGTATATAATGGCCTTCTTTATTTCACTTGATCTTTCTTGGTTTGAAGTTGAGACTGTCTGAGAATAGGATTGCTACCCCTGCTTTTTTCTGAGTTGCTTGGTTGTGTAGTATTGTTTTCCATCCTTTAACTTTCTGCCTATGAATTTCTTTATGAGTTAAGTGTATTTCTTGTACACTGCATATTGTTGGATTTTGTTTCCTAATCCAATGTGCCAGTCTATTTCTTTTAATTGGTGAATTGAGTCCACTTACATTGATGGTTATAATTGAGATGTATAGACTTATGATTGACATGTTATTTACCTGCTAATGTTTACTCCTTTTTCTCTTGTACTTAATTGTTTGCCCTATTTAGTTGGTTTCTTCTGTTTTCATTAGTGGAGTTCTGATCATTTTGGTCCTTCTCTATAGCATCTTTTAGTTCTCTGTGTAGGGTTGTCTTTGTCATCATGAAATTCTTTAGTTGTTCTTTGTCATGGAAGTATTTCACTTCTCCATCAAACTTGAAAGAGGGTTTTGCAGGGTATAGTAGTCTGGGATGGCATTTGTTTTCATAGAGGACTTGAAGTACTCTGCTCCATACTCTTCTTGCATTCATGGTTTGTGAAGAGAAGTCTGTCATAATTCTGATGGGTTTTCCTTTAAATGTGATCTGTTTCTTTTCTCTAGCGTCTTTCAGTATATTGTTCTTGTGCTGGATTTCTGGGATCTTGACTATTATATGTCCCAGTGTGTTTTTAATTGAAGTTATTTGGAGTTCTGTATGCTTTGGTTACTGAATGTCAGATTGTTTCCTCAATCTGGGAAGTTTTCTGCTATTACTTCTGCACGTATTCTTTTTATATCATTTGTATTGACTCCTTCTTTCTCATTCATGCCTATTAAACTCGCATTGTTCATCTTTGCATCATCTTCCAGGTGATGAGTTACTTTTTCCTGCATCCTAGTTGTTTTTAAGAGATCTTTTCTTAACTTTTCACTAGCTGCACCAGCATCTTCAAGATCTGAAACTCTGTCTTCACTTTCACTTAAACGTTTTTGCAAGCTTGTGATTGAGATTTTAATTTCCTCTATATCTCTTTGACTCTGCTTCATGTGATCTATTTCTTTCCTGTATTGCTCATTCAAGGAATCTGTTGTTTTTCTAATCTCCTGTATTTTTTAATCAGTGTCTTCTTTAGAAGCAGTTATTAATTCTTTTATTACAGAGATTTTTCTGATCTGATTTCCTCCATATGTTTCTGTATTTGATTCTTTACTTCAGATGTTGTTAAGTCAGAGATTTCTTTTTTTTATTTCAGAGGTTATTTCTGATCTAGGTTCCTCTATACTTTTCTGCAGTTGTTTATTGAGTTCAGATGCTATTGATTCAGACATTTCACTATGTGATTCCCAATTTCTTCTGTGCTGAGTCGTCTGCACTTGTTCTGGGTGGGCTTGGCATTGAGATTGCATTTTGCTCCTACTCTTTGTCATTTTGTATGGCACTGTCCTCTGACCTTTGGTGTAGAACTTTGGTGCAGTTACAACCTTAGCACCTACTGATATTTGGGTGCTGATCTACAAAGTTTGAATTCATCCAGTTGTGCCTGGCTTGTGTCTGGCTACTGTGCTCAGGTCCTTCCTGCTGCAGCCCTTGGAAGTGAACCTGTTGTGTCCCTCTGGCAAGATGTTCTGCTTCTAGATTAGCTGGGTGGTTCTTGCCCCTACACTGTCTGCATGGACTTCAGCTGCAGAGTTTCACTGCAGGCCTGTATGCCAGGCCTTGGCTGGGTCTGGAGGGTACCATCATGTGCAGGGGAGTGGGAAGGCTCTCCCACATACTTGCAATGCCTGGGCTTGGGCTGGGACTGGAGAGGTGGAGGGGTCCCAAGAGTGTGGTGGAAAGTCTCACTCACATGGGGGTCTTGGGGGCCTGGGCTGGATTCGGAGGGGTGGAGGGGTCCTGAGAGCACAGAGGAAGGTCTCACTTATGTGGTGGGACTGGGCTAGATCCAGAGAGGTCCAGGGGGTGGGCACAGGGAAGTGTGGAAGCTCTCCCACGCACATGCCAGGCCTGGACTTGGGCTGGCTGTGGAGGGATGGAGGGGTCCTGAAAGTGTGGTGGAAAGTCTCATTCATGCGGGAGCCTGGGCTGGTTCTGGAGGGGTGGAGGGGTCCTGAGAGCACGGCGTAAGGTCTCACTCACACGTGGGCCTTGGCTGGATCTGGAACAAAACATTTTCAAAATATAAAAAAGTGGAGAATATACCTCATTGCATTCCACAATAATGACAAAACAGAAAACCACAAACACATTTAAAAAATCAATTGAAAAGCTACTTCAGTCATTCAGTAAGGTGACTGAAGATAGATGTACTGTTACAGCTTTTCTGTTAGCGTTAAACAACTAGAAAATATATATTTTTTAAATCTTGGTTGTCACTGGGCATCATGGCACATACTTATAATCCCAGCACTTGGAAAGTTGAAGCAGCAGGATTGCTTCAAGTTCGAGGCAAGTCTGGGCAACACAGTGAGTTCAAGGCCAGCCTGAACTGCAAAATGAAACCCTGAATCAGAAAAATAAATATAAATAAAAAATAAATTTGCCTATAAAAAATAGCAACTCTGAGGTGGTTAGGAATAAATTTATTGGGGTTGGGGAGATAGCTTGGCAGTCTGAGCACTGGCATGACAAATGCAAGGACATGGGTTCAGTCCCCAGTATCAAGTGCCCATGCTGGCTACTGAAACCAGGCATGATGGTGCACACGTGTAATCTCAGCACTGAGGAGGCTGTGACAGGAGGATCACTATGAGTATGAGCTGCGTAGCAAGACCCTGCTGTACCAAATGAATAATATTCTTTAAAGAAATAAATTTATTAAGCAATAGATAAGCTCTACCTCCATGGGGGGTAGCAAAAGTCTGGGTCAAACTGCATGGGTGCAGATCCCAGCTACAATGGCTTAATGACTGTGATCTTAGAAAATCTCGCACTTTCTGTGAGTGTATTTGTAGGAGAAAAGACTGAAAAGATATATTCACATGTGAGTAGCATCCCTCTGACTAGTTAGGACTAGCCTAGTCATCTTAACGGTCTGTATATCAGCCAGCATGTTAGTTTTCTGTTTCTCCTATAACAAATTGCCAGCAACTTGGAGGCTTCCAACATCAGCATGCACATTATAGTTCTCCACGTAGGTAGGGACAGTGTGGCTGATCTGGGTGCTCTGCATAGCCTGTCAGAGGCTTAGATGAAAGTGCTGGGGAAATCTTCAAGCTCCTTTGAGTGTTGGCTGACCCAGTTCCTGCCATTGTTTCATTCCATTTCCACTTCTTTCCAGGTTGCATCTGCAAGCATGGGCAGGTCCTTCGCTTCCCTCCAAATGCTTCTCCTCTTCATCTCTCCTGCTTTTTTCCTTCCTTCTATCTCTCTGTACACCTCTGTGCTCCTCTGCTGATTTTGTCATGCAAAAGGTTACATCTGGCTTACCTGGATCGTCTCCCCTGTCTTAGTTACTTTCTTTTGCTGAGACAAAAATACCCAACACTCGAAGTTAAAGGAGGAAAGACTTGTTGTAGTACATGGTTTATGGAGGTTTCAGTCCATAATTGCCTGGCTCCAATGCAGACTGGCATGGCAGAAGAGAAACAGTTCATGGTGGTGGAAGATAACAAAAGCAACAAGGGAGGGAGACAAAACTGTGTATTCCTTACATTATATGCAGGCTACCCACCCTATCATGAGTGTAACCCTCACACCCATGATCCTAGCCAAAACTATGCCAAACCAATCAGGCACTGATTTATAAATAACCACATATCCTTGATGCCAGCATCACACATTCTAGTTTCAGCCACCTCTGAAGAGCCCACCATGACTGCATGAGGCTTTGGGGGGAAATCTAGACACAAGCCATAATGTTCCCATTTTCAGATCAGCTGATTGATAAACTGAATGATATCCCCTTCACATCAGTACTTAGTTAATATTTGGTAGTATAGCCAGAGCATGGGAATTTTAGGATGACATCTTTAGAATTCCACCTGTCACACTCAGATCATACCGAGTCACAGGATTAAGGACAAAATGTTCTAAGGACAGCCATGTCAAACTCCTGATATAGTAAAATTCCAGCTGGTAGTTTAGGTTCCTTTCACAGGTAAGACAGGGGAGCCCTCAAGTGGCCGTCAGAAGTTCCCAAATGTGTAGGTAATTTCCTCCTCTGTGAGCATGAGTTTTCCATGCCTTGAGAGTTTAGACAATACTTTGATGCTATTATCAGTCTTTGGTTTTGACAAGTACATGTAAGCATCTTTCAGGAGATCATTTTCTGTGAAGCACTGCAATAACTGTCCCTGAATCCTGAATTACCCCCATGGCATGATGGACAGAAGAGCTGGAGCTGAAGTACAGCAGCTTAGCACCTACTCCACTGAGAGGTGGAGTTGACAGTGGCCATGCCCATGGAAAGAGGAGCAGCCACAAATCACTGTGTATATGTCATGATAATAATGGTGAATCTCTTTTTTGTCACAAAGTCATTTTATGTTTTCTGCATTCTCTCTGGTCTCAGCACTACAGAAGAGAACATATCAGAACTAGTTCCCTAGGCTCAGCAAGATAGCTCAGCGGACTAAAGCACCTGCTTAGGCAGAGCACAGTGGCCAGGGTTCCATCCCTGGCATGCCATGCTGGCCATGCCCCACCCCAATTGATACTGGGTGTGGTGGTACATGCCTGTAATCCCAGCACTTGGGAGGCTGAAAACAGGAGGATCACTACGAGTCCCATCTACATAGTGAGACCCTGAACACCCTATAGACCCTGTACCAAATACATTTAAAAAAAAATACCTAGTTTCCTAGAGTAATAACAGGGACTTCAGAAGCAATTGACATTCCTCTGAACTCTAAATACCAAAGCCTAGGAAAGTGCTAACAGTGACCAGAATGGAGGAGAATAAATCCCTCCAATTCATCACACCCTCACTCAGTCCAGGCCCCTGTAATGCTGCTTACAGTTTCTGTCCCTCATGGCACTGGCCCACACTTCAATTCAACACTTGTGTTTTGCCCTGACATTACCCCTTTACACAATTGTGAACTGACAAATCTGTTGCTTTGAAGATTACCTATTTTTCTTCCAGAAGGAGTTTAATTGCCAGGCACAGCAACCCACTTAAAGAAAGACCTGCAGCAGTTATTTTTTTTTTTTGTTTTGTTTTCTGAAGACTTCCTGGTGGCCAGTCATCCATGCAAACTTTCTGGGCCTGGGCCTCCACATCCCCAACTTCACTGGCTCCTTCCACCTACTGCCTCCAAAACCCTGACTGTCTCAGAATTCTCTCCTTTGCAATGCAGAGCCAACCCACTCTTTCTGGCTGCTCTTCCCTGTGTCAAGAGACCAGATATTCCATAGATCTAAACCCTTTGTGTTAGCAAGAGCCACATTCAGATATCATAGAGGAGCTATAAAACTAGAAACTGCCATTTGTCCTGTTGTGTGATTAGACCCACTTTCTGACTCATGGTCAAAACACTAACTGGTATTTGTCACATGGTTCTGTGGCCCTCTCCTTAAAGGCATACCTCTGTCATATTTGCTTTTGTTCCAAAGGTGTCCCTCAGCCCACTGTAACTTGGAGGAAGAGAGGAAGATCTCTGAGTGACAATGTCTCCTTGCTCTTCAATGGATCCCTATTGCTGCAGAATGCTTCTCTTGAAAATGAAGGCACCTACATCTGCACAGGCACCAACGCCCTTGGCAAGGCAGCGGCAGCATTCACACTGCATTTGCTTGGTAAGAGCTAAGCCCTGAGGGCTCCTCCCAGACTCCTGACAATAAATGAACAGCCAGGCCCATCCTGGCTGATGCTGGGGTGAGAGAGATGGGTATTAGATGTCTACTGCAGCCCACTTGACAATGAGTGCCAAACCCTCACACCCCAGGATACTAATCGCACTCTGGGATCTGAACTTCTGCTGAACTCCTGATGCCTGTTTTGAGCTAGATCTAGTTGGGATGGTTTTCCGCCCTATGATTGCACACATGTGCATACACATGCATACACACACACACACACACACACACACACACACACTACACTCACAGCATACTCTTACCTTCTCTGAGGGCTGCTCTCCCAAGAGAAATGTCCTCCACTCCTTTCTCACATTGTCCCAATTCCCCTCACCTTGTAGAATAACTGACACCCTGTTTCATCTTCTCATCTTTGACTTCTGTCACTGGCCTCACTACATAGTAACATGTTGTTCTTCAATTGTTCCCTCTTTTATTTCTGTTTCAACTAAATTGTAGGTTCCTCAAAGGTGAGGATCATACTTGATATTCTTCTTGGTGTCTTGGGGGAATAATACAGTGTGATGCACATCAGTCCACTGAGTCTGACCATTCCTAACAGGTGGTCAACACTGTGACTTGGAGACAGTCATTTCAGGGTGCCCGCAGGACAGGGTGTGAGGCTGAGCTCTCCTTTCTTCTGGGACAAGATCTGGGAATTGTCTCACAGTCATTGCGAGAGATTTAAATTGCTAGGATTTTAGGATTGGATAAATAGTGACCCTCTTTACCTCTACATCTTGGCCTCAGCTGAGAATTAAGCACAGAAGTCAGTCAGGTGGTGTTCTGGCTTATAGCTAGATGCCCTTCCCCCAATGCCTCGTGTACTCATAGATGGGTATGTGGTATTAAATTAGTCAAAGGTGTTGAGATTAAATTAGTCCACTGACTGGAATTATCATAATTCTGCATGAGGCTAAATGGATTTACTGAAGATAGAAGCCCCACCCTGGGTGTGAGTGGCCCCACCCAAAAGGAGACAGTTAAGAGAAGGTAGGCTTGCTGCTGGCTGCATGTTACCCTGCTGCCTTTTTCCTGCCACACCATAAGCTGTTTCTCCTCCGTGATGCCCCTCTGCCTGCCACCCTGCCTTGGAGCCAGCCTATTATGGGCTGAAACTTGTACAAACGGTGAACTGAAATTGACCTATCCTCTTAACTTATGATTGTTAGTATTTTGGCTCTACAATGAGAAAAGTAAGACTGGTGGGCAGCAGAGACCATGTGTTATCCCCCACCCCAATATTTCAGGCACCTAAGGCAGGTATATTAAATATGTCTTTCATGAATGAATGAAATTGAGTCAGTGGGAGAAATTATGTGATGTTAGAATTCATGTGAAAAACTTCCTTTGTGGCTTTGCATGGTGGCAGCTGCAGGGCCCTGGGCAGGAGTTGGAGTAGCTGTCAGGTGCAAAGTGCTTTGATGTGCACTAATTCTTTTAGGATGTAATTACATTGTAGAGGAGGATAGTGATTTTTTTTTCAGTCAGGGCCTTGCTAAGACACTAAGTCATCCAGGATGGGCTTGAATTTTCAATACTCCTGTTTCAGCCTTCCAGAGCGCTGGGATGTACACCAGCACATCAGCTATAATGTTTAAGCTTGTTGCATCTATGGGGAAATCGGAGGTTTGCAGAGAGATTAGACTAGGGCCCAAAGATGTGGTCACCTCTTTGAGGAGTCTTCACACTACCCCTCATGGGATTTCAGGAGCTATCAGACAGGGTCTGCATCCTTCCTTGTGGCTCTTCCAGAGAGCCTCTGTGATCTCCAAGCATCTGGAATAGAAGACTTGACAAACTGGCTGTGCCCAAGCTGTTGGTTCTTTTCCCCTCTCCTCTCCTTTTCCTCCTCTTCCTTCTTTTACAGTCCTGGAGATTGAATCCAGACCTTTACCGGGAGCTACATTCCTAGCCCTTATTTATTTATTTATTTATTTATTTTTATTTTAAGAAAGAGTCTGGCTAACTCACTGACCCCTGGAGCCATCTGCCTCAGCTTCCAGAGTGCTAAGCCTGCGGGTGGGGAGCTGCTGAGTTCCTGAATGACTTCTCTGAGTTCTCTGAGAAGCTTCAGTTTGAGCCATGCTCCTCCTATCCCCACATCGGCATCTGCATATCTTCTCAGTCCTGCTCATGGGGCTCCAGAGTAGCTCTGACCAATGTGCTTCCTCCAGGCCCTTTTAAAATTCCACTGAATTCATTTTGTCCACTCTGGAAGTTAGGCTGGGAACCCTGGATGCACACAGAGACACCACACGCTAGCTAGCGCTGCCATAGCTCCACTCCCGCCCACTCCCCACTGCTAGGTCCCTGCGAGGCGGAGCATCCAGGAATGCAGTGAGTGCCTCATCCAGCAGGGCATGCTCCATCACTCACCCAAGGAACTCCCAAGCTGAAGTGAAGATTGGCCCATTTCTAGTTGAAAAGAGTGTTTCTTTTTGTTTTTGCAGAACGAAGATGGCCAGGCAGTAAACGTGCATTTCCCAAGAAACATAAAAAGCGTGTTCTCCTGGCATCCAGCACCAGAACCAGCAGCAGCAGCAGTGCAAGCGGAGAAGCCCTGCCTCGAGGTCTGGGATTTTGACTTTCGCAAGATTTCCTGTTTGTGAGGCGTGTGTAAAGGAAAACATTTAGTGAAAGCCCCCCCCCCGATATTTTCTTAGTTTTCCATATGTGAAATGATGTCTAGGCACTTGGTCAACTATTTTTTCCTTACAATCCATTATTTATTTAGCATTATATTGTTTAGTTTCCATCCATTTGCATAATTTCTGGATTTTGTCATTGATTTCTAACTTCATCACACTGTGATCTGATAATATACATGGCATCATTTCACTTGTCTTACATTTACTAAAGCTTGTTCTGTCGGTGAGTATATGATCTATTTTGGAGAAATTGCTGTGTTGAATTTTTTTTTTTTTCATTTTAGGGAAGGGTCTACAGGGTGTTCAGGATCTCACTACTAGATCAGACTTGCAGTGATTCTACTGTTTACAGCCTCCCAAGAGCTGGGATTACAGGCGTGCACCACCACGCCCAGTCTCAAGTGCTGTCTCAGTGCTCCCCAGGGGCAGGGCTGGTACAGCAGGCCTGGAGATCGAATCCCCGGCCCCTGCGCCTGCTTGCAGGCACTTTCATCTGCTGAGCTATTTGGCCGGCCCTCAATTCTGATACAGTATTTGTTTGTAGATTTTTTTGTTTAGTTGCTCAGTCTGTTTGTGATAGTGGATAGTAAAACCTTCTGCTATCATCATGCTTGTGTACTTGATCTTTTATGTCCAGTTTTACTTTTTTTATAGGCGTGTGCCACAGTTTGGACCATACATGTTAGTAATTGTTATCTCTGCCTGCTGCATTATTGCCTTCACCACTATCTTTTTTTTTTCTTTCTCCTCCTTAGTTTTCAATAGTTCAATTCATTCTCCTGATTTTGAAACTTTTTTAGACAAATGTACTTCTGGACAAATGTACTTCTAAGAAAGTCCAAAGAGCTTTCATTATAAACTACATCGTTATTTGTGATAATGTAGGTATTCATTTACCAGGTTTTTTGTTTGTTTTTTTAAATGTGTTTGGTGCAGGGTCTCACTACAGAGCTCAGACTTGTAGTGATCCTCTTGTTTTCAGCCTCCCCAGGGGGCCTGCCCATTAGCTTAGCTGGTTAAGTGCCTGCATAAGTGAAGGCAGTCAGCCTCAGGATACTATGGTTCTATCCCCAGATCCTCATGACTTACCAGAACTTCCCTTAAGGTATCCTGAGCCAGCAAAAAAAAAAAAAAAAAAATCCTTTTTTCAGCCTCCCCGACACTGGGATTACAGGCATGCACCACGACGCTTGGGCTCAGTGGCCGGCTCAGCGCACCCAGGGGCAGGGCATGTGGTACCAGGATTAAACCCCAGTTCCTGCGCTTTCCTAAGCAGGTGCTTAGTCTGCTGAGCTATCTTGCCAGCCCTCATTTTATAGTTTTAGGCTATTGAAAACTCAGTAAATGTTCATAGAGAAAAATCTTCTAAAAGCTCTTTATCGATTCTTTCAGTTTTATTTTTCCAATGAAAATAATAATAATAATAATAATAATAATAATCTGTTTATACTAACCATGTCCTGTATCAGTGCTTAATCAGGAGAGTCTAACCTAAATATCTCAAGCTTGTAAAATTCTTCAAGTGACCAAGGGAGTAAGGTGGAGTTGAGAAAATCAAAAATTCAACAATCATAGACCTTTACTGCTGGTCTTAGTGGCTCTAAAGTGGGTAAATCACAGAAGGACACACAGAAGTTGCTATTAAACTTCCCATTTTACTCTTTTGTTATTGTACTGGAACAATAATGGCTATGTCATCTCAATGTTCTAAATCTTGAGTAATCATTTACTCAGAGAATATGTATCATAAGATTATAACTGATAGGCAAGGATTCTAGGATACATAGTTCCTGGGCTTCTGCGCCCCTGAGATACAAGAGCAGCAAAAAAGACAAAATAGTGTTGAGCTGCCAGTCAGCAATCTATCACATTAATTATGACCTCATCATCCAGAAGTGTACATAGCTTTCTCTTTTTTATTATTGTTTTTAAATTTGGTACAGGGTCTCACTGTGCAGCTTGGACTTGTAGTGATACTCATGTCTCTGCCTCCCCAGCGCTGGGATTACAGGTGTGCGCTACATACCCGGTTATGGCACGCAGTACTGAGGATCGAACCCTGGTCCTTGTGCTTGCCAGGCAGGCACTTAGACTGCAGAGCTGTCTCCCCAGCCTAGTATTCATACTTTTCTTGTCTTCCTTTAGCTACAGTGCTACCATTGTGACGTACACAATTGTCTTTTCATCTGACATTCAGCACTATTTGCTGAGTGCTTGCTTTTCCCAGGGCTGAGGATAGAGGTGGTTTGGTCTGTGAGAAGCTCACAGTCTAAGGGGAAGGTGGTCATGTAAATAAATATTTTGGACCAGGGTAAAAGGCGCTAATAGTGGACAGATGGAAGTACATGGTAGTACCAAGGAAGGGCACAATTTTTCTGGATATGTCAACTCTGATTTCATGTAAGTCATGTTGTTTATTCTGGGAAGTAAAAGAAAGAAAGCAGGATGTGCAAAGGCACAGAGACGTTAGGCATGGTATGGAATGTGAAAACCAACAATCTTCTTCAAATCAACGAATGAAAAAATGGCATTTCTGCCATTCCTGCTGGTAGGGAAGGGCAAGCCTTTGCAGTAAGCAAACACTTGGTTTTGGTACGCCATCTCCTAAGCAGATGACCACATGCACATGTCCCTTCTTCAGTGGTTACCTATCTGAGCATTTCAAAAGGACTTATTTATCAGTTTAAAAATATTGGTAAAAGACTAATATATATGATATGACTTGTCCTAGTGTGAACAGAACAATGCTTATGGACTTGGCACCCCAGAAGGAGATACGTAAATGTATGGTGTTTACCTGTGGAAAGTGCTAGACTAGACAGAAAAAAAAAGAGTGATAAGTTATACGGTGCTTGGGATAAACACATAAGTGTGACAGGACGTTGGGCTCCTGTGGAGGTGCTGTGCAGGCCCAGACAGAAAGGGTGAGATGGAGCTGTCCATGCAGAATGGTAAAGAAAGAATATTTCAGGCCCAGAAGTCAGTACAGACTACAAAATGGGAGGTAAGCCTCATGTGGTCCAGGGACAGAAACAGATACAGTTGACAGGTGCCATAATGCTGTCGGCTTGTTGATGAGGACCAAGTCATCCAGGATTCTGATGGTCAAGATAACGATTCCAGAGATGGCAAAACACGGGGCCCCTTACCCAAAAGGCAGGGGTTGTATTTGGGAGTGTCATGACATGATCTACTGTACTTTTCAAGTGTGTGTGTGTGTGTATGTGAAAGAACACTAACTATAAGACAAAAAAATAAGAAACTTAGATTTCATCAAAATTTTAAAGATCTGCTCATGTCAATCGCCATTAAGAATATGAGCAGAGGGCTGGGGATGCAGCTCAGTAGTAAAGCACTTGCTTAGCATATGCAAGACCTAGAGTTCAATCCCCAGCACCAGGAGCAGAGGCTCCTGGTGAATGAGAATGAACAGGTCAGCCACAGCCCAGGAAGAGTCCTGGCAGAACATGTGCCTGATGAGGAGCTTCTAGCTGGGCTGTGTAAAGGGTCCTCTCCAAATTTGCGGTGAAGGCCAGCCAAATAGCTCAGTGGATTAAAGTGCCTGCAAGCAGGCACAGGGGCCAGGGGTTTGATCCCCGGGGCCTGCAGTGCTGCCCCCCCCCCCCGGGCACACTGAGACAGCAGTTGAGTAGACCCTTCCCTAAAAATACAAAAAGAGAAAAAAATTCGCAGTGAACACACACACTTGAAAAAATATGCACAAAAGAAGGTTTGCAGGTGGCAAGTGCACACCCACTAGAAAAGCTGAAAAACAAAAGCTGTACCATATCCAATTTTGGAAAGAAGGCAACACAGCCAAAACCCTCAGATGCTGCTAGTGTGTAAGATGAGACCACTTTGGAAAACTCCTTGGCAATTCGTTATCAGTTCAGCATGCTTCTACCCTTGACCCAGAACTCCTACTCACACAGGTTTAACCCTAAAAAATGAAAACCTGCTCACTGTTCAGCCTTATTCACAACAGCTGTAGAGAGGAAAATGTACCTACAGTTTAAAAACCTGTAGTATGTTCACAAGTGGGATATTAAGCAGTAAGAAGAAGAAGATGAACTTGTGGTAGGCACAGTGCTATGAGTGAATTTCAAAACTGTTGCACTGCGCTGAGTTCAAGAAGCCAAATATAAAAGAGTGAAGATCGCACAAAGCCCAGGATGCACAAAGCCAGGGCAAATGACAGCCTGGGAAGGGAGAGGAGCTGACTGGAAGGAGCAAGGGGCAATGTTTTCAGGGTGATAAAACTATATTTTTTCCTTTGGATCACAGGTACAAATGTTCCTACCGGTGTGAAAACTCATAAAACCATACAGCTGGGATCTGAGCACTTGAGCTATGATTTCTCCTTCAATAAAAGGCCCACATTTTAAAAGAGATGCACATGTGCTTGCCTGGAAATGTCGAGGTTTCCTTATGAAATGTGGAATAATGGAAAGAGATCTAAAGTCAAGCACACATGGGTTCCAACTCCCCTAACAGGTGACAGAGCTGGGGGCAGGCCACCTAGCCTCATTCAGTCTCCACCTCTGCAAATAAAAATACCCACTTTACAGGAAGGGTAAATAAAATTGGTCATAAAGCATTTCACTTAGCCTCTGTCACCTAGGAGGTTCTCAGTAAAATAGCCATTTGTTTAAAAAAAAAAGTTATTTTAAAACTGTAACCTTGAGGGTCTAGCTCAAAATATAATGTGGTTCTGCTTTACAATGATGCCTCACACAATTTAAGGCAAAAGTCAAAACTCAGAAGAAAAAAACCTGCAAAACCATAAATTAAAGGATGCACTCTGCACTGTGGGAGGACTGTGGCCACAGCTGGGAGCTATCTGTTCCTTGTGATTATTACAGGGAAATCTGGCACTTTCTGTGATCGGACTCAAATCTGTCATCATCTTGTCCTGTCTCATCCTTCGGCCAATGTCAGCCTAGAGAGGAAGGGCAGTTAGGAATGAGGTCTAAAAAGCTGGAATTCCTGAAGGTGGTTATTGTCTATTTTTCCTGAGGAAACGCCCAATTTTACCTTTCCAGATGTCTCCACGACAAATTATTTATGCAGCTTCAGTGCTAATCTGAAGTTTTGGTGAAGAATTGAAGGAAAAATAAGAATGGAACTCGAATGCATCCTTATCCTTAGCACGTAATTTCTGGTCCCTCTTTCTTCTGCTGAGCCACCTTTCGTTTCTCTGCCTGATCCATGTTTTAGAAATTGCCCTGGAGAGCCCTTCCTCGCTTGTCCTGTTGGCTCTTCTTGGAGAAGTCTCTCTGGGCTTTTCCTGGCAGACCAAACTGGCCTGCAATACCCCCTCTCTCTGACTGTATTCCAGAGAACCCCCTCCTGCCCAGCATTTCCATCAGTAGTTACAGTAAGTCTGCTGAAGGTGCCTACGATTTAGAGGACCTCCTTGCGCTGTGGAATGGCTTTCTCTGTGTGCTGCTTGAAAACCCAGACAGGCAGCTAACCTGAAAACAGGTCCTGGTGGTCTTTGGCCATATCCTCTCCAGCCCATCATCATTTCCTACTTGGGGGCTGTCATGACATTTCATTTCCTTTCTACAGAGCCTTTTTGGGAACCTGGTAACTGGACACATT
Source organism: Octodon degus (assembly GCF_000260255.1). Lineage (NCBI taxonomy): Eukaryota > Metazoa > Chordata > Mammalia > Rodentia > Octodontidae > Octodon > Octodon degus. The sequence goes on from NW_004524578.1 coordinate 22,344,674, forward strand.
GTTCTGCCACCTGTGGCCACTTGGGAGTCCGCATTCAGAGACCCTACTGTGTGACAGCTGCTGGGCAGGAAGTGAGTACAGCTCTCTGTGGTCACCTCCAGAAGCCAAGGGCCGGGTTCCAGCCCTGCAACATCAGAGACTGCCCTGCAAGGTACGTGAGGTCACTCTTACAATGCCAACTTGTGGCTACTTTTTAAAGGGACAGCCCTCTGGGCACGTAGCTCAGTGGCATACAGTTCAGCATTTCCTCTGCGCCCGGTTTCTGTCTTACAGAAGAGAACACACCCAAGTCCTAGGCCTTCCAGTTCCAAAAGCCAGAATTTGAGCAGTCAGTCTGGTTGCAGAGCCCTGGCCCTTAGTCATCACTCATTCCTGCGCCCTGAACTCAGCACTGCTACTTCCTTATGCCGATAGCGAGTCTGAGATCCTGAACTCACTAGGCTCAACCCTGACAGTAAATCTGTGATCAATGACTTATTTCTAACGCCACAATGCCTGTCTCATGATATACTCTAAATATGAGTGGAATGAATGAATGATTGGACAGCATAGACCCTAGCAGATAGCTGGCCAAATGGCAGCAAAATCAACAGTCAAATAATTAACAAAGAGGTACTGACAGCCAGTCACCTGTGTCTAGGAAGACAGCAGGAAGCAGAGTCACACTGGAAAGCCAAGCTGCTGCCTGAGGCTGTTTCCAAGGCCGTTGGTATCCCGGGCATCCTGACTACTATGTCTCTCAATGCCCACTGTATGGATACTTCTTGTTTTATGACCCAGTTATCCTCCTGTGACTAGATTGTTAAATAAATTGGTTGCTAAATGAGGAATTATCTATATTATGCACATTACAACATTTGGAACAAAGAAATGGCCAAAGGAACCTCCAACTTAATTGACATTGCTTTACTTGCATAACACACAGCACTGTGATGTGTAGCAGAACATAAGATGACAGTACTATACAGTGTAATCAGAAAGTTATAGTACTATATAAACAAAGGTACTGTACACAAATAGACGTTGGTGCTCTATCATCAAGATGTACAGAACCGTACAAAAGGAGGCAGGTCAATAAATGTGAACGGTCATTAAGCAGGTATGTCATTAAACAAGGAGTGTCGATTTTATGCATCATGTTATCAAGATAGTTCAATTAGAATGATTTGTTTTTCTTAAGAACACATCCCCTCCAATAACCTTTAAAATAAAATACAGCAGCCACCAATGAATCATCATGTTGGCTGGGTTCAGCTGATACCTCCCATATCAGAAAAGACAGGGCTGAAATTTATTCAGAAAATCCAGGATAGCTCATGATATAGCAATAGTATAGAATACGCTTATCAATAGTCATGATTGCCCAATAGATGCAGTCCAAATGCTATCTTTAGAAAGTCTGTAAAGTGACTAGTCCTGCATGTCCTCACATGCCTTTTTCTGGCATCTAGCAACCTCCATGAATTCTTCAAGGTTATATTGATCTTACAGTTGGTAGTTGTGGAAGCTGTGACTTGAGGCTCATTAACAAAGTAGCTTCTGCATGTCATTGTAAGGGACCAATGAAAATAAGATATCATAAAACTATGAACCTGCTGGACTCTAAAAATTATTGTACATGTCCAACACCCTTGACAGCAAAGCTGGTCTTGATGGAGCCATTGCTCTATCTCTGTGGTAAATACTTAGGGGGATAGAAAGGCATATGAGGCATGCAGTAAATAGCCAGGAGGGTAAGAGAAAAATTAAACATATAAGACAACCACAGAGCCAATAATAACAATGATAATTAATTGTTCAATTGTTTCCTGCGATTCAGAAGTGTATGTAGAACCCTTGAGAAAATATATCCACCCACATGTTATGAGATGTTTCTGCATATCCGAGAGTTTTAAAGGTAACATCACTTCTATAGAATTTGTTTATATCTGGGAGTTTATTTACCTCCAAATGAACCAGTTTTATTGTCACCTGAGGATCTGTCAGAAGCAGTGATCCTTAGAAGTGAGCCCAGTAAGAAAAGTGCAGAGAAGGTTTTGTGGCCCTTTGACACTGCATCGTAAGTGATCAGTGGGACTTATAAGACTGTGCTCCAAATCACTCTCTTCTGTATCAAAACAGACAAAATATGAGATTGCATATTTTGCCTCAATAACCAAAAAAAAGTCAGTTTATTTTTCCACTAGTATCAGACATTATAGAGATAGTACATATTTTGAGCACATTTGCCTTTACATTGAATTTTGTGTTTATTTGCACAACGTGCTTAATGAATTGCCTAAAATGCAACTGGATACAACCATATCTCGTGTTCCGACCAAAATCTGTTCCTACAACTAGGGCACTAAATGAGGAAATGTATATAGTAAGTGTGTTGCAGTATTCAGGACAAAGAAGTGGTCAGAGCAAACTCCAACTTGATGACTTTGGTTTTATTTGTGTAACTCTTACATGCAGTACTGTGATGTATAACAGAACATAAAACTATAGTACTGTGCTGTACATACAATCAGCAAAAATTACAGAGCTGTAAGGTATACTGTATCAAAAAAGGCACTGAGGCCCTAAACAAGATATACAGAACTGTTGAAAGAAAGAAGAGAGAGAGAAAGAAAAGAAAAAAGGAGAAAGGGAGAAAAAAGAAAAGGAAAAAAGAGGTAGAGAGAGAAGAAAGAGAAAAAAGAAAGAAAAGAAACAAAAAAAGGAAGGAAGGCAGGAAAGCAGGAAGGAAGGAATGAAGAAAGGATGGAGAGAGATGGACTATAAATCCAAGTGGCGGGTCATAAGTCCGAACTCGTAGATCATTAAATGAGTATCTGTAATAAATGAGTATCAAAGAACGATCACATGCTAAGAATCACCCATCAGAAAGTGTGGAACTCACCCTACAGTAGTGGAGGGAACAAGAGGAAACTGGTTCACAGAGGAAACTGGATCTGAGGAAGCTGCTTTTTGTCAGTTCTTGATTTTTATAGAATAGATAAGATACACACTGGGACACTCAGCAGCAGCGATGTTTATTAAGTATTCTCAAGCCTTTTCACTAGGGTTAATAGGGTCATACACTTGCCTACCCGCTAGAGAAAACAGAGGTCACCCAGGCCCCCAGATCCCTGCACATCACAGTTCTTCCTCTTAACGTGTCTGTGCCATGATGCCTTCTGGTAGGGAAGAAGCCTTTGGCTACCTCCTCAGCAAGGTTTTTAAATATATAAATGAAACACATGTGGTTTACAAAAGAATGCACTTATATTGAAATATATTTCTTGAATTTTTTACAAATGAATGATACAGTAAGATATTTGCTTGTCTCTTAACACATTAACAATGTCTAGTTGTACTTTAATTTTAAAGTGGCAGGGGCTAGGGAGATAGCTCAGCAGCACAAGCACAAAGACCTGACAAGCACAAGGTCCTGAATTTGATTCCAGGTATAAATAAATAAACAAATAAACACACACACAAACTGGCATGAATGTAAATGTTTTGAGATTACATAATTATAATGTGATATTGAAATGCCTTTAATTTCCATTGATAACAAAATCTCGGGTACCACTGTTTTGGTGTGTGCCGTTTTTTTTTGTTTTTTTTTTTTCAAAGTTTTATTGACAAACAGATAGCAATGAGACAGTTTCAAATCAAATCGGAAGGACAGTTTCAACAAATAATACACTGCATACATTCTTCCTAGTGGTTAATTGCTGTACAAGATACAGACTTGAGATCCTATTTACAAACACCATTAGAACAAATCATTCTATTCATTAAGAGAATGCAACTATATATCTATCCCAACCTCTTTGAATACACAGATACAAAATGGACATTCATCTGTATACCCCATTTTTTCTAAGTTCCGTTATTGAATATTATAGGTGTGTAAACTCAGCAAAATATTCTAAAAGAGTCCAGTAGCCTATAATAGCATTGGGTCTTATATTTAACTGGCAATGTCAGAAATTATTGACCTGAGTCCCCCACAGCTCAACTTAACAGCATGGCTTTATTTCTTATATTTCGACTTCATACTTTTCTACTGGATGGTTAAGACCAAGGTAAAGCAGGACCTATGCAACAAGAGTTGTAGCTTTTTGGTCTGAGAAGGTCAGTGAAATGCCCTCAGGATTTGTCCTGAGATCCTGTACCTCAGATTGTAGAACCTTCATCAGTGCAGCCATGTGGATGAGTCACGGCCATTGCTTGGCCAATGTGCTCTCTGTGAAAGCCTGAGAGAGTGTCTTCTCCCCATGTGACTCTCCTTAGGCCCACTCTACGTCATCGATCACTTTCCTCTTTGGCCCCATGTGTGCCGTTTTTAATCACTGAAGGACATACTCAATTACATTTATACTCAGTGGCCAAGAATAAGCCCTTGTATAACTATGGAGCTTGTTTAGGAAGATCTGCTTCTCAGGACCCCAGTAGGACAGTGGACACCTTCAGTAACAAACTATTCAGTGCCTCAAAGATGTGCACATCTATGTTTAGCCTCCTATAGTCATCAAAGTTTAAACTTTAGGGCCAGATAAATCTAAAGTCCAATCCTAGCTCTATTGCTAGTATAGTTATGTGACCATAGCAGATTAATTTAGCTAATTATTTGTAAGAAGGAAAAAACATAAAAAGGTAAGTATACGTTAGAGCAAACAGCACATAGCACTTTAGAAATATTTTCTTCCTCTGCTTTCAATGAATGGAGATTGCTTTTTTGAAATTTCCATGTAATTTTGCCCTGGCTACACCCTCTGGGGCCATACAAGTGACTGTTCTTCCCTAAACCTGAAGATAACTAGCCCAGCCCTATAATGATCTCTCCACATGGTGAGTTTGTTGTTCCTGAGTCAGAGTATGTCTGAGAAGAAGATAGGGATTATCTGTGCAGCTGCCCTTTCCCATGAGGATGGGTGACAGCCCTGGAATGATCTCAGTATTAGGTCAGCTCCTTCTTTTGACAAGCCCATCCGTGAGGTCCAGCATACCAGTCTTACTAAGGCCTTGTAGTCTTTGTTCCTAGGTGGTTCACAAGTGTGTGGTCAGAGTGCTCTGTGTCTTGTGGGGAAGGGTTCCACAGTCGGCAAGTGACATGCAAACAGACGAAAGCCAGCGGAACTGTGCAGGTGGTGTCACCAAGTGCATGTGACCCTAGTGACCAGCCTCTGGGAAGAAAACCATGCTCTGGTCAAGCATGTGCTCAGTGGGTCACGGAACCAGGCAACCAGGTAATCTCTTGTGTGGATGGGACTTTCTATAATCATCTCGTTTGCAATAAAGTTTTTTATAGGGTGGAGGAATCTGATTGATCTGTAAACTGAAATTACATCTCTGGCCTCAAGGTCTGCATTTGGAAATGACAGTGTCTCTGTCTTCCAGTATAAAGTTAGGTTCTCCAAATACAGTAGACCCAGCTACACAATAATAAGCACTCAATAACAAATGCACAATAACAGAAACTCCAGGATGAATCCATTGAGCAGTAGGAATAAAAACAGCCTTCAAGAAAAGGAAGGGGTGGGGCGATAGCTCAACAGTCTAAGTGTCTGCTTGGCAACCCAGTTCGACCCCTGGTACTGCATGCTGTGCCCGGCCACCCCTAGGCACGCTGAGCCAGCCACTGAGACTGGGACTGGTGGCTTATGCCTGTAATCCTAGCACTGAGGAGGCTGAAACAGGAGAATCACTATGAGTTTAAGATGTATAGTGAGACCCTGTACCAAATAAATGAAAAAAAGATTAAAATAAGAGTAGGAATATGAATGATATCAGCAAAACCTCAGAACTCATACACCAAAAGCCACCCTAAAGAAAATTATTTTAATTAAAATGCTTGGTAATATAAACATTATGTAGTACAAACATATATTGATAAAGTGATCTGAAATAAATGCTTAATAAAACAATGTTCTTAATATACAGAAATTCTTAAAAATATAACACATTATTAAGCTACATAGAATAAATGTTGGAGTAATAAAAGTTCTATTACATTCCTGTATGGAAAATGTCAATATGGATAAATTGAACTTTATCAGAACTAAAACTTTTATTCTGCAAAAGATATTATCAAGAAAGTTTAAAAAAAAAAGAAAGAAAAAAGAAAATTATGGGGCTGGGGAGATAACTCAGTAGAATAAGTGTTTGCCTAGCAAGCACAAGGGCCTGAGTTCAATCTCTGGTTCTGCCAAAAAAAAAAAAAAGAAAAAAAAAGAAGAAGAAGAAGAAAAAGAAAGCAAACAGATGACAGAATGAGAGAAAAGACTGAAACATATCTGGAAAGAAACACATATCCAAAATACATTTTGAAAACTATAACTCAAAACCACAAATAACCCAATTAAAAGATGAACAAAAGGGCCTAGGGATATAACTCAATGGCACAAGTGCCTGCCTAGCAAGCACAAGGTCCTGAGTTCAATTCCTGGTACCCCTCCAAAATATCTATATATATATTATATACATATATATATGAGTATATAATATATATTATGTATATTATATATTATATATGAGTTGTATTTCTTGATTAAATATTTACAACCAACCAATAACCATATAAAAAGATGCTTGATATTAGTCACTAGGGAAGAGCCAACCAAAAAACTAGGATGGCATTAGTTTAGAAAAAAAGATATTTCTGGAAGCAAGGGCTTCCATGGAACCAGAACCTTCAGACACTGCTGGTGGGAAGTAGAGAAGGGCACAGCCACTCTGGAATACAGTTGCACAGGCCCTCAAAAGGTTGCACATCAACTGTAATATGGCCCAGGAATTCCATTCTGAGATACATATCGAGAGAAATTAAAACATAAGTCCATATAACAACTTGAACAAAAATGTTCATAGCAGAATTGCTCATAATAGCCAAAAAAGTAGAAATAACACAAATAAAAATACCCTTGAAATAAGGAAACACAGATAAGTAAACTGGAGTGTTTATACGGTAGAATGTTATTTTTTGCCTCTAAAAGAAATGGAGTGCTGGTTCACTGTCAGGCATGGAGGAGTTGAGCGCTGGGTTAAGAGCGAGTCAAGCACCTCATACTGCATGACTGTGTGGCCAGAACAGGTAGCACATAGAGCCTAACAGTAGACCCATCGGTGCCGAGCCCAGGGACAGAGGAAGTAGGAATTGGGGTGCTCACTGAAGTATTTTATTACATTTCATGGGGATGATGTTAGTGTTGTAAAATTGATTGTGGTAAGGCAACTCTGAAAACCATGAGATTGGGTGAATTAAATGGTAGTTTGCATTAATCATGCCCAAGAAAGCTGTTAGTTTAAAAGATAGAGAAAGCTTCACTTTCTCTAATAAGAAAAATACATTGAAGCAGACACTAGACACGAAGTATACACCAAATTCAATACTGACCTGATAAAGAGCTAATTGTAAAAGGAATGAAACACCAATAAAACTGTCATAATATTAAAACTATCATGATGGGAAAGACCTCTGCAAAAGTAGAACAAACTATGAGGAAAAGTTGATAGACATTAGGGCTATGTAAAAATTGAACAACTGAAGATCACACTTTGAAAACCTTGCTTCCCTGTAATTGAAGTCACCTGAGCACACAAGCCTCTATTTGGCTCTGAACAGAAAAGCCCAAACCTGGCAAGTGACGTGGTTCTAAGCGTAGGTGCTTCCAGACTTCATTAAGCCAAATCAGTTTTAGATTCCCTGTCCTTTGCCCACCTCTCCCCATCTGGTTGAAGTTTCAGGGGGCAAAAGGAGAGGAGAAAGTGTGGATATCCTCCAGGTTCTGCAGAAGGAGTGTCTGGGCTGCTATACCGGTCTCTGACCCTCTCCTAATCTGTGGGACAGTCGTCCTCCTGCAGCTGGCCTTTGGCTGTCCTGCCTCCTCTGTGACTCTGCACACAGCATGTGTGGTCCATGCTATGTTTGCTTCTGTTCTCCAGTGTCCTGGACACTGCTTGGGCCATGTGGCGAAGATACAGCAACATCACACAGCGTGTGGACCCCGCAACAGCTCTGACTGCAAGGAGAGGAGGTACTGGGCCCACCCTGGGGACAGCCTGGACTCTACCTGCCTCAGTCAGGGACCGAAGCTCTCTAGAAATGGAATTGTTAGGTTTACCTTTTTAAAAATCTTTTGGAAAGAGGGTTTCACTATGCAGTTGAGACTAGCCTTGAACTTTGTCACCCAAGCTGGCCTTAAATTCCTAGTGATCCTCCTGCCCCAGCCTCCTGAGTGATGGGATTACAGGTGTGCACCAGTACATCTGCCTACCACTTCTCATAATTAATGATTTCTATTATGCTGTTTTAGAGCTGTTCTTAGCAGTAAATGTTCTCCTGAACTCTTAGTCAATAGGTACTACTTATAATTACAGTTATTTGAAAGTTAAGCATAGAAAGAAAACATCCTAGGAGAGAAAATATGGTAACACTGAGAATAGAAAATTTTTCTCTATATATAAAAACTTGGTATGAAATATCTCATTTAGTTTTACAGATTAAATCTTTCCAGTGTTCTCTGGAGCTATTGTATTCCCTTGTTTTAAAACTGTTTGGATTAGGATGTTGACACAGTCATTCCTCTGAAAATAAACCTTTATTTCATGAAGGGGCTTAACCAAGAGAGGATTTTTTTTTTTTGTCACATCTAAAGAGCAGGAAGGTGGTGTAGGGAGAAGAGCTTTGCCTTTGGGGTCATCCAGAGATGTAGGCTCTTCCCATCTGGCAGCTCCCCCACTCTAGAGAGTGGTGGCCTGGCAGCAAGCAGCGGGAGAACGTCCCAGAGGGCACACAGGTTGGGGTGCTGTGGTGTCCTGTCATTCTCCTGTTGGCTGATCTTGGGTTGTCTAGCTCCCTACTTTGCAGCCTGGGTATTATCACATGGGTGACTTTCTGGCTAGCATGGTGTCTGTGTTGAGGCACTTCTTATTTATGCTTCCACATCCAGCTATTCTTTCCTCCTCCACATCCTGAGTGTTGGGGGAGAAAAAGGATGATATTGACAGCTGGTTTGGTTACCATTTAATCCTGCAGCCAGGTTTGGCAGCGAGAGCGAGCTGCATTTCTTATTCCTCCTGAGGCAGATGCAAGCCAGAGCTCTTCTGTTGGGAGCGTTTTCCACATCCAGCCCCAGCTCCTACTTCACAGAAAGGATCCAGACCACACACAGATCCCTGGGCATTTGCAAAGACATATTTACAACACAGTTAGCGATGAGTGGGCTGAGCTTTTTATGTTACCATGCCATACTTAGTTTTCATAAATTTGCTTTTTCTACCAAAAATACAAAGTATTCCCCCATCTTGGTTGACAAAAATTGACTGTATGATTTGAAGTGTTATATTTAATATTCCATTGGGATGGACATTTGTTTTATATATTTTGCTATTGCAGGTGTGCTGCAGTTAACATCCTTTGTACATGAAAGGAGATATTTTAATGGGTTCAGTTTTTAATTATGGGATCAAATTGATAAGCATGTTCGTTTGGATACTGCCAAACTGCCATCAAAATGCCTTCACTACCAATATGTGAGAATTACCCCCTCTTTATCAATGTCATATACATTTTCCTTCATCCAAAAAGTTTTTTGCCAATCTGATAAATTGGAAATTGTATCTCATTATAGTTTGTACTTGTCTGATTTTTTTATATTAGATACATTATGGTGCCTTAATATTTTTTTCTTGAATCCATCTTCTTTTTCCATTTTTCCACTATTACCTTTGGCCAGGCCACCTGGCCGCTGTCTCTCACCTGGGCACAGCTGCAACCACCAGCTGGGCTCTCTCCACCCACCCTTGTGTTTCCAACCCACCTTCTGTACTACAGCCAAGCAAATGTTCCAGGATGCAAATCTGATCATACCACCAGCTCCCTGCTAGGCTAAAAGCATTTTCGAGGCTTTGGCTGTTCCTAAGAGGATGACAGGTCAAAATCCTGCATGTAACCTAGGAAACACCATGTGCTCAAGCCTGCTTCTCTTCAGAGCCACACCTCAATCCTTCTGTCTTTGTGCTCTGGCCACAATGTCCTTTTAGTGCCTTGGACTGAACAGAAATGAGAAATGGAGGAAAACTGGTGGAACAGCTGCCATTCCTGCATTCATGCTTTATGTAGAGAAACACAGAGCCCCAACTGACGGTGTGCATGGCTTGGGGCTCAGACCTGGCCCGAAAAGTGCTGCCCTCTGCTGGGCCAGCTATGTGTCCCCTCACTGAATCCTGAAGGATCTGCCTCTGACAGGATCTGGGCTCCAGCTTCTGTGCTCCTTGTGCAACTCAGCCCTTGTCCTTAGGATGGCCTTGCTACCTTAGAGGAGAAGCTTGTGTTAGTTAAGGCCCTGTGGGATAAAAATAAGTCAATCTGGAATGGTTTCTGCAAAGAAGGCAAGAAATTGTGAATGGCAGGAGTACCCAACACTTATCTATAACAATTGATATCCTCTTAAATATATTCTTCAAGGTTTTTTTTTTTTTTTTTTTAATATTTGTTCAATCTTTTCCAGGGGAAAAGCTAATCTCTGCATAGGGAGATCATTGATGAGTATTTAATCTTAGTTGTTCAAAGTGACAGTTGTAGGCCCTTAAGATGCAGGCCAAGACTGCTGCTGGGGAAAGCAAGCAGTCAACAGGACACGCTCCTCTAACCGCAACTCTAAACCTTATAAATAGATTGGTGGGAACATAATTTTCTGTGAACGCTTTGGTAGAGTCTCCCCCTACTGGTTAATATAAGTTTTGCTTCCAATTCTGTGTAATAACTGCATCATACTTCTTCTTAGACAAGTTCAGGCTCTCGCAATTTTCTTAGAGAAGTTTAGGTTACAGTTCCCAGGGGTGTTTCAACATTTCTCATAGATTTATGTATGCTGATAAGGAGCCTTTAGTAGGTGTACAAAAATATCCCAGACCTCAGGAAGGATTGAAACCAAGAAATAAAGACATATTTTTTTCCTCTTCTTTCATCCATGATAGTGTATAAGTATTTATTTAAGTCTTTGCTATTTATAATGACTCTTTTTCTCTTTTCTATTTGGCCCAGCTTAAGAGCATATGTCTTGTTCCAGTAACTTCCAGATTCCTAAGAAAAGGACAGTTACGGAACCAGCCCAAGCTTGGGCGTCTTCCCTTTAGCTATGGGGCTGGAGAAACTTCTCATTCAGCACCAGGACATCTCCTAGGGTCCCTGTCCTAGGAGACACAACAGAAATGCCGCCGAACCTCCCCACCCCCTAGCTGCCTATACCCTCCAGGGTAAACATCTGCTTGGAAATTAGAGACCACTGACTGTCTAGCCTGCTGGAGGAGGCAGAAGCATTGGGGGGTGTTCTGCTTTCCAAGCAGTGGCCTGTAGCAGGTCCAGGTACAAGCCTGGGAAGAGCCTAACACTTCTGTGAGGAGAGGAGACGGTGCTCATGCGATTGCTGCTTAGGCGGGAGGGTGTATCTGGTGTTTATAAAAACAGAAAACTTAAGCCTTGTTAACAAATTTAAAGTGGTTTATTGGTGGCATGGCTGTAAATAATTCTCCTGGTTGCACAAATTGATCTGTGGCAGCTCAGTCAGGAGGGCCTATTTTCAAAGAGTGTGTGTGTGTGTGTGTGCGCGCGCGTGCGTGCGCGCGTGTGTGTGTGTGTGTGTGTGTGTCCTGGTGTTGGAAATTGGTGAAAACATGGGGTTTTCAGCCCAATCCTTTTTTTTTTTTTTTTTTTTTTACCAGAGTGCATCTAGACAGGGACTGTCAGGCACTCTAGATTACATGGCATAGAAGCAAGGGGTGGCTCGGTTTGAACTGGAATTCTTGAAGAAAGAGGCCTCATGATTGCCAGGGGTTGGGGAGACAAGTGTTCCCCAGAGGCAGCTCTACCTTGGGACTCGGTGGGAGTAGCTCACACTGCCTCCTGCTGGGGCAGTTTGGCCACTGGTCAGTCCCCACCATATGTTTTGAGCTTTATTTGGCATCAGAGGTTTATTTTATTCATTTCACTTCCTTGTATCCATAAAAAGGTTTATATGCATACCAAATTAACTTTTTAATCAATAGGCCTTCCTCATCTCCTTCTGTCATGTATTCATGGTAGCTTCCAGAACCTCCCTACTGTATCTATGGCAGCTGAGTAGACTGTGTGGTCATTTCAGTGGCTTTACAAATTAGCTTGGTTCTGACACCATCCAGCTGTCTTTGCCATGGTCATGATTAGACCACTCCTATGGCTAGTGCCCACCAGCGCCTAATGAGCAGGGTCTTCACTGGCAAGCCTTTGCAGAGACATGCGTCGTGGGGCGAATGCCTTGACCTGCCACTCCTTGCTCACATTCTGTTTCTGTTCCAGACCTGCCCTCAAGAGGAACTGCACGTCCAGGGCCTGTGAGGTGTGCTGGCGCACGGGGCCCTGGCGGCCTTGCACAGCAGCCTGTGGCCGTGGCTTCCAGTCTCGGAAGGTAGACTGTGTCCACATGCAGAGCTGCAAAGCTGTGGCTGACAGTCACTGCACTCCGAGAAAGAAGCCAACTTCCTGGCAGCACTGCCTTGGCCCTTCCTGTGATAGTATGTACCCTCTCAGGTACCATCGCTGGCCCATGGCCTGGCCTCCCTCCTCAGTGACATCAGTGGGGGATTCAGAAGGGATGTGGTGGCCTGGGACAGCAGACTCAGGTGTTCCTGTTCTCTAGGAAGGACCAGCTGGGTCAGTAGGGCTTCTAAGCCTGGTAGTCTCCTGTGTGGAGCCAGAGAGGCAGTGGCTGGGCTTAGGAGCTGCACCTATGTGCTGAGGTAATAGGGAACAAGCTATATGGTAAACGCTTAAATTTTTAAAAATGTATTACAGTAAAAGATAAATCGCCATGAGGTCCCCTTTGAAACACTCCCCCTTTGCAATATATAATTTTTATGCATTTGGTACAGGGTCATGCTACACAGCTCAGACTTGTAGTGAACCTTTTCTTTTAGCTAGGATTATAGGCATATACCACCTTGCATGGTCTCTGTGGCCCACTCACCAAAGTGGGGTGGGCCAGCATGGCATGCAGTACCAGGAATCAAACCTGGGCCCTTGCGCTTGCCAGGCAGGTGCTCAGACTGCTTAGGCATTTCTCTGGCCCACTCCCATTTGCTTTGAGCATACACAGCCCATCTTTCTTACCACTTTCTGAAGCAGCTCTGGAAGTCCTCTTTCCTGAGTATCTATATAAGAAGTGACCAAAAATAAGGTGATACAGCCGCTAAGTGTCACCTACTAGAGAGGTAGGATTGTAAAAACATTAGGGTGAGTCCTTGCCTACCTTTTCCACTAGATCTGGCACCATGTGACTTCTGACTTGTCCCCAAAGTCACAATAACCATAAAAGGTAAACATTCTGAAGCGATTCAGGACATTGAAGTAGCCATGAAGGCAAAACTAAAGGCATTCATTAAAGAGGACAGAGGATTTCTAGAACTGCTTCAAAAAGCGGCTGGCATGATGGACAGGTGTGTTCAACAAAGGGAGGATTGTGGGGGAGGTTAATGACAACGTGTCTTTGGCTGTGTCACATTTTTAAAATGTAAGCACTCCTAGTATTATTGTATCACATCCCATACATAGCGAGTTGAATTGTATGTTACTTTCTAGAGAGCAGAACCTCGCTTTGGTGAGGACCCCATGAATGGTCCAGGGCTCCATTAAGCCGCAGATGCTCTGAGCTGAGAGGAGCCGTGTGGCTGGAGGAGCTATGAGCTCCTAGAGCTCTGCAAGGCAACTTGATTGGGCTGGAAGTGAGTCGCGTGCACTTCTGGTTCCAGTGCCACAGCCCAAACCCAGGCTTGTTTCTTCTCTTCAACATTGTCCTTCATTGTATGGCTTTTGGTCCATTCAGAGGACTTTCTCACTAGGTCTCTAAGGATTTGCTATCCTTTCTCTGCAGGGGACTGCACAGACACGACTCACTACTGTATGTTCGTGAAGCATCTTAACTTGTGTTCCCTGGACCTCCACAAACAAAGGTGCTGCCGCTCGTGCCAAGCGGGGAAACCTTTGGCAGGGTTGTGACGCTGCCCCAACGAGAAAGGAACAACACAGAAGGTCTCATACCCATGTCTCTGGTTGAAAAACACATATTTCCTGAAGACTGTTGATTCTGTGATTAAACCAAGTTGATGCAAAACACCATTTTTTCAGATTTTGTAAAGTGAAATTTTCCCATAGCTGGTTTTTTATTCAACTCTTATAAATGATATATTCTGGGATTAATGAAAACACCACAGCACATGAGCCAGCGTACTTGGGACTCTTCCTGTCCACTTGATAGGGAAGTCAGCAAGATCATGATTGCTTCATCACAAAATGGGACTCACAGCCTAGCACGCAGCAGTGTCTCCTGAAGATTTGGGAAACACAGTGACTGCTGACTCTTCTCTGCAGCTACAGAGTTTCAACAAGTTCATAAGGCATTTACAATTTTAAAGCTTGGGCCAGTAGTTGTTCGGATGTTGTTGCTCATGGCATTTTCATAGATCCTTTAATCTGTGAAAGTAAGAGTCTCTCTGGACAGGTGTATGACACTGATGGGTCCAAGGGACAGCATCTGATCCTTGCTCTTAGGGCACTCATGGAAGGAAGCACAGTGGTTGTTGCTGCCACTTTCATAAATACCGAAATCTATTCATAACCAAACCAGGCATCTTGGAAATCAGAGAAGAGGGACGTTCACCTTTTCTATTGATTTTGAAGTCTATTGAAAGTCTTCTTCTAAGAGCTGTGAATGAAACTTTTACTAAGCACTATTCTCTTGCACAAAATGGTAATTCAGATCCTTATTAGACCTAATTTATGTATGGAGTAGTCTTCCTGAGGATTTTTATTTTGGAAAGTTTATAAGAAAGTAATCTAAATAAGAAATGTGGTAGTTGAAAAAGAGATGTTTATAGTAAATAACTCTTGATTTGAGCTGATTCTTCAATAAATCCAAAGTAAATTTGGGTTGGATAGAGGTGACACCTTGGGGACCAAGAGGTAGAGTTAGGGTTTGAGTTAGACCTTGGGGAAAATTGGGGATTAGTTTAAATTTGAGATTAGAAATAAAACTGGGTTAGATAAGAAAGGAAGTTAAGTTGAGGCGAAGGTTAGAGTTGGCTTTGAGGATTAGGGTTCAGGTGAAGGCCAGGTTAGGACAGAGCTGGGTGGGTCTTGGGCTGGGGCCAAAGCTGGTGTTGGTCATGGTGTCAGGGTGGAGGTGAGGTCTGGAGTGAACGTTGCTGCTGGTATAGGTTCCAGCCAGCACCAAACCATAAGCTCTAAAGCTGGTTTGGGTGTGAGGACCTTTTCCTGGTATTCTATGCATTGTGGCTTTAGAAGGCCCAACCCCCGAGGAAGTGGTCACTTATTCATTCAGTGTCCCGGCTGCCTGTGCCCTGCTGCCTACTGTCTGCTGGCAGCCGTGTCCCTGAAGCAGACTGTACTGGACCTTGTTCCCCGTCACCAAGCACCCTGGCTTTTGATCTGTCCACCGACTCACTCGTGCGTCTCTCTTGTGCTCTGAGCACCGCGTCTCTTCTGTCCTGACTGCAGCCTCACTGACACTGGGATGAGCACTACTGTATGTGGAGGGTTTGGTGACAGAGAACGGATGTGGGAGTGGGGAGGACACCCCAGCCCATGACTTGTTGATTGCCAATCACATTTGATTGTGAATGGTTATTAAATTAAGAGAAAGATCATTTGTAAAATACTCTTTGTATATATTTATTATATGACTTAAAGGTGCAATATTTTATTTTGTACAGTATGTAATAAAAACGGAACATATATTTTTCTTACTAACAAAATTTCTTATTAAATTGCTCTGCCTTTGTATTTAAAATTTGAAGTTACTGTTTTTCATTTGCTGTTTTACTTTTGTTATCATCTGGATGACATCCCTATGTACTGTATTTCACTACTGTTTTTATAATATAAGGTGATGCTTCTCTTTTATGATTCCTAAGTAATTCAGAAATAAATTTACTTTGATATTCAGTGGCATCCTTATAAATGTGGGTGGCTTATTTTTGTTGTGTTTTGGGGGTCTTGAGTGTTGCCATCTCGCTGTTCTTCTACTGGGAACCCTAAGAAGTCTGGTCCCTTGAGCTGGGCTTCAGAGTGTGGGTTGCAGGTCCAGAAGAGACCCCACAGAACTCCTTTCATGCCATCTTCCTGACTTTCACATCTCTGAGTCCTATGAAGAAGAATGTTGAGGACAGATGAAGTTGAAAGAAGTCCTGAACAGCCTGAAGTGGGTGGTAGTTGGGAAAACAAGAGGTACTGTGTGTGTGTGTGTGTGTGTGTGTGTGTGTGTGTGTGTGTGTTGTATAAACTTTATTTTTTAGAGTATTACCTAAGAGATTTCTCATCTGCACCTTGCCCTAGCACCTAGATTACCTCCTCCAACATCAGCAGCTGCATCAGGGTTTTATGTTTGTTACTGTTGATGAAACTACATGAACATCATAATCAATGTCCAGTTTCCATGAGGGTTCCTTGTTGGTATTATGAGTCCTGTGGGTTCAGATAGATGTATATATTAACAGGCATCCATTATTATATTACCAAGAAGACTTAGTTTCAATGCCGTAAAAAATTATTCTCTGCTTTCACTGGTACTTTCTCCTGTTTGGAGTTAATTTTGTGAAAGATGTGGGTCAGTGTCTGTTTTATTTTCTTGTGTGTGATACGTCCAGTTGTTCCACCACCATTTGTTGAAAAGATTCTCTTTGTTCCACTGTGTTGATTTTGCCATTTTCTCAACACCAGTTGACTATATTGCTGTGTGCTTGTGTCCAAGTTGTCTAATTCATCTTGCTGTTTCCTTCTGTTCCACCAATACCACACTATCTTGATTATTGTGGTCTCAAATCTTTAGGTAGTGTTAAGCCTGAAACTTTGTTCTTTTCCTTCAATATAGCATTAATAGTTTGGGTCTTTTGCATTTCTGTATAAACTTTAAAATAATTTTTTCAATATCCAAGTGTCTAAAAGCTTGCTAAGATTTTGATGGGAGATTATAGAGAACCTTCAGGTCAAGTTAGAAAAATTGACTGTATTGAGTTTTTCTCTGGCGTAACATAGACTAACTCCATTTATGTAGTTGTTCTTTGATTTCTTTCATCAGAGATTTGCAGTTTTCTCATATATATTTATACATATTTTGTTACACTGATACCTAAGTATTTTATGGTGGATAGTGCCAATTAAATATTGTGCTTTTAATTTCATTTTTCATTAATGCTATGTAGAAAAGCAGTTGACTTTTATTTAGGTTGCGGGCCAGGGTGGAGGTGGGGGGTGAACCTAGCACCTTGACTGTGCTAGCCACGTTCTCCACCCCAGCCAGGCAATTGGCTCTTTTATATTAAACACTGTAGGCAACATTACTGTCATAATCATGTATTAGTTCCATGATTCCTAAAAGTTGGTTCTTTTCGGTTTTCTACGTAGGTGATCATGTCACGAGTGCAGAAGGTTGCATTTTTCCTTGTCCACCTCTACTTTTTAGTTGCTTTCCTTATCACATTTGCCTGGACTTCTAGTATGATGTTGGACATGAGTGATAAGCAGGGGATCTTGCCTCGTATCTCAGCCAAGTGGGAAATCTTGGCATTTCTGGTCATTAGGCATAATGTCAGTTGCAGAGATTGTGTGGAAAGCATCACGCTGAGAATGTTTTTCTCTTTTCCTAGTTGATTGAAAGCTTTTGTCATGAATGCATGTTGAATTTTAACAAATGATTTTTCTGTATCCTTGGATATGACCATGTGATTTTTCTTTTGGTTGATGTGATTAATGACATTAATTGATTTTTGAATGACCAATCAGGCCTGTGTAGTTGTGATAAATCACACGTAACCATAGTGGCTACTTCTTTTAAGCTATTGGAATTAATCTGCTCATGTTTTGGTGAGTATTTTTGCATCTATGCTCATAAAAATTACTGGTCGGTAAGTTTTTTTTAACTATGTTCATGTGGCTATAGTATTGCAGTGATGCTGCCTTCTTAGAATAAGTTTGGATGTATCATATTGAGCACTTGGAAGTATTTTATCCTTCGAAATTGACTGTAGCAAGTTGATGTCTTTTTTTTCCTTAAGTGTTCAATATAATTAACCAATGAATATATCTGTGCCTGTACTTCCTGTTTTTTAATATTGTCAATTATTGATTCAATTTCTTTTTTATGTATTTAGTACACAGTCTACAGGGTCTCATTATACAGATCAAACTCATAGCGATTCTCCTGTTTTCAGCCTCCCAAGTGCTAGGATTACAGGTGTGCACCATCATGCCCCGTTTCAGTCAGTGTCTCAGTAGGCCCCAGGTGCAAGGCCAACGTGACACTCTCATTTTCTTTAATAGATACACCTATTGAGATTATGTATTTCTTTTTGTGTGAGTTTTAGCAGATTGCTTATTTTTGCTTGTATGGAGAGGTTGGATGCAATTCTTATTTTTTTTTTCCTTGTTATGATTTAGACCTAAACTGTAGGGCTAGGCATGGTAGAGCACCCTTATAATCTCAGCACACAAGAGACTAAGACAAGAGGATCACTAAGAGATGAGTAATTTTCCTTCTCTAAGCCCTTCCTTGAAGCCAGTCAACCATGAACTGAGCCCTCATAAATCATGAACCAAAATAAACCTTTCTACCTTTTAAATTCTGACTATTGGGTATTTTGTGCCAGTATCAAGAATATGACTAATCTGCTACACGCCTCTAATACCTGAGGCTTTTTATTCCTTTGAGGATTTTTTCTTATATTTGATTTGATTGCAGCATGAAATGATCTATGTAAGTATAGTTTTTAAACCCTATTTTCTGCATATTTGTTTTCTGTTTTAGCACTTACTCTTTTGGTGATCTCTTTTTGTGTCTCACACAAATTTTGGGAAATCCTTAGCTGTTTGTCTCTGCCTCTATCCATGTTTCTCTGTCTTTTCTCCTGTGTCTGTGTGTCTCTCTCTGTGTCTGTCTCTCCCTGTCCACCTCCTAGTTCCATATATTATGTCTTTTGCAGTCTTCTTATACATAGTTCTCAGATATTATTTTCTTTTTTAGCCTTTGTTTTTCCATTTTGCTGATGTCCATGAGATGCTCTCAGACTCAGAGAATGTTTTCCTCAGCTGAATCTAGTTTATACTAATAAGCCCATCAAGGAATCCTTCAGGTTTTTTTAGGGGGGGGTTGTTTTGTTTTGATGCCTTGATATGGGGTCTCACTATGGAGTTCAGTGTAGTACCCAGGACTGAACTTGGGTCCTTGCACTTACCAAGCAGGCACTTATGCTGCCAAGCTATCTCCCTGGCCCCATCCTTTATTTTTGTTATACTGGCTTTCCATTTCCAGCATCTTTCTGGTACCTAGATTTTCCATCTCTCTGCTTAAATTGTCTATCTGTTTTGCATGCTATCTACTTTATCCATTAGAGTCCTTAGCATAGCAATCAGCGATGTTTTAAATTACAGTAAGTCCTTGGCTTAAGAACATTCCAGTTGCGAACCTTCACAGACAGGAACAGACCTCACGTTATGAACATTTGTAGATGATTCCTAGATGAGAACAGATCACGAGAGTGGCTCACCTGTCCAGCAGACATCGCCCAGTTGTGCTGCTGTGTGTGGGCTGTGCAGTGTGATGGTGTACTGGAAGACAGTGCTCAGCAGAGCCCAGGGTGACCAGAATCAAGGGGAAAAGAGGCAATGTGGAACGGATGCTAGGAAGTGTGATATAATATACACTGTGGATCTGTGTCAAAGGTATATAAGACTCTGGGGGATTAACGAATGAGTCCAACTTCTGCCCGAGCCTATGCCTCTGTGCTATAAATTTCAAAACAGGGTTCTGAGTTTTTCTTCCCTTAGGGTAGGTCAAGATGGCTGGGCTGGGCTGGGCTGCTGAGTCTTCTCCTTCTCCCTCATTGGAAGCTAGTGTAGGCTAGAGGTGGTCCATGGTCTCAGTCAGATTTTGATCATTATAATCATTCCAGCAATTCAAGTTATTTTTAATAAGCTTCTCCTGAGGGCATGCCTTGAGGAGAGAAGAACAGAGTGCTGTGGTATGTTTTAAGATGGCTTCTTTCTCCTCCCTGCCAAAAGCACAAATTTTTCTCTTTTACTTTGGGAAGCTGGTCAAGGTCCTGAAGGTAAATCTCACAATATGGCGAGTGCTGTTTCTCATGTCTGGAGACTTCAGTGCTCAGAATTGTCCATGTGGGACTTCATCAACTTTTTAGTTATGCTTCAGGTTTCCCTTTGGGGTTCCCATAACTTTCTGTAGGATTTACCCATCTCTTATCTAGGAGATACGCCTCTCCTGTTTTCTGGATCCAGGAAGAAGTGTTGATATTTGATTTAGTCTTTTTGGCTTTTTACTTGTTGGGATTGAGTGGTGACTTTCAAACTGGGCACTGCATGGCACTTTATTTGAGATCACTGTGAGTAGAGAGATCAATTTTACATGTCCAAAGCTAGACATTTTGCCTACATTTGGCAGAGAAACTCCTTATTCTAGCTTCTAATTTAATCATGAGAAAACATCAGGTAAGTCCAGAGTGAGAGTTGTTTATAGAATCCCTGGCCAGCTTTTCTGTCACTGGTCCAGGCTAAGAAGGCTCACTCAAGATTCAGGCAACCTGAAGAAAAGATGCAGAGCCATGGAGATGTCTGACACACCCTTACAATGCCAGCAGCAGGGGTGATAACATGGAAAAATCCTACTCACTTACCCAGGGTATATGATAGCACATAAAGCCAGAAAATTGCCAAAAAGTTACGTAAGACTACTTGCTCACATGATCACTATTCATGTCTGAGCCATATAATGTGCCAACACACTAGCAAGCAGAAAGCCTGAATCCGTCAACTTGGAGACCCTAACTAAACACAAGTGCTCCTCAAAAACATCAGTGTTAAGGCTGGGGAGATGGCTCAGTGGAATAAGCACTTCCCTGGTGAGTGCAAGGGCCTGAGTTCAATCCCCAGTTCTGCCAAAAAAAAATCAATGTCTAGAACGATTCCACTTATATGACAGACTCAGAGTGGTCAAAACAGAGAAGCAAAGAATTCAAAGGTGGCTGTCAGTGTCTAGAGGGTGCAGAGAAGAGTTGTTCAATGAAGAGAGTACTTTAGTATCATAGGAGGAAGTGAGTTGTAGAGATGGGGATGGTGATGTATTACTGATGCATTAATACCACTGAGCTGTATGCGTAAAAATACTGGAGATGGTAAATGATGTTTTGTCTGTTTTACTGCGGTGTTAGAAAAAGTGGGAAAACTCCAACACAGTCATTATTTTGTTCTTAGGTTGGTCCCTCTTTAGCCAATGGGAGCCTCCTGAAGTGAATACACCTACACCACCTATGGATACACATGTGCACTTCTTTTTATTTCTGTATCTATGAATTTGTACTAAAATCCTGAACATTCATCAGCACTGAAAGGCTCATTTTAGTCTACATTTTTGCTTATTTATAATTTCTTTCTCTGATAGGGAGAAGCTATGGTCCATTTTTTACAATATATTTGCTTGATTCATCGTTAGTATACATATAATAAAGTATCTTAAAATTGTAAAGACATATCCGTTAAGGACAGAAAATTACCAGTTGGTATATCCCATGTTTGTATACAATTCTTTTGGTCTTTGTTTTCATAGTGGCCAAGTTGAATACTGTTTGTCAAACGACTTAGGTCATCTCTTTTCTAATCCTGTCAGTATGGTTATGTGATTAATCTGAATACAGTTGTACCCATTAGTCACATGCTATCCTTTCTTGGGTCCATACTTTTCTTAGGTTTATGATTTTTATAATTTACATACAATATAACGCACTCTGTGGTGTTCTAATGGGTTTTCCAAATACATATATAAAATTTATTTATTTTGGGGTACCAGGGATTAAACTCAGGACCTTACACTTGCTAGGCAAGCTCAGTATTCTACGGAGCTATCTCCCCAGCTCTGGTTTTTCCAAATTTAGAATTGTATATCTGCCATCAGTAGACCTAGCCTCCACAAAATTCTTTTCTCCTGCTTTGTAATAAGTTGTCCCCATATCCTCTGCTCTTCCTTTTAATCATTCATATATTTTCTCCATAGTTTTGCCTTTTGCACAAATTCATATAAGTAGATCTTTATCCTCTTGCTGATTGCAGGACATGCAGGTTGTCCCCTAAATGATTACACACCAAGCTCTATTAACTTCACGTAGTTTCTGGTAAGAATCCAAGTTTTCATTTTTCTTCTGTGCAGCAGTTTGCTAGGTGATAGGATATGTGTGTGTGGCTCACAAAAAAAAAAAAAAAAAAAAAAAAACCTCAACTATTTTCCAAAGTAACTACCTCATTCTACATTCCTGCCAGCTGCATGGACTGTTCAGGCATTTTTTGTCCTTACTATTTCTCCCCACCACCAGGTTGATGTTGTTGTTGTTTTTTCCTTAGCCATTTATTTCTTGATAGATTGTAATTTTAACTTGAACTTCCCTAGTGCTTAGTGAGGTTGAGTACCTTTTCATAGGCTTAGTTGCCATCTTTCATGGACTGAATTCTATCTATGAAAGGATGAATGTTTTACTCTCATTGTCTATGAATGTGACCTTATTAAATAATAGGGTCTTTGCAGATACATTAAGATGAGGTTATTAAAGAATGCACTCATCTAACGCGGGTCCCTATGAAAAACAGGAAATTTGCATGCACACAAAGGTGAGTTCCTTGTGAAGGTGAAGGCAAAGCTCTTACAAGCTAAGGAACCCCAAAGCTTGCCAACAAGCCTCTAGAACTAGGAGAAAGGAATGGATTCGATTTTGCTCACAGACCTCAGAACGAACCAGCATTTGATCTAAAGGCCTCTGGCCCCAAGAACTAAGAATCGTTAGCTTCCTATTTAAGTCACTCAGTAGGTGAAACTTTGTTATAGTGTCCCTCGAAAAGTAACTGTCTCTAGTTGGTTAAATATTTGTTTACAACATTTGCCTATGTTTGTGGTTTATTTTTCTATCACTTGATTACCCCACGTAAGTACCTCCTAACCACATTTTCTTGTTCACCATTACAGTCCCAAAATGAGGATACCAGAGGCCACAAGGGAGCCGCTGTGTGCTGTGGTTGGGGCTGAGCTAAGAAGGGGTGACGCTGATGAAAGTGTCATGTCTGTGATGCAGGGTGAAAGTCGGCCCCTCCACATCAAAGAACAGTAAACAGAGAAAAGAGCTAAAGCCTTCTTAACAAAATATAAGAATCTTTAGCAGATTAAGCACTGCTTAGGCAAATGCAGGGACCAGGGTTCAATCCCCAATACCACATATAGCACCAGCCCTGCCCCGGGGCATGCGGAGCTACGATCAAATCTAGGCCTGGTGGCGCATGCCTGTAATCCAAGCACTGGGGAGGCTGAAAACAGGAGGATCACTATAAGTCCAAGCTGAATAGTGAGACCCTGTACCAAATACATTAATAGATATATAGTTATATATATATAATCTTGTCATTGCATGGCATAGTGTGACCCTTTACAGCCTTTCAAAGTTTGCTAGTTCATAATTTCAAGATTGACTTTCCTTTTCTCTGCTGGGCCTATGAGGTTTCCTTTCTCCATGAGTGATTCTCATGAGGGCTGTAGGTTTGTAATTTTGCATGAAAAACCTATCCATTAGTTAGAGTAAGACACTGGAATGTGAAATTCTCAGTCTCTAACTGGTGAGCACCCCCTCCATCTTTCCTGGCACAAAGATGTTTACTTATAATCATACTTTACTTTTGATAACAGTTTTAGGTTCACAGAAAACTGATGGGCAATTATAGAGACTTCTCATGTGCCTTGAGCGCCCCCACCACCACTACCACCACCGCATGTGCGCGCGCACACACACACACACACACACACACACAATCCCCTCTACTGTCAGTCTCTGGTTAGAGATGCTCATTTGTTACCAGTGATATACCCTCATGGACACATTGTCACAGGGAGCTCACGGTTGACATTAGGGTTCTTTCTGTGTTGTCCATGAAGTTTTTAAAAAATAAGCCAGAAGGCCTCCATCTCTAACTTTTGAGTCTGTGGTCTTATTTTGCTCAACAAGAGTATGCAGGGAGCCAGGGTGGAAATGGCTTAGAGTGAAGGTAGACATTTCCCAGCTTTTTTCCCAAACCTGGCAAGCTTCTAGGGTCTGTTAAAGTGTGTGTGTGTGTGTGTGTGTGTGTGCGTGTGTGTGTGTACCTGCACAGTATTTCATGGAAACTAAGAAGAGAAAGAATCAGGCATTCTTAGCTTTGCACTGCTGCAATATCTTGAAAGTCTCTTTAGCTGACACACAGGGAGCCTATGGCACACTGCTTCAGGAAACCCCAGTAGGTGGCTTAGTAAGAGTGACCTTTGTCCAGAGAGGAGACCAACCCTGCCTACATATAGAAGAGTTTGACACCCAGCACTAAAATACACTCCAGGATGACAGTGTCCTGTCATATTACATATTTTTACATCATAACTGGATAATGCTTTCCGCTTGAAAATATAAATATTGACCTATGTACAGGTTAACCTAGTCAGGAATTTATTAAAATTCTTTCTCTTCCAAAGAAATCTGGATACAGAATGACTTCATGAAAATCCAATCTTTTTATTGATGTTTTATTAAAATTACATAGAAATGTACATATGAAGACTAATAAATGTAAATATACAAATTTTCAAGTAATCTGAAATATTTAACTAGTTATTAATTTTTCTCAATAACATATATATTTCAAAATAATTATGAAGCCAGAACACTAATGTTCCCTTTATTCTAAAATAAACGATGCTTCTATAATTCAACCACTTATAAAAACACCCGATCAGCATCTAATTCATTAGGAAATTTCCAGCCTTTGAAAGTATGATCTGTTATCCCTGACTTCTTTCTTTTCCTCTCAGCATTTATCTTCTTGCTGCAAGTGGTGATTGGGTTGATTATGCCCCATATTGGGCCTGGGCCTACTTTAGAACAGTGAACCTGGGAGTGACAATTAGGAGCATAATCACCCAATTCATTTATCCTGAAGTCTTCTTCATGCTGTCAGACGTCCTAGATAATTACCCTAAATCAAAAAGATGAATAAGGCACAAATAGTAATTGAATGATTTACTATTAACAATTTCTTATAGTTGTGCTTTAGTGGTTGAAAGTGTGTTATATGATTTGATACACAAACTTTGTGTGAGGTATGTGGAGAAGAATCCTGTCACACATGAAGATCCACAGGCTCAGAGATGGGAGTCATTTGAGGAAGATGGTGCAATCACCCATGGTACTAGCACCGGAACTCTGCCCTCTGGTTCCCAGCCCAGTGCTTCTCCTTCGCGTAGTGCAGTGACTTTCACTCACATAAACATGGGAACAGCAGCCTCAAATACAGTACTACAGGTGTTTTGCAGCCTGAGGGAAACAAATTCCTACTGCAGTGGAAGAGGAACTCAGGTTGTTTTCAGTGTTATTCCAGATAGTCCTAATATGCTTGATAAATGACAACTGGTATGTGAATAACCATACAATTACCATAATTATAAACAAAAGTATAAATGGTAATAGATGAATGCTACATTATCAAATACGTTAAACATTATGCTAAGTATTAAAATAGTTCAGTAGTAATACACACCTTTCAGAAATACATATTAAAAATAATCTCGATTAAAATATGAGTGCAAAATCAATTTTAGGTTCTGATCTCCAATACATTATACAATTTAGTTAAAAAGCTAAACATATCTCTCATAATTTCTTAGTATAACATTAGAGGTTTCCTTTGGAAAAACCAGTATCTTGTTAGCTTCCTTTCAAACATGATTTGATGATTAGAAAGCCTTCACTGCAGGGGTGATCTTGCGGAAGAATTTATGACCTTGAAAATTTGTATTTTCAAATATATAACCTGGAGGAGTAGGATAGCTAGCTGGGCAGATTTCCTGTTTCTTTGGAGCATACTCTATGGAGTACATGGTGACATCATCAAATGGAACAGAACTCTTCACTGTAGCATTTAAAGGTTTGCAGCTCTCGGTTGGAATCAATTCATGTGGCACATAGTGAGATCTGGAAGTGCTCAAACCATCAAATTTTCCAGATGGGTTGGGGATCTGCTGCTCTTGCTTAATAAGTCCTGGACGACAACTTTCCCATGCAGGAAAATCTTCCTTCATGGTGCTTGTTCCTTGGAAAGGAAAATTATTTTTTCTTCTGTGAGAAACTGGCCTGATGGGAACAACACGGCTGGCCTGATAAGGAAGGTAGTCAAGATGGCTTGTGCTGTATAACTGCATGCTCCCGGTAGGGGGCACAAACTCTGGTACTTTCTTGACTTCAGGTGGTGGGATTTCCCATGGTTGGAAACTGTCACGGAATTCAGTGCTTCCTTCAAAGTGAGCATTGTGGGTCACTGTGGTGTGGGCTGGTCTGCAGATTTTTGCAGTTTCACCAACAAGACCCTGAAAGTCATTCTGGTGAGTGGTGAGACTCTCAAAAGGCAGGTCAGTTGGCTTGTAAGCGTCTTTTGGTCTTGCAAACTTGACTTCTAGTTGATGAGGTATATAGTCATGGCGATGACTTGTATCACCATTAAAGGGGGTTGTGGAAAGTCTGGGCATAGAAGAAGGTTTAAAGCTCTCCCTGGGCATTATCTTCTGAGGAACATAGTCATCCTGAAATGTAGTTGAGTTTCCAAATTTCACAGTTGGGGGATGATAAGTTTGTTCTGGTCTACAAGGTTCACTTTTTTGAATGTTCCAAGACCTATAATGATCTTAAAAATTAAAATAAAGGATTTTTAAATGCTGAGGAAAACAACTATCCTTTAAGAATCACAATTGATTTCTCATTGCTGAACATAGTTCATGTTCATTTGAAAGCCAAATGATGAAATTTGGATCAAGTATTAAGAATGAAGTTTCTGATTCCCTTTAGATCTGTTCTTTTTCTCTTTATTTCCACTTTCCTCTACTCATCTCACTTTAGTACACCGAACATTCTACTTCAAGATTCATTTGATTATACAGAAAGGAATGGCACATCTGAGCCTGGAGTAGATTAGTGAGAGCCAAAAGAATTCTTTATAGGTAAAGACAGTTTAGGAGATTATGGTCATATCCTCAGGAACTTGCTAGGATTCTCACTGTAACTCAAATTGCTAGGGAAGCCATAAAATCCAGGGGTTAAAATCAAGTGCTCTGATGTATGGGCAAAACAATTTGGTTTTGCTCCTTGCTGTAGAGAGACTTCTCCACAAACAGGGAATTACAACTAAATTACACTGCAGGAAGCTCCTGGGACTCCTTCAGCAAAGACAGAGTAACTTGTACTCTCCTAGAAACATCATTGACTTCAACTTTCCTCTTCATCAAATGGACTTTAAAACTTTCTCAGAAGAGAGGGGTGTAAGCCAAGAACCTGAACTGAGTGCTTTCCAAAACACTTAAAGTTGAGGGAGAATGTAGAAGAGGATAGGCAACCTACGATCTGAGATTTAGAAGGTCAATACTTTAAATTTGCTTCCTGCAGATTACCCAGACCATGGATGAAAAACTGCAATGTTTATACCTCAACTGAAGGTCCTTTAGATTATTTCTATATGAAAAAGGTAGTTAGCTGACATAAAATTGACATTGCAAAAATATATGTATTTCTAAATGCCAATCTATAAAAAAGACACATTTTTATACATGATAATTTACTAAAATATGGGCTGGACAATATCTACTGAATAGTTAAACCCTGGATGCTCATTATATGGATATCCACCTAAAAAAGAAAAATTCCTCATTGAGAGATACTGTTGCCAAAAGGGCTAAGTTTTGGACTAATGATTAAGCCACTTGTGTTCGGATAAGAGTGGGTGCTTGAGACCATCTTTGTTTCCAGAGTCCTGTGAAATAAACTGGTTAGAAAAGATGAACTAGATCAAACAGTCCTATTTTGGGACCTAAACTTGAAAATAAGGAGACAGACAGAGAAGAATCCAAAAGGATATTGGGAGTAGAATTGGAGAGCAATTCTAAACAGAAATTATATTCAAGGGGCCGGGGACATAGCTCAATGGCATAAGCATCTGCCTGGCAAGTGCAAGGTCTTGAGTTCAATCCCTGGTATCGCCAAAAAAAAAAAAAGTTATATTCAAAATAGACTTTAAGGAGGCACAAATGATAAATATCCAGAAAAGTCAGCTGGTAGAGTGCTACCACTTGTGATAGAGCACTTGTCTACATGGAAGGGGAAATGCTGTAACTGAAATCCTGCCACTCACTGGCTCCCTGGAGATGGCTGGAGATGAGGATCTCTTCTCTCAAGCACTCTCCATGCCTGACGGTTTTCCTTTTCCACTTCACAGGATGCTTTGTGGCAGAATCTTTTTTTTTTTCCTGAGGTACCATGAAAAAAAAAATCTCTTTTCTTTCTAAACTTATGTATAAAATTTTAACATCATATTGCAATAACTAAAAGGAAATTGGAAATGTTACTGAAGGCTTGTAATTCTACAAATCATACAGGGAGAGGTCTTGCTGCCAAAATGACTAAAAGAAAAAAGATATTCAAAAACAGGAAAAGGAACCAGGTGAGGTGATGCACACCTATAATCCCAGCTACTCAGTAGGCTGAGGCAAAAGGATTGAAAGTTAGAGGCTTAGGGCTGGGTGAGATAGCTCAGTGGACTAAGCGTGTGCTTAGACAAGTGCAGGGGCAGGACTTGATCCCTGGCACCACATACCACACAGGCCCTGCCCCGAGCATGCTGAGCTGTTGACTGAGTCTGGGCGTGGTGGCACATGCTGTAATCCTAGGGAGGCTGAAAACAGGAAGAGAGACCCTATACAAAATACATAAGGAAAGAAGGAAGGAAGGAAGGAAGGAAGGAAGGAAGGAAGGAAGGAAGGAAGGAAGTTAGAGCCTACCCTCAGCAACTTAGCCCTTGTCGAAATGAAAAAAAAAAAAAAAAAGAAGAAAAGAAAAGAAATATTTTTAAAAAATGGAAAGAAGAAGGCAAGCATAGCTCTGGGTGGGGGTGAATGGACTGATTGCAGACATAAGCCCCACCCTAGATGTGGGTGGCTCCACCAAAAGGCTGGTAGCCTGGATGGAATAAAATGGACAGAGGACAGGCTGGCCTACTGGGGCCTGCTGCCTTGAGCCTTCTGTTTGCCTCACCATGAACTGGTTCTCCTTTGTGATGCCTTTGCCATGGAGCACGGATTGTGGAGTGAAATCTCTACAAAATATAAGCTGAAATAAACCTTTCCTCCTTTCACTTGTGAGTGTTGGGTACTCTGGGTATTAGAGTAAAATCCATACACGGTGATTCCTCCCCAAAATATAAAACTAGAGGGGAGAGCAAAAGGGGTGAAAATGATCAAAGTACGTTAACTGCATGCACTAATCTGTCAAAATAAAACTCCTAATTATACATCCAATAAAGAGTACAAAATAATTTGCTTTTATTTTCATAGTTTCAAAAGATAAGAGACGTGAATATTAGGATTTTTTTCTAATATGAACATTTAGTGCTGGACGTTTCTTTTATCACTGCTTTAGATGCATTCTACACAGTATGACATAATATTTTTATATTCATTATATTCAACATATTTTCTAATTTTTTACTTCTGCTTACGACATTTGTTATCTAGAAATCTGTTTAATTTAAAAATATTTGGGAACTTTCAAATTTCCTTCCATTATTTTAATCTAGTTTAATTCTTCTATTGTCAAAAAAAATATACTCTGTGTAATTTCTTTTGCTGAGGCTTTTTTATAGTTCAGAATATGGTCTACCCAGATAAATATTCTATGTGACTTGACAAGAAAATATATTTTGTTATTGTTCAAAGACGTACTTTATAAATGCCACTTACATCAAAGTTTTAGCAGTGTTGTCAAGATTTTCATATCCTTATTAGTTTTCTGTGTTCAATAGACTACTTAGAAATGACTGTCAGTCTTTAGGTGTAGTCGCAGATTTTTTGTATTTCTAGTTTTATTTTTGTAGGTTTTTACCTCACGAATTTTGAAGTATTACTTGTAGGGGATATACATTTAGGTGTGTGTGTGTGCACGTGCGCCTGCATGCGTGCACAGCGAAACTAGCTTTTATCTCCAGTCAGTGTCTCTCTTCGTCCTTGGTAATATTCCTTGTTTGGAAGGTTTCCTTTTTTTGATATTTTATAGCCTTTTTTAAAGAATTCACATATTATATACTTACCTATTTTTCTGTTTTTAACATATCTATATCTTTGTATTTAACATAGGTCTTAGTAGACAACATATAGTTGGTTGTTTTTCTTCATGTACTATGACAATCTCCATGTTGCAACTGGTATGTTTACACCATTTATTTAATGTAACTTTTTTTATTTGTTCAATCTGTTCTATGTTCATTTCCTCTTCTTTTTAAAAATCTACTTTTGGATTAGTTTTTTTGTTGTTTTTACACCCATGCCTCTGTAAGATTTATTAGCTGGTCTCCCTAGAACAGGTGTTGACATGCTGCTCCTGTAACAGATGAGAGGTTTTGCTTCTGAGAGCCATATGGTCCCTGTGGCAGTGACTCAGCTGTATGCGGCTTGAAAGCAGTCACAGATGATGGGTACTGTACATTTACAGATGAGTGGGTGTAGTTGTGTACCCATAACATTTTAGTAATAAAAACTGAGCAGAATTTGGCCCACTGGCCAAATTTTGCTAACCCTTGTCTTAAAGATTATATACACATTTTAATTAATCAGTTTACTTTTCTTATACAACCATGTACCGCTCTAATAACAGGCTGCATCCTGAGAAATGCATCACTCGGCAATTCTGGTGTGGAATGAACATCAAGGTTCACTTACTAAGATGACTAGGACATCATTAGACAACATTATCTTGTAGGACTGCCATTAAGTATGTTGTCTGTTATTGACTTAATCACTGTCAAGCCACATATAACTGTAGTCTAAGCACCTTGGAATAGTGCACTTTCAATTTCTACCTCTATCTTTTGTACTGTTGTTATACTTCTAACTTTTATACACAAGTTACCATGTTGAGTTTCATTGTGATGTTTTCATGTATGCATATAACATCTCTTGATCATATGTACCCTTATCTTTTGTTCCTTCCTTTCCTTTCCCTGTCTTTTCTTCCTTCTTCCCAACTTTTTACCTTTTTTGTATAATTTGTAGTTTGTATTTGAAGGCAGTGTATTGCATGTAGCATAATACTTGTATCCAGAAAGGGACACAGTGTGGTCTGTGCAGTTTGGTTTGCTCTTGCAAGGCTTACCTTCAGTGTACACACAGACTAGATTCCTTTGGCCTTATTTTGTGCTTAGGTTGGAGACATTTGCTAGAAATGTTTTTCAATGTCTACTTCACCCTCAGCTTTAGGCTCTTTCTTTGTATCTGTACCTAGGAAACCGCGTCTCTCCATATCCTAAGGGAGGCCTTATCCTAATGGCAGACTACGATCCAGTTCTTGGTGACATTGTATCAGCGTGTGCACATGAGGGGCAGTTTTTGTTGTCCTTGTCCAGTTTCAGTCTGAGACAGGCACTGCTGCCTCACCTCTCAGATGCAGAGTCCCTCAGTGCTCTGGCTCTTCTTCTGATGGAGTGGATCTGGCGGTTGCTCCCCCCACTTTCACCCAATTTCCTGTTCTCTTCCAAACTGAAATAGACATTTGTTTTCTCACTGGAGGTGACAGAATGATGCCTGTACCACAGTGGGTTCTCACTTCTGTTCTGTGGGTTAGAGGGATTCAGATGGAGTTTTCTATCTTTCCTGAAAAGACAGAAAGGCCTCTCTGTGCTTTTTCTAGTCTCTAGGCCACTGCCCCACCTCTTTCTGATAAGCACAAAGTGAGCACACATCAAGCAGTTTCCAAGTGGCTTAGAACTCTTCCAAGCGCTCAGTCTACAGTTTTACATTAACCCAATTTAATATTTAATAATGTTTAAATAATTTTTAAAATCTATTTGCATGCCAGCTAATGGTGTATGTCCTCATCCAGGGGAAACAGTACTTGTGTCGCCTTCTCAACTTGGAGGCAGCCATTTTTCCTTGGTGGAAAACTGTGATCTCAGTTTTTTGTAGGATTTATAAACAATGGTGATTTTGTAGATTTGACTTTTTCTTGTTAGGTTAAAAACATATTCTGTACCTATCTGCATCTTTCTCAGAGGTTGAAACTTCTGAATTTTTCATAACAGTAAGGCTTTAAATGACATCTTCAATTCTATAAATTTAACAGATATAGGGCTATTGTTTTATTTCTTCTTGAGTTAGTTTTGGTAAGTTATGTTTTTCAAAGAACTTGTCCATTATGTCAAATGTAAATTCTTTTTTCTTTTCTTTCTCTCTCTTTTTTTTTTTTTTTTTTTTTTTTTTTTGTATTTTAGGACAGGGTCTACAAGGTCTACAGGGTCTCACTGCATAGATCGGACTTGTAGTGATCCTCCTGCTTACAGCCTCCCAAGTGCTGGGATTACAGTTGCGTGCCACCATGCCCAGACTCAATTGCAGCCTCAGTGTGCCCTGTGGGCGGGGCCAGCACAACAGATCCTGGGGATTGAACTCCCAGTCCCTGTGTCTGCCTAAGCAGGTACTTTAATCCGCTGAGCTATTTGGCCGGCCCTCAACTGTAAATTCTTGTTATGTTCTTCATAATATCCTTTTAATGTGTGAATATTCAGTCTTTGAGTTTCAATTTAATTTGCTTTATGGTTCATGTAATGAAAGACTTAGTTGGGCTTAGGCTGACTATATCAGTGTTTGCTTTGATACTCCCCATATGTTCTTTTTTTATCCTATACCTTTTATTTCCTACCCTCTTTTGGCTTAAAAGGCATTATTATTATATTTTATTTATTATTCATGTAGTTATATTTCCTTTTTTTTTTTTTTAGGTAGGGTCTCACTATGTAGCCCAGGCTGGCCTCCAACTCATAGTGATCATCCTGCCTCAGACTTTTGAGTGCTGGGATTACAGGTGTGAGCACGCAGTAACATTTCATATTTTTAAAAATAAGATGTATGCTTTGGCTTATGGGATCTAGCTGACCTTCTCAAACTTAAATCGATACATTTGCCATTTAAACAGAAAGACTTTAAACAGACTTAAATAGAGGAACTTAAATAGGACTTAAATGGAAGGAATGTAGTTTAATTTCAATTATTTTATACTATTATTCTAGTATGTTTTACTTATACATTTTTATTACTATTGTGACTTTCAGAATTCAATATCCTTTTATGTCTTGCCCACATATTTTCCATGTCTTTGTACTTCATTCTTTCATCCATTTCATACATCTATATTGAATCATCTCCTTCCACTTGAACTTTCTTCAATACATTTTTAATATATGTGTGCTGCTAATGAATTACGTGTTTTTGTTCCCATTTGCTTGGAAATATCATCACACTGTCTTGTTTGTAATTTTTCCTCATCTTATGTTTTGAAATATATAGCCATTAAGTATAAAATTCTAGTATTCACTGTGTTTAACTCTCTCTGGCTGCCACCATATCTACTGAAGAATCCTCTTATTTTCTGGTTTTATGGGGGTTTTTTTGCTCATTTCCTATCAGGTGGTAGGCTATTTTTAGGGTCTCAAAAGACATTTTTCCGATATCAGTAATTACTCTATATATCAGTAATCACTATATATCAGTAATCATTTACTCTCTTATGCACTTCAGAAGCACTGGTTATTCCACTAATATTCTAGTAAATTATGTCCTCACCTTGTGATATATAATTTATTTCTAATATGGTTAGTTTTTCATGATATAATTTATTTACCTTTAATTCTAAAGTTCTTTTAAAATATAGGCCATATGATTTTATGTTAAAATTCTGAATATTTAAAGTATACATGTTGGATATTCCATTTTACACACACACACACACACACACACACACACACACACACACAAAGGTGACCATCCTTGATCCAAAATGCTCAAAATTAAAATCTTCTGAATGTTAAATGAGGCCATAAGTAGAAAATTCCATGCTTGACCTCATATAACAATCACAATGAAAACAAAGGCACACTATAAATATTATATAAAGTCACCTTCAGGCAATATACACTAAGTGTATATAGAATGTGAATGAATTTTGTGTTCAGACTTAGGTTCCATCCCCAAGATATATCACCAAAAAATATGAGAAACCCTAGTCCTAAACAAGTAAGAGGTAAGTATCTTTCTCTGACTCTCTTCCCTCCCTCCTCTTTTCTGCCCTCCAACAATTTTTTTTATCCATTCATCTACCAGTGCACATCTAAGTTATTTCCATATCTTGGTTGTTGTAAATACTGCAATGATTTTATGTTAAAAGTGCAGATATATGTTTTGAGGTACTGATTTCATTTCCTTCATCTGTATATCCAGAGGAGGAATTCTGCTAGATATAGTTGTTCTATTTTTTTTTTTTTTGAATTATCGAACTGTTTACCATGATGGGTATACCAATTCACATTCCTACCTACAGGAATACAAGGATTATTTTTCTTTCCATATCTTTGTAAATAGCTTTTATCTTTTTTTTATAAGACACTTCTGAACAGCTGTGAGGAGACAGCTCAGTTTATTTTTGATATGTATTTTCCTAATATTAGTGATGACAAGCAGCTTTTAATGTATCTGTCAGCCATTTGTTGACCTTGGAAAAATGTCTTTTGAAACCCTATGGCAATTATAAAAATGAAACTGCTTATTTTTGTTAGTATATTCAGAGCTCCTTTTATACTTTAGATACTACTCTCATTTAATCTGTGGTTTGCAAATATTTTAACTTGTAGGTTGCTTTTTGGTAATCCCATTTGATTATTCTCACTTTTGTTGCCTGTGCTTTTGGTGTTACATGTAAAAAAATCACTCCAAAGGCCAATGTCAAGGAACTTCATGGTTTTTTCTTGGACTTTTACACTTTCAGATCTTATGTGTAAGTCTTTAATCCACTTTGGGTTGATTTCCATGTACAGTATAAGATAAGGTTCCACTTTCATTGTTTTATATGATATCAGGTGTTTTCCAAATCATTTATAGAAGATATGATTCTTTTTCTATTGTGTATTTATGATAACCTTGTTGAAGATTAGTAGGCTTGAATATATTTCTTAGCTCCTGATTTGATCCATTAGTTCTTGTGCCTGTTCTTAATGCTAACACCATATAGTTTGATTACTATAGCTGTATAATATAATTTGAAACCAGGAAGTGTGACGCCTCTTTTTTCTCAAGATTGCTTTGATTAATTAGAATCTCTTACTGTTCAACATGAATTGTACAATTGCTTATTTCTATTTCTTTGGAAAATGTCAACAAAATATTGATAGGGATTGTGTTGAATCTATAGATTGCTTTGGGTAGTACTGACATTTTAACAATATTAACTCTTCCAATCAAAGAACACAGGATATTTGTGTCCAATTGATTTCATCAGTATTTCATATCTTCTATATAGATCTTTGTGTCTTTGGTTATCAATTATAAAATTTCTAATGCCAACAATCCTTCTGCATTTGTACTTCTTACAATGGCTAGCACAGAGCCAGGTAATCACTGAGACACATTTATCAAATAAAAGGGTCATCTTTTCACCATCTATATTTTAATATAATTTTCTATGCTGAAGTTTTAGGGACAAATACGTTTGTTTCATAAATGTTGTGTCTTAAGTCACGATACAATGGATCATGCCAGTAATTCCAGATACCCTGGAAGCTGAGGCAGGAAGATTACAAGTTTGAGGCTAGCCTGGGTAACTTATAAGACCCTGACTCAAAAATAAAAAGGGCTATAGATGTAGCTCAGTATTAGAGTGCTTGTCTAGCACTTATGTATCCCTGGATGTACACAACCAAAAAACAAAAGAAAACATGTCCAGACTGTAAATGATGACCTGCTTACCAACTTGGAGTTTTTTCTTTATCATATCCTATTTATGTCCTTCCTTCTTCTAACTTTTACAGTTAGATTTTAGATACTTGCCCTTAAGGAGGCATCTACCAAACCTTCAGTACAATCGCACAGAATGGTGAAGTGTAGCCTTGTCCCTTCACATCTCTGTTGTCTCATGCCTGAATACCTGCAAATACAAAATACAGCCTTTCCTGACCAGAAAGTTGAGAAGCTGAAAGCCAGAAGGAATTGTGAACTAAGGTAGTGGAAATACAGAAACCCACAGGGAACTAAGGTAATGGAAAGCCAAAGAGGTTGGTCTGTGAGTGTGTGTGTGTGTGTGTGTGTGTGCGCGCGCGTGTGCGTGCACTGTGTGAATATTAACAGCATCAGAAGACAAGAGATTACTAATCTATTTTTATATATCTTCTGGAGAAAAAACTCACTGTAACTAGATAAAACATGAAGTGAAACCATTTTCATCAGTAATCTTTTCCATCAAATTTGTCCAGTACATCATATCCTATGCATTTTAATAAAACCACTGACGGGAGTGACTATATTTGATTATACTATTCTTTTTCACTATATCCCGTCTTCACAATATATGACTTTGTACAGCATCTTATTCTTACAATATTAAAACTGAGAAAGAACATGTTTATTATTTCTCTAATGGGTAGGCTCATGGATCACAATATACTGGTCACACACTTTACTTACCTATTAAATAGTAAATGTAAAATTTTAAGAAAAACTAAGCATTTAGCTATTGCCAAATTAAAGTATGAGGGGCCAGGAAGACAGCTCAGTAGAATAAGCGCTTGCCTGGCAAGCACAAGGACTTGAGTTCAATCCCCAGTTCCACCAAAAACAAAAAGTTGCAAAAAAATAAAGTATGAATCATCACTCTGGCATCACTCTTACAAAAAGGCTTCATGTTAGGTTTATTCATTAAGCGATACCATATAACTAGTGGAAAGAATGTGAGTCTATATATTCAATTACATTATTCAATAAAGAAAACATCCACTCTCAAGATAATATATATTTTAAAGTTAAGACCTATATCTTACAAATGTAATATCTTAAAATCAGATTTTCTTTTGGCAAGAGCATCTGGTTGTTCACTGCTTGGCTCCTACTCTTATAGGAGAGTTGCCAGCAGGGAGCAGGCATCTCACTCCATGCTGGAAGTATCGGAGGAGCAGGTACCCTGTGTGTTTGTCTATCAACAACTGTCCATCAAGGGGTGGACAAGCTTATCTCATTCTAAGGCTCAGGACTGGGAACTGATTACAGATGGTTAGCCTCCACCCTAGTCTTCATCAATATAAATCTACTAACCCTGTTGCTTTATAGGTTGGTATGGAACTTGAATAAAGAAAGGAACTGCCACTTATTTAACCTTTTCAAAGATTCCACATTTCTTGGTAGAGATCAACTCATTCTAGGATATAAAGGAAGCAAGGCTAACTAAGTATGACACAGTGACAAACGTGACATAATCTTAGTTCAGTGATATCCTTTACCAAATATGTTTTGAGATAGAGAAAACTAAGAAGTTGGAGAATCCGAGTTCCTCATCTTTCCATCAGGTGAATGGTCTCTGCTTCCTGATATACATTATCTCTTTAAAACAGAAAAAAGTCCTTTTCTAAGCTAAGGGATTTGATATTAGATGTCAAAGTTGGAAGTTTTGGCTGCTTAATTTTTGCAATGGTAAGTTACCTTTATAGGTTGGGACAGTGTCCAACTTTCCTTTTTTAACTTGTTGTCTTTCCAAAGACCGAAGTATTGCCACAGGCTGCACTTTATAAGATTTAAAATCTCGTTTGTAGGTAGTGCCAAGATCAATCTTCCCCTGTTTTGGTTTGTATTCTTCTGGTATGTGGCGAGGTTGTCTCACTATTTCATAAGGACGATAATCTGACCTGAAATAAATGTGAAACATAGCCTGACATTCTTTTATTACAATTATCCCAGTATTGAAATGTCAAAGTCTGTTTCAAATTGAAAAGTCTAGAAAGATATCAAAATAATAAGGTATTTGAAAGTAATTGAGTACCTTTATAAGGCTCTATCTCATGACTGAATAGGTTAAGAAAATAGCAGAAGTCCTAGCTTTTAAGACATCAGAGATCTTCAGTTAATTTGATCTTAAACAAATAAAATCTTCAAGTAATTGAGTTTTTTTCTAATGTGGAAGGAAACCTCAGGTAAAAGGTTTGATTATCCTCCAAAGTATAGCAGTATCACCCCGCATCTATTTTGTCAAAATCCTTATTCATCCTGAATAAAGATTCTCAGACACTGTTTGGGCATCCTTCCATCCTGTTGAAGTCATACTGTCTTCCTGCTCATTGTTAAATGATCAGGGACTCTATAAGAGTGATTGGTATGTGGTAAGGGCAATTCATTAGCTACTACTATTATTATTTCAGTATTGGCTACATTAACCTGAGTCCTCATAGATTCCTTTTCTTCTGGATTCTGTTGGCCATGCCATCATTTCAACTATCTTGTATTAATGAAAATTTTTCATGTATGTTGATGAGCTAAAAAGAAGCAGCAGCTGCAGCAAAAACACACTGAATCCCTTGTCTTTATGGCATGCCTTCTTGGGCAGTGGACTCTATTCTCTCCCCCCTCTATCCCTTCTTCAGTCTTCTTCACTCTGGGATCCAGGAGTGTCACTCTCCCTGTGCAGTTCTACAGTGACTCTGTGTCATTAAACACATCAGATCTCTCCAGTCCTCACCTTAGTGTCAGTCAACAGTATCTGACACTATGCCCACACAATCTGTTTCCAGACAATGCTCCCTTCTTGCCTTCTGTATCACTGTTTGGGCTCCTGCAGTGTCATTCACAGCTATCCAACTGTCATATGTTCTACTCAACAGTTCCTCAAGACCTAAACCACACACTCTCCTCTTAACCAATGTTTAGTCATGAGGACAACTCCTCTACTCACAGCTTCAATTACTACCTCCTCAGAAATGACTCAAATTTATCTCTCAGCCTGAAGCTCTTCTCTAAGCTCCACAAGACTATTTACAAGACCATTCAACACTCCACATGCTCCAACAAAACTTTCTCCCAAGAAATCTAGTCTTTTTAATTCTTCCTTGTGGTAATGAAAAGCATCATCTTCTCAGCTCACAGTCAGAAAACATTCACCCCCTAAGATCCTCCCAGTTCCTATCAATTTTGCCCCCTGTATCTCTCAAATCTAATCATCTTTCTCCGATTTGACCACCATCATAATATGCAACTTTCATCGGGGATCATGTGGATCACTCCCCCATAACTCCCTCAACTCCCTAAGTGTGCCAAATGTTTACTGTATTTATTTAACTCATGTACCTCTTCTTCTCAAGAAATGTGAGTTGTTCTTTGATTTTTCCAAACACCAGCTGTTAGGGAATAGACTAAAATGCAACTCAAAAGCAGAGAAATTAGGGAAAGAAAGAGGGAAAGTTTGGAAGTCTTCTTTGCTGGTTAGCCTAGATCAATGTTAGAAGGTAAACCTCCACACCCATGGCAATTATTTGTGCAGAAGCAGTGAAAGCTGTCTTACTCATCCGAATATAATACAAGTGCTATGTTCTGAATCTCCCATCTTCTGTGCAGACTTCCTACTCAGTCTGGAAGTTATGAAAATGTGCTACAATTATAATGCTACAGGATTGAGAGTCTTGTACATGTTTAGATACCAGCTCTTTACCCAGTAATATCTTCTGGTATTATAAGTATAGAATGACACCTATTCTTTGTTTCAGCTACAAATAAACCACCATGAAGGAGTCAAGCAGCAGTTTTAAGCCCTGATGTTATGGTTCTTAAAAATTCTAGAAGTTTCTCAGTCAATATACAGATAAAAGACTCACTGTCTTCCAAAGAGCTGACAACTTAAGAAATTTAATGCGTGGTTTTTATAGCTATTTTGTTTCTTTTTGTAAGAAAGACATAATAGTTAAACCTCAATGTTAACATTTACAGCTGGTTAAAACCTCTATTCAATACCATAAATGTGAACATTTATTTCATATCTCCATTGGGGACCATTAGAGCATCTTAAAAAGGTGAAAAAGACGTTAAAGTGAAGGGAAAAACTATTCCCGTTTGCTATTTTAATCAGCTGTTCAAAGTCATCATCTTATTTCCTATAATTTACATTGTTTATGTGATTTTTGTTTCTAGCTATTTTTTCCACAAGACTATAAACATTAGTAGAGCAAAGCACTTAACAGTTTTATATTTAATGTTACCTGCTATGGGCAGGATAGTGCCTGACCCACCTCAGTGAGCCCTAGGCAACCGTCACCAACAATGCAGATTCCAGGGACTCACCCCATCATCTACTCTTTTGGGGGAAGCTCCAGGATCTGCATTGTTAGTGCTTAGAGATGTACTGAAATTTTAAGTTCATTCAAATCTGTGAATGAGTCACAGGCCTACAGAAGTAAGTAGAGTCACCAAAGCATAATTACTACAAGTTGCCTGAAATGGTAAAAGTATTAGAATAAAAATCTGAAAGTATTCACTTTTGCTATGTAAGTAGAATAAGCTCTATTCAAAATGAAATGGAAAGGGCTAACATTAAAATTAAAAGTGGTTATAGAGCATTTTAAATACCCAAATTACATATAAATTCCTTAAAATAACAGGAATCAACTTACATACTTAATTTCTAAGATGGCACTTGAATATAGTGTATACCTTATAACTTCCCACCAGCTTGAACTACTGGTAGTACATGCATGACCCCATTGGGTAGGAGACAATGCTGTGGATGGGACAGTCATGTGTGTATAGCCTCAAAGTGAATGTATTAGCAGTTTAAATAAAATAGTGAATGAAAATAGCTAATCCACCACATTGACAAAAAGCATAAAGATTTTAAAAAGAAAAACAAATTTGGTCCAAATGAAAAGTTTAATTTTTTTTTTTTGTGGAACCAGAGATTGAACTCAGGCCCTCAAGCGCTTATTCTACTGAACTATCTCCCCAGCCCCAAAAAGTTTAAAATTAATAGCACTTTTTCCCATTACCCACTGAACAAATACTAAATACCTTCTCTGTGTTAATAGTTGTACTAGATATGTTAATAAATATTAGGAAAATAATGGACATAGTTCCCTCTCTTCAGAACACTGAAACTAATGACAAACAGTATGAAGCTGCTTCAGGAACTTAAATAGAGGAATCTTCCCTGGCCAGAAAACATGGTGAGGTGTCAAGGAGCCTTTCCTAAGGGATGACTAGGTTTAAAATTACAAATTGAATGGATATTAACCTAAAAGAAGAGGGAGGGAAATTTCCAGAAAAGCAAGAGTACCGTTTTTCAAAAATAAAACCAGGCTTTATATTTTTTTGCTGCAAAAAAACAAAATAGGGCTCATTTTTAGGAAATGTCTTATTTTTGTCAGGTATAAAGGCCTAGACATAACCACATCCTTGTGCATGTTAGTCATGTGTTGTCTTCTCCAATTGCTCTTCCAGCAATCTTAATCTGTTTACACAGGTATTTACCTCTCATCCAGTGGTACACACTTGGATATTTACAAATATTTAATTATAATTTATGTTACCACTTAAGTACTCTATTTATATTTATATATTACTTTATAATCCAATACATCTATTTTGTGTTGCAACAGACATATTAAATGTGTCCACCTAGCTGACAATTTTAACTGGGACTTCCTTGGGGGGTAGGGCTTATGTTATAAGCATCTTGAAAAGTCATGTTAGGGCTTATTTTCTGGTTGTGCCCTGTTTTGAGGGAAATACGGATCTAGGAGGATGCAAGGCAAGGGGAATCTGGCACGTCAGGAAATGAAACGTGGCCTGCAAGCTGGGAGCAGAAAAGTGCTCTGAGACCCTGCAGGGAAAGCAATCCTGAGAAATGAGCAGGGAGTTAGTTTAGCAGGTGGGGGTAAAGACGTGTGTCCTGGTAAACACAAGAGAGTGGAAGGGGGACTTTAAATAGCGATTTGACAGGAACTAGATCTGCATTTGATAAAGACTGTCTTAGCTGCTTAAATTACTGAACACAGATCAGAGATCCAGAAACTAGAGGCAAATGCCAGGCATGACAAACTGGACGCCACCATGTTCCTCTAAGTGATTGTACTAGTGAAAGTACAAAAAAATGAGGCATTATGCAAGATCAAATCAGTACGGGGCTGGGGATTTGGCTCAGGAGTAGAATGCATGCCTAGAAAGCTGGAAGCCCTGGGTTCGGTCTTCGGCACCAAAAACAAAAAAAATAAGTCTTCTCAAAATATCAGTATGGCTTTTTTCCCTTTTTCCTTCTCATTTGTCAGACTAAACTAATTCTTATCTTTCTCTTTTTCTCAAGTTGGGATTTAATTACAGTAGTTCCTTGCTTCTTAGATTGGTTCAACTTAAATCAATTAAATAGCTAAACAAGAAATAGGTAGAAAATTTTATTATGATCAGAAGAGTTGAGAGAAAAATAAGTAAAGCAAATAGTTGCTGAATATTTACTTAAACGTAGTTATTCCTTCCATTTTACCACAACATGCTCGAATTTCTTGCTTGGGTTTAAGACTCTGTGGTGGAACAACATTGCCATACGTGGGATATTTTTCTGAATATTCGGTTGTGGGCCAATACGTGCCAGAACTTTCATAAATCCTCGTTGTTCCATGTGGACAATGATGTCGCCTGTGCAAACAAATAGACTGAAAGATTATTTTGCTTTAAAAAAAAATTTTGTGAGATTATTACATTTTAACCAGAGAATGTCTAAACCTTAAGAGTAGCTTTAATAGAAAAGACTAATCCCTTTAGTGTGTTTACAAAAGCAGTGAACAAATTAGTGTACACTTGTGTGGTAGAAGCATGCTTTACTCCTGTAATACAAGTTAAGGTTTTGTTACGCTACGGACCATGGAAAAGCTTGCACCTGAATTTCCTAAGCCCCTGCCAGACAGCTTCCACATGGAACTTAGGCTTCACCTAATCTACAATGATGTGGTGCCCATTCATGACAGATCTACGTGACAGGAAAGTGCCTTGTTGGTGTGGACTGTGGGAAAGGCACAGCAAGCTTGCAGTCAGGCAGTGTCCTGGTTTGCAAGGTGATTCCCTGACTTGGCAGAGATGAGTTTTCTGGGGCTTGACTCTGTTGTAGTCTTCTCTTGTGGCAGGGGTAGTGGTTCCCTTGCTTGTCCAGTTCTGCAGTGAGATTTTGGGGGCGCTTTTTTTCTGGAGGCTTATTTTCAGTTCTTCCAAGTGAGTCATATATATTCCTTATACTGTAAATAGTTTTGGCATAAACTTGCCAGTGTGTATTATATTACTGGCTAAAACTCAGAACCCTGACTGGTAGGTACTGTGCCATGTAAGGAATGACATTTTGATAAATGACAACCCACATACATGATGATGCTCTCATGATATCATATTGCTTAGTAATATCATGGTTGTCTTAATTTGCATACTTTATGATGTTCACAGAGGGACTAAATCATCTATAGATGTATTATCGCCCTTAATTGACACATGACTGGACAGCATGGAAGCTGTTGCTGAAACCTTTGCACATGGCTGCTGGAAGACGCAAAGATTGTAAATAGTAAAAAACATGAATCGGAGAACAGCATGTACAGTGTGTGTGCTCATTGTTTAAAAATAAAAAGCAGCGTGTGTGTAAAGCAAGTCTGAAGGAACATTTGCAATATTTGATGGAAAAGATTATGAGGTGTTTTCATTATATATATTTCAATCTAACTAAAGAGATAAAAGTTTTAAAAAACAACGTAACAAAACCCCCAAACAAATTTATATTGTTTGCAAAATATCGCATCAGGTTTTTGAGTCGGGTACACTTGTAGACCCCAGCTGTGTGGGGAGGGCTGACAACACAAGCTGGCTGCAGCTGGAACTGGAGAAAATGCACATGCTCTGTGGATAAGCCTGCACCAGCTAGCATGACAGAACCCAGTGAATGCCCAGAAAGAAAATGAGAGAAATGATTCTTTGCTTGGAGGCCGCTGGACAGCATGAAGAACTGTAGTGTAGGGGAGAGTGAAGAAGTGGTGTCACGGGTACCTAAGAAACCCTGAAGTCAGGAGAGTCAGGGATTCCAGGGTATCAGCTGCAAATGCAGGCTGTGGAAGTGCTGAAGTAGGTCAGTGCCAAGCAGGGTCCAAGACTCTTGCAAGAGTTAGGAGCAGGATACACAGTGTGTGCACAGAGATTCCGAGAGAGGTGTACTTTGTTACAAGAGCGAAGTCAACTTTGGGGATTTGTCACTTTTTTATTTTCCATGGCAATAATATATTCACACTGAGATAAACCTGTGTGGAAAAAAAACATAAATGGCAGTAAAACTTTCTAGCCCATTTTCAATCCTCAGAAGG
Source organism: Octodon degus (assembly GCF_000260255.1). Classification (NCBI taxonomy): domain Eukaryota; kingdom Metazoa; phylum Chordata; class Mammalia; order Rodentia; family Octodontidae; genus Octodon; species Octodon degus. Next base: position 22,388,973 of record NW_004524578.1, read on the forward strand.
AACTTTATTATTTGTTTTTTAATTTTCCTGGAGGCCACACTAGTAATACACCTTTGAATATCTAGATTCATTGGCTTAGATTCCTAACTTTGCAAATATTAATATAAAAAAATTTGTTAATTTACACCACTCACATTCACTTCCTACTATAGTATGGTCATTCATTCCTTCATGAAGTATTTAATAAAGGACAACTACCCAAAGCTATTGAGGACAGTATTAGGAAAATCCCTGACTTTAAGGGGGGTAGAATGGAGCCAACAACAGAATAAATTGGAAAAACCCATAGTAGTATATCTCAACAGAAAAAAAAATGGAACAAGGATGTGGGTTAGAGTCTGAAGTGGGGCAGAAAGGTTGCCATTTTCTTGGGAAGCGGGTGGATCACTACGAGTCCAGTCTAGTAGTGAGACCCCAAACACCTTGTAGACCCTTCCCTAAAAATAAAAAAAGGAGATTCTTTTCCAGTAAACTGATAAAGTAGCAGAAGGTTAACACTTCCCTAAAGAGGTTTCTGTTTGTAAACCAGGGCTTTTACATTTATTATCTTTCCCCAGCATAGTTCATATTTATGTATTTGTTTATTCATTCTGAGACACAGTTTTGCTACGTCACTAAACTGTTCAAGCTGGGCTCACACAGAAATCCTCCTGTCTCAGTCTCTAAGAGTACAGCCTCCTAGGCTGACCTCCACATGTCTCTTTTATTCCAAGCAGGCAGTCAAAACTTCTGCATTCCCTTGTAGGGAGATTGCCAGGACAGAGAGGAACAGCTGTCTGAAGCCATCAACTTCTCCTGTCTTTTTAGAAACAGTTCATGGAAGAGAGGAAATCAGATGTCCCTAATGGGAGATGAAATACAGTTAGCTCTCTTTTAGTGTCACAAGAAGGAAAAGATGGCGTTGGGACAAATGGGAAGGACAAAATATCTATTTTTTTTCTCGTAACCAGATAATTTATACCTGAAAAACTAGTTTATCTTTCAACCTATATCGAATAACACAACCTATGTCTAATATTATGTATATGATAGAAAACTTGCTTTGCATCAGCAGGTGCTTTTTCTTTGACGATTACCACGTGAAGGGACTGGCACATTCACATGTACTTAGCAAATAATCTAATCCTTGTGTCAACAGTGAAGCTGAGGAAGGGGACATCTGTGTTTACAGGTGGTGGAAGGTAGTTAGGCAGAGCTCACGGCCCAAGTCTGGGTTTCAGGGTGGGGACTGCTGCCTTTCCAGCTGGGCAGATCCTAAAGGAGCACTGTATGGAGTGAAGTATGGACAGCTGCAGACGGAAGAAAGCGCAACCTGGGTTGCAATCTAGTGACCTGTGCGCTGTTCTTTAATACAGTTTTTGTTGCATGGTACGTACACTCCCAGCCGAACCAGACCCCTCCTCTACGAACCAGCCTCTCACATCTGCCCTCGTTCACATCTATTATTCACCTGGCCCAGGTGGTATTTTAGTTTACTTCCCTGAACAAGAATTTCCGGGATCACACAGAAGCGCTCTGCCGGGTAGCCAAGGAGTGCGGAGACGTCCACCATTCGCGGGTCCGGATAAGCGGGGCGTCGCCGTCCCTCGTCCCTGCGGGTCGGGGACCACCCGTGCCCGCACCCCGCCACTTCTTACCCGCAGGTACAGATCTGACACAGACAACGGCTCCTCATACTTGCAGCTCCCAGCTCCCCCTCGAAGTCTCTGGGCTTCCGCGACGCAGGGGTAGTCAAGGCGACCGCGGCATCCTGGAGCGTGACGCCACGCCCACTTCCGGCGGCGCCCGGCGTGCGCGGGTCAAAGGTCGCTCTTGGCTCCGCCCCTCGTGCGCAGGCTGCGGAGACTGGTGTGCTGTGGCGGCTGCGAAGGTGTGAGCCGGAACGAGTCGGGTGGGGTCTTGGGTCTCGGTCGGGCCCACAGCAGCGGCCTCTCCGGGCGGCCCGGAATCCACAGAGAAACCATGCGGGGACCCGCGGAGGTGGCGGGAGAGTGGTGCCGGGGGTGGGGTGGGGGCTTCCGTGGCCAGCGGGCGGCGCACCTGTTTGGGTCCTCCGTAAGTGCGACCCAACACTTTACCGTGTTCTCTAGGAGACCCTAAAGCCGAGCGCTCACTTCCAGTGACAGCGCGCCAGATAATTGGTGAGGGACTCAGGGACAGGGGGCAGGGGGAGGGTCGCGAAGCGACATAGCCTTCTCGTCGACCTCCTTTCTACTGTCATTGGTCGTCTCAGTGTGGACTAGGTGACCGGGTGTCGCCCCGCCCTGCTGCGCGCGCTGCAAGTCCTAGTAAGGCTGCAGGTCCTGGAAGGGTGCGCAACTCCTCAGGTGCCTGTTGATCCATCCCTTAACTTGGTGCCTGACCTGGGACTGAGCCTGGAGTTTCATCGGGAAACGTACTCCAGCATCTTCAAGGGATCTGAGAATGCTTGTCAGCTCCTAGCGTTTCAGTTTCTTTTGCCCCAACTTTAGCTCTTGTTTCATTCGTACTGCATGCAGGCTTAACTTCCAGTCCCAGGAGTGAATAACCATGGTGCTCAGTAGTTTGGATAAGATAATTGAACTCCAGAAGAACACTGCCAACATCAGGAACATCTGTGTTTTGGCTCACGTTGACCATGGTAAGAATCTTTTTGAAGTGGCTTGTTCTCATTAGCAAGGGAGGCTTGTCTCTACATGTTTCAGTGGATGACGCTCTGAGCATTTTAAAGTGATGCTTGCTTAGAAGCAAGTCATTTCCTTTAAAACTCTGTGATGTCAGAAGTATGCTGTGAGTGCAAGCATTTGAAATGCAGTTAACTAGTGATTGGTGTTCTCTTTAGTCTGTTACGTGGGTTTTAAGTGGAGTGAAGCGGGGCAAATTGAGGTAGATATGTGATAGAAGAGACCATAGTTTGGGAGAACTAGAGAACTGGAAAGCTAGGGATGGGTTAAGAAAAATAAAACCTCACAGTTTAGTTGGTATCACGTGGGTACTCGCAATTGGCAGTGTATTTTCAGAAGGAGCTACATGTGGTGGTAAGGCTAGGGATAGCAATAAGGCTATGGTACATGTGATTCAGACAGATACCACTGTAACACCCTACCGCTGCTTCATGCTGAGCTTGCTCTGTGTTTCAAACTCCTTTTGAGTTCTGGTAGCCACTGCAAAGTTGGTGTGTAAAAGAAAACTTGCCTTGAGGGGAGGGGGCAATAGAAAGAAGTGAAGAGACAGGCTTTTTCTCCAACGGACGCTAGGATAAGGGTTAAGTGCTCCAGCTGGTAGCCTGAATTGAGAACTCCCATTTTCAAGATAGTTTTGCCTTTTTGAGCTTCAGTATGTATACAGCATGAATAAAATAGAATGAAAATCATACCTAACAGCAGCAGGGGTGAACCTGTGGTGCTTACACCACAGCAGGTGTTTTTGGTATCATTGTAAGGTCTGAAAGCTTTATCATCATGGCCTTATAGGATGTGAAGCTAAATGTAGTGATAATGGGAGTCTCTTGGCCAGCAGAGAAATAATTAATAATTTTTATTTGTATTAGGTTATAGGGAGCCATTAGGAGAGGAAAAAAAAGCAGGTGTCTTATAATGAAATAGATTTGATAGGTAAACGTGCTTAAGATGAATTAAAAGGTACAAAAAAGGTTAGTTAGGTGGCTCTTGCCATTGATACAAGAGCTGCAGTCTGAGAACTGAGCAAAAGTGGATCACTCAGAAGCTAAGGATTAATTTTGTACCAATATAGCAACTAACTGTTCTGTCTGAACTTTTATAATTAATTATGCTCCACATATTTTGACGGTATGAGATAAGATTTTTTTTTTTTTTTTTGCTATGTGAATTAACATGTCCATGATGTGGCCTACATGCATAACTCTTCTATCAGGCTGCTTGTACCACCTAATGGGACTGTCACATGCCAACAGATAGTCGTGCATGTACCACCAGTGGTGCAAGCCAGCAGGAACATGTAAATTATGTGGAAAGTCACTGCTGTGTATATGTACATTACAGATTACTTTAAATTTAATTTTTAAAATTAATTCAGACTGATAGTGCTCTAGAAAAACTATGGTTCATTTTATTCAATCAATGGCTATTGAAATGCTACTTCTTCAGTTTGTGTCTAGGTGTTTCCTCAAAGCTTCCTGAAGGCATAGGCTCTTCAGAGGTGGCTGAATCTAGAGTGTGGCACTAGGATTGATTCATAGTGCAATGCTGGGATTAAGGGTGCTAGAATTAGGGGGCTTTTTCAGATAGCTCAGTTATTTAAAGTGCCCCTTGGGCAAATGTAGTCAGGAGCATAAGACCTTGGTTCAATTCCCAGGTCCAGAAGCTGAACCAGACCTGCCCTTAAGGTACCTGGAAGTAACAAAAAACAAAACAAACAAACAAATGAAACTCCTAGAATTAGGGATGTGAGTGCTTCCCACCCTAAGGATATATAGCTTGGGTAAGATAGAAGGGACAGAAAGAGGCTTATTGTATGTCACTTGCATGTTTTGCTGTCTTCTGCCTGCTGTGAATTGTTTCTCCTCTGTGATACCCCTCTTTCATGCTGCCCTGCCATGGAACCAATCAATTATGAATTGAAACCTCTATAAACTGAGAGCTAAGTAAACCTTTCCTCCCTGAACTTTAGGTGTTTTATCTCTGCTATGAGAAAAGTAACTAAAGCAGAAGTTCGTACCAGAGAGGAAGGATTGTTGCTGTGACCGTATCTGTCCATGCAGTTCAGGAGCCTTTGGAAATGGCTTGTGAGAGGATTTGGAAAGGTTCAGAGATACTAGCTGAAAAAGCAGCCCTGGAATGCCCTAAGCTGGTCAGAGCTCAAAAGTCCAGAATGCTGATAGAAAGTCTGCTGCTAAAGACCAGGCTCTAGCAGTATCTGCTGGGAAGAAAAACTACATTGACTGTTGGACTCCAGTCTGTGTGTGTTATGCCTTGGTGAGAAGTTTGTCTGGATTTTGCTCAACAATCTCTTGCCAGTCTTGCCAGCCTCTCTGCCCAACAATCTCTTTAGAGATTGCCTGAAATTGAGATTAAGGACAACAAGCTCATTACTGGCAGAAGAAATTTCAAGGCAGTCTAATGTTGAGGCCGTGACATGGCAACTGTTGGGATTTTTAGCAAGATTTATGTTGACAGTCAAAAGCTAAAAGCTCAGAGGAATGACTTAAAATATTTTCAGTTTGGGCGGAAAGGAAACTCCACTTAGCAACACTGTGGACTACAAAGATAGAGGAAAGAGAACTGATTGCTGAGAAGGAATAGGACAATAGAAAAGATGGCCTGGGGACATCACAAAAACAACTGGACTCCAGCCTTTATAGCCTCATATTGCAAAAGTGAAAAACTTTGCTTTGTAAAGAGAGCCCCAGAGCACCATGTCCCAGTATGGCAGCAGCCTGGAGAATTTATTCCTCAGGATACAGTTCAGGGTGCTCAGTGACCCAGGCACTTGACCCTTTCACCCAAGAAAGGAAAGCCTGGCTACTGCTCCAGTAGGTAGCAGGACTTGGCATCAGCCATGTGGTGCTGGCTTTAGGTGCATACAGAACACGAGTGTTGTGGGATCAAGGAGGCTTGCACACAGATTTCAGAAGAAGGGCTGGGAGACCAGGCAGTGTGCACCTAAGAGGGCAGTATGTAAAGCTGTGAGTGTGAAGCTGAACATGCAGTTTGAGACCCCAGAATTTTTAAGAAGGCAGGAACATGGATCATTAGAGGAAAATTGCAAGTAGGGAGGAGCAGGCCCTAAAAAGAAACCATGGGCATTACAACCCCTAGATGTGCTTGGATGAAGCCACTCAAATCTGCAAGTTTACATCTCGCCACAGATTGCTTTGGATGCTGGATGTGGAACTTATTGTTTGCCCTGCTGGATTTTGGTCTTGCTCTGATCCCATTCCTTTATATCTCTGTATTTGTACCCTTTGGAGTGCTAATGTTTTACCTTGTGCTATTGTATGTTGGAAATGTTTCACTTTCTTTGTATAGGGCCTCACAGTTAAGGGTTTGCCTTAAATCTCAGAGACTTTGTACTTGTACTTGTCAGCAATGCTGAAACTGTTAGGATTCTTGACAACTTTTAGAGATAGACTACATGCCTCTTGCATAAAGGGATGTGCATGAGTCTTTGGGGGGCCGGGGAAAGAATGTTATGGCTGTATCTAGATATCCCCCAAAGCTTCATGCAGTCACATGGGGTGGGGCTTTTCAGAAGTGGCTGGTTCCAGAGTATGTGGCACTGGGATTGACTCATGGTGCGATGCTAGGAATAAGGGCACTAGAACTAAAGAGTATAAATGCTACCTGTACTCTAGTACAAGTAGTTTGGATGAGGTATAAGGGACAGAAAGAGGCTTCTTGCTTGTCACTTGCTTGCTTGTGCTATCTTCTGCCTGCTACGAACTGTTTCTCCACTATATTGTCCCTCCGTGCCATCCTGCCTTTGAGCCAGCCAACTATCAACTAAAACCTCTATAACCTATGAGCTAGATAAGCCTTTCCTCCTTTAACTTTGGTGTCAGGTATTTTGTATTGGCAATGAGAAAAGTAACCAAGATAGCTGCTCTATGTCAAGTATTGTTCTAGTCCTAAAATGTGGTCATGAATAAAGCAGTGTCTACTTTCTTGGTTTTTATGTTGTATGGTAAGTATATTTTCCCATATATAGGATGAATTGTACTTTATTGGGTATCTGAAAAGTGTTTCTCTAGGATTATATGCTAATATAATATTCACATGGCAAACTGATAACACATTATTAAAGATCTCAAGTTGTCCCACTGATTGATCTCTGGTTTAAATTATTATACAGATTAGCTTTGCTACATATAGCTTTGCTAAAGTTCCTAGAGTGCAGTAAGGACTTACATTAAAGAACAACCTCTCCTTTTGTTAGAGCAACCCAGCTGCACTAATTATGTATACTTATGACATTCTTTAGACAAAGTTACCTAGTTGTACCGCTTGAAATTGTGTGAACCTTAGTGGTAGGCTAGTGAAGATAACTATAAGTGTACAGGTAATACAAAGAGTTTAATATAAAGTGAAGTGTAGAGTTATGTTTGGCTATGAAGTTGCCCTGGAGGCCACAGTGTAGCTGATGTCCTCTTCAAACTGATTAGCAATAATTAGCAGTTTAACTGGAAAATTCCAGGTAAGTTCATTCATGGGAAAATACTGTTTTACTCAGTGTACCTTTCAGAAACAAAAGTCATTGCTTTTCTTTTGTCATTTTGAGCTAACAGAGACTGAAGTCTATAAATGTGGTCACTAGTATAGATATGGATGGCTGGTAATAATAATTGTAAACTTGACTGAATTCTTATAGGACAGATGAATTCTTATAGGACAGTGGTCTGTTTGGATTGGCATGGTGATTTGCTTCATTAGTTAAAAGTCTGTGCCCATTATTTAAAGTTTACTTTAATTAAGAGAATTGTGCTTTGAAAAGTTGCCTGCTGACTTTCCAAGTGAGTAGATGAAATTTCCAGGGAGGCTAGGTTTCAGCACAGTAGTGTCGACATTTATGACCTTCCAGGTGGTGTTCTGTTCAGAAGTCTGTGAGTCTTTTACAGTGTCTCTTTTGTCTGGTGGCAGTTGGTGTAGCTAACTAAGAAATCTTTGTAAAACCAAGTTTTTTGACTAAACATAAATCTGTAGGTACAATCCATCCTGCCATCCCCCCCCTTTTTCTTTAAGACATAGATTCTAATTAATGTTATTTTAACAGGAAAAACTACTCTTGCTGATTGTCTCATATCCAGTAATGGAATCATCTCCAGCCGTCTCGCAGGCAAGGTATGTTATATTTGATGAGTACTTGTTGCATTTCAGTATTAGCTATCTACAAAGTCATGAGCCGTTTGCCTTGCTCTTTAGTGGTCTAAGTAGTATAAAACAGAGTTCTTACACTGGGCATGGTGTCACATGCCTTTAACCTTGCACTTTGGGAAATAAAGGTGGCAGATTCACAAGTTCGAGCCTAACTTGAACAGCTTATTAAGACTCTCAAAAAAATTAAAAAAAATTTTTTTTTTTGAGACTGGAATGTAGCTCAGTGTGAGGGCCTTGGGATCTATACCCAGTGCCACAAACAGCAATAACAACCACGCATAGTTACATAGTTCCTGCATCAAAGCAGCTGTTGATCCATTAAATGAGATAAATAGGGCTGGGGATATAGATCCGTGGTGTAAGTGCCTGCCTGACAAGCACAAGATCCTGAGTTCCATCCCCACTACGGGGGGAGGGGGGGCTAAACAGATGTTGAAAAGTTATTTCTATATTGCTTTGTATTGCCTCATAGGAATATTTTGTAAGTGTGAAAGAGTTTTGCATTACATCAAATGAAAATTGTCAAGTTTACAAAGAAAGATTTTTCATAGGTGAATGAGTTGGGTGATTTGAGAAGGCAGAGAAGTCATCAAGTGGTGAAAGATAACATATGTGAAGTCTAATTTGTTTGTTGTATCCAATTTGAGTGAGGATTTGCTTAGAGATTAGTGGGAAAGAAAATGATTACAATGATTGGAGGCTAACCTAGGTGTCCTCAGTACCAAAGAAAGTCTTCAGCCTGTGGATCATATGAAACAGTGTTTTGGGAAATGAAAGAAACCTTTGGTTTCTAGCTGTGAAAGGGCTTGGAATAATTGAGTTAGTAGTATAAAAATTTTTTTAAAAATTCTCTCCTTAGTAAATCCAGGATATAAACAACAGGATTTATCAGGTGACTAGGAGTGTAGAGATGAGGAAATGGGGAAGTAAAATTGAATCAGTAAAGTAGCTCTAGGAAGATTAAAAGTAGAATAGGGTGCTTGAAGCTAGTTGTCTGGGGAACAGATTTAATAATTGAGAAATTGCACTCCTAGATAGTTTATGTACGAGAGATACACTCCAGTTTATATCATCTTAGTTACAGTTAAAGGAAACAGAAGTCAATACATATCCACCGCCAAGAGGCTGGATAAATAGTTGTGGTAGATTTAGGAGGTGGAATATTACAGTAATGACAGTTCATCAGTTAGAGTTATATCTCTCCTGGATAAATCTCAGGAATATAATAGTAAAAAAATGATATTACACATAGTGTGATTACATTCATATAAAGCTTAATACATACAAATTGTAAATGATGTATTACTTAGTAATACATTTATTTTTAGAAATTATGAGCAAAGCAAGGAAATGGACAAGGTGCATTTCAGGATGGTGGTTACCTATCAGCTAGGTCCCAGGGGACTTTAATGGAAACACTATTCTTTTGCTTTCTTAAGTAGTGTGTATGCAGGTGTTTATTGTATTGTTAGTCTTTCTGCTTGTTTTGTGCTATTTGCATTGACAAGAGTGATAGACTTTGAAGGAAAAGCCCGTAAATGGAACCAACCAGGAATCTAAGGAGAGACTGGAGGGAAACTGTAGATTTCAAACCTTTGAAAGATATTTTGTACATGGTACGAGCACATGCATGCACAAAGGGTAACTGTGTAATGCTCCCCTGGAATCAAGAAGGTGCATATTGAAAAGATCACTACATGGGGCCAGAAGTTTTAGGTAAGTTTTAGGACTCTGGTTTTGCCAGAGCTGTGGAAATGCAATACTTTCTGAAAATTTAAGAATTAATGTGAGATGAATTAGGGTGGTAATATTGTATCAATAAATTATTCTCAAGACTTTTGAATGAAAATACTGTATAAATGTAAAGGTTAAGTTCAGAATTTTCAAGAATCTTATGGTGCAGAGAATGAAGGCTAGAACAGGAGGGCCCACTCTTGAGGGGAGGCCAGAGGGTAGAGTGGTGTTGGGGCCGGGAGCACAGTTAAGGGTGCCAGCACTGGGGCAAGACACCGTAGAGCCTGGAGAATCTGCTTTTATTTGTGGACACTGAAGTTTTGAAAACCAGCAAAATGGTGATAATAAATATTATCTACCATTATTATCATTAAAATATTTAAAATATGTAAACTTGGGGAATGCAATAAAAGGTTCTTATGCCTTTAGAAATTTTCTCTTTAAATCTCTGCATAGAACTTGAACATGTCAATTAACCTAGGAACAGAAAAAGAATGGCTATGTTTGTGGTGAACAGAGGAATTCCTGCAATGCCACCCTCTGTGACTTCTCAAGGACTGCTCATTCTTGGCTGCAGTGTGGATGAGCAGTGGTCCAGAGGGTGCCCAGTGTGCAATACATTTGAGTTCTACCAGTACTCAGTTTTATTTGTATTTTTCTTCCCCTCCATTAACTTTCTTTCTTCATTCAGCTACCTAGTCCTTAAAAACAAAACAAAACAAAACAAAAAAACCATCTGTACGAGTGTTTAAAACAAAAATCAGCCTGTTTGAATGTTGTATTTTAGTTCAGTGGAAGTAAGTAAGCATACTGCTGTTGTTCCAGTTAAGGTACATGGACAGCCGAGAAGATGAACAGATCCGAGGGATCACTATGAAATCCAGTGCCATTTCACTACATTATGCAAAAGGTAATTTTGTCTTTCTTTTAAAGAAGCACAGCTTTGTGACTTTCCTGCCCTCCTTTCTGTCTAAATTCTTTGCAAACGTCCATTTCTTTGCTTTAGGTTCCATGTATTTTATCATGACCTCTCACCGTGACTTCTCATAAGAGCCAGGCCATCCAGGCCTGGATGTTAATGGGGAACACTGGCTGATGCAAGAGCAGAAGGGCCAGTAGTTTACCCCTGCCCCTCCTGCCAAGGGATTGTATGGCTAATTTCACAGGAAAGTTAGGAGCCCTGGGCATTGCTACATTGGCCTTAGTCTTCCTTTTCCTGGCTGGATACTTATTCTGCCTCACAGTCTACGTATTAGATTTGGAGTATTATTTTCTTAGCTATAAGTTACCATGTCCACGAATGAGGCTGTCATTTTCATAGCAATATTTCCAGGAATATTTCTGACAGAAATAGTCAAGTAAGCACAAGAAGTGTATTTTCGCTGATGTTCACCAAAAAACTTGTATTAGTGAAAAAAATGCCAACAGACTAACTGTTGATAGAATGGTTAAAAAAACTGATATATCCATGCTGTGATGTTTATGCAGCTGTTAAATGCTTGATCTAAGTAATGATACAGAAAAAAATGATGAAAGAGCCAATAAAGGAAGTTGCAGAGTATTTTTTTAAAGATACGAATGTGTTTGGTTAATAAAATACATTATCTGAAGGTAAAAGTATTTGGATAGGTGCATACCAAATCATTAATGTTATGTCCAGAGACTGAAGTAATGCAACATTTTTTTAAAACCATCTCTTAAATTTATGGGTATGTCCTCATTCAGTGATCCATGGAATGGGATTGTCTAAGTTATGTTTTTTCTTGCTGAGACAAAATATCTGATACCCAAAGTTAAAGGAGGAAAGGTTTATTAGGCTCATAGTTGGTAGAGATTTCTCAGTTGGCTGACTCCTGGGCAGGGTAGCATGGCAGCGGGGCATTGCAGAAGAGACACAGTTTTTGTCACAGCAGAGCAGATAGAAGGTAGCAAAGCATTGAAGTAACAAGCAGCCCATCCCAGCAGCCTGTTCTATCCTTTATAGTTTATCCAGGCTCTGATGAACTTAGGGTGGTAATTACTTAAACCCGGGGTGGAGCACCCTTAATGGATGTATTCCTTTTTCCATAAGCTTCCATTTTTCTCATCTTTCACCGAAGTATGCAAGTACCCATTCTTTGACATCTTGAGAGTCTCCAGCTTTGTGGAGCTTCCTTCCTTCATTTCTGCCTCAGACAACCCACACTTGTCACTTCAAAGATAGACATCCTCAAGTTTGCCTGCCCTGCCATACTCTTCCCACCAGAACTCTTAACAGCAACAGACACCAGGCTGAGGTCCCAACTTGGTCCTCAGCCCTGCAGACAACCTTCTTACACCTGCCCTATTAGGTTTTGCTCACTCACCCACATTTGTTTGAACCTTCCAGTGTCTCCCTGTGTCTTCTCCCCATAGTTTAAGGAGACGTCTCTTGACTTCACAGAAAAGGATTCTCAGTTGCTTGCCACTGTACATCAGTGGTATTTTGTGATGCCCAGGAAATAAGGCAGCAGAACTTTCTGTTCCTGAACACTTTAGAACACACAAGTCTAGGATTTGTGTTAAAACTAGGAATATCATTCAGTATGCCTACATTATTTTCATTTGCAATTTTCATTACCAGTAAGAATAGTATCGCATAATTTTCAGGGATACTATTTTTTAAAATTTGATTCTCATACAAAGTAGGGCCTAGAATTTGAGAAAACAGGTTTTAAAATGACTTAAGTCACAGCAGAAGAGCTTGTTATGGACCTTTTTCTCTAATGGATTTGGGATGACTTTACTTTTGAAAGGTCGTTTGCAGCTATTGGAAAAGGTGAGAGTTGATTAAAAGGGCACTGAGGCAGTTGGCCCACCTCAGCCGAGCCACGCTGTTTCTCTCTCGGGGTGTGACTAGTGAAGTACTTTCTCCTCTGTTATTATTATTATTATTATTATTATTATTATTATTATTATTATTGTGCTTCTTAGAATGTTTAATATGTAAGAGTGTTGTGAACTCAAAAGTTAGCTGTATTTTCCATTTTCATTTGATCACGCACTTATTTTTCAGGATGTAGTTTTTCACATGGTAACACCAGTGTGCCACTAGTTTTCTGTTCCCTTATAGACCTAACCCTGAATTTCTCAGGGTCTGGAGTTGCATACATATTTAGGCTTAGTATTTTTTTTTCTCTATACTCTAAAAATCCTAGCCAGGGAGATGGCTCATGGAATAAGCGCTTCCCTGGCAGGCGCAAAGGCCTGAGTTCAATCCCCAGTTCCGCAAAAAAAAAAAAAAAAAAATCCTGTTGTGCCAATGAAAGATGAGTGAAGAGGAGGCCTGAGATCTCTCTGTGAGTGTATTTTTAGAATCTGAAGGACTGGACAGGAGACTGAGTCTCTTAAACTTCTACTGTATGTCTGGTTCAGGTAGCTTCTCAATAAGATGAGGAATCTCATTCATTTAAGATGAGGAATCTTAAAGTCTCTCATCCTAAAGTCTGGAATTTAGCTAAAGAATCTTAAAGTCCCTCATTCTAAAGTCTGGAATTTAACTAAAGAAACACTCAAGTGTAATTTCCACAACTGCTAAGTAAGGTACCTAAGATCAAAGAAGTGACAAGACCATTAGCTGGAACTGGATATGCTTCTGACTTGTGGCTTTGTGTAACTTTGGGGGTAAACAGCATTTCTGAAATGAAGGTTTAGGCTATAGAAATTCCAAGTGATTGCAACAATCTTGCTTTTGCTTTACGTGATAGCACTCTGGACCATGCTAGACTTGCTCATTTGTCTTCTGCTGATTTACTTGAGGCCATGGTGTATATCCAACAGGGTAGTGAACATTGGCGGTGAGGTCTGATAGGGAGAGACTTTATTACAAACAATGGACCCTTGCTTTGGTGCCTGGTTATTTGACTTGATTTTCTTTGAAGTTGCCCACAGTCCTTGGTTGAAGCTTTCCCTAGTAGCTGCAACAGGACCTTACAAAGCACTTCACCTGTAAAGACCATGGGAGTGGGGCAGTGGTACTGAGGAAGGCGATCTCCTGTGAGCCCCAGGAAGATTTTGCCTTGCTCTTTTGAGGTTTTACTACCTGCTCAATCCTAGATGTAATCCTAAGGTTTGGTCTTCCGTGGCAGATGAGTGTGAATTTGTCTACCACTGTGTATTGTTTGACCTCAGGTGCTTAAGCACAGAGTTAGATTGTAGCTGTGTTCTGGTGAACTGTTTTGTGAAAGGGGCCTGTGCAGGGAACTACCGTAGAGTTGCAGTACACATTATATACTTAGAACGGTGTCAGGCACAGGCAGTCCTTAAATGGTAACTCCCCCTACAGTTGCTGTTGTTTTGTTTTATCTTCATCTTACCACCTGGGGCCCAGAACAAGTCATTACAATAATATTAAGGTGCCCTTCTTCAAGTGGCCCATAAATAATAGCATTCATCCCTAGGTAATTCTTGAGTACTCTAAGGTTAATAAACACTGCATTAAGGGGAGGAACAAAAGGATATAGTTATTCTGCTTTTAATAAAGAATTCTATTGAGTTTAGCAGTAATGACAAATGATTGTAAGATTGTGCAGTGTTACTATATTTCATTTGTTTGCCAGGTTATGATTAAGGCTGAATCTCTGACCTCAGTGTCTAGTTCTGGTGTGGTGGGGACTGAGGGTTTGGTGGGCTCTGTGAATATTAGTACTAGTCATGGTGATGATCACATTTTGTCATGAGTGTCAAAAATGAGAGCCTGTGTGAGCATATATAGCACACTGCTTGGCATAGAGCTGCTGCTTAAGTATTTATAGAGTTTTTGTGAATTGTGTAAATTTCTGTAGGATTTCTTGGGTTTGAGTTTAAATCTCAATTGAGCTCCTTTATGTGCTACTCTTTCAGAAGATACCTGGCCAAAGTTAGCCCATCCTTTGTGTCTTTCAGAATGGGTGTATGGGCTCCTGTGAACAGGCTTCACTCGTGCCCTGTCGGCACTGGTTTCTTTTCATCTCCATTTTCTAATCTGTAAAATGAGAAAACTGTGATTTGTCATAGAGCCAGCAGCATCATGGGTCAGTGGTGCGACTGGCATATTGAGAGCATTTAGCGCACCTGGCTCACGGTGTATTTTCCCCCCAGTGTTGAGGAGTGAATCCAGGCCCTGTGTGGGGCAGGCAGGTGCTCTAGCAGAAGCATAGATAGCTCCAGTACACTAACCTCATATATATTTTGGAAGCTTGGAAGCTTTTTCTCAAAGGCCTGAGGAAACATATTCCATACATGCACAGTTGAAATTGTGTGTTTTCAAACTTTATTTCAGATAACCAGGAGTACCTGATTAATCTCATAGACTCACCAGGGCATGTGGATTTCTCCTCTGAAGTGTCAACAGCTGTTCGCATCTGTGATGGATGCATCATTGTGGTAGATGCTGTGGAAGGGGTCTGTCCACAGGTAAGGTGGGGTGGGGAAATACTTAAGTGGCTGAATGGTGGGGGAAAGAGGAGAAACTTGATTACTGTGGCTTCTTCAGGCATTTTGCTGACAGACAGGTGGCTTTTTGTTTCACATTTGATAATGTTCCCTCTGTGGTAAAGTTAAATCACCAGTGTTTTGAAGGATCTTAGACATGATGACTTCAATTTAGATTCTTTGAAGTGACTGTTCTGTCCTCTTAGGGATGCAGAATAAATTGGAGGAGTGATGGATTGTGGGTGTGGGGCCCT
>NW_004524578.1:22404797-22408209 GCF_000260255.1 Octodon degus
TAAGTTACACAGATGAAGGAAATGTATTAAAAAATGTGCTGTGATTTTTTTGTGGCCTCTGCCTTGATTTCTGCTGAGGTCTTAGGTATCCCCATTGGAGAAGCCTGGCCTCTGTCGTGGCATCTGGGGTGCCATGGCAGGGCAAGAAAGATTGTACACCTGACTTGAGAACACTGGAACAACAGTTTCCATCAGAGACCATGTTCCAGTCAGGGAGGCCCGCATGTGGTGTCTGGGGAATGTCTTATTTTTTGACCTTTGTGCCATTGTGGGAGTGTTCATTTTATGATTACCTTAAATCTGTAGTGTGTGCATGTGTCTGTCTATAGACACACATGTGGAGACACTTTGCTGTTTCTGTATGATCTTTTTAGTGTTCTTAAATGAGCTGTCTGCTCCACAATTAAAAAGATGATTTTTGCCCATAGTTCACTGCTGCTATGTTGTATGTATACTTACAGGGGCCTCATGTCTGACTGGTGTATTTTGAGCTGTGATAAAGAATACAGGCATGTATTGGTTGTTAATCCAGATTTCATAATTTGTAAATTACCACAAATCCTGACTTTTGTATTTCTCATTGTTTTTATTAGACACAGGCTGTTCTGCGACAAGCATGGCTCGAAAACATACGTCCTGTTTTAGTGATTAATAAGATAGATCGTTTGATCGTGGAACTAAAATTCACCCCACAGGAGGCCTATTCTCACCTCAAGAATATTTTGGAACAGGTACAGTGTTCTGTAGTGTTTTAAAAAGTAGGCTTCAACAAAGTTTAAGTGTGAAGCATTGCTCACAGAATTGAGTTCAGTACTTAGAATGCCTGCTTGAATCCTCCTCACACGTGGCTGAGACAGCAAAGCTGGCATGCTCTTGGGAGCCCTCTTCTCCTGGACGCATCCTTCACCAAAAGCTTGGACAGTTGGCTTTCCTGTTTAAAACTTTGTGATTTGGCACTACCTGTCTAGATGAATTGTTAACCCAAGTATTTATTCAGCAGTATATATGTTTTGTTTTTTAAGTTAATTAATTTGTTACAGGGTTTCACTACACAGCTCAAATTTGTAGTGATCCTCCTGTCTTAGTCACTCCAGAGCTGGGAGTACAGGCATGTGCCACCATGTCCGGTTTTGGTGGCCAGCTCGCCATGGGGGCCCTCATGTTCTGTGGTATCAGAGATTGAACCTGGGTCCTTGTGCTTGTGAGGCAGATGCTTAGACCAAAGCTTATCTCCTTGGCTCCGCCAGTATATATGTTGTATAAGTAAAACATCAAATGCACACTGTATGCTAGGTATTACAAATATCAAGATGGGCAGTTCAAAGTCTCTTTTCAAAGAGCTCACAATGTAATATGGGTGTAGTAGAGGAAATAAACAAAGAGAGATCTGAACACTGTTTGAGAGATCAGCTCTGGGTGTGATACAAGAGCACAAAAGAGGGCATCTACTCCTACCCCGGACAAGGTCAAGAGGAAAGAGGCAAAACATGTGGCTGGAAGGTGGCATTTTTCTAGGTGGAAAGTGCGAAGGACATTTGGAAGAGCTGGAGTAAGATGTGCAAAGTTGTAAGGGCAAGTGAAAGCATGGTGTAGTGTTTCTTCCAAGGAAATTGGTGTAGCTGAAGAGTGAGATCATGCTAAGCAGTGATAAGATGTAGGAGAAAGGAAGGGAAGGCAGATTTTGGTGAGCCTTGTATGGCATGTGTAAGGGTTTGCAGTTTATTCAAGATGGGAGAGCCATTGACAAGATCAGCTTGAGAATGTTAATTTGCTAAATGGAAGAAATAATAAAGATAGAGCCATGAAATAAAGTTTAGTAGGACCAGTTCCCTACAGACATAGGCAGAGGTGTAGGAATACATGTTCTGCAGAGGTAACCTGTAGAAGTGACCTGTGTTTCTGGACAGGAAAAGAGGCAGCAGCACTAGTGGGTTTGAATAGGCTTCCAGGTTGGAACATAGGGAACTTTCAGAATTCTGGGTAATAGGTCCCATTTTCTGTTTTGGTAAGAAATAAGGTTATTTGTTGAGAGTGAAAATGGTTGGGGATTAGAGGTTGGGCAGACGACCAGAGAGAATAGTGAAAATTTGACATGGTCAGTGTGAGAAGTGGGTAAGGGAGTTCATGAAGGTCACAAACTAGGATCTTCAAATTTGGAAACCATGAGTTCCTAGCAGTACTGTTTCCCCAGCACTGAAAAATGAAGGTGACACATTAGCATTCACAGCAGTAATAATAACTACAAAAATGACCCTACAAAAACCTAATTTAGTTTTGAGTGGATGAATACACTGAGTTAATTACTAATTGCTTATGAATGTCTCTTCCGATGAGCCCAAGTGATGATGATGATTCTAGGGAGGGTTGGGTATAAGTGTCTCCTGCCGTGAGTGTGCTAAGCATCTGAATGACACTGCCATTTCTCCTCTCCTAGATTAATGCACTGACGGGAACGCTTTTTACTTCTAAAGTCCTAGAAGAAAGAGCAGAGAGAGAAAGTGAGTCCCAGGTAAATCCGAATTCTGAACCAGGAGAGCAGGTGTATGACTGGAGCACTGGCTTGGAGGACACAGATGACTCTCACCTCTACTTCTCTCCAGAGCAGGGGAATGTGTTGTTCACCAGTGCCATAGATGGGTGGGGCTTTGGGTAAGTCTGAGTTTAATTAAATCTTTTTGTGGACTTCATATAAAATCTTTGTGTTTTTTTTGAGATAATTGTGACTAACATATGATTGTAAAAAATAATATAGCGAATTCCCTTGTATGCTTTACTCCCAACTCCCATAGTAACATCTTACAACTGTGCAGTATGATGGTACACTGACATAGAAGCAATTAGGATAGAGAACATTTCCATCCCTGCAAGGATCACGTATCTGGCTACCCGTATACCCTTCTAACCTCTGACAAACATTCCTGTTTCTCATTTCTATAATTTGTCATTTCAAGAATGCAATAGAAATGGAATTAAACAACATATGACCTCTTCTGGATTGGCTCCTTTACCCAGCATTTTTCCCTAGCTTGTTGAAGTTGTATGTGTCACCAGTCTGGTATCCCTTATCAGGAATGCTCAGAACCAAAAGTGTCTCAGGTTTAAGGTTTTGCAGGTTTTGGAATATTTACATATATATCATGAGATATCCCGGGGAGGGAACCCAAGTGTTTTGAGTAATTTTTTTAAATGGTGTGAGGATTAGGTAAAAGTTTATTTAGCTTTTTTTTGCCTGTGCATGTCAAGTTATTCTACCACCTTTTCCCCCCTAAAGCATATCCTTCCATTGTTTTTATATCTTGGTCAAAACCAGTTAGAAGCCAAATATGTTGGCTTTTAACTGTAATCTCATTACTCTGGGAGGCTGAGGCAGGAGGATCACACATTGGTACCCAGACTGGACAATTTAGTGACT
>NW_004524578.1:22408959-22417037 GCF_000260255.1 Octodon degus
TGAATGCTTCTTAAAGCCATATTCAAGTGAAATAAATCAGACACGTGTAAATACTGTATTATTTCTCTGGTATGAGAAACTGAAAGCATCAAAATGTATAATAGATACTGTGAAATAGGAACAAACTTGGAAGGATAACTAGAGAGAGGAGAGGGGGAAAAAAAGAAAGGAGAAAAAAAATTGATGAGAACCTTGGGCTTTGTGTGTGCTAGACAAGTGCTCTACTACTGCAGCATATCCCTAACCCGAATCTAATTCATAAATACTGTATATCTCTCCATTTATTTAGACTTTAATTACTACCTTTTATTAGCATTTTATAATTTTCAGCATATGAATCATACACTTGTTGATATTAGATTTAGACTTTTTTTTCACATATTTACTCTCAGTATGTGTAAGTATGCTTGACTCTTGTGATCATCTTATGTATTGTGACCTTTTCTTGCCTAGTCTTACTGCGCTGGGCAGGCCTTTCAACACTGTTTGACCTAGAGCGCAGTGGGTGGGAATCCTTGCTTTATTCCCAGTCTTAAGGACAAACATTGTCTTTCTAAATTTATATTTAGTTTTTGTATTGAGAATCGAACCCAAGGCCTTCACACTGAACCACCTCCTTGATCCTTTTTTTAAGAAAAGAAAATTTAAATTTTGAAATAAGGTCTCACTAAGTCCCTAGGTTACCTTAGCTTGGCTCCAACTTGTGATCTTCCTGCCTCTGCCCCCTGGAATGCTGGGATTACAGGCATGCCATCACTACTTTGGGCTAGTTTTCACTACTAGGAGTATTTGTTAAAGACTAGATGCATCTAGATGCTCCTCAGCGAGTTGAGGACATCCTCTAGTGTTACTATTTTTCTGAGTATCATTATTATAAATGAGTGTCAGATTTTGTTGTATGGCTTGTCTGAATTGGTTAATATAATCCTGATTTTCTTCTTTAACTTGTTAATATGATAGATTACATGTTTATTTTGGAGTGTTGTATTAGTGTCACATTTCTTTATAGATTTTATATACAGTTGATTATATAAAAGCTTTATTCTTTGAATAAATTAAAAATTTATAACCCTGTATACCACAAAAGTCTTTCACCTGTCCCTTAGCTCGGTCATCTTCTAGCAATTTGTTGTATATCTTTTTGAGGTTATTATGCATAGGTCAGCAAATACACCTACACTAGCAAAAGTTAATATGGAAATATTAAAGCTTTATATGCTAGGTATTGAGTTTGTCACTTTAAATTTCATTGAGTTCTTGCAGCCATTCTTTGAAATATGCATTGACATATATTATCTTAGACTCAAAAACATTGAGGAACTTAGTATCACTCAGCTACTGAGCAGCAGCGGTGATATTAAGGTTAAAGTCTGTCTGATTGTTAAAGCTTATGTTTTCTTACCATATTTATTTTCTTAGATCTTTCCTGTGAACTATAGAGATTGTTTCTTCTTATTACCTTATCTTAATATGTACATGTAGGACCATGAACAGTGATAGCAATTTTTATTTATAATATTTCTTAACCATAGTTATTGTTGAGCTGTGGAATTTTTTAAAATTCTAGCTGTACTTAAAGGACTTTTTGTTTTTTTGAGAAAAAATGTCTGGTTTGGTTAAATGGTTGTGGGGTAATAATGAAATTTACTCTAGTTGTGGGCTTAACTTTGCATGTAATTTGCAGGAGTCATAACAACCAGAAATAAGGCACTGGAAAAAACATTGTCTACTATGAAATGTGTCAGGATGACCTGGAAAGAAGGGTTAGCAGATGACCAGAGTGCAAGGCTTGGGAATCATGGAACCAGTCTCTGGCTTTTTCTTTTTTTCCCTTTTATTGGAGTTTATTCCCGTTTCCTTTTGACTAAACAGATTTTGCCTTGAGCAGCATAATATAATATCGTAATTTTCCTTGTTTGTAAAGAATTATAAACCTAAATCCATTTGGTCCTTGGAAAGTTATCCTGAACATGAGTAAGTACAGGTAAACAGTAAAGTTGGAAAGTATGAACCTGTGGAGAATTTGTACTTTTCCAGTATAGTTATAGGCATGGTATTATCATCTTTCTTGGCTTCAGTTTCCCACCTAAAAATAAAAATATTGGTCTAGGATGATTTCTAAGAAATAGTAAATCATTCAGTGATATTATAGGGTCATAGTTAGTGATTCCTAATATTAAAGCGTTCTACTAGTGAGCCACAAGGTGGAGGGCTTGTCTTTTTCTTATATGGTTTTCATTATTTAATGTTTTATGTTACTTTTAGTCAATCTGTCAAATTGGGAGGTTTTCACTACAGAAGGAGAAGGAATAGGGGTGAGCCTTGAATGTACAGAATAAGAGTAACTTCTGTTTCTTTCAACTTTTTTTTTTTTGAAACAGGGTCTCAATCTGTAATTCTATTCTTTTTTTTTCTTTTCTTTCTTTCTTTTTTTTTTTTTTTTTGGTGTGGGTACCAGGAATCAAACTCAGAACCTTGCTCGTGCTAGGCAGGTGATTATGCCACTGAGCTATTTCCGCAGCCCTTAAACTTTTGACATTTTTAGATACTGTCAGTCAGTCCATATTTTCTTGTGTTAGTCAAAGTCAGATTTAGAGATAGCCTGGTATACATTCTTAACAGATCAAGGTATGAATGTCCAGGGCAATGCTGGTAGAAATGACAGTGTTGGAGACCTTTTCTTCCAATTTCCCTCTGAATTGTTAGTGAGTAGGGAAAGTTGGTCACTTTAGGTCTCACAATAAAAGGAAAATGAGAACACTTAAGAATTTACTATAGAGCTACAAACTCTTACACTGTGGGACCATGTTAGGGTTTTACTAGAGGAATAGATATAATACAAGGAACAGGTATAATACAAGATGTACAAATGTATAAGAAATTACAAGATTGGCTTATGATGGTCAGTCACAGCGTTGGATGAAGTGTGTAGAGGTGTCTGCACACTTGGAGAGTGAAGGATTCATTCCCAATGTCTGGAGCTCACTGCAGTGTTCCATGCAAGTCTGTATTAGTCAGCTGATGGGTCTGTGATGGAAAGCTGAACAATCTGCTATGGAAGCCTGAAGGATCCAAGCCGGAGGCTGAAGAGTCTGTTCTGGAAGCCAAGAGATGATGCCCAAGCTGACCTGAGGACTGAAGTTCCTCGGAGGTAGTGGAACACCGAATCATTTCTCCACCCCTTTATATACCCTTTTTGTGCTGAGTCACTCTGGGACGGGCCCTCCCTGGCCCACCTCAACCCACGGGGGGAGGAGGGACCCACTGCCTAGGGCATCCAGCCAAGCTGACACAATGTATGGACACTAGAGGGACAGAATTCACAAAAATGAATAGAGGGTAAATGGGTATGCTGCCTCAGTCTGTCCTATTAATAAATGTGACTCCAGCAAAATAGTTGTGTGGGTTGCAGTAAGAATTTGTTTCTATTTGAGGTCAGTAGAACTGAGGCCCCAGCTATAAAGATAAGGACAGGGAGTAAGAGATGATGAGACTTTGTGCACCAAAATTTTAGAATCCTCTAAGTAATGATAATCTACTGAATCAGCTGGGGAGTGGAAGTATGTGTGGCTGCATAACTGCACATGGGACAGTCTCAGGAAGATCAGCAACAAATCATTGAGGTCTTGGAGTGTGTTCGGTAGGTCCCTTCTGAGAATCTCACTTGAGGGTATTCTGGAGAGGAAGTGAATTAAAATAGAATTGAAGAATGACAAAGTTGTATTAGAAACTGTAATTTTACAATTACAACTAATAACAGATAAGTGAATAAAAGCACTAATGTGTAATGCAGAGTGGGCTGGTGTGAATAAGCAAATTTTATGGTAACTGGGATTTTAAAAAATGAAAAGGACAAGATTTTGAGAGATTTATTAGTGTATGTGTACGTATATGCATGTGTAATTGCATGGTGAACTAGAAAAGCTTGAAAATAAAGTCTAATGAACAGAGGCTAAACACCAAAGCTTTGGCTTAGTTACATCAGTCACATGTGGACAGAAAGCAAGCAAACTTGGCAAAACTAATAAGAATAAAATTCATGCCTAATAAATTATGGTATAAAGATAATTTTTATATGGATGATTGACATTTCAGTAACGAAGAGACTTAATTCTGTGTATTAGATAATGTGCTACAAGGGACAAAAACAGAATTATAAGTAGATCTTTATAGGCTAATCATTTGGAGGAGATTTTAATGTATCACTGATAACTTGTTAATTAGAAATATTGCTTCTATAAACAGTTTTAATATTTAAGTATCAGTGAAGAATATACAAAAATTAGCCCTATGTTTCTGAAAAAAGATTCAAATTTAAAATATATGAAAAAAGTAACAAAGATGGGTGTGATAGGGCATGCTTGTAATCCTAGCATTGAAGAGGCTGAGGCGGGATTGCCATGAGTTCGAGGCCAGCTTGGGCTACATAAGGAGTTCAAGGCCAACCTAAACTGTACAATGAGACCCTGTCTAAAAGAAAAAAAGAAAAAAGAAGTAGCAAGTTTGATGCCTTAATCACTTAGTCATTAGTTATTATCTCTAGCTTTAGGTTTCTGAGAATAGACCAAGTTGGCAATTAGAGATCAGAGTTTCAGCTTTATTCATTGAAGCAGCAACAAGTATCAGCCCTAAAAATCAAACATCCCTACAAGAATTAGGTGAAGGCTGCTTATGACATCAGTGGTTGCATTCTGTTCTCTCCCTCTGCCATGAGACCCTTGCTGTATAGAATTGCAGCCTGCCTGTCATGATCTGGTGGTGTCAGATTGAGAGCTGCAGAGGTAAGAGTTTTGATTTGCAAGAGGAACAAAACCCTGCCCTTCTGTGGGTGTGCAGTAACCAGGAATAGACAGCTGTTTGCTTTGTGAAGAACAGCAGATCTCCCCAAGGAGTAGGCTTTCACTCTGTCCTCACCAGGCTCCTCCTGGTGCTCCCTTATTGGGAAAGGTGCAGAAGTCTTTGGGTGCTTAGAGTAGGATGACACTTGTAGAGAAAAGGAGAATTTCCTCCTTCAAAAGGCAGAAGCATGTGTAAATTAATGTACAGATTTTATAGAAATCAGCATTTTGGAAAAATTTTTAAAAGCCTATGCTAAATCACTATTGAATCAAATAGGAAATGAAATTTACAATAACAAATTACTTAAAAATTAATGAATCGAATTCCCTGCAGAATGTCAGCAGCCTAGAAGTGTAATTTGCATTTTGGTTTCTGATTGGCTTCTTCTCACTTATCTTCCCTTAGAAGGGTCACTGGCTTTTTATTTTCAGCAGTTCCTATAATGTCTGATTTTGCTTCTAAGCTTCTGTTTGATGACTTTTAACATTTCTGATTCCTTCTGTAATCACAGCTTCTTGAGAATAACACTAATAGGGCTTACCTGAATTTTCATTAACTCCTAGGTTTTAGCAATACCACACTTCTGGCCGAACTGTAAAGAACTGTTTGTAGTGTGCTAACATTGGATCCTTTCTCCAGTGTAAGAAATGGGAAGAGTTTTTTAAGTACATATTTTATAGCAGTTTTGAGTTCCCATCAAATTTGAGAGGAAGATGAGAGATTTCACTTCTTTGTCTCCATGCATAGATTCACTGTGACTGTTAGTACATTTGTTGCACTTGATTAACCCATATTGACACATCATTATCACCAAAGGCATCTTTAGGGCTCACTCTTGATGTTGTTTTGTGCTTCACACATTTGGACAGGCATGTGGAGTCATGTATTCACCATGATAGTTCCATGTAGAGTAGTTACACTGCTGTAAAACTCCTCTGTTCCATCTCATCGTCACCACATACCCCAATCCAGAGCAACTAAGGATTTCTTTAGCATTTCCACAGTTGTGTTTTTTTGAAATACCATGTAATTAACATTAACAGTATGTACCTTTTTCATGTTGAGTTCTTTGACTAATATGTACTTAAGTTGCCTTCTTGTTTTCTGGTGTCTTCTTAGTGCCCAATAGTATTCCATTGTCTGATTGTACCTCATTTTGCTCATTTATTTAAAAGATACACTGATTACTGTCAAGTTTTAGCAGTTTTGATTGGACTGCTGTAACTATCCATGTGCAGGTTTTTACATGGGCATGTTTCAACCAATGTAATGAATAAAAAACATGGTTTATGATTGTTACATATGGCAGAGGTATGTTTAGTTTTGTAAGCAGTTTCCCAACTGTCTTCCAAAGTATCTGCCATCAGCAATTTATGATTTTTCTGTTTCTCCACATCCCATTTGGTGTTTTCTAAGCTCTGGATTTCAACCATTCTAATGGGTGTATGGTTTAGCTCATTATTGTTTCAGTTTTCAGGATGACATCATGTGGGGCAAGTTTGTTTATGCGCCATCTGCATGCCATCTTTGGTGGGGTGGCTATTCAGATCTTTGGACTTTTTAAAGTCGACTTGTTTGTTCTCATTACATTTTAGGGGTTCTTGTGTTTTGGAAAACAGTTTTTTAGCAGGTGTCTTCTGAAAATATTTTCTTATACTCAGGCTTGTTTTCTCATTCTCTTGACATTATCTTTAACAAAGAAATATTTGAAATTGTAAAAATATCTAGCTGATCAATTCTTTTTTTAATGTACTATCACTGTAGAGTTCTACTTTAAAAGTCAGTCTCCAAACCTACAGTCACTAGGTTTGCTCTGTCATATTCTAAAGGAGTTTTATAGTTTTGTGTCTTACATTTAAGGCTGTGATCTATCAGAATTATTTTGTGAAGAATATATGATTTATGTCTAAATTCTTTTCCCTTTTTTTGACATGTAGCTGTCCAGTTATTGAGAAATCATTTGTTGAAAAAACTACTTTTCTATTGTTATGTTGCCTTGGTCCCTTTGTTAAAGATCAATTGACTGTAATTATGTGTGTCTGTTTTTTGAACTCTCTATTCACTCTGTTCATTCTTTCACCATACCACATTGTCTTGATTACTGTGGCTTTATAGCTTGAAGGTTGGTATAGTTAGTATGTTTAGTTTTGTTCTTTAGTATTGTGTTAGCTATTCTGGGTATTTTGCTTCTCCATGTAGTTTAGCATTACTTTGTTGTTGCTCACAAAATAATTTGTTGCAATGTAAATTGAAGTTGTATTGGATCTGAAGATAGAGTTAATAAGAACTTTCATCTCAACAGTATTGAGGCTTTTCTATCCCTGAATAGGGACTCAGTTTTTCTATGTACTTAATTCTTTTATTTCTTTCATCAGTTTTGTAATCTCCCTCATATAACTCTTACCTATATTTTGTTAGATTTATGCTTTAGTGTTTTGGGGGAGCATTAATGTAAATGGTAATACTCTTTTAATTTCAAATTGCATTTTTTCACTTCTGATATATATGGAAAGTAATTGACTTACATATTAACCTTATATTATAACCTTGCTATAATTGCTTATTAGTTCCAGGGGTAACTGTTAATTCTTGGGGATTTTCTACAGAGATGATTATATTATCTGCAAACAATAGGGTTATTTCTTCCTTTCTAATTGCTGTAGTTTTATTTCCTTTTCTCACTGCATTAGCTTGGGTTTCCAGTACAGTATAAAAAGGGAATGGTGAGAGGATGTTCCTGAGCAGATGTCTTTTAATATACTAGGCTTTCAGCAGTTATAGACTCAATCTTAGATTAAACGTGCAGTCCTCTATAGAGAATGTGTCTCCTAGGTCCTTTGTTCTAGACAATGCAGTGTGATACACAAAGCACAAAGGTGCTTGATTGGGTGCTCTGCCATGGGTGGAGGCTGTGGTGCTTGCTGCTTTCTTTGGGGTCTAATGAGAGTTAGATAAGTGTGTGTGTTTTCTCTTGAATCCAGAATGCTGAGGAACTCACTGGGTAGGTTCTAGTTCAAAGTTAATTTCCTTTGTGAGCAGCTGTGAGGCATAGCAGTGAAGACCTGGACTAAGGTTGTTGTTGGCACAGAAGATGTGATCCTCATTTGCAGCATGTATTTCCTTGGTCTTTGTTCCTTTTTTATTTTAATTTTTTAAAAGGACTACAAAGTAGTATTAAATAAACAGAAAAATTACAGTAAACTCACTACTATTACAGGCTGCTGGACTATATTGGAATA
>NW_004524578.1:22424832-22453182 GCF_000260255.1 Octodon degus
TGGAAGAGGGTCTCACCCACGCTGCTCCTGGGCTGGGACCAGTAGGTCCTGCTGGCGCAGGGTAGCCAGAAGCTCTCCCACACACTCAAAGGGCCTGGGCTGGGACTGGGTCTAATTCATATTAATGTAGAATACTGGATAAAAAGATGGGCTTTGAAATCAGACTACTTGAATTTGAATTCCAACTTACTGTGTGATATATTTGTGTTTCCTTATGCTTTTTTGTAAAGTGAGGACAATTTGTAAGATAATTAGAATAATTATGGCTAGTAATCTGTGGCAAGAACTTAGATTACTACCTGTTACGGAAGTACCCAAATT
Organism: Octodon degus; assembly: GCF_000260255.1. NCBI lineage: Eukaryota > Metazoa > Chordata > Mammalia > Rodentia > Octodontidae > Octodon > Octodon degus. Next base: position 22,425,154 of record NW_004524578.1, read on the forward strand.
AAGTTATATGCGTATTGTTGTTATTAATAACAGGAACTCTTGGTTTTCTTTCAGAATTGAGCACTTTGCCAAAATCTATAGTCAAAAAATTGGTATCAAAAAGGAAATTCTTTTGAAAACTCTGTGGGGAGATTATTATATAAATATGAAGGTTAAGAAGATTATGAAAGGCGATCAGGTAATGTATACATTTTGAGTATTGGTCTTAGAAAGCCTATACTGTAATATCTTTAGTACATGTATTTCAGCTGTAGGTTTTGTACTTTGAGTTCATGGAGAACTTTTTACTCCATATAATTGGGAAAGTCTTACCAGTTTTATGTGGAAGTATTACAAGTTATGTCCTATGGAGTCCTTAATCTTTTTAAATACATGGAGCAAGCTAGGGATGGTAGCATGTGCCTGTACATCTGGCTATTTAAGAGGCTAAGACAGGAGTTTGAAGCCAGTGTAGGCAATATGGTGAGACTGTATCACTGAAAAAGTAATACAGTACATAAATAACTTTTTTTTTTTTTTTTAAGAATACTAGAAGTTTCATGTCCTACCAATTTGATTTGAAACTCTCATTGCTATTTGTTTCTCAATAAAACTATGAGAAAAAAAAAATAATACTAGAAGTTTCAGGGTTTGGGCGCTTGATGGTATGTGTTTTGCATTTGCATTTGTATGCCTCCCTAGCCATGTCTTTTGTAGGTACTACTGTATGGTCTGCTGTCTTTTTGATCAGCATGTAGCGGTGAGGAGAGGTAAATTCCTTCTTTATCTCAGCCTTCTGTAGGTAGAGGTAATGTCAGACTGCTGTGAGCATGTAGCCTCAGGATGGCCTTCTTCCAGGGTCTCACTGCACAGATTGGACTCCTAGTGATTTCAGCCTCCCAAGTGCTGGGATTACAGGCCCGTGCCACCACCCCCAGTCTCAGTCACCATCTCAGCAAGCCCCAGGGGCAGGGCCAGCATCCAGCCCTGGCCACTGCACTCTGCCTAAGCAGGTGCTTTAGTCCTCTGAGCTATCTGGCCAGCCCAGGACACTTTTCTTAAAGATCTATTTTTTTATGTAAAATTCAAGATTATAATATGATTGCAAATCATACCCTTTTTCAGAAAGTATGAAGCCATAGGAGGGAAAAAAAAAATCAGAAGTCAACACTGGTAGTGATACGGTTTTAATGCCCCTTTTTTCTTGTGTCTTTTTTCCTTCTTTTTTGGGGGGTGGGAGTGGAGATTTTGAGACAAGGTCTCACTTTGTATAGTTCAGGGTGGTCTTGAGCTCACTTTGGAGTCCTGGCTAGCCTCAAACTTGTGATCATCTTCTGCCTTAGCTTCCAGAGTGCTGGGATTACAGGTGTGTGCCCCTATGCCTTGCCTTCCCTTCATCCTTTTATGCTAAATAGGTGCATCCTGCAGTTGAGATGATACTGATTATGTAATGTAGCTGCCCTTTTGCTTAGTATCACATAATGAGTGTCTACCATTGCTTTCAAAAGCTTTTTATAAACCGTTTATTTCAAACGGCGTGTGTGCAGCTGAGCAGGAAAGAGCATGGCTCGAGAGTCAGTTGCTTGTGTGAGTCTCAGTTCATTACTCATTGGCTCAGTGACCTTTGTCTTGATATTTCCATCTGTAAAATTGAGGTATTACTTAGAGTAGTTAGGAAGATTATATGAAATAATATAAATGCACTCTTTAGAGCAGCTTCTACTACAGAAGATACCCTGTTTTCTACTCTTTTTTAAGAAAAAATCCTATCATATGCGTAATTATTCTCCAGCAGTTGGACAATTTTTCTTGTTTTTATATTAATAGTAAAGCTATGATAGATGTCTTTGTGCATAGATTTTTGTGTCTTCATGATAGCTTTCTTAAAAGCAAGCATTGAGAGGCAACAACTTTGAATTTCCTAACACTCTACCATTGCCAGTATCTTCAGAAGGGATATATTGATTTATAGTCTCTCTCAGGTATTTGCAAGAGTTTTCCTAAGTATGCTCTGACAAGTAACTTTTTTCATAATTTGGTAAGGGGAATGGGAAGGCTGGGCGGGGGGTTGTTTTTTTTTTTTAATTTTCTTCTCTTTATGTCTTACTTTTCCCTTGTTACTAAGACAAAATATCCTACACCCAAGATTAAAGAAGGAAAGGCTTATTTAGCTCACATTTTATAGAGGTTTCGGTCTATAATCAGCTGACTCCAAGGCAGGGAGGCGGATGGCAGAGGAGCAACAGTTTGTGGCACCCACAAGGCAACAAAAGCAACAAGAGCAAAAAGGGAGGAGCATGAGAGAAGACTTTCTGTCCCTTATATGGTAGCACTGTGCAGGCAGCGTAGCACTCACACCCGTAATCTAAGCACTAGACCATAAATCAAATCGCAGACCCTAGATTTAGCTGCCTCTGAAATGCAGCCTCCTCCATGACTGCATGAGGCTTAAGAGGAACATCCAGACATAAGCCATAATACCTTGTAAACATTTTTCCATAAATTTAAGAACATTTCATATTTCCTCTAGCCTTAATTCCCACAGGTGGACACATGCAGGTGCCATGTAGCTCTTCAGTGGTAGTGATGGGTGCAGTAGCCACAGAGCTGCATCTGCCCAAAGCTCACATTGTGCTCAGTGCCCTTGTCCTCAGGGTGGGAGTGGAGAGGTACTAATGGGACCAAGTGCCGGCTTAGGATATTCATCCCACTATCTTCATCTTTACCATCAAGTAGCTGTTTCTGAATAGAAATGGGACATGAGGGGAGTGTAACAATTATGAACAAATATGTAAATGCCCAATTAATGTTCAGGAGCTTAAGACTGTATTTTTTTTTTTTTTAATATAGGCCAAAGGAAAGAAACCTTTATTTGTACAGTTGATCCTGGAAAATATATGGAGTTTATATGATGCTGTCTTGAAAAAGTAAGCCTGTTGTAAAATTGTTTATCTTTTGGTAACTTTGAACTGTATAATTTGCCTCACTTTCTGGTTGATGAGTCATGCTTCAGAAAGCTGAGACAGATGGAGGCTGTGGACAGAGCTAGTGTGCGTATCAGGCTTGGGAGTAATTTAAACTCAAGTAGATGATGGGGAGGTAGAGGATGGGGAGGAGGGGCAGAACAGTAAGATTTGAGGGGCAGAACAGTAAGATTTTGTAGAGTGCCGAGGTGATGATGTAGAGATGGGAAGAAAACCTGGGCCCTTTGTTTTTATAAACACAGTTTTAAGAAAGTCATTAAGATAGCAAAGGTGCTTGAAATCTAAAATCAATGAGGAACTTGGGAAATAACTTTTCTTGGTATAAGTGGAAAAGAAAGCTGGCATTTCTGCTTTCTCAGTTACTCCCAAGGTAAAAAAATAACTGTTCACCATCTTTTTTTATATATATAAAATACCTTACAAGTTTGCATAGCTTCAGGTGATTGTGGAATTGTGCTCAGGGGGAAGTTTTGAAGGGTACATCAGAAGCTCAGAGGCAGGGGAGTCATCACTGTGGCAGATTCCTGTCAGCCATTCTTAGCTTTTCTGAATGTATGTGTGTGTGTGTGTGTGTGTGTGTGTGTGTGTGCGGGGGGTCAAATATGTTAACTTTCTTTTCCCTCCTCATGGTTATCTGTGTATGCCTTTTCACCTCTCTAATCTTCACTACAGGGACAAAGAAAAAATTGAGAAAATAGTGACTTCTTTAGGATTAAAGATTGGAGCCCGAGAGGCCCGGCATTCAGACCCTAAGGTTCAGATCAACGCCATTTGCAGCCAGTGGCTGCCCATCTCCCATGCTGTTCTTTGTATCCTTTCTCTGTTTATAAAGAAATGTGTCTCGTAATACAGAGAGAAGCAGTGTTTACTTAGCAACAAAGTAATACTATGGAAATAACACATTCCAATCCAAAGTAAGACTTCTCAGTTTTGTTCTACCATAAGACTTGTATTTCATATTTTAAAAGTTAATACACTAATACTGATTAATGTTAATACTATTTGTTCTTAAAAAGACATTTTTGTTTAGTAAACATAAAAATATTTCCACTAAGAAGTTTATATAGATAGCAATTTAGGTGCTTCTGTTGAATAACTGGTTTTCTTTCCAGGGCACCTATATCTAAGCCAGGCTCTGTTCCCTTCACAAGATCCCTGGAACGCCAGGGAAGAGATGTATTGTAAGAATGCTGTCTGGAAAAAACTCAAAAAGAGAATAAAGAGCAGTTGAAAAATTAAAAAAAAAAAAAAAAAAAAAGAATGCTGTCTGGGAGCACCTTGAAATTGTGTGTATATTTTGAGATGAGATTCCTCAAGCCATTGGGTTTGGTCCTTAACAGCAGGCAGCCATGGTGTGCGAGAAACTGCCCAGTCCCCTGGACATTGCATCTGAGCGGGTAGAGAAGCTGCTGTGCACAGGATCACAAACATTCGACTCTCTTCCCCCTGAAACTCAAGCCCTGAAAGCAGGTGAGGCACAGATGGCTGTCTGTTCTCTGGACCACTCATTAATTCTTCACATCAGACTGTTCTAGAACAGTTTGCTGAATGCCAGTCTGCAAAATGGCCAATTTGCCACATGTTCACTTCCACAAATGACCATTGTGTTGCTTTTATTCCTCAAGTCCCAAGTTTCACTTTCACTACCACCATTTTGCTCAGCCCGTTCAGTGGGGGGCCAGTGACCTTGAGATTCTTCCCAGATCCCATTTCTTAATCATTAGGTTCCATCCTCTCAAACAGCCAGGATTGTGTTCTCTGAGTTGTGGCATCATGACCATAGCTGTGTTTGTAGAGACAGAGAAAAAGTGGTTCTGGGGCCCTTGTGAGGCCTCTTTGCACACATTACAGGTGCTCCTGTCCCCAGCTCTGAGGGTGATTTTTTCCCTCTCCATTGGCTCCTTAGCCCCTGCTCCCAGACCACTCCACTGCTGCTTGTCATGGGGTCGTCTTTTTGAGTCTCACTAACTCGCGGGCCACTTCTCATCCTGTGTGACCACACCGTTTGCCAGCATTTGACCCATTGGTGCCTCCCTCCTTCTTGGACTTCCCAGCTTCCAAATTCTTCTGCTCCCTCCTCCCTCTTGATCGCTTTTCTGGTGCTTAGTTGTGATCTCCTGTGGTGCTTCTCTGTCTGACTTGTTAACTTTGGGATGTCCTCAGCATTGTTCCATCTTTGGACCTCATCTCTTAACTGCAGTCATCCTGCTCATGGTCTCATCAAGTTAAAAGGCTTCAAATGACACAGAGATGTTCATAGTTTCCCACATCTGTGCCTGTGGTCCACACTTGCTCTCTCAGCTCCACACTTAGGGGTCAGATTGATATTATTCCATTTTCTGCGTGACTGTCTGAGAAACATCAACTTAAACTACAAAGCTGTCTTTTTATTTTATCCCCACATCTGATCCTTCTTCTGATTCCCATCTTGGGGCCTCCATCTTTTCCTTTGTTCCTTCTCCAAACCTTGGAGTCAAATGTGGCCCTTACATCCCCATGTCCAGGCTATCAGCAAATCCCACTTACAGTCCTATTGAAATACTGTACACCCAGAATAAAAGCACTTTCATCATTTCTGCATCTGCCTCCCTGGGCTGTGCAGCCACCATTGTGCACCTGGTTATCACAGCAGTATCTGTCAGTGTCTTTGCTGCTGCTCTGGGTTCCCTGTAGGTTGTGTCTTCTCAGTGTGCAGCCAGGGGTCCTGCGAACATGGAAGTCAGGGCATAAGTCCTCCATCACAGAGCCTTCTGTAGGTACTGCTGGTGAGAGTTAGAGGTATGTTAAACTTTCTGCAGTTTTTATTGTTGTTTAATGTTTGAGTTCTTACGCACAGATTATTTTGATAGGGGTGATTTTTTTTAAAAAAATCACATTTAGTTTTATGCCCCAGGCATAATTTTAAAATGTCCGTATGTTCATAAGAAATTGTGTTAAGCTTTATATATTTAGAATTGATGTTTGTATTTTTTTTTTAGAACAGGGTCTATAGGGTCTCACTATGTAGAAACTATGTAGAAACTCATAGTGATCCGCCTGTGTTCAGCCTCCCAAGAGCTGGGATTACAGGCATGCGCCACTATGCCCAGAGTCCAGGCTCAGTCACCTTCTCAGCACACCCTGGGGGCAGGGCTGGCGGAATATGGCAGTGATCAAACTCTGGCCACTGCATCTGCCTAAGCAGGTGCTTTTTTTTTTTTTTTTACCTCAACCCACAACCCTAACCCTAACCCTCAGCAGGCGCTTTTAGCCACTGAGCTATTTGGCCAGCCCTGATGTTTGTATCTTTATAGTACTAAGGCTTAGTTTCCTTATTTCTGTGAGGTTCTAGGAATTGAACACAGGGCTTTATGCATGCCAGACAAGCACTCCACTGCTAAGCTACAACTTTGACCCCAAAATCTTTATAAGAATTTGTGTTACTGTATTATAATACAATATTTTTGTCTGTTTTTAAACTTAATTTGTGAGGGATTGTAAAGGCTACTAAGTGTTACTTTAGCAAATTGCCTGTTGACTCTTGACTTTTGGTACCATCCTTTAATTGTGTCCCTTCTCTACTGGATGTAAGTGTGCACTTGGCCCCGCTCCATTGCTTCAGCTCCAGTGTGGGAGCCCCTCCAACCCAGCCGTCCTCCTCCGTCCCCTTGCTTTTCTTTTGTCATTTTTGCTAACTTCTGCTCTTACTCTGCTGCTCTGTGTTCTTTCCAAGCAATCATTCTAAGTGGGATTTTGGGCATAGTTGTGAAAAGTTATGTATAGATGATTTTATATTCTAAATATCTTAATTGTTTTCCAGAAATTTTTTATTTTTTAGTAACGGGAGAAAATGTGACATTTTTGCTTCCTGTTTGTTTAGCTTTTATGAAATGTGGAAGTGAAGATACTGCTCCAGTTATTATCTTTGTTTCCAAAATGTTTGCAGTTGATGCTAAGGCCTTGCCTCAGAATAAGCCAAGGTAAGGAATGGGAAAACTGGGCTGGACTAGAGAAATGGCCTGTGTTTACTGGGGGAGCTTGTGGGTGGAGGGCACAGATACTGCCCCCCCTTAGCTCAGCATTCGGCATCACTCTAGTTCCTCAGATAGCAAGCAGAGAATGCAGGTGTAGGTCCTTTGTGATACCCTTTAGGGGACAGCCGCTGACATCAGCTGTGGGGTACAGGCTGAGCTGATACAAGTCTGAAGGGTGGTAGTAGTAGCATAACAGCAGCTACCTTTATTGAGTATGTCATGCAAGGTATCCTCAGAGCCTGCTTTGTCTCATCTAATTCTGTTGGCCTCAGTGGAGACTGAATGTACGATCATCTCTGCTTATGGCTGTCTATAGGATGCACATGTGAGGGGCTTTATTTCTCGAATTGCTTGTCTTGGAGGATCTACCCGTTTTGTGTCATCTGTTTTTCCTCTGTGACCCTTCTGTCCCTCTTCTGCCTCTATTTGAGTTTAGGTCCTGATCCACTATGGTAGGAATTACTACAGCAAACTCTGAGCTGCATCTCCTGACCAGTGCTTAGTTCTAACAATCCGTTTATCACCCACCCTTTTGAGTGATCGTTGTAAGGCACAGCTGTGGAGATTTAGCTCCCCTGATTAAAAACCCCAAGTGATTCTTGTTGTCTTGAGTAACTTTGCCTGAAATGTGAAGTGTGCTGTTAGTGATGAGTCCAGTGGTACTCAGAGAAACAGTTTTCATTTAATTAGTTGTATTTATTTTGAATTGCATTCATGTGGAGGGTGGGGGCTGTAGCTCAGTAGCACAGTGCCTTCCTAGCAAGCATGAGATCATGAGCTTGATTCCTGGTACAAAAAAAACCAAAAAACAAAATTACATTCATGTGTACTGCTTTATATATTAAGTGATAAAACTTTTCTTCTTATACGATATGATTTTAAGTTTTAATGAAGTAAAAAATGTCCACTTACATAAAATGTCAAGTAAATAGTATGTAGTAGTAGCAGAAATTGTAAAGGTACTATGTGAGAGTGATTGAAGTTTTGGGTTTTGCAGCCTGTGAAATAAACTTGAACCATTTCATAACCTAAGTTCAAACCATATTTTAGCTAGTTTTGTGTTTCCCTGCTATTCTGTACTGTTCCCTCAGCAAATTCTTTATCTTTCTTTATGCTGTAAGTCCATCTTAAAAGGTCTCTATTGTTTGGCTTATCCTTCATGAGAAAGGTTGCATATTCAGTTTTAGTACCCTCATGGCTATAAAGGAGGGCTTCAGTAATTTTGTTCTGAGGGTAAATGAAGAAATGGAAAAAGAGCGAATGAGAGACTGACTGAACAGGTCAGCAAATGAGTTGCTGAATTATTGAATTAAGCGCATATTTGACTGAGTGAGTATCAAATTATATATCTTGGTTCTTTCCAGCTAATACTTCATTGTGGTATATATTGTAGGAATTTTTTTTTAATATTCTGACATATTTGATTTTTTTGGTCACTGGAACTGTTCCAGAGATTCTCTCAGAACCCTAGAGAATAATAGAGAATTGGAAAGCATACACCTGAGATTCCAAGTACGTGTATTTATACCCAAAATACTTTTCGCCATCTTTCATTCTCATTTTGAAGAATAGTAGTATTAAGCCTCTGCTATTAGTTATATTTTCTATGGATGTGTTTTTTACAGCTTTAACATGTTTTTAGTAATTTAGTATACTTCTGGTGGTGCAGTTCTACAAGGTGGTTTTATTGATTTTTATGTTCTACTTAACATTAATTTTGAGAAGTGTTTTATATAACAGTGCATTATTTTGTTATGATTTTAAGATAGGAATGTCGTCATTACTTTTTTTTTAACCTTCTATCTTATTTTCTTTTTGTATGTTTTCCTACTTTTAAAATTTGGAGGGATACATACTGAAAGTTGGTGTGATAGCATTTTCTTTCTACTATATAAGATATACTAAGCTAGGGAAAACTGAGTTTTATTTCCTTTAGCAAAGATTTTGTAATGATATGTGCTGAGGAGACACGTGAAGCAAGAAATGGGGTGATTGTAAGTGTAGAGCCACAAAGGCCTGTCTTGATGTGGTAAAGGGCTGTCCTTGCCTCGCAGCTCAGCTGTGCCAATTGCTGTGGTGAAGCACCTCTGGGTGTGGGGGGCTGTCCTGTGCTTGCAGGTGCTCTCTGAGCCGCAACACTGCTGTGCTAATTTTTTTAATTAATTTCATTATTTTTATTTTTTTTAAAGAATACAAAATAGTGATAGAAAAACAGCATTAGAAACAGCACAAAATTTCACTAAATAGTAATAGTAATTCAACAATGGTTGCTGTATGGCATGATGTTATCTTCAAGTTAGTTGTTGAGGTTACCAGATACAAAACAAACGTGCAAGATTGGCTTAAAGAAAAAACAAAATAAAACAGTAACAAAAAGTTGTAAGAAAATAAAAAGAAAAAAATTAAGTATTAACTGGTCCTTTCAATGGCCAGCAGAAATCAGCAGTACAGTTATCTAAACTATTCTGCATATGTACCTAAATATATCTTTTTCATTTCTTTTGTTTGTCCTTTTCCTCATCCCAGTTTTTTCTTCCCATTGAACAAATTTACCCATGTTTAGAGCAGCACAGTTTGTCATAGCTAGATCTTGGAAGCAACCCAAATGCCTGTCAGCTGAGGAATGGATAAAAAAGATGCGGTATTTTTACACAAGGGAGTATTGATATTCAGCTATCAAAAGAGATAAATCTGAGGCTTTTGTAAGTCAGGGGATGCAGCTAGAGACTATATTGGTAAGCGAAGTAAATCACATCCACACGTGCAAACATTGTATTATCTTGCTAGTGTGAGAAACTGAAATTAATTTCATTTATACTATATATATATATATATATACCTTCATCATATGGAATTTATACCTATACCCGACATATTTTCATTCTTTTTTCCCCTTCCTCTCCTCCCTTCAGCCCCTTTCCCTCTTTATTTACAGAAGCTTTTTTCTATTTTTCCCTTTCTATACTTTTCCTTCCCACCCCCTCCTTAGTTTCCCTTCCCATTTGCATATTTTCTTCCTATTTTATAATACTTATTACACATTTTGATCCTTAATTACACTTTGTTTCTCACACGAGTTTCTTTTTTTTTTATTTTATTGAGAAACATAACAATGAGATAGTTTCAAAACCGATTAATAGGACAGTTTCAATAATTAATACATTGCATATTGTCATCTTCTTAGTGATTATTCATAGTACAAGATGCAGACATGATATCCTGTCCAAATACTATTAGTACAAACCTTTCTTCTCATTGAATTAAGAGAAAGTAGCTGTATGTCTATCCTAACTATTTTGTATATACAGATACAAAATGGTCCTTCCTTTGTATCCCCTTTTTTATTTAGTTTTGTTAGAGAGGAGTATTTCATTGCCATTTAAATATTGTAGATGCGAGAATTCAGCAAAATAATCCAATATAGTCCAGTAGTCCATAATAGTAGTGGGTTGTCTGTAGGACTGGCAATGTCAGAAGTTGTTGATTTGAGCCTTTCACAGCTTAGCATATTAATATGGCTTTACTTTTTTATACTTCGTTTTTATACTTTTCTGCTGGATGGGTAAGACCAAGATAAAGCAAGACCTATATAACAAGAAATGTATCTTTTGTATCTGATAAGGTCAGTCAAGTCCCCTGATTTATCCTGTTACCCTGTACCACAGTTTGCAGATCCTTTGTGTCAGCCATGTGAAAATGAGTCACAGCCATTGCTTGACCAATTTGTTCTCTGTAAACTGAAATTCTTTTTTTTTTTTTTCAGTACCAGGGATTGAACTCAGAACCTTGCACTTTACAGGCAAGCGCTTATTCTACTGAGCTATCTCTCCAGCAAACTAAACCAATTTTTATTGTTGTTTTTTTGCAGAACTGGGGATTGAACTCAGTTCCTTTCGCTTGCCAGGGCTTATTCCACTGAGCCATCTCCCCAGTCCTCACACAAGAGTTTCTTACACGTGTCTTTTATCTCACTTGTTTTAAGGTGCATCCATTTACTGAGAAATGTCTACAGTTTACCTTTATAGCTGGAGACATTTACTAAAGAAACCACATCTTTATCCACTCATTGGTTCATGGGCATTTGTGCGTTTTCCAGCATTTATCTATTACAGACTGTGCTGCTATAAGCACAGGTGTACATATATTGCTGTGCTATCATGTTTTAAGGTACCAAGGAAGGGAGGGGGGCTGGGGAAATTGCCCAGTAGAGTAAGTGCTTGCCTGACAAACACAAGAGCCTGAGTTCAATCCCCAGTTCTGCCAAAAGAAAAAGGAAATAGCTGGTTAACGTGGACCACATGGACCCTCTAAGTCCTAGGGTTGTTTTTGTTTTTGTTTTTGTTTCTGTTTTTGTTTTTGCCTGGGACAGGGTGTGGATTTACTGGAAATTGAACTCAGGACCTCATGTTTGCTGTGCAGGCACTGAGCCACTGAGCTGTACCCTGGCTCTACTCATAGTTTTGTGAGGAATCTCAACACTGATTTCCATAATATACCAGTCTGCATTCCCACCAACAGTGGGGACAGGTTGTTTTTTCTCCACAGCCCTGCAGGTAGTTGTTATTGGTTGATTTCTTGATAACTGTTCTTTCTGGAATGAGACGGAATCTCAGCATTATTTTAATTTGCATCTCTTGACCAGTGCTGCTGAACATTTTTTCAAATATTTATTTACCATTTCTACTTTTCCTTTGCTGAGGAATGGATAAAAAAGATATGGTATTTTTACACAATGGAGTATCATCTGAGAAAAGTCTGTTCATTTATTTGTCCATTTTGGATTGGTCTTTAAATGTGGTGGGTATGATTTTTTGGGGGAGGGGATTCTTTATATAGTCAAGATATTAGTCCTTTGAGGAGCAGCTATCAAAGATAAGGGTGCTGAGTGTGTTTGGAGTTGTTTCTGCATCTTTTAATCTATTGGGTGTGGGTTTTGCCAGTACCATGCTAGATTTTTTTGTTCGGGTTGTGTGTGTGTGTGTGTGTGTGTGTGTGTGTGTGTGTTTGTCTTTGTCTTTTTGAGACAGGGTTATACTGTGTAATTCAGACTGACCTCAAACTTTCAGTGATCCTCCTTCCTCCCAAGAGCTAGGGTTACAGGCATGCATCACCATGCCAGGCTGTCATGCTTTTTTTTTTTTTTTTTTTGGTACCAGGGTTCAAATTTGGGACTTTTACATTTTCCAGGCAGGCACTTATGTTGCTGAGCTATATCCATGGCCCTACCATGATGTTTTTAATCAGAGAAGCTTGGCAGTATAATTTTATATTGGAAATCGTGATGCCTTTGCCTTGCTTTTGTTGCCTAGAATTTCTTTTGCTATTCTAGGTCTCTCCTGGTTCCAAAGAAATGTTAGGATTGATTTTTCTAATTCTGTGAGGTATGCTGATGGTATTTTGATGGGTATTGTATTAAATCTGTATAAACATTTTGAGAGTGGCCATTTTCACTATGTTGGTTCTTACTACCCAAGAGCAAGGGATATCTTTTCATTTTCTGATATCCTCTTCAATTTCCTTTTTCAGAATAATGTAGTTTTGAATTTTGAGATTTTTTTTTCCTTTCTGAGATTGATTCATATATATTTCATTTCTTTTAGCACTATTATGAAAGGTTTTATTTCCTCAATTTCTCAGTGAGTTTGTTACTTGTGTACAGGAGTGCTATTGATTTTTGAGTGTTGACTTTGTATCTAACTATGTGACTGAATTTAGTTATTAAATCTAGAAGTCTTTTAGTGGTATTTTTGGGATCTTCTATGTAGAGTATTATGTCATCTTCAAATAGTAATAATTTAACTTCTTCCTTTCCTATCTTTGTTCCTTTTTTTTCTTTTGTCTAATTGCTCTGGCTAATGTTTCTAGAACTATATTGAATAGGAGTGGTGATAGTGGGCATCTTTGTCTTGTTCCTGATTTAGGAATAAGAGTGAAAGCTTTAGAGTGAAAGTTTTCTGCTTTTGTCCATGTAGTGTGATGGTGGCTGATGGTTTGTCATAGATGTCTTTTATTAGATAGAGGTAAAGAGTGTCTATTCCAGTTTTCAGTAGGATTTTTATCATGAGTGGGTGTTGGACTTTGTCATATGCTTTTTCTGTGTTTATTGAGATGATAATGTGATTTTTGGTTCTGGCTCTGTTGATAGGATAGAATGCACTTACTATTTGCACATGTAGAGCCATCCCTGCATCCTTGAGATGAATCCTACTTGGTACATTAGCTTTTTTTATTTGTTGCAGTCTGTTTGCCAGTATCTTAACTGAGAGTTTTTGCATCTATGCTTGTTAAAGAGATTGGTTTGTAGTTTTGTATTTTGGTTGGATCCTTCTCTGGCTTTGGTATTAGAGTAATACTTGCTTCTCAGAATGAGAGTTTTATTTTCCTTTCAATTTCATTAAAGATCTTGAGAAGTAATGGCATTAGAACTCTAAATTTTTTATTCAGTTCAGCAGTGAATCTATCAAGACCTGAGCTTTTTTTTGTTGGTGGGAGGGCTTTAATTAGATCTTCAATTTCATTAACTGATACAGTTTTACTTAAAATTTTTATATCTTCATGACTCAGCTTTGGCACTTCATATGGGTCTAGAAATCTTTTCATCTCTCCTGTGTTTTCTGTTTTATTTGATAAAGCTTCTTGAAGTAGGTATTGAACATCTTGGATTTCCCCAAACTCCACTGTGATTTCACATTTTTCATTCTTAATTCCATGAATTTGATAAGATTTTTTTTTTACATGTTGGCTATGGCTTTGTTAATTTTACGTAATTTTTCAAAGAACCTGCTCTGCATTTCTTTGATTCTTTGTATTGTTTTCTTAGTCTCCATTCCATTAATTTCCACTCTGATCTTCCCTTGTGTGATTTTTGTGTTTGACTTGTTCTTTTTCTAGAAGCATGAGGTTCAGCATTAGGTTTTTTATTTGAGTGCGCTCATTTTTTCTGATATGGTTATTCACCACTATAATTCTCCCTAGGACTGCTTTTATTGTGTCCTATAAGTTCAGGTATATTGTATTAACATTATTGTTTAATTGTAGGAACAAATTTTTTATTTAATTTCATCTGTGACACATTGTTCAGCAGGGTATTAATATCTATGTTTGTGGTTTCTTTTGCCAGTGATTTCCTATTTTATTGCACTAAGGTTTGGTAATATTCATGGAATAATTTCAGTTCTTTTGCATTTACTGAAACATGTACTATGAGCTAGTATGTGATTTATTTTGGAGAAAGTCTTGTATGCAGCTGAGAATAATGTGTATTCTGATATGGAATGGAACATTCTGTAGACATCGCCTAGGTCCATTTGTTCAAAAATTTGGTTCAGTTCTGATATCTTTTATTTTGCTTTGTCTAGATGATCTGTCTGTAACAGTGGGGTATTGAGGTCCTCCATTATAGTTGGGTTAGTGTTTATTTGATTTCTCATGTCTGTTAATATTTTTTTTGTATAGTTGTGTTGCTGGTATTTGTTGCATCTGTATGTATGATTGCTATCTCTTCCTATTGGATTGTTTCCTTAACAAGGATGTAGTGACCTTTGGCTTAAAACCCACTTTGTTTGTAAATAAAATAGCTACACCTGCTTTTTACTGGGTTGATTTCTGTTGTGTGTTGTATTGTTTTCCATCCTTTGGCTTTCAGTCTCTGAATATCTTTTTGAGGTAAATATGTTTTTTGTTTGTTGGATCTTATTTTCATATTGTTGGATCATGTTTCTTGATCCATTCCACTAAGGTGTTTGTCTTGAGGTGAATTAAGACCCTGTGCTTTGATGATTATAATTGGTATGTATTGTCTTATCTTTGTCATATTTTTTGCTGTTGGTTTCTTTTCTTTCCTCTTTAATTACTTGACTTGGCCTATGGATTCATTGTTTTGGTATTCATGCAATTGTAGTCTTTGTTGTTTCTTTCTAGAATGTCCTTGAGAACATTTTGGAGTGCTGGTTTGATGCGTATACGTTTCTTCAGGTGTTCTTTGTCATGAAAGTATCATATTTCTCCATTAATTTTGAAAGATAGTTTTGCAGCATACCTCGATCTGGATTGGAGTCATTCTCCTTTAGGGCTTAAGATAACCTTTCTCCAAGATCTCCTTAACTTTTAAGGGTTTGTGTTGAGAAGTGTTACATAATTCTGATGGACTTTCATGTGTAGGTGATTTGTTTCTCTAACATTTTTTAATATTCTGTTCTTGTATTGACTTTCTGGACTCCCATTACATGCTTTGTGGTAGATTTTTTTGAGCATGGCTACTTGGAGTTCTATATGCCTTACATCTGGATGTCAATTGTTTTTCCATACTTGGGAACTTTTCCGCCATTACTACAGTAGTAGCACAATCTCCTACTTTTTCATTGACTCTGATCAGTGTTATTTTTCTTTGTATGATCTAGCAGCTGTTGGATTAATTTTTCCTGTTCCCTTGTATTGTTAAGAAATCTTTTTATTCATGATCACTAACCACAATCCTGTCTTCCATGTCTGGTATTCTGTTCTCACATTGGTTCATTCTGCTACTATACTTTCATTAGACTTTCTAATCTGGATATCTGATTGAATGTATCTCATGGATTCCATTACTTTTGTATGCTGGACATTCCTGGTTTCCATCATTTTCCTAAGCTCCTTTTTTAATCTGTATCTTCTCTAGATTCACTAGTCATGCCCTTCATTATGGTCATCTCTGAAATAATCTGAGCAGTTATTTCTGATTTGACTTGGAGAACCTCATTCATTTGGTTTGTTACATCCACTGATACCACCTCAGAGAGTCCAGGTATGTGGCTTTTGTTTCTCCTCATTGCCTCCTGGGTTTACTTGTAGTAAGCTGGAAGTTTGGCATTTCCTTTTAAGTGTCTTCTCATTTTCTATTTTTTTGATTTTTTTATTTAATTCCTGGACTGATGCTTGTAAATTGCTTAAGGCAAATACTAGCTTTATTGATGCTATTTAATACCCTTAGGAAATAACTACTTCTTGGAGTTGTCTTCCAGGTATATTGGCTTTTGGGTTTTGGATGTATTGCAAAATCCTGCCCCTTCAGGTCATTGGGAATAAGAAGTAGCTACTTACCTATTTCACATAGTCCCTAGTGGTTTGACACTGGCATATAGTATTACATATGATCAGAACAACTGATTATAACAGTTGTGTCACTTTGGCTAAAGTGATACAATCAGCAATAACAACAGCATCAAACACAGCCTAGAATATTACAAACCATGATAACTGTATATATATTACCTAATCAGGTGTATACGGTAAATATCCTCTCAGTATGGTGATTTTACCCCCAAGGGAGAAAATTTAAAAAGGGTTAGGGGGAAGAGAAATAGAAGAAGAAGAAGGGACTAGATGCAAGAATGGAGGACAGAGGAAGGTTATGCAAGGTTTTGGAACTGATGAAGAAAACAGGAGGGAAAGAGGAGGAAGAAAGAGAAACAAGTATAAAACATAAACCAGAAACTGTTCTTATATAAAAACAAGAACAAGCAATCAAGAAAAAGAAAAAATAGAAACAGATTTAAATGAAAAAGCAAAGAAAGAAACAAAAGAAAAATTGCACCACAGGCAGTATTTCTGCTGTCACTGGTTGACAGAGTGGGCAGATAGAGCCCAGATCTGTGGTGATTGATTCCAGCAAGCCAGCAGAATTATGCAGATGTTGATCATCCCAGCAAACCTGGGCCCTTAGTGCCACTAAAGTCTAGACTGCTTTTCATTTCTGGCTGTGAGCCTGGGACATGAGTGTTTCAGCCCACTACACTCCAGGTGCCTCCATCCAGCTGAATTAGGCTGCCTGCTGGCTTGAACTTGGCTCCTTGATCCCCCTGCTGGCCTGAACTCAGCCTCTGCCTCACGGTGAGATGGAGCTGCTAGATGGAGTCAGCCTGTAGCTGCTCTGTGTCCTGAGTTCATTTGGGTCCTTTCCAAAATGGCTGCCCACCAATTGCTCTCTCCTGGGGGACATCTGAACCCAAATAACTCACCAGCCACTGCAGTCTTTGGCATCTACTGCTCTGATCCACTCATGCATTTCTCTGTGTAGGCCTCTCTGTCACCAGTAATCACCATGCACCTGCAGATTTAAGCCACCCTCCTTCCCTCTAGTCAGGGCTCAGGGCAAAAGCACTGCTTGCCACCTCCTTCTTCTGCATTGAGGTCCCTCTATTACTCTCCCTGTGGAGTCTGATTTTTGCTTCATATCTTTGCTGAGTCCCAGGGACCCACTTTACTCTTCCATCTCTTCCTCGTATTGCTGTATTCCAGCTTCTGGATAACAAATCTCAAAGGGGGTGTTTTCTGTTTTTTACCAATTCCATCATCTTCTAGGAGTCCACTGAAGCATTTTTTTAAGGCAGGGTTTTGATCTGTAGTTTGACCTGGGCTTGAACTCTCTATATGCCTGTTTTAATTAGTAAGCTCTGTTTTCTTCATTTAATTACTTGCTTACTTACTGTTATTTTATTGTATCTTTATGAGTGAAATGCTCTTTGCATTTGCAGGTAAATTTTGGGGTGAACTTAGGCATCCTCCTGTGCCCATTTATACATGCCCCACTAGAGCTTTGATAGCAACTGCAGAGAAATAGAATTTTCTTGATAGAAAATTGACATTATTATACCACTGAGAATTCCAGTGTATGGATGAGGTGTATTTTTCATTTATTTAGATCTTCTTTATATCAATAATATTTTAGCATTTTTGTAGCTAGTATTCATACACATCTTTATTGGAAGTATTTTTAGCTATTAGTTTTAATGTAATTAACATATTTCTGTAAACTTTCATTTTCTATTAAACTGTTTCTGATATTTAGTATTATAATTTGATTTCTGTACATTGATCTTATAGTCAGTTATTTTCTTAATTCACTTCTAATATTTCATTCACATTCTTTGATGTTTCTGTGTAGCTTTAAATGATGACAAGTCTTGTTACCCTGGCTAGGGCCTCCTGCACATGATTTAGGAGTGGTGGTGATACATTCTTCCCTCCTTTCCTGTTTTTCAGAAAAAGCATTTAATAGTGTATTTCTCTGCAGATGCTTCCTTCTTCAGAAATGTCAAATTCTCAGCAGGGAGATAGCAGCAAATAAAGAAACAACCTTCTTTTGAAATCGGAGCCCTACAAATGCCAGTGCTTTGTTAGTCTGTTTGTTTTCCCTAAATTCAGTCAGCTTTCTTAGTAGTTTTCAGTAAGAGTCATTGGTCAGGAAACACTCCCATCAGCCACTGCTGGAAACACAGCCTACCCCTTTCAAGCAGCACTCTGCTAATATTCACCTGGCTTATTACTAAATAGGATTGGGTCTCAAGAGGAAAACATCAGCTTGATATGATTGCTTGAAAGTATCTCTTCTGTACTATTTTATCCCTGGACATTCTTTGTAGGAATCATTTGAATAATAGGAAAAAATACAATGTTAACTCTTTTTTTCTCCTGGAAATTGAACTCAGGGCCTGTGCACTGAGTGACACCCCTCAGCCCTTTTTGGTTTTATTGTTGTTGTTTGTTTGTTTATTTTTTTTGAGACAAAATCTCACTAAGTTATCCAGGCTGGGCTTGAAACTTGCCATCCTCCTGCCTCAGCCTCCCAGACTACTGGGATTGCAGGTATGTACCCTGACATAGCTAATGTTAACTTCTTAGGAAGAGCTTGGCATAAGCTCATGTCAAGTCTCCTCCATCTTATAAGTAATAATGATTAGAACAGTAAATAATTGTGCTTTAGTAAACTATTATTATATTCTTGTTACACTGTTGGTTATACCAAAAACAATTCTGCAATGAAAAAAAAAAAGTACTGTTAAGTAGTGTTTCATTTTGACATGAGGGGAAGTTAAGGAGCCTTAGAAAAAATAGCTAGTATGCTCTAGGTCATTATAAATGTTTAAGTTATCTTATTGCAGTAAAAGACAAGGTCACAGCTGTAACCTAAGGACCTCCCACTAGGCCCGCCCTCCTAAAGGCATGTTGCACCTCCCAGCAGCTCCATTACACAGAGACTTGCAGGAGACAGGCAAGTCACACTTAGACTGTAGCACTTTGCTTTTTATGATTCTAATTTTATTAATTTTTTAACCAATAAATTAAAACATGCTATGAATGCCACTGCCAAGTGCCATCCAACAGAAAGGTAAGCTGCTCATGAAAACATGGTCTGTCCTCATGCACCCATGAGTCAGAATGACCAAGAAAGGTAAATGCTTTTAATTGATTCAAGACATTGAGGCAGCCACAACAGTGTTAATTAAAGACACCAAAGAAAGAGGACTTCCAGAACTGCTTCAGAAAGTTTGAAAAATAGTGAATAGGTGTGTTTGTAGTGAAAGGTTATCAGACAAAATACCCAATGCCTGAGTTAAAGGGGGAAAGATTTACTTGGCTCACAGCTTGTAGAGCTTTCAGTTCATAGTTGATGACTCCAAAGCAGAGTGGCATGACGGGGGGCATTGGAGACAGAAGGCAGCAAGCAACAAGCAAGGACAGAGTCTTCTCTGTCTCTTTATATTGTATCCAGGCTATCTACCACATTCGGAGCAGTTATCATGCGCACCCAGTGTGGGGTATCTTAATCCTACCCAGAAATATGCCACACCAATCAGTGGACTAAAGCCCCGCCTGTATCCTCCCAAGGCCTTGTGGGGACGTTTAGACACAGACCGTAATGGCAAATATTTTGAGGGGAGTTAATGACAACATTCACTGTGTTTTTCGATCATGCCTATATTTGAATCCAGGCCTGTCAAGCTTTAAAGCCTAAGGTATTTGACCTAACTCTGCCCCTCAGTCATCCTGTATAGCTCTCCAGTGTCCACACCTAAGTCTAGCAGGCAGCCATCCAACCTGTCTGCCCTTTTTGATAGAATCTAGGGCTTTTCTTTTAATATTCTGAACTACAATTGCATTTCAGAAATTTCTGTTAAAGCAAACTGTTGAATTCTTAACCTGGTAAGTAACATTTAGTTTAGTGTTTTTCAGGTATTCCTTGTCCCCACCATCCCTGAGTCTGTGTTGTTTTTGCTGCCTTCTTGGAGACAAATAAACTTCGCCATCTTCAAACAAATGCCACTTTCCATACTGTTCTCTTGCTCTCCATAACCTATTCATTGTCTGCCAGGGTAGTTAACCTTGACTGCACCCGACCCGTCTTGCAGCCTTTTCTTGGACATCTCCTACCCATTGGTCAGTGTCACGAAGACCACAGTATGAGCACTGTGTGCAGAATCCTGAAGGTGGATGGTTTGGTGTTCTTGCATCTTCCTTCTGCTTCCATTTGCATATCCAGTTAACATCATCACTTATGGCCTCCTTCATCTTTAGTTTAATATTCATCTCTTCAGGAAGTAGCCTCTGCAGTGTTTGTGCTATAGTAAAAGATAAAGCATGGGTAATTCCTTACCAGTAAAGCCTCATTTTCTAGCAAAGAAATTCCTCTTTGTTCTCAATAAATACTGGGTAACAGGGTATTTTATATGAATCCTTGTTGATTGTTCTTCTGATTGCTGTGTCTCCCTCTGCAGTTACTCTGGTCCTCACAACAGTACTTGGAACATACTGGGTGTTGGCTAGATGGGTGGGTAACTACAGCATGCCAGCAAGCACCTGTGCATGTGACACCAGCTAATAACTATAAAGGGTGATTTATTCCTGTGCTTATCGTGAACTTAGGCGAAGATTTCATGTATGAGATGAAAAATATACTGCTTTTGTAAAAAAGCTAAAGTGAAGTTATATTTACTTAGGATACTGATTTTATTATCTTTAATTCCTTCTAAAGGCAGTGTATAACTTGGCAATAATGAGAATAAACAGATCTTCATTAATAGCTGTATGAGTTTGGGTTAAGTCACTTACATTTGTAAAATAGTGTTGTACCAAGTATTTAACTGTTGTGATAAATACATGTTACGCTATGAATCAGCAAGGAGTCCGTTGGAAGAAACTTTTTCTCGAGATGCTGACATGCGCCTTACATAATCCCTACTCCCTGCTCTAATAATAGTGTTACTATGTATTTTAATTCATACTTTTCAGCATGAAAATGAATTTCTAGCAAAAGTTTAAAATAAAGATTCCAGTGATTGTGGGAAGTGTTTATCCTGGAGACCAGGATGGGGAGGGCAGGCAGTCATGCAGGTGATGCTAAGGGAAGGGAGGAAGTAGGTGTGTTAGCTGCCTGCCCCAGAAGACAGGATGATGATCCTGAGAGAGCTGCGAGTCTCTTGTGTTTGACATTTGGAGCTCTTATAAAGAGTGTCTTGTCCTTGATGTGGTATTTGATTCTTTGTTGTGGTACTAGGAACTGAACCCAAGGCCTTTGCACCAAGCTACATCCCTAGCTGTTTTTTCATTTTGAGACCATATCTTGCTGAGTTGCCCAGGCTTAGCTTGAGCTTGTGATCCTCCTGCCTCAGCCTCCCAGAATTCTGTGTTGACAGGTGTGTTCAACCACACCAGTGGTTTTGATATCAAAGGATAATGTCCCCTAAACCCAGTCTCAAGGGTTAGTCATCCGAGGATCTGTGACCTGAATGGGTTAGGTCTTGGTGAGCTGACTGCCAAAACTCAGCCTCCATTTAGAGGGCAGGTCACAGGAAGTCTGCAGGGTAGCAGACTTTGGCTGGCTGGTAAGCATCGAGAGGGTAGTAGTGGGCAGTTAGTGAAATAAGTCACCCTCTATGCTAGTCCATATGAAGTGGAAAGGGGAAGGTGTCTCAAAGCAGTTGGCATGATGGGCTCCACAAGTTTGTGACTGTTCAGGTGGGTTAGCAATGCTCATGGGAATGCTGACTGAAGTAACTTCCAGTCCTCAGGGAAGGGGAATGTCATGTGGCAAGGTGAGACTGTGAGCTTGTGTTATCAAGATAGTAGAGTGAAACAGGACAGCATGTAGTGCAGTCAGGGGTTGAAACATGAAGTAGAACCAGGGTGAGCCTGCATGTCTGGATGCTGAGCCCCAAGGTCTAGTGCTAGAGATGCTCAGAGGCTACTGCCTTTAGCACAGGCATTGGGCTTTCTTTTCTATTGGGGTTGACTATACACATGGATTCAGGAGGATCTCATGTGGAAGGGTACTGAATCTGGGGATTATTCACTTGGCTGGCTTCCTCCTGCCAAATCCACACCCTCAAACAGGGTGCCCATTCTTACTCAATTCACAGGTTATCTTTTATAAACGCCCTTTCACTGTTGTATCTTGCCTTCATCCTGACAAGCATGAGGGTAACCTTTAGGAAAAATCACTAGTTATCAACAGCCACATTACCTGACTAACTCTCAGTAAACACACACACACACACACACACACACACACACACACACACACAGAGCTCCATGTTGCCTTTTCTAATCTCATTCCTCTTAGACCTAACACAGTGGCTAGTAATTTTAGTTGGACCTTTTAGTCGCCCTGAAATGCCAGCACTTAACCTAATTTTGACCCCTTCTTCATGAAGACATGATTCTCCATACAGACACAGTTTTGTACTTGCAAATCAACCCTGATTTCTTCTTGAAGCTGTGTATTTCTGTCTGCTGTGCTGTGAGCTCTCATATCTGATACTCATCTCTTTCCTTCTTGTCCTTGCCTCTCCCAGAAGGAAAGTGGATCTCTGAGAAAGGTTCTGTGTTGTTGTGCTTGGCTCCACTCAGCCACATGGGCTCTTGCAGCTGGTTCATAAGCTGCAAGTAGCTGGGACAGCAGCACCGTCAGAGGCCCCGAAGGGAGTTGGATCAATTGTCATCGTATTCATCCATGTCAGTGCTTGCTGTTTCCATCCTTGTATGAACCAAGTGATGTTCAAAGCTATCAGATGGTAACATACTTGTCATACCCTCTAGGCCCCTCACTCAAGATGAGATTGCTCAGAGACGAGAGCGTGCACGACAGAGGCATGCAGAGAAGCTGGCAGCAGCGCAGGGGCAGGGCCCTGTGGAGTCTATCCTGGAAACAAGTCCACAAGAAGAGCCAAGAGGTATTGCCTTCCTAAATAGGCTTGACTGTCCAGTACTGGATGTTTTTGGCTTAAATTGGGACATTCATCCTTTTGCTCTTAAAGCTTTTCACTTGAATGTAGTTTTTATCGATATTTTCATTCTTGGTGTTTGTATCCTGAAACTGGAATAGATATAAAATATTCCCTGATCCCCCTGTGTTTCCAGACAATTTTGGGTCAGTGAGCAGCCTCAGCCCTTACTGTCCTTTTGTTTCTGGCAGATGATGGACAGCAGGTGGAGAATATGGCCCCTAACCCTGCACCCCAGAAGAAAGACAGCCAGGAGTCCTTCATTGCATTTGCTCGTGTGTTCAGTGGTGTAGCTCGAAGAGGAAGGAAAATTTTTGTCTTGGGGCCTAAGTACAGTCCTGTTGAGTTTTTACAACGGGTAAGAGTTGAAAGCAAAATGTTAGTGTATTCCTTTAAGAGTCTGGTGTCTTTTCACATTGGTTGCAATTTGGTGGTGACCTTATTGGTGAGTAGCAGAAAGGCACACTTGAGTGAATCCCTGTATCTGTATTAGTATTGCTTTGGTGACATTTGGATTTGTGTTTCACTTAGTAGCATTTAGGAAACCACAGTGGGCTGAGAACCAATTTTTCTGGCCTTATTTCTTGATAAGCCTTTTCTCTACAAGGCAAGAATCACTTTGTGGATAGAGGAGAGAACTGGTGAGACTGATGTTGTGCTAGAGCTGTGGCAGCAGCAGAACCTCAAGACAAACAGAAATCCAAAGTCTGGATGGCTTAGTCCAAAGGTATGAGAAGCCAGCAGGTGACAGGCAAGTCCCAGAACTCTTGGCCCATGTGCAGGTGGACAGCTGGCATATACAACTGACTGAGCCAGAGGGCAGCAGAGAGCTCACAAGCTGGAGCTGTCTTGTGGCAGTTTTGGACATAAGCAAGATACACGTTGTAATTAAAAAATGAATGTCACAGGATGAGGACGATACCAGTGTTCCAGGTAGCCATTCTGAATCAGCAGGAAGCAGCTTGTCTGTGGGTTTCATAAAATATTGTGTATCACTCAGAGTTTTACTAGAGGAACAGACATAACACAAGATGTACAGATGTATAAGAAATTACAAGATTGGCTTATGACCATCATAAGTCATAAGTCACAAAGTTGGATGAGGAAGCATGAAGAGGGCATCTGCACACAGGAGACTGAAGGCATCAGTCCAGGGTCTGGAGCTTATTGCAGTGTTCGTGCAAGCCTGTATCAGGAGGCTAATGGTCTACAAGGGAAGCCTGATGAGTTTACACCAGAGGGCTGAAGGATCCAAGGCAGAGGCCGAAGAGTCTAAGCTAGAAGCCCAGAGACAATGTCCAAGCTGACTGAAGATGGGAACTCCTCTCAGGAAATGGGATGTTCTACCCTTTCTTCGTTCCTTTTTGTATCCTTTAAATGGTGAGACACTCCAGGGTGGGGCCTCTACACCCTGGGGTGTGGAATTGTTGAGCTGATTTAGTTAAGCTTCTATCTTTTTATTTTAGGGAAGGGCCTACAGGGTGTTCAGGGTCTCACTACTAGATTGGACTCATAGTGATCGCCTGTTCACAGCCTCCCAAGAGCTGAGATTACAGGTGCACACCACCACGCCCAGTCTCAGTTGCTGTCTCAGTGTGCCCTTGGGGCGGGGTTGGTGTGGCAGGCCTAGGGAATCCAACCCCTGACCCCTGTGCCTGCTTGCACGTGCTTTAATCCACTGAGCTATTTGGCCAGCTCTAACTTCTCAAGTCGACACACTGTGTCAACCATTACATTGGGAACAGAAAACACCCCCTCCTCCCTGCACAAGTGAGGCAAAAATGTGCAGGGCAGCTGCAAGGAGGAGTAGGTGCTGTGGGGAAAATCCCTTGTCACAGACACTTACTGGGTCAGTTTTTGAGGTTGAGTCTACTGAGAGTGCATTGCTATTTGGTGATCAAGCAGTTCTTGCTAGACTTGGTAGGTTACACTTGATGGGAGGCTGCAGGTGCCACAATGACACATATAGAACACCAGCTGTGGTTATCCTGACATCTTGGCCTGGACATAATTGACCGTTTGTGATTAATCAGTAGAAGTGTCTGTCTCCCTCCCTTCATTCATCTGTCCATCCGTCTGTCTCTTATGTGAACTATCAAACAGCTAAGCAGTTAAGCAGTTAGAGAAATGTAAATGGAGTGGCCTTTGTAGCTTCCATGAGCCCTCCAGTTCACCTCCTTTGCATTGTCTTTGGCTCTGAGGAGGCTGCAGGTCGGAATCAACTGCTGGTGGTGAAGATGACCAAAAATAATAATAACAAAAGGTATTGACAGCAGCCCTGTGCAACCTAGTCCCATCCACTTCTTTAAATCATGTGAAATGTTTCAGACTGGCCCCAGAAGTAAGTCCTACCTGAACTTTCTGCTTATCCTTTGTATTACTGTTGCTTCATATTATTGAGGCCATGCATTTGATCAGCTGAAGTATATGTTGTATCATCTCACAGTATCTGTGAGTTAGGACAAGGCAGAGCTGGGTCTCCTCACCCTTTCACAAAGCTACCATTGGGAAGTTGGCTGCCTGCACCTAAATCTGGAGGACGGGAAAGCACAGTTTTCTTAGTTTTCTTCTGTTACCTGCCCTTGCCTCCTTGAGGCTGCCCACACTGCTGCTTCTGTGGACTTTCTCAGCTTGGAGTTCTGCTGGATCGAGCCTTCGAGACTTTAGAATGAGTCTGCTCACATGGAGACTTTAGAATGAGTCTGCTCACAAGCCAGAGTCTTTTTTTTTCTTTTTTTTAAATATATTTAGTACAGGGTCTCACTACACAGATCAGGCTCAGCGTGATCCTGTTTTCAACCTTCCAAACACTGGGGTTACAGGCATGCACTATCACACCCAGTCTCAGTCACTGTCTCAGTTTCCCCCGGGGGTATGGCTGGCACAACCCATGGAGATTGAGCCCCATCCCTGCATCTGCCTAAGCAAGCTTTAATTAGCTGAGCTATCTGGCCTGCCCACAGAGTCTTATAAGAAGTTCTGTCATCATGGAGTGACTTTCTTTGCCTTTGCTCTATTTTGTTGTGTGGAGGAAAGTCTCATAGCTCCTACTTACATTCATGTATGGCCACCAGGCAGCAAGAGTCAGGGGAAGGCACTTGTGTTTTGTCTGTGACATTTTCTCTTGTTTGCTTTGCTTTGCTTTGTAGTTTTATAACCTATGTACATTCATTTCTAGAGAATATTGTTATATTTACTTGCTTTTGACGATTGTATAAGTGCAATTTTATCATTGTTCTGCACCTCGCTGTTTATACATAACATTGTGAAATCAGTCTATATTAACGCCTCCTTCTGTAACTTATCCATTGTTCGCTGCTGCATTATGTTCTGTTGTAAAACCATTTTGTGTGTACCTTTTTCCTGTCATTGCATATTTGAGCTGCTTTCACTTTTGCTGTACAAGTGCTAACTTGAATAGTTTTGCACACGGTTTCTTGAGCACATTTGCAAGACATTATAGGGAATAGACTTAGAATAGAGTTGCCTGGGTAGTCTTTAGTTTAACTGGGTAACTCTTAAGTAGCACTCCAGGGTCATTCTGATTTACAGTTTCTGCTGTTGATTTTTTTTTTTTCTGGTGTTTTTAATTCAGTATACCTCAGTAAACAGCATGTGAATGAGTTGGTTGCTGTTAATTACAATAGCTCTATTTCAAACATGTGGATTTATGTGGAGATTGTATTTCTGAAGAGTTCGCACAACTCAACCAAAATTGGGTATTGTTAGACTTTTAATTTTGCCAGTCTGATGAATGTGATGCAGTGTGTTGTCATAGTTAATTTACATGTTATTTAGTGTTCGCTGATCAATCTTACTTTCTATTGTGAACATATCACTTTGGGTCATTTTCTTATTTTTTTTTTTCTGTGCTACTTGAAACACTAGTTTTAAATGTCATTGGCGTGTTCTAAATACTACTTGCTTGTCAATTTTAACTTTTGCAGATTTCCTTTTCCAGTTTGAGACTTGTCTTCATGCTGTATTTGCTACTTTTTTTTTTTTTTAATATATTTAGTATAGGGTCTCACTACACAGCTCAGACTCATAGTGATCCTCCTGTTTTCAGCCTCCCAAGCACTGAGATTACAGGCATGCGCCACCATGCTCCATCTCTTTTGCTGTCTTAGAGTGCCGCAGGGGTGGGGCAGGCACGGCACGCCAGGATCGAACCCCAGCCCCTGCATCTGCCTAAGCAGGCACTTTAATATCCACTGAGCTGTCTGGCTGGCCCTATTTGCTACTATTTGATGGATGTAAATATTAATGTGGTTGAATTAATCTCTTTATAGGGTTTGTTTTTCATAATTTAAGAAAATTACAACTAGGAGTATATTGAAATTGTAAAACTTTGTGACATTTCCTCTTCAAGTTATTGTTTTGCTTTTCGTATTGAAACATTTAACCTCATATATGTGGCTTGAAAGGAATTGATTTCTCTTGTTTTATACACAACACAAATAACTTTTTTCAGCATTGTTGATCAGTCTTTACTAATCTGCTTTGTCAACTTCATCATAAATCCAATTCACATGTATATGGGTTGGGTTTGTTTTTGGACTATTAGATTTGTCCCCTTCTTTCCTTTATCTGTCACTGCCTAGTCAGTGTTGTCTTTATCTCTAAATGTCTTGTCATCTAAAAGGCCAAATCCCTCTACCTTTTCTTTGTGTTTTATTTATTCCTGACTGGTTGCTGTTCTGTGTTAAATTTACAGTGAGCTTAAAACTCTGTTAAGATTTTCATGGAAAATATTTGAAATTATTACATTTATTTGGTGTGAATCAGTGGTTCCTAGTGTAGTGTTTTTGATCCCTGAATTTGTTAGGCTTGTACATTTACTTAGGTCATTTTTAATCGAAGTTTTTCACGTGAGTTTTAGAGTTTTCTTTTATAAAGGTTTTCGATCACTTTTGTTAGATTTATTCATAACTTATATTTTAGTCCTGTTTTTAAAATGTATTTTCTGTCCATTGCTGACCTGTAGAAATATTAATGTATATGTCTTTTTTTTTT
>NW_004524578.1:22457767-22469272 GCF_000260255.1 Octodon degus
CAGGGTAGCAGGAAACTCTCTGCACACTCACCGGACCTGGGCTAGGACTGGGTCTCTAATGTATATGTCTTGATCTTGCATCTTTTCTGCCTTGCTGTTTTACTAGCAGCTTATATGTAATTTATTTTTAAGTGTATGCCATATTATCTGTGGATAATCCTATTGCTTTTTATCCCGTCTATCTTTATATTTTATCTTTATATTTTAAATTTTTCCAACCTGTCTTCAGATTTGCCTTGTAGAGTTGTGATTTTATAAAAACACGTACATTTAGGTGCAGCATGTGCTGGAATGATAATCATTTTTATGATGTTTCCTAGTCTACCTAAGTGCAGAAGACCCTCCTTCCACCAAGCGTTTATAAACTTAATTGCCTGTACAACATTGTGGCAGTTACTATACTTGCGATGATCATTATCTTTGCAAATGTTGTATCTGAGATTTTTTTTCTTCTTAGCACTAGCATAGCACCGTGAACTGATGGGAACCAAAGATATGTTGATTATTGATTGAAATACTTCCTGACTACTTGGATTTATGTGGAGGATGCATTTCTGAAGAGTTTACAGAGCTCAAACCTTGTATCCTCCAAGACAGTATCTCCTTCAGAATAAACCTGCTCTAGGAGGAGCTCACACATCTTTTGCATGTGCAGCATGGTTTTGCTGTATGTTTACTATGTCTTCATGTCAGTGTTCCTGAGATTTTGTAAGGTGCTGTCTTCCACATTACCAGTATGTCATATCATAGCAATTGTTTGGATTTTTTCATGGCATATCTGTTGTTGTTTTTTTTTTTTCAATTGGAGTTTTCCATAATTTTATTGAGAAACAAATAGCAATGAAACAGTTTTGAACCAAATCGGTAGGACATTTTCAATAATTAGCACACTGCATACATTCTTCCTAGTGGTTAATTGCTATACAAGATGTGGACATGATATCCTATTTACAAACACTATTAGAACAAATCCCTCTATTCATTAAGAGAATGTAACTATATATCTATCCTAACCATTTTGAATACACAGATACAAAATGGAATCTTTAGTAATCACTCAGTTCTTCCAGTTCTAGCATTACTAAAAGGTCCAAGTACAATGTCTCCAGTGAGACTTAAGACAAGCTCTTGTTTATGAGCCTCTGTAAAAATAAAAAAATAAAGTTAAACACTTGCATCACAGGTGGTACAATGTAAACACTTCATTCCATATGGGAAGAATAAGGACATAGAAACAAAAGGGCCAAAACAAAGCCCCAAACCCAGCAAAGCCTCCATGAAATCCTGTCTCTTGGTGTCCAACGGTCAGGACAGTGATGTGGGCTCCAATGGGCTTAGGCTGCTCTGCTACTACAGTGTTAATAGTTCCAGTTATGGTACTGTGTCTCTCGGAGTGGCTTTTCTCACTGCATACTACTTCCCCCAGCTGAGGTCATGTGTTTCACGTATCTCCAGCTTTCTGGTACCTTCACTGTATTTTTTGGTTCCATGCTCAAAGCTCCATACATTGCCTTCTCAAGAACACACTCCTTGGTCCCCCAGACTTTTTCTTGAAGTCTAGGTGGAAGCCTGTCTGACAACACAAATCTTACATTCTATAAGCCTATGAGGCCAGCGTAACCTAGAGGATACCAGTGTCTGCCCCCTTCTCCAGCAGCAGTGGAGCTGCTTTGCATCATAGCCTCTGATGGTAATTTTCATGTGTTACAGGTAATTGCATCAATCCTTGTTGAATGCTTGAAAAATTATGATTAAAATTCTGACAGTAACAATGATTATTAAAACAACAGCGTAATAGTCTCCAGAACTGTTGTATGATATGGTTCACATCACTATTGCCAAGGGACTGTGGAGACAAGCAGAAATTGTGCTGCAGGATCACAGTAGGATTTATAGTTCTTAACCTTAGAATTATGAGTAAATGGAAATCTGGAGAGTTTTTCATCATTGGAAGATTTTAGTATTTCAAATTTTATTAATAAATGACACATTTTGTTATATTATTTCATATCCATATGGCCCATATTTATATGAAAGACAGCTACACCACACTTTACTGGTGAATAAAAATAACTTTGAAGAGGTTGTGTTAATGCTTTCCCATGCCTCCTGACTTGTCCTCAATGGTTTTTTTCTGCCCAGGTACCATCAGGCTTCTCAGCTTCCCCTGATGACCTCCCCATTGTGCCCCACATGGCATACTGTACCTTGGAAAACCTATATCTGCTGATGGGAAGAGAACTGGAAGAGCTGGAAGAGGTGCCTCCAGGAAACGTGCTAGGTAGGCACACTGCATGTCACATAGAGGTGACCTGGCATGTAGCTGAAATTTTTGAAAGAAATAAATGATTATTTTCTCCCTAGTTTTGATATTGTTTTCCTCTGGTGTGTTTAACTTAGTATACTTCAGTAAACAGCTTGTGAATGTGTTGGTTGCTATTACGATAGCTATACTTCAAACGTGTATACTAATCAAGTATACTTACTGAATGCTCTGTCCTTAGCTAGTGTCCCATTTATTTTGGAACAAGAAGAATTTCTACTCATGTTAAATCAGTTTAGATGGCTAAAGTATTTGTGGTTCTACAGATTTGATTGTAAATTTTTGGAAACCATTCTGATGTAAGGTCTATTTAAACTCGTTTTCTCCAGTGCATTTTATGCTCTGGAATTGCTTTTCTAACAAGAGTTTGGTTGTCAGCTGTCAATTTTTGCTGTATATTACCTGCTTGGCTTCTGCCTATCATGTGTAGAAGTTTTATGGTCTGAGATGCTTCATGTAACCTCAAAGACTCAGCGTGAGGACTTTCTCTTGGATTCTCACAGGAGCCAGAGCATACTGTGAGAAGCTGGATTCCAGTGTGCCCATGGATTCTAAACGCTCACCTGAAGAGCTATTCATTGAATGATAGTACAGACTGAGACTTTAAGTTTTAGAGGAAAATCTTTGGATATTGATCCAGAATAACTGGATAACTCCAGAAATTTGCCAGATTATTTCACCTCTCCCCTGCAAAGTTAGTTGGGTTTTTTTTTTCTATATTTTTAAATTAATTTAAAGCCATTTTGTATGAGATTAGTAGAACCCTAGCTTCTTGTTGGTGTTAGCTGTTCTTTCCATTCTTTTGGAAAATACTACTGGACTTTGAAAGAATTGTATGTAGCACATGCAGCTTTAGCAGAAAGCATATCTAGGAAGGATGAAATGCACTCTGCTCTGTCTCGCAGCCTGCTGTGGAGTAAAGTACTGCTGAGACATAGTACAGTCCCTTTGTTACATACTGGGATGTGCCTTGAGACCACATGCTGCACAATGGAAAGGAATGATACTCTGTCAAGTGGATACTTTTGTAATATTTCTTCCATGTTTGTGTTCTATTCTGAGTAGAGGCTGATAACATGGTATACGTTAATTTCTGGTTTTCTTCTTTCAGTTGTTGGATTTCTAAATATTGTCCAAGACTGAGATCATGTATTCTATAAGGATGGATGCTATTTTTCTTTTTTCTGCCTCTCGAGGCAGACTTGTTTTTGCCTTCTGGTATAGGGGGACCTATTGTAAGCCAAGATTGTTCCTTTTTTCTTGGAGAAAATAGATACATGCCTCACTCTTTCATTTATCTTTTCAAACATTGTGAGGTGGTAAAAGGAGTGGGGGTGAAGGTAAAGGTACTTGAACATCTGTTTGCCATGTTTACCAATCTGAGAACAAACCAGATTGGGTTCACCACTTAGAGACAAAATGACTTGAGGAAGAAAAGTCAGGCTTGTTTTCTGGAAGAACTAGAATTGTATTTAGCTATGAGTAACCAAAAGTGAAATGCATAATCTTAAAACTCACTTATTAGGAAGCCCCAGGAGAGACA
Organism: Octodon degus; assembly: GCF_000260255.1. Lineage (NCBI taxonomy): Eukaryota > Metazoa > Chordata > Mammalia > Rodentia > Octodontidae > Octodon > Octodon degus. Next base: position 22,461,634 of record NW_004524578.1, read on the forward strand.
GCCAGGGCTGCTCTAGTGGCTCCCACATGTCACCAGGGAGCTAGCCTCCTTCTCTCCTGCTCTGTAGACATCAGCATGTGGCTTTTGTCCTCATGGCAAGGACCACAATGACTCTTGTTCTCCAAAATTCTTTATAGGAAGAGGGAACAAGGCCTTCTAAGAGAATTAATATTTTTATTCAGGAAGAAATGTCCTTTCTGGTGACAGCTGTATATATTCTTATTTTTATAGTCTGGTCATATGGCCTTAGCTGCAAGAGAGGCCCAAGACTGGGGGCTTTATCCTTACAGCTTCTATAGTTGAAGCCAGCAGTCTTGGCTTATGAAGTGCTTTCACATTGCCAGTCCACACTGTCAACTCTACTCACCACCTGAACCTGGTCTGTTGGTGGTGCCTGGGGCCCCTCTGTTGCAGTATGATTGCTTTTCTTTGAGAAGATGCCCCCTCAGAAGGACTGTGTATTCCATGTGAAGATTTAGAACCCACCTTGCCATTCTAATTTGCCTTTTGCATTGAAACATGCAGTAATTTTCTTTCTGTGAATCCAAATCTAAATTGGCTTTCTGCATGACTAGGAAGCTTGAGTGTACCAAAAGTAATTCCAATCATGATTTTGTGGCTCAGGCTGGTGGTGTAGCCTTGAGTGTCAGTAGCATTGGTTTCCTAAATGACTTGCATGAGGGCTATGGCTGCTAACCTTTCTTATGATGGAACCAGAATATTGCTTATAATTTTTTTCCTAAGATTAGGTTTGGGTTCACAGTTATTCCATACTATATTATCATTTATCTTTAACTTTAAAGACATACAATTGAGTAACATTTACAGAACATATTTTATTGCTATAGCTATAAAATATTAACAACTGTATAAAATATGTTAATATGAGCTGGGGAGATAGCAGTATAAGTGCCTGCCTGGCAAGTGCAAGGACCCAAGTTTGATCCTCAGTACCACATGCTGTGCTGGTACCTGGAACCCCTGGTGTGCTGTGCTGACTACCAAAACTGGATGTGGTAGTGCGTGCCTATAATCCCAGCACTAGGGAGTCCAAGCTGTGTAATGAGACCCTGTAGCCCCCCCCAAGAAAAGAAAAGGTTAACAAAATTGAACTGTAAAATTGCCATTATATAATGGCAGTTTGATATCCCAGAAGAAATGAATAAGGCAAAAATTCTTAGTACTGTATTTATAAGTACATTATACTTACATAAGTGTATTTATATACTTACTTTTGTCAGTGTCCTAGTGGCTAAAAAAAAAATGTAAATTAAAACTATCTCAGAGTGTCTCCTAAGTGTCTAACTTCTAAAGGTTGTGTTTGTTTTAGAATATTCCCAGTATGACTGTTCATTAGAATAAGCAATGAATATTTTAATGTGGTTACTTGGTTGGACTGATAACCCATTTAAATGGCTCCATCAAAACATGTTGGACTGGTTATCAGCCTCAGAGTTATAGAATAACCTTCTCAGGCCAGTTACATGTGTACATTGATAAAGAACATAATGCATATTCATAGTAGCAAGATTTTTATAATCCAGGTTGTTTAATAAAGACAGATCTTCAAAGGGAGCAGTAAATTTAAGACAGGGGAAGAGAGGTAGCCAGGGAATATGGTGTTAAAGCAGGGACAGCCTCCAAGGCCAGAAGGTTGATGGGAACCCAAGGGTACTGAACCTGAGATTCCAGCCCTCAGGTTGCTGGGGTGAGTAGCCTGAGTCCAGGCTGCATGAGAAACTATATGCAGCCTAGCACCTATATGACTCCTGCAGCTTCATGGCAGTCACAACCTGTTGACTAGAAGTGGGGTCCCAGGCCTGGCCTGTGTCCAAAAGGAGGCGTCTGTCTTCACCTTCTGGACGGAAGACGTGTCTAAGAAGTTGTATATGTGTTTTATTAAAATGACCACACTACTCATTGTGGAAAAATTCTTGTTTCCATTTGCATTTTATGAGGCCTATTACAGGACACACATCACAGATTAACACAGAGAATTTCATAGTAGTCAGGGCAGGCCTGTGAACTTTGTTTTACTTTACCTTAGAGAAAAAGTCATGATTCCTACTTTATAATAAAGTGATAGAGAATAATATAACTGATATCCATATGCTTTTCATCAGAAAAAAATTATATAGTCAGTAAATTTATCAAGGGCAGATGGAAAAGCTTTTGTTAGAAAAGTAAATATGGCATTTTTGGACATTTTGAAGATTATCGTTAAAATCTGAAAATTATTTTATTGGCACTTGAAAGGTACAGATTTCACGTTTGAACTTAGCTAAAACTTACTTAGAACTTATATGTTCTGATAAGTTTGGAATAGATTTTGAGGTCTGGAAATAGTGATTTAAAGTTTAAGATCAACTAATTCCAACCTGATGTTGTAAAGTTGATGTAGGTGGAACCAAAGAAACCTTACTATGTTTAATACACAATAGCCTTTTGTTCAGTTCTTTACCAAAAATATTTCTAAAAATAAACATTTGCTATAGGCTCCTATAAAAATGTGAAGGGAAATTGAATTAGGGTTCTAAATCTTTAGCCTTTCATATGTGCTCTTTTACATCTCTTTCATATGCTTAAAACGTTAAAAATTCAGGAATGTATTCTGAGAGGAAACATGATATTCTTCTTTTCGAAGCCTGGGGAAAATGATAAATGTTAATTAGCCTTTTCCTGAACTTGTTTTAGTTAAACCATAATTGCCGAGCTGATAAGTCAGTGTCAATAATCAATGCATACTGAATTCTGTGTGAGTGTGTGTGTGTGTCCCTTAAGACTCTAGGGTACTTTTATAATACTTTAAATTTGCCTCATACAGAGTTTCTTTTGAATGACATTTCCACTTGGAGTGAATCTGTAACCATTTTAGTATTAATAGCCTTCATTGATTTTAATGTTTTTTATTGATAATGGCTTTATTCTGTTACATTTATGTATTCTTTATTTTCATTTTGCTTATAAAAATGTGATAAATAATAATGTTGATCTGTCTGTTTTCCTCCTGATTATATTGTAAATGTCCCTGATGTTTTTAAGCTTCAGGCTGGCTGAGCTGCTTGCATTATGATAGCTCTTACTCATCATGCTGTGGATATATTAAAAAAAAATAACGAATAGATACTAAATTTTATTGATGTATTCTTATTTACAGAGTTTTTCCCCTTACTAGAACTAACTCTCTGATTATTAGAATGTCTTTGTATTCCTCAAGAAAAATTCCAGAGTATTTGATCAATTGCATGTATTTTTCATATACTATCAGATTTAACTCACAAGATCTTATCCAGATCTTTTTGCATAAAAAAATAAAATTAGGGCCGGCCAGATTACTCAGCCAGACTAAAGCACCTGTTTAGGCAGAGCACAGAGGCTAAGGTTCAATCCCCAGCCATGCTCTGCCAGCCCTACCCCCAGGGCTCACTGAGACAGCGATTGAGACTAGGTGTGATGACATGCATCTGTAATCCCAGCACTTGAGATGCAGACAGGAGAATCACTAGGAGTCTTATATATGTAGTGAGACCCTGTAGTAAATACTTAAAGAAACAAAACAAAAAAACCCAGTAAAATTAGCCATTGTTTTCTTCGTAGCATGAACATACTAGAATGAGACGCTTTCATCTTCTCCACCCTTTTAGAGCAGCACCATCCAATCAGTTGCCTCTATTATTTTGTTATTTAAATTTAAATAGATTGAAATCATTGAATATTAACTTAGTAAATTTGTACTGGCCACATTTCTTTCATTTTATGTATTTAGGACAGGATCTACAGAGTCTCACTATGTAGACCTGATTTATAATGATTCTCCTATTTTCAACCTCCAAAGTGCTAGCTAGGATTACAGGGGCGTGCCCCCTAGCCCAGTCTAAATTGCCATCTCAGCGTGCCCTGGGGGCAGGGGAACTAGCATGGCCTGCCAGGGATCAGATCCTGGCTGCTGTGCTCTGCCTGAGCATGCACTTCAGTCTGCTAAGCTATCTGGCCAGCCCTACCACATTTCTCAGACTTGGTAACAATGCATGACTAGTGGCTACCCTGTCAGACAGTATAGTCTGAAGTTCCGAGTTCGAGCCCTGCTACCTCAAAAAAAGAAAAACAAAAAGAAATTTGTGTGATGCATGAGAATTTTCTTTTTTGGAAGTTTTAGAACTTTGGAAGTATTTCACTGGTAAAATCAACTGGACTAGATGTATACAATGTTTTTTGTTTTGTTTTTTTCCCTGGTTTATTTGTCTCTGCAATTTATAATTTTGTATGTTCATGCATTCTTACTTGATTTCTTTATTATAGAAGTTTGTCCCTTTCAGATAGAGTGCTTCCAAATTCATATATGGAAGCTAGTATCACTTTGATCCCAAAACCCAACTGGGAAAGAAAACTGTAGGCTAACCTTTGTAATGAAAATAGATGCAGAAATCCTCAGCAGGATATTAGCACAGAATGAACACATTATCAGCCATTATGATCAAGTTAGTTTTATCCCAGAGATGCAAGGATGGTTTAACATAAGAAAGTCAGTCAGTGTAGCACATGGCACATCAGAAGCATATAATCATATCAGTTAATGCTAAGAAGGCTTTCTACAAAACCTAACACCATTTTGTAATAAAAACTGAAGAAAACAGGTATAGCAGAACCATACCTGAATATGACAGAGACTATATATGACAGACAGTAGCCAGCATACTAAATGTGGAAAAATTAAAAGCATTCCCCTTGAAATCAGAAACAAGGCAAGGATGTCCATTATTAATTGCCTTTTCTATTTCACCTAGGACTTAAAATATTAGCTAGAGCAGTTAGGCAAAATAAATAAAAGGGATACATATAGGAAAGGAAGAGCTCCAGCTACCATTGTTTGTACATAATATGATCCTCTACTAGAACTAAGAACACTAAAAAACTCTTAGCAAAACACTTCAGCTAAAAATTTCCTGCTTCAAATGTAGCAGGACACAAGATGGTTTTCTTTGTTTTTGTTTTCGGAACCAGGGACTGAACTCAGGCCCTTGCGCTTCCCAGGGAAGCGCTTATTCCACTGAGCTATCTCCCCGGCCCCAGGACACAAGATTAACACACAAAAATCATTAGTATTTGTGTATCGCTCAAGTGAACAGGATGAGAAGGAAATTATGAAAGCAGTACCTTTAACGATAACTTCAAGAAAAATGAAGCTAGCCAAGGAAATCAAAGACCTCTACAAAAGAAAAGCATAGTACTCTGAAGAAAGATCAAAGGAGACTTAGCATGTCCACAGAAGAATCATTTGGGCTAAAGCTAGTGGTACAGCACCTGCCTAGAAAGCATGAGATCATGAGTTTGTTCCAGTTACTGCCCCCCAAAAAAAAAAACAAAATTGAAGAGAACATCAGAAAAATGTCCTCTGCTCCTGGAGAAGCATTACCAATATTGTCAAAATGGTCATACTCCAAAAGTATTACACAGATTCGGTACAGTCCCAATCAAAGTTCCAATACCGTGCTTTACAGAACTAGAGAAAACAATCCTAAAATTCATATGGAGCCAGAAGAGATCCAAAGTAATATAAGCAATTTTGGGCAATAAGAGCAAGACAGAAGGCATAGGAATACCTACTTTCAAGCTACGCTACAAAGTAGTAGTGATAAAATGTCATAGTACTGAAACAAAAACATGCGTGGATCAGTGGAACATAATTGAGGATACAAAAACTTCCCTGACACAGTCAGCAATCTGTTAAGATCTTCAGCAAAGGGGTATATGTTCAGCTAGAAGTATATGTTCGAGGTAAGATAGCCTATTCAACAAGAGGTGATGGGAAAACTAGTTGTTTATAGGTGATTGAAACTGGATTCTTATGTCTCACCATATATTATATCAAAGATTAGAACATTAAAACAGAAACATTAAACTTATTGGAAGATAAAATATGTATAACACTTGAAAACATAGGTATAGGGAAGGATTTTCTAAACCTGTGCACCAGAAATAATAGCAAGAATAAACAAACAGGATTATATCAGATGAAAAAACTTCTGTTAGCAAAAGAATGAATTAGTAGAGTGAAGAGAAGCATACAAAATGAGAGAACTTTTTTGCCAGCTGCTCCTTAGAGGATTAATATCCAAAATATACAAAGAATTCAAAAGAAATCAAACCAGTGAAAATTAAAGGCCCAGTGAAGAAATGGGCAAGAGAAATGAACAGTCATTTCACAGAGTAAGAAATACAAATGGTAAAATGATATATGTAAATGTGTTAAACATCTCTGGCATTTAGAGAAATGCAAATTAAAAGAGCAGTAAGATTCCACTTTACTAAGAATTGCAGTCATTAGAAAGTCAAACAGTAGCAAATGCTGGCATGAATGTACTGAGAAAGGAACCTTCCTGTATTGTTTGTGAGAATGTAAACTAGTGTAATCATTGTAGAGATTTCTCAATGAACTGAAATTAGAAATTCCATAGGACCCATCTATCCTCTAGGTATTTTCTACAAAGAGCTTAAAACATCATACTACAGAGATACACATATACCAATATTTATAGCAGCGCAGTTCATAATAGCTAAGTCCTGGAAACAGCCTATATATCCACCACTGGTCAACTAGATAAAGAAAATATGGTACTTATAATGGAATACTAGTCTACTGTAAAGAATGACAAATTTGAGTCATTTGTAGGAAAATGAATGCATCTGGAAAACACAAAGAGAATAATGAAGGATGGAAAGAAGGGGACAGTGGGACAGATCTCTTGTCATAAGGAATTGGTCCAAGTAAAGAAGGGGGAGGGGAAGGAGAAATAAGTAGAATAAAGATACGTTGTGTACAAGAACCTAATAACCTCAAATATTGTAAAATTATATTAATGAGCTAAGAGTAATACCAACAAGAATAAAAATGGCGTAGGGGAATTAAGAGGACGGAAGGGAATTCAAAGAAAGAAGCAAGCTGTGGTATGTACACATAACCACTCCCTAAGATGACTGCAGACTACATGAACTGCAAACATGTTCTAAAATAAAGAAGTATATCTTTTTTTATTGTTGATTTTTTTTGTGCAGAGTTACTACATGTACATAGCACATCTCTTTTTTGCGGGGGGGTGGTGCTGTGGATTGAACTCAGGACCTTGCACGACAGGCAAGCATACTCTACTGAGCTATCTCCCCAGCCCCTTATAATTTTATTTTAAACAGTAAAAGCAAGAGCAAGAAAAAAAAGAAACAGGGTGACATATAACAATACATAAGTTAGAGATTTTCAGAACAAGAATAGCTGATTAACAATAATTGATATAGTACCTGTTTTTATTGTCAAATCTGTGCTCAGATTAACATATAGTTATGCAAGATGGGGCATATAATTGAATATTACCACACACTTTCAAGAAAACTTAAATTTTTGTTCTTATCTCTCATTTTCTTTTGTTACATTTTTTAAAAATTTAAAGAGTATAGTAATAATTAATATGACATTAGAAACTGTACACATTTAGAAGACCAAGATGACAGGTATTTCAAGCATGGTTTTAGTGTTACATATTGCTGTTCTCAATGTTGTTGCTAGTTCACAGATATCAGCATAGAGAGTTAGTCACAGTGTGAATTTTAACCATTAAATGCTATTTTCAAAAAACTGATGGAAATT
>NW_004524578.1:22469372-22473493 GCF_000260255.1 Octodon degus
TTTTGCCCCTAACTTATTTCCTATCTTTTCTCCTTTTTCTCTCTTCATTGTTTACTCCCTAAATTCTGTTACTTTCCATTTAATTGTGTCTGTTTTACCTTTCAGTTTTTATATTTCTTCTTTTGAGATCTTACACTAGGGAGACAATATGATATTTACCCATGTGGGTCTGGTTTATTTCACTTATAAGTATAGTCTCAAGTTACATCCACTTAGCTACCAAGGCTTCAAGTTTATTTTTCTTTATAGCTGAGTAATACTCCATTGTATAAAAATACCACGTCTCTTTCATCCATTCCTCAGATGTTGGGCATTTTGGTGGTTTCCAAGATTTGGCTATCACAGATTGTGCTGCTATAAACATGAGTGCACATACATAGGAAATGTATCCTTTTAAATTTTAATATAACAGTTCATATATGGTTAATAATTTAAATTATTTAAAATAATTTTCTTTTTCTTTTTTGTTCTTTTCTTGTGGTACCAGGGATTGAACTCGGGACCCTGTGCTTGCCAGGCAAGTGCTTGTTCTACTGAGCTATCTCCCTCTCTGTTATTTTTCTCATTGCTGAATCCTAGCCACTAGACCACCAGGGACTCATCATTGCTGAGACAAATACCTGATACCCACAGTTAAAGGACAAAAGGTTTCAAGCTGTAGAAGGGCTGGCTCCAAGGCAGGGTAGCTTTACAGAAGTGTATCACAAAGAAAAACAGTCCTTGGCAAAGCAGGGCAGGCAGAAGGCAGCTAGTAACAAGTGACAAGTAGCAACAGCAGCCCTTTCTCTATCCAGGCCGGGAGGACTCACCCAGGGTAAGGTGCCCTTAATCTTAGCACTCAACATGAATGAACCCTAGCATCACACACTCTAAATCTAGCCACCTCCAAAAGCCCTGCCTGTGACCCTGAGTGACTTTGGAGGGATATTAGACCCAAGCCATAATGGGCTGAGGATGTAACTCAGTGGTAGAACACTGAGGCCTTAGTATGTACAAGGCCCTAGTTGTGTAACAAATCCTTAGTTGTATGATAACAAAATTAAAAATTTTCAGTATAGTATAGGCCTATAATATAGATACACTTGAAAATATGGAGAAGCTAAGAGTTATCTCCCATAATGACCAATCTTGTGGGTGTTTATGTGCCTATGTTTTAAAATTATGGTAAAATGTGCATAAAATTTATTCTTAGCCATTTTAGCATACAGTTCAATAAGTTTCTATTTTTAAAAATATACTTTTTATATTTATGTTTCATTTCATATATTTGGTAGAAGGTCTCACTATGTAGCTCAGACTTATAGTGATCCTCCTGTTTTCAACCTCCCCAGCATTGGGATTATAGTTGTATGCTACCACACCCGGACTCTGTCACTGGCTCACTGTGCCCTAGGGGCGGGGCCAGCACGGCACGTGGGACCAGGGATTGAACCCTGGTCTCTCCACTTGCCAAAGTGGATGCTTAGTCTGCTGAGCTATCTCGCCAGCCCTTAAAAATATCATACTTCTTATACTGTCTTTTGTAGCCTGTATTTTTTTTCTTACAGTAATTCTTTCTCTGAGTATTCCCTTTTCTCTATTATTTGACTACATTTGTTATTATTCCCAGAATAATGTTAAATAGTGTCACAGTAATAATCTTTTATTCCTTACAAATAACAGTTTTACATTAATATGTGTACTGAATGGTGAATTGATTTTGAGAGATGTGAAATATGAATTGGATGTCTTTATAGTGAGAAGATAATAAAGCTCCTATTTCTGTTTAGTACACCAATTTTTAGAGTATAAATAAATACTGAGATTTATTAAATTATGTTCTTAGTCTTTCAGTTGATACATAAGGTTCTTCTGCTTTGATCAATGTATGCTATGAATCATAGTAATACATAATGTAGGACTAAGCCAGTTTTATACTACTGGGATAAACTATTTGATGAGCGTGTTAACAGAGCAGTGAACTCAGTTCATCAATAAAGGCTGAATTATTTATTTGGTTTTAGAATAAGCATAATGAGCTGTTTTGGGGATGGGACCAGGTCGTACTACAGAACTCTTTTCCATTTTGTGTATACCTTGTACACATAGCTTAAAGGTAACATGATGCAGTTGTTTTGGTATGGCTGCGTTTGAACTGGGCCCTAACATGTGACATCAAGTGTGGAATTTTTCACTTGTCTGCTGAGCTTTGGGTTTTGAATTTTAGCTTCAGCTTATACTTATGTGAAGTGTTTGCAAGTGGTCTGGGTTTTATGTATGTGTGTGTATTTCATATTTGTGGAGCTGAGATGTTGATAGTAGATTGGATACATGAAGCAAATAGCAAATTAGAGACTGGTTTCTATTTTGTGGAAACAGTTTAAACAGCATAATATTGGATTACTAACAAGAAGAATTTTCTGGTCTTTAGAAATTTTGATATAGTTGATGAAATCGCCTGTACCCAGGTTGTAATTAAATAATGTCCTTATTGTACTATTTCCAGTTATCTTTTCCTATTCCTTACATCATTACTTAATGCTCTCTGATATAATGTGGAGCAACAAGTAACATTTCGTAGGGCTTACTGGGAGCCTAGAGACAATACTTTTGGAGAGATTATTTCCTGCCAGATGAGATAAATACATTTGACAGATGGAAAAATAGAAGCTTATGAATATTAACTAACTGGCTATGATCCTGTAATAACACATATTAAGAAAGCTGAGATTTGGGGGGTGGTGTTCCTTGACTATTTTTGGCTTAGCTATGTTTACTTAAACTTTATGTGTTTATTTAAACTTTGTATTACTTGAGCTTTTTCCCTTTTTTATTTTTTATTTTTTTAAAAAATATTTTTATTCATTTGGTACAGGGTCTTTCTACACAGCTCAGACCGGTAGTGATCGTTCAGTGGCAGGCTCAGCATGGCCTGGCATGGCATGCGGTACCAGGGATTAAACCCGGGTCCTTGCACTTGCCGGGCAGGCACTCAGTCCTCCAAGATACCTCCCCAGCCCCCAGATTTTTCCTTTTGATCAGTCTTACTGATGCATTTAGGTAATACTGTATCTTCTACCCTCAAGGAGTTAGTTCCTCGTATATCTCAGGGGGGTTGTATATTAATTTATAATAGCGTATTTATTAAATCTTGCTTCTGCTTATCATAGATTGCTTTACAGTTATCTTGTCATTCACAAGAGTTGATTTGCTTTTCTTTTCAAATAAAACCATTTGTTATCTGAATCTTAGTATTACTTTGGCATAATTTCTTTAATATTATATGTAGTATTCTCTTCCTACCCTAATGTAACATTTTCCAAATAGTGGACTACAGTTACACAGGACAGTATGGCTAGCTGTTGATCCCTTTAGCTCTTGAAGCTCCTGAGCAGGTTATCAGAAGGTGACTGTCCTGTTCTGTCACCTTGGATTAAATCATTAGCATATGGCTGATGAATGTTTATTACTCAGATTAAATCATTTCTGCTAATTCTCATTTTCTCTGACTGAAGTAATTGGCTGTGACTGTTATTTCTTGGGAATAGATAAGTACAGACAGCTTCATACTTCAAGAACTGTTTGTCTGCTGATAAATTCTTTGCTGCTCTAGATATTATATAAGAAGAAGGTATTATAATTTTGTTTGTGATTTGAATTGTTTGTAAACAGAAGCATTTATGAACTGAGGTACCATTGTATAGTATTATAAGTTGTAAATCAAGGTGTAAATTTGTTAGGTTTTTTTCCCCACTTCCAAAAAGGAAGAGTAATTCTGGAGAGACTGAGGATAGTTGGATGAAAGGTAATTTATATTTTTTATTTTTTAATAGATTGCAAATTGAAAATAAATTATTTACAAACATAAATGAATATAACAATAACTGTCCAAAATAAAAATGAAAGAATTTGCAGATCAGTCATAATAGTTCACTGTGTCAAAACCAAGAAACTTATATTCATATAATTAAAATTCTCAAAGAAGAAAGGAATAGGCAATAAATATTTAAAGATTTAAAATTTCTGAATTTAGTTCAACTTATAATCATTAAAGCATATATATAAAAATATTAGCTATGGAAGAACAAAATTAAATAGCATCTTATTCCACATTAGAAAGGAAAAAAAAGGACCAAGTGTGT
>NW_004524578.1:22475308-22498423 GCF_000260255.1 Octodon degus
TTCTGACCTTTGGTGTAGAGCTTAGATAGAGTTATTACCTTAGCACCAGGTCCAGATCTACGAAGTTCAGATTCCTCCAGGTGGGTGTTGCTGGGATCTGGCTGCTGTGCTCCACTTCTTTTTGTGGCAGCCGTTAGAGTTGAGCCCTTTTTGTCAGTCTGTCAAGATGTTCTGCTCCTGAATCAGCTGGGTGGGTCTTGCCTCTAGCCTCTTTGCAGGGAGTTCTGCTGAAGGGTTCCGTGCTGGGCCTGCACTCTGGGTCGAATGAGGATCCGCGGGCCCTGGGCATTCTCACTCACTCCCCGGGCCTACGCTCCTGGTCTATTCAGGATCCGGCAGCCCCGGGTTGTCTCACTCACTCACCGGGCCTGAGCTCTGGGTCTATGAAAGGTAATTTTTTTAAAAAGAAAAAAAAATTTAATTAGGAAATTAGAGGGCAGATAGGAAAGGACTTCAGGTTAGGTGCCTGGAGGAGATGCAGTCTTATCAAGGATTTAGACTGGCTCACTCAGAAAGGTGAGAGCCAATTTTCTCTTTGTTCAGTGAGAAGAACGGTTTGTACTTATAGTGTTTAGACAAGATTTCATGACCTCTGAATAACTACTATAAACACAACAATATGCAGTGTATTAATTATTGTAACTGTCCTACTAACCTGTTTTTGAACCTCTTTCATTGCTATTTTATCTGTCTCATTAAAATGAATAAAAAACTTTAAAAAATATAAAAAATCTCAAAACTTCGGGGGAAAAAAAAGGGGAGAGCCAGGTTTTGTGCATTTGTTCCTTTGTTAATTCATTCATAATACCTGTTTGCAATACATAATGATTATATCCTTGTGGGAAGTTAGCACATTTAGATAACACATCTTATCTCTTCCCCTTCCTCTTCCATCTCTTGTTCCCCTTGGAAGGTAATTTTTGAATAGCAACAGTAAATACGAATTTTGAGTAATGGCAGTAATTATAGAGATTTGATAGGTCTTTTCAGAAAAGATTAAATATGTGCTTTAGAGGAAAATGGTGTTGGAAGGAGGAGTATGTTTCAATTTTGATCTAACATGTTGTCAATATTATATGGCAGACATGGTAGACGTGATGTAGTGAAGGGAGTGCATCAGCTGCCAATATCCTGTGTGGTAGGTGTGGAATCACTGTTGTGAATTAACATTCCTCTTTGGAAGAGTGTTTGATCCCCAAATGCAAGTGTCATTTTTTTTTTTTTTTTTCAGTAGTCTTGAATCTACTCTCAAATAAGCAGGCATCAGGCATGTGCAGTAAGAAAAAAAAAAAAAAAAAAAAAGGAAACGACTTTCTGTCCGTTGACAAAATATTCAAACGATAATAATGTGATAGTAAAATGGAATATTACAGTGAGTGAAAATGAATAATTTATATGTATCAACTTTGGTCAGTCTCATAAGTTTAAAACATTTTAAAAGAAGTCATAGGCCATTTAAATGCTAAAACATGTAAATACTGTGTGTTGTTCAGGAACAGATACATACGTATTGAAAAATAAATGCTCAGGAAAATAGCAAATTCATTTCCTTTGAGGAAGTGACTGAAGAGAAATACACAAATATTGGCATTTCTTCAGTTGAGGAGTAGAGTTTTATCACCTGTTTTTCTTTTTACATTTTAATACCTTAAATATGTGTATTTAAAAATTACATATAAAATGCATATCTAACTGTCTTAGTTACTCTTCTCTGGTTGCTGGGACAAATACCCGACACTCAAAATGAAGGAAGGAAAGGTTTATTTAGCTCACAGTTACTGGAGGTTTCAGTCCATACTCAGCTGGGTCCAACGCAGAGCAGCACAGAGCAGAAAGCAACCTTTCATGGTGGCAGCAAAGAGCAAGAGTGCAAGGGAGGGGTAGCAGCAGGTCAAGCAGCTAGCTTCTCTTCCCACCTTACATTGTAATGCAAATTACCTGCCCCAGGGTAGGGGAAGTACTCACACCTATGGGTACTTCCCAGTATTTACCCACCTATGGGTAATCCCAGCAGTACTAAGACCCATAATCCCAGCCTTGGATCACACATAATCCCAGTGGATCATGAGTTAACACAAACTCTAGAAGTCCTCACCCCATGACTGCATGAGCTTTGGGGGGACAACTAGACACAAACCATAACACTAACACTATAGAATTAAGTGGAATGTAGTATTTTCAGATTAAAATTCTACCTCAGCTGTTTTGTCACTTTATAGCCTAGCAAGAAGCTTAACTTTTCAAAAAGTATCCAAACGTACAATGTTGATTAAGCAACATGAATCATGACCATTTATTTACTTAGGAAATATTACCATTCATCAGTAACCCACAAAGTCACATATGAAAAAAATAAGCAAAGCACTTAAGATTAAAGAATACTTTTCCATTTTAAGAATACTTTTACAGTTGGGGAGATAGCTCAGCAGCATAAGTGCCTGCCTGGAAAACGCAAGGTCCTGAGTTCAATCTTGGTTTAAAAAAAAAAAAAAGAATACTTTTTCAATTAATACAGGTCGTTTATTTAACTGTGATTTTTGTGTGTGTATGTGTATTTAGGATTGACCCAGGGTCTTTGTGATGAGTATACTTTACTTTGTTTTCAGACAGAATCTTGCTGAATTACTCGTACTGGGGTTTAATTTGTAATTGCTTCTCAGAGTCCTGAGATTATAGGCATTTGATACCATGTCAGGCTGCAGTTCTTTTTAGCTAATTTAAAAACTCAAATGAGCCATTCAGAAACATTATGGGGAAGAGTTTTCCGATGTTTTGGTGAAGTTAGTCTGCAAGATATTTGTCAACTATATGTGTAGAAACCAGATACACTAGTTGATGCTCAAGTTGTGGCTTTCTCTCTCATTGGCCTTGGCTGTGCAGTGTGTATTCCTAAGTGTTGAATCAGTTAAAAAGGATTATTGAGTTTAGGTGAAAGACAGCATGAGCAGCTAGAAGCCACCTACTGTACATCATTTATTTCTTTAAAATGTACAGTATTTGAGGGACATAAAGAAGATATGTGGATTTTGTTTTTGTTATCAAAATACTAGGCTTTAAGGGCTGGCCAGATAGCTCAGTGGATTAAAGTGCCTGCTTCAGTAGACACAGCAACCAGGTTCCATCCCTGCCCCACTGAGATGCTTTGATTGAGACTGGACGTGGTGGCACATGCCTGTAATCCTAGTGCTTGGGAGGTTGAAAACAGGAGAATCACTACAAGTCCAATCTGTAGTGGGACCCTGTAGACCCTGTATTAACTAAATACATTAAAAAAAAAAAAAATACTGCTCTTTGGCAGATGAGAACAGAATCTTTTCTTGGTCAGAACATTTCTCATTAAAATGGAATATGGAAGTAGTTCTCTTTAATGTGGGAAGATAAACTAACTCCCAGAGGCAGGGTGATATGATTATTGTAAATTGTTTGACTTAGATTGTATACAGAAACCAATTGTTTCTTTTTCTCCTCAGCCTATCTCAGATGTTCCAGGAGGCAGATGGTCCCTACCTGGGCTGGAAGAGACCAGGGGGGTTGTTAGAGCAGCAGAGGGGCCTGAATCTTTTCTTGTGCCACAGGCCACTCAGCAGGAAAGCATGGTCCCAGGCTCCAACAGCCCACTGTTGCCCCCTGCATGCCTTTTGAAGTGCTTGTTGCCTAAGCTCAGGGTGGTGAAGGCTAAGCTCAGAACCAACGGGTACTTAGGACAGTACATAACCAAGTGACACAGGGAGACCTGAGATCCATGATGCTTTTCATCTATTTTGAAAGTTCTCTTTCTGCCTCAGACTCTTGTATTAATGCTTTGTGCTGTGTGATTCTCACATGCCTGACCAGCTCTCCTAGGTGTGGAACAGGGAAGTGTGGACCTGGTCAGTGCTCAGACTAGTAGCTTTTGGGTGTGTAGCTGCAGTTCTGGTACAAGTCATGTATGCAGTGAGCCCTCTTCCTCCCCATGGTTTTCCTGTCACTTTTGTCATTATTAAATTCCCATAATGTTTCTGGGCTCTGTAGGCTGTTTCTGGGCTCTGCTCTCTTCCAATGTATTTGCCAGTCTGGTTTGATTAAAACCTCAGGAATTCATTTTGAGTCTGGTTTTGTCACTGTAGTTTTAATAATTTGGAGGTACTGATGGACATTTATGCTTGATATAAAGTGAGATCCCTTTACCCTTTACAGTACATTAAAGGTCTATGTGATATTTTATTCTATTTGTAGTTGTGACCACAGTTTTCTACTTCAAAACTCAATAGAAAACTTTAGTTTAGTTGCCTTCCTCCCAGAGGTCATTGCTATAGACCTTATTGGTGTCATCTGTGTTCTTCCTGACTTCTACCTGCATAAACACATACTCTTACGCATGTTCCTATAGCAAGAGATAAGTTCACGTGAGCTGTGAGGTCATTTGGGAAGACTGGCATTTTTGCGGTACTGAACCATTTCTGGTGACAGGACCAGAAGAGACTGAAGCCTCAACCCAGCACTGTGTTCTCATTTTCTGTCTTTTTTATTATCACACAAACAACTTTAACACTTAAAATTATCCTAGTACTCATCTCTTGGAGGAAGAAGCCCTTCTCAGTTTCCTAGAAGGCCTTCATGGTGGACCTGAGACCTGGCTGTCCCAGCTGGGATTGCTTTGCTTCTGCCCATGACCTTCTTACTCTAGGTTATTTGGAAAGCTCGAGCTCTCTTTTATTTTTAATTATAGAAAGAGTAACTACTGTCTTGGTGGCATAAAATAATTAATTGTAGAGCCCTTGGTGACCTTTAATGTAGGCCCATTTGTCAAAAGAGTTTGCATTTGGTTGAAACCTTTTCCTGTGTTGGCAAAGCCTCTCCCTAATTTTTGCCTCTCGGTGGACTTGAGAAAGGGAGGAAGCGTTATACATTCTTTTATTCTTTGATAAATTTTCCTTTCGCTGGATCTTAATCTGATTTTTAGAAGGAAAAAATGCAGTTTTTAACATGTATTTTAACATTGTTTGCTCTGAGAAAATGATTTGTTGCTTAACTTTATAGTCTAATTATTCACTTATATATATTTAATTTGCGCTTGCTATATTTAGTTCTATACTACTTGCAAGATTAGAATTTTTACACTGGTCTCTTAAGCTTCCATTTTATTCAGAGGCCCTTCACAATTGTGATGCCAACTCAGTAGCCAGTAAGGCAGCCTCTGACATGAGCAACAGCAAACACTTCCCCAGCAGTAGGACCTCCTGCAAGTTGGCTGCTAGCGTGGGAATTTCCTGACCTGACTCTGAATCTGTACAAGATAAGGTTGAGCCAGATGATCCAAGATTTTTCCATCTCTCTTAGTTGGTTCTCCCGCAGCCTTTCCCACTGCCTGTGTCTTGGGCTTCCTTCCCTTTTGGTTGCTTTGCTGTTTTCAGTACCTTCTTTACCTCCCCTCTGTCTGCAGGTTCCCTTAGGTGACATTTAACAAGTAGGAATTCCATCCCTAGAGTTCTCTCACAACTGGGAGCTTTTAAAAGCAGTGCACATCCTGTCCGAATGCCAGAGGACCAACTACCTAGGGCTGTGTCTCTAAAGAGGTTGTGTTCCTCAATCTGAGCCAGTTTAGAAGCTTGGACACTCCCCACGCCTGAGTGATACCCTCATTTATGCGGCCCCTGCCTTGGGTAGGGCAGATAAAGACAGCAGCTAGCTGCAGCCTGTTGTTCCAGCTCTGCCGAGGGCTGCAGCTACAGGGATGTGAACACATGGGGGCAGCATCCTGCAGCTTTCCACCCTGCCTGAAAACAGGAACAAAGGCCTTTGGCTGCCCTGGACTGTGCCCCATTCCACAGGCAGCAAGTGTGGCTTGGGACTCTCTCTAGGTTAGTGAGAGGACAGGGGAATGCTGAGCAGCCTTGGGCTTGACAGGGCTGAGCCTTCTCAGTCCATCCAGGGTTCCTGGGCATGGAGCTGTGAATTCCATCCCTTGCCACACATGTAGCAGGCAGGTATTTTTATTGGAGGCTTAGAGGGGACTGAGTCATTAATGCAGAAAAATTGCAATTAGTTTAGGTTGCATTTTGAACCTGAAGAATGATTTTAAATTTATTTTTCTTATCCCACCTCCCCAAATATTAAAGACGTTTCTGTTATATGTATTTGTTTTCCTTTGGTTTTCTCTTCATCTTGGAAATTGAATTATAGCCCCTCATTTGTTGCTGGTTGAAAAAACCTTCATTATGGAAATACATGCTGTTTAGTGGCAATGAAACAGAACATAAGATATCACTAATACCCCAATCTCTGTGCAGTTACACACCATTGTCATGTCAGTAGTTTTATGTTTCCTAGACAACTGTTTTTTAAAAAATTTACAGCAATTCAGTACATAATTGTGTTAATGATCATATTTCAAAGGATTTGGATATATTGATTCATGTGCAGAATTGAAATAAAAATTGTTATTCCTTCACTGTTGTATCTAAATTTGTTTCATTACATGACTCTAATGTCTGGAAGAAATCAGATATGCTTTGAAAATCAAAGGTAAATTCTCTACCCCCTGGGGCTAAGCGTAGGGTGGAAGAATATTTTCTTTTGATCGCACCAGAAACAGCAATTAGTAGGTTTATTGTATAATGGTTGTTTTTCATCAAAGCTGTAGCCTTCAGTTTTTCTAAAATGACTATAGTAAGTTTTCATTTTTAGGATAATTCATATTTTCATTATATTTGCATACCTGTCATTAAATAATGCTATTAGGATCATTACATCTATTAATGGAATTGAAAGATACATCAAGCTAGATTCAACTAACATTTATCTAACACCTGTTACATGCTAGGTGTTAAGGAAGTCTTTTTTTTTTTTTTACTTTAAAGTTCACAACAAACTTCAGTGATAAATACATAATCATAATTTTGCAGATGAAAAAGTAGAGTTTTGCCCAACAAATTACACTACCCCAGCCATCCTTTATTAGCTGTGATTTTGTTTTCTGTGCATTTGTGTTGCTGAAATTATTTTAAATAGCTCTGTTGCTTATTCTCACTGTGATTTAAAAAGTGAAAATGCAGTGTTTGATATTCTGCTTCAAGCACCCATGTTTTGCATATTTCTTCTGGTCGAGTCCCTTCTCAGCTAGGCTGGAGCAGCTGGTAGTGGATGTAGGAAAGACTTCTTTAAAGGGGAAAAAGCCCGTGAACTGGACAGGGCAAAAAGGACTGTTCCTGGGAAGAAAGAGAAGCTGACAGTTTGTAAGTTTTGCCCTTGTAGGGTGGAGCCCCTTTGCTGTGCCTCCTCCAGCTTCCAACCCCTTGCTCACATCCCATGCCTCCTGAGGACATCTTAGTGCCTGCACCTCTGCTTAGCAAAGCTGTCTGGTCCCAGGTGCCCTTTTCTCTTTTCTGCCTGGTAGACTTGGATTCAGGTCATATCTCTCTGAAGCCTCCATGACAGCTCTACACAGTCATATCTGATTTTGCCTTCCTCTGCATTCTTCACATGTTTTCTAGTACATTCCTCTCAGAATGTTCCTTCCTGTTGTTTATGTTCTCCACTGGTGTCCATGAGCTCCAGGGGCCAGGATCGTGGTTCTTGGGGCACACGGTTCTCTGACTCGGGCTGGGTATACACAGTACCTATCACAAGGATGCATGTGCAGCAGGAATGACTAGGTGCTGCCCACCCCAGTGCTTCTTTGCATCTTCAGGACAGTAGGAGATACTCTTACCATTTGTCATTCATCTGCTGCCTTGGGTTATACACTGTGTGGGAAAGTTAAGGTATAACAAGTTAGAAAGATAGACTGGGGGTCCAGTTTATTGGCAAGCTTGAATTTCCAGCATATATTTCTGGTTTGTATCTTTTTGTCTTTCTGATATTCAGCATGTTCACCAACAATTAAGTTCTCTCCAATAGGCCACAATAATATAGAGATATAGAGGCAGCCAACCTATGTGTGGTGTATCCATGTGGATGTGTGTGTCTTTCATATGTAGATATGTTAATCTGCACAGACATGAGATAACGGAGTACCTTTCACAGTGTGAGATCTTACAGTTGCAGGTAGTATAATGTGATTGAACACAGACTTCTAAAAATATTGTTAGAATAACTGTAGTGTTTGCTGGATTTGAGTTTGGCCCATTTAAATCTAATTTCTGTATAGTTCTAACATAGCTACAGGATTTTTGTGGGGGTGCATAATAAATTTGAAAAACAATTCTGCAGTTAGACATGTTTGTAACTAAAATCAGATTTATTAAATTTATGTGACAATATAATACTTGTCCTTAAATCTCGAAGCATGTAGAAGATGACAGCTTATTAGTATAATTGTAGTAATTTAAGTTAATTGGTAATGAACACTAATGATACAAAAATATTTCTAAAACTCACAAAGGCATTACCAAATTTACATTTATTTTAAAATATGTTTGTAGCTTTGTCTTTTGTGTATATCTTAAACTTTTGCATCTATCCTATTTTATTTTCTCTGTTCTCCAGTACACCTTATTGATTTTTGGATTCTGAAAACAGGATGTGGAAAAGTGGAATGAAAGAGGAGCTGAACATTTGAACTCACCACTTTATCCCTCAAAAGTGAGGTTTTTATTTTTCTAACTAGGGAGCTATCCCCGCCTGGGTTACTCAGGATATCCTGGTGTGTACCTGTAGTCTTGAAGTTCACTAACAGTGGCCTTTCACTTTGGAAAAACCTAGGTTGGATGATGATTTCTTTGTAGTCACTTTTGTTGTGACTGTTGTATTTTGTCCTTAATTTATGGTTTGATTTTAATGCTTCTGGTACTTGTTTTTTTAACCACACTCTGCCGTAATTTTAAATGGTTTAATGTGGAAGCCACATAATATTTCATGTCTATTAATTAATAGCTGGCTTTTACATATTTAAAATTGTTCTTAAAATATAAGTCAACAATAAAGTGCTACCCTGTATCTCCTGCCAGTTTAAACCATGGACTCTATAAATTTCTTAGAGACTGACATTGAATTCATTTTTGTGTCTCAGTGTCTAGTAATAGCCCTTGAACAAAGTAAGTGCTCAATAAATAGTTATGGAATGGATTGTGGCTTTCTCAGAATGGAAGTTTATCCCAGGGAGGAGGGGCTTAGATTGCGTTGGGGGCGAGGATCTAGTCTGTGTCCTGAGTTCCAGTTCTCTTGTCTTGTGAAGTAAGTTTTCCCAGATGGGTTTTCAGTAAACTGAGTAAGTTAAAGTTCTTTCTGTAAGATTCCACTGCGACTGAGTCAGAAGGCAAAGGAGCTTCAAGTACCCACAGAGACAGCAGCCTGGCTTGGCTGCATGGCCACAGCAGTGCTGGTGCTAGCCCTGTCCTGCAGCTAGAAGAGGGCCCCAGGTGGGTTCGAACAGACCAAATGGGACAGTAGTGGGAAGGGCATGCATAGAATTCTTGAAGTCGAAGATTTTTATGAGCATATTCAGATGATTGAGTTATATACATTTGTAAAGAATGGGTTTGTTTTAACTTGAAGTAGGCAAAGCCAGGTGTATTCAGTAACATTCTGAGTTAGAAGCCAAGAAAATAAAGAATGACCTTTTTAGGATTTGAGTGTGCTCTGTGCTCTGATAGGCTATTAACAATGCCTAATAAAATGTGTCTTTTTTACTTTGCCAAGTTTTTCTCTTCTAGCTAAGTGCCTCTGAGTTTAGGGATAAGGACAAGTTAGCTCTGTTAAATGTAATAATGCTACAGATTCTTGTGAGTAAACATCTGGATAATTGAGATGTATAGTTATCTTCAACTTTGTGTTTGAAGTCTAAGGGTTGCTTCTCTGCAAAGTTGGAAGAGGATACGAGTATACAGAAGGAAAACTGGAGAAAATGAATACAAACACTCTAGATCCTGAGTTGCTCGTAACTGCTTAGCACTGTATCTAGCACCCAATAATGCTCAGTAAATATCAGTTGAATCCAAATGTATTTTTTCACCAAGGTCTCTGTTAAGTATAATTAATCATTAATCCACTGGTCCATTTTTATGATCCAGTAGTCACAAACCATAGCTTAATCCCAAGGTGGTTTTTTCTTGTCCCTTTATAAATTACATAATTTGATTTTTTTTTTCTAATTTTAGGAGTAGTTACCATTTTTTTTTTATTAACGAATTTAGCTGGTACATTTTTGCTCATTTCATTTTAACAAATAATACCAACTTATTATAAAAACCCAGACACTAATAAAAATGTCAAAGTAAAATGAAGTTGCTTGTTCTCTGCTGCCACTTCTGTATCCTTCCCAAGATTTTCCTTACATGTGCACAGGTACTTTCCCCACTTCCTTTTACACAAGTGTTGCTGGATGTATTGTGAATTGGTTTAGCTCAGCAGCTGTGTACTGAACGCTTGCTCACACAGTGTTCAGAGGCCCTCTGCGCTGAGTGTGGATGAGCTCTGCCATGGGCTGCTTTCTTTCTCTTTTGACACTTTCACATTCATTCCTGGTGCTAAACCATTTATCAGTACCCGAGGGTTTCCCAGCCCCGGATGTTGTGAAACCCAAATGAAGTTCTATTAAAGCACTTATTTTTTTTCAAAGTTTTATTGATAAACAGATAGCAATGAGACAGTTTCAAATCAAATCGGAAGTACAGTTTCAACAAATAATACACTGTATATGTTCTTCTTAGTGGTAAAGCACTTATTATTAAAGCCTGAAGCAATAAAATATGACCACCATGGTTACTAATAATTGCTTATCTGTGAGGAATTCTACTTTTTTTATCATTGCTAAAGATTCATCTGTTTACTTTTGTATGCAGCACGCCCAACCTTTGCCTCAACAGATAAATATATATATATATATATATATATATATATATATATATAAATAAAAACAGGATATATATATATATATTTTTCTCATTAGATACAAGTATCTAATGTCTGTGTCTCAGTGTCTAGCAATATCCCTTGAACAAAGTAAGTGCTCAATAAATACTTTGGATTATGGCTTTCTTAGAGTGGAAGTTTATCCCAGGAAGGAGGGGCTTAGATTGCATTGGGGTGGAGGAGCTAGTCTGTGTCCTGAATTTCATTGAATTCTAACAATCCTCCTCTTCCCTGTTCCTGGCTATATCTGATCTCTGAGAATAGTACTGTAAATATCATTAAGTTTATATGTGTTTTATAGACTACCATTTCTCATGATTTATATTCCATTCCCAATGTTCTCATTACTTTATCACTTAATTACAACTGGAGATTTTAACTCAGCCATAAATACAAAGTTCTTTTTTTGTTGGAAAGACCACAGATAACTCTTGAAAACTTACTTTCAAGTTTGATCACATAGTTTCCACGTGTTCTCTAAGAAACTGAGTGTGAGGGCCTTTTTTGAAACCTCAGCACATTTCTAATCCTGTGTGGACAAATATAACTTAAGGTTGACTAGCCTGAAGTGATCTTGGTAAAATGCTGAAACAGAGCTGGATTAAAGCCTCCCTTCTTCCTGCCCCCATCCAAACACTGGAATAAATGAGTGGGAATTTCATGTTCAAAGCCATTTTTAATTCTACCACCTTATATTTTCATTGCACTTTGTGCTTTTCAGATTGCTTTTATCCATAGTATTTGATCTGTCCAATCTGCTTGTTAGCTTCTGTAGTTCAGAGGCCAGTAATGGTTAAGTTGGAAGCAATAGCTATTAAAATAAAAGTTTGAAAACTTCAGAATTGTGTCCAGGTGTTTTACATTGGCTGTATCTGAATGGTGAAACCTTAAACTTTCTTTTCTGTAAAAAAAAAAAAAAAATTGCTTAAAGTAATCTTAGAAATTAGCAACTGTAGATTTTTTGAGGTTTGTTGCTTTTTTCTCCTATTTTATGATAAAAGTATGTAACTTACAGCATTGTGGATAATGTATAATACATATGGGGAATTTTATAAAAGTAGCTGAAGAAAAAGAATGGGGTGAAGAATGTTCAGTTTCTGTAAGTACATGAGATGAACCAAGTGAATTTTAAACAATTTTCAGGTCAGAAAGCCTGCTTCTCCCTCACATCCTTTTTCTTTCTCTTTTCCTCTTTTTGTTTTGTCCTATTTATCCCTTTTCTAAGTGGTGCTGGGGATTGAACCCAGGATCTTACATATCTTAAACAAATGCTCTACCACTGAGCTATCACCCCAGATCCTGTGCTTCTAAACTTTTTATTTTGAGACAAGGTTTCACTAAGTTGTCCATGCTAGGCTCAAACTTGTGATGATCCTATCAGCTTTCTGAGTGACTGGTTTTATAGGCAAGCATCTCTATACCCATCTACTGCTTGAGTATACCAAAGATGTGAAAGACAATGAATGTGCTCATACACATTTGATTATATATACATATATCTGTTTCTGTGTAGTGCAAAATACATATGTGTATAATATGCCTATTAAAGAGCTGTTTTTGCTTTTATTATTGAAGAAATAGAAAAAAACATGATACAAAAAAGAAAACTCTGTACCATGATTTTACTTGTTAACCCTTATATCGCGTGTATTACATATCACCAAAATTAGGTATAAAAAAATGCAGTTAGATTAAAATATCCATCTCTTTTCTATTCATCATGGAACTAGAATCTAGGGCCTCACTCTACCACTGAGCTGTACCTCAAGCTTTTTTTGAGAGAGGGTCTTGTTCAGTTGTCCAGCCTGGCTTCCCACTTGTTATCCTTCTGCCTCTGCCTCCCCAGTAGCCAGGTTTATAGCTGTGCACCACCATACCTGATCCTTTCGCTTTTATTTTTGGAGATGCAAGATTTGAGCAGACACTTGTTATGGAGCAGAATCCTTCACCACTCAGAAAACAAACATGGACATGTCCTTGTTTGGAATACAGACAAGACACATTAAAAAATTCCACATTTCAAAAGACTAATACTAGTTTCCCCAAAAGCAGCTAGACTTGTTTGAAACCCTTCTTTTACAAAACAAGAGAAAACTTAGGAAAGTGAGTTAATATTCAAAATATAATCAGGAGGACATTGAATTTATTAAAATCAGAGAAGATAATCAAAATAAACAAAGAGAACAAAAATGCTCTATAAAAAAGTGGGGCTGGGGAGATAACTCAGCAGCATAAGTGCCTGCCTGGCAAGTGCAAGATCCTGAGTTTAATTCTGGGTATAAAAAACAAAGAAAAAGGAAAAACACTGCAGTAGTTCCAATGCTACTTCCTTCATAAGGTGAAATATAATAGATACCATCTGTGTGACCACTCTTAAAAGCAGATCAAAAATTGCTTATGTAAGAGGTAAAGTGGCCAAGGTATGTGATTTCAGTTCCAGGAAATAGTAAACAGCATCCCTCTAGAAATCAGCCTAAAATCACTGCAGGCTGAAGCTGCACAGTATACAGTGCTCCCGCGTAATATCACCTGGCTCATTGGACCTGCAGTCAGGTGGCTCTGGGTGACATTTGTGTCAGTGATTCCATAGATTATAATAAGTGAAAGTCACTATGGCCTACTGACGTCATAGCCACCCTGACATCGTAGCACCACTCATTGCTCTTACGTCTGTGGTGATGTTCTGAGTGATCCCATGTGTTGCTAGTCGTATAAAAGCATAGCACAGCTGGTTATGTATGGTGCATAACACTTGATAGTGGTAACCAATCACTGTGTTACTGGTTCATGTACTTAGCGCACTCTGCTGTCTCCTTTAATATTGCAAGTGTCGCAAGGGGTACCATGTCACGCTAGCATGGCTTGATGTGCTCAGTTACATCTCCTCACTGTGTGAGAGTCACACCAGGTGGTTCATTTGGCCCAGCTAGATTTAAGTCTGAGTTGGGATGTCTGTGCTGTGACGGGGCCTGTTCAGTGACTGGTGACTCCCTGTGCAGCACTTGAGCTTTTAGTTGCAGGGGCCTATGATTTGGAGAAAGCCGGCCTCAGTGGTAAGGAGGACCCGAGTACTGTAAAGGCAGTAGTCCGGAGACATGGAGTCCAGCACATCCAGAGTCTCATGAGCAGCATCCCCCAAGCAAAACAAGAGCTAGATCTGGAGAGGCATCTGCGGCCCTGCAGTGCCTGAGGTAGGCATACTATCAGCACACAAGAGCTGGTTGTTAAATGGGCAGGATTGTGTAAACCACTTGTTAAACTTAGGTACCACTGAGGATCAGATCACAGGAATTTGTGATGGAGTTAATCCTGTTAAAATTAAAGGTAATACTTTAAAAGGATTTAAAAAAATAACTGCCTGGTACTTCTGGCAGTAGCAAAGCATGGCGAACCTGAAACACCCAGTATTTGGAAACAAGTGCTGAGTGGCTAGAGAAGCCATTCCTATGCCTTGTTTTTTTTTTGTTTTGTTTTGTTTTGTTTTGTTTTTTCTTTTTGGTGGAACCAGGGATTGAACTCAGGCCTTTGTGCTTGCCAGGGAAGCGCTTATTCTACTGAGCCATCTTCCTGGCTTCTCCTATGCCTTTTTGTATAGTTAAAGAGGTATGTATAAGTGTCTATGATATAGTTGAATAGTGTGTTGCTAGTGAGCTATACATCTAGGCTAGAATATTTTTATTTTATTAATGACCTTTTTCCCTGTTACCATCTGGCTTCATACCCTACATTGTACGGTTATTAACTACAAGTGGTAAGGAGGATGCCTATGTGGATTTAAAGACTAACCTAGGTAAGAATTCTGCATAGCAAAGCCTTGACCATGTAAATCTGGGTCCAGAACTGTAAGTATGAAAAACATGCCTTTGCTTTTATTATTTAATGAGGGGGAAAGTTAACCATTCATTCCTCTGGTGAAATTGGAGAAAGAACAACTCTCCACAAAGATGTTTAAAAAAAAAAAAAGTAAGATGTTAATAAATTAAAAGCAAAAGTTAAAATTTTAACAAAATGCAGGAGAATTAATAGATAAATAGCAGATATGTTTAAAAAGATCAGTGCAGCAGATTAGTTTCTTATTGAGGGAAGGGGAAAATACATTGAGAATTAGTAGAAATAAATTAAGTGCTGGAGAAACAGTTTGGTTGGGCATGAGGAGTCCCCAAGGTCTGTGCACCAATGTGGCTGGGTCTCCTGTTTACTCTGCCTTGAAGTATGGACCCTGTTTTGTGGGCTGGTCCTAGTATGAGGTTCTAAAGTGGGACTTATGGGAATCTGCCTCTTTCTCAGAAGGAAACTCACTTAATTAACCCTCATTTCCAACAGTAAACTGAACAAGTCAGCCTGATTGCCAGGTTCTGCCTTTCTCATTGTTAGAGTAACTCCCTGAAGCTGCTTCTGTCTCCTGGGTCACATAGAGGTTGCCGTGAAGCGAAGCATGGTTTCACCCTGCCATCAGCTCCCCTGGACTCCCGTGGCTCCCAACCCCCAGATGGAGTTTACTGTTTAGGCTCCTGCCAGTCTCAACTATATATCTTTTGCATTGTAATACAGCAGTCAGGCATTGCCAAGCTAGATCTGTATGATAGTGATTTTCCTAACAGTCTGAAAAGGTGGTGAGATATTTCCATGGAAAGTGATTCTGAGCTGTTGATTATGATAGTCTAGGTCACTTTTCTCACTTGCTGCTGTAGGCCATTTCACATCTCCACTTGCCTCTGAGGTCTCTGGTGCCCTAGCCCCATAGGAAGTGTACTGTAAGCAAAGGGTAGGGGCATCTCCAGCCACCCTGACAGCTAAGCCTTCTAACTCAGATGTTCTGCTCTAGGACTGTTAAGAGAACCTGGCACAGTTGTCCTCAGTAGACTTCACAGTGGTTTTTATTTTATAGGGAATCCTGGGCTTGGTTTTGTTTTCATGTTGGCTTCATTAACTCCCTAAGAAATTTAGCCAGCTGCCAATCGACCCTATTCATAGAGAACAGGGGCCCTATTGTAAACCCAGTGGTAATATTCAAAATGGCTAAACACTTAGCAGCTCTGAGCTACAAATACACTCTGCCAGACCATCCTTGGAACCTTTGTTATTACATTATCTTCCAACTCCATCAGATTCAGGACTGGTGGCACAAGTTCCCGCCTAACCTGTTCTCAGCTGCCTGTGACCCACCCTGTGCCACAGGATGTGACATATTCCGTACAGCAGGGATGAATGAGACAGCAACTATTAATAATGAAGGTACCCAAAGTGGTGTCGTGACACTGCCATCTAAGGAGCAAGTGTTTTCCCCCAGGAATGAGATTAACTTCCCGGGGAAACGAGAGAGCAAGCTGCCTGATAAAAGTCATATTTCACAACCGAGTTTATTTCTGTCCTGTGTGTTTGAAGAGTTAGGCAGATGTACCCTGGAAAATGCTTTGAGTTACTAAAGAGCACAAAGCTTACATGAAGGACAGAATTACTGAAAAATATGGCTATCAGCTGTTCTTTCTACCACATTTGAGAAAATAATACATTTTGCTACTTAATATGTAGCCAGTGGGCTTCCATAGTAAAATTCTCTGGACAAGTCCTGGCTTAGTTTTGCTGTCTCCCTCCCACATAACCTTGGGATAAGTGAGCTGTTGCCTCTGAGTTCCCTTTTCTTCTCTCTATTCTTTGTCACCTGCAGACCTCTTTGTTTTCTTTCCTCTTGGTGCCTGGGCCACTCTGACCTTGGCATGAAGCTGGGTGAAGTTGGATGGCATTCTCCTTCCCTGTTGTTTGTCTGCTGTTGCTTTCACTGGCTGACTGCTCTGGTGATTGAACCTGACTTCAGACTATGTTTTGGCTCTGTGTTCTTCAGACCTGTAAAATAAGATTTATAAGCAGCTTACCTGACTCTTCTGCCAAACTTGTCCATCCTAATAGAGTAATATTTCAGATGTGGCTGACCATTGTCAAGACTCCTTACTCTGCTTCATGAAAGATAACCTGAGTTAGCAGCTGCCCCAACTGTTCACTTACAACAAATCTATTGTCAGCCACAAACTGAAGACCTTTTACGCAAATAGCTACCTAGAAATGTAGCTATGTAAGATTTTTTAAAATTTCTAACTGCATTACTTTATGCTATTAAATTTATACTCATGGAGGGAACTGGAAAATTTTTAAAAGTTTTATGCAAAGAAAAATGTTGGAAATGGTAGAATAGCTAGCTTTTAAATACTTAAAGACTTGTTTTATTCCAGAGCATAAAACTAGAGGCAGCAGTGTTACAAGGAATGTGAAGTGAACCGAACACAATAAAGCCAGGAAGAGCCTGAGGGGTGGAAGCGCTGGCATATTCATTTGCTGCCAGAAGACTTGTTCTGCAGGAGAGATTATAATGAATGAGTGAATTCATGTATAACTATATTAGAATTTGTGCTCTTCATCAGAGAAATGGGTGCCTTGGCCCTTTTGTCTTAGGGAGATGGTGAAAGATTCCACATTATAGGCAAGTTGTTCTAAAAGAGACTGTCAGCCTTCCTACAGTTCTAGAGTGCTGCTTCTCATGATTAATTGTGCTTTTCACTATTGTCGCTGAGGACAGTAAATCTGTTCTAGATCAGATAAGTGGTGCCTTTTCCTTCCCATCTCTGAGTATAGTCACAGTTTATCATAAGTGATCAGTAGAGGCTTTAAAAGTTATTTCTCTAAGTTCATGTGCAAAATGCAGAAGTACAAATTATCTTCTATCTGGTCATTTTGACACTGTCACTTAAATTCACAACAAACAAAAGATTTTAGAGTTTTATATTACCATAAAGGAATGGAAAGGAAAAAAAAAAAAAACTTGCTGATAAGGTCATAAAACCCTAGATCTGTATTGGTGAAATCTATGGCATACCTGCCACAGCCAGCTGTTTGTAACGTTAAAGCTCTAAAAGGTACTCCATCACTGCCCTAGGTGTTTAAAGCTCAGTGGAACTTGGAATAACGTTTTATCAATTCTGTATTCTTTAGGAAAGGAGAGAAGGGAAATGGAAAGTAAAAAGAAGTAAGTTGTGTTATATACAGGTACCAGCTCCCCACAGTGAATGTGATCATTATGTACTGCAAAATGTGTAATAAACTTTTTTAAAAAATTAAATAAGGGCTGGCCAAATAGCTCAGCGGATTAAAGCGCCTGCTTAGGCAGATACAGCGGCCAGGGTTTGATTCCAGGTGTGCTGTGCTGGCCCCCCTTGGGGCGCACTGAGATGGTGATTGAGACTGGGTGTGGTGACACGTGCCTGTAATCCCAGCACTTGGGAGGCTGAACACAGGCGGATCACTAGGAGTATGATCTACGTAGTGAGACCCTGTACTAAAATACCAAAAAAAAAAAAAAAAAAAAAATTAAAAATTAAATGAGAAAATTGAAAAATAATTTAGCTGATATTCTTGATAACTGATTGATTTTGGAAAAATGTTTGCTCATGTGTATCTCCTTTCCAAATAGATGAAAGTCTAACAAGTGCTTCTTTTGTTAAGTGGGAAGAGATTTTACTGTTAATAATATTTTATTGTGCCTTGTTTTTTTCAAAAAAACAAAATATATCAGACTTTTGTTAATATTATGTCTCCTTTAGCAAAATCTGTTATCACACTCAGTTTTGCCATGTTCTTTCTTATCTTTGAATATATTTTATGCCTATATCACATTTTTTAAAAAAATTAGTCCTCTACTGGACACTCTATGGTCATAATTATTTCCCATGTCAGTTTTCCAGTGACTGTCATTATATTTTATCATAGTAGTAGGGTTTTATTTGGGGGTGACTTTGTGCTTCATTTTAGTCAACATTTCACATAGAAAGGGGTTCATTCAGCAGTGGGTGCCAGGACAGAAGGTCTGGTGCTGGGGTGAGGAGATGCAGTAAGGCCATTGGGAGGAGCAGGCCTAGGGGAGACGAGAGAATAAAAGCAGTGCAGCCTGATGGCCGTAGAGTGGAGGCCCAAGAGTCTCTGTGCTGCCAGCAGAGTGGGAGCTGCGAGGACGTGCAGTGAGCTCCCTCCTGGCTGCTCATCCTTTGTTTGTCCGTGGGGGTTCTAGTGTCACCTGTATGGAGGTATTTGTAGAGGAGGCACCTGAAGATTACATGCGCAGCTGTTCACCCTTGTTTGGAGCTGATTCTAGACATGAACATCAATCAGGTCTTTAGGAATGAATGCTGCCTCTTCCCCCACCCTACTGCACCCCATCTCTATGGGCTACCAGCTGTGCTTCTGTTCCTACCACTTCTGCCTGTATCAGCCAGAAGACCACTATTACATTTCCTTTAGACATGTGGATGAGATTCCATGGCCGTGGAAAGGAGTGGAAGTTTTATGACTATTTCTTGACCTTTGAAAAGGTGACCTTCTTAACTGGGAAAGGAAACACGGCCCAAAGCACAACCCTAGGCTAGGAGGGTGGGAGGTGGGAACTGGAAGCTGGGGTTCTCCCAGACCGTGGGAGCTCCAAGGTCAGGGTCAGCTTTGTGCACTCACCTCCATACTCTCCGAGGGTTTGTTGGAGTTAACATTTTGTGATTCTGCCCTTAAGTCTGGAACAGTGTTGTTTTGCTAACTAAAAAATGTTTAGCAAAGCTATAGAGATCTCTTAAGGAAAGCAGACTGTTGTAGAGATTTTGTTTACCTGGTATGGTGCTGGGTCTGGAAACCAGGCAGCTTTTGTGACTGTATCTCCCCAAGGGCTCTTGCCACAGTATATGTGTACTCAGTGGTCAGCTTCCTCTTCTGCCACCCAAGCCATATATGACCAGCCCCTGTCTTCATGGAGAGCAGTAGTGCCACATTAAGTACCAGGGACTGGTTTCACATTATCTTGTGGAGTGCAGAGGAGGTCAGCCCCTTGGTAGGACAGACCTGTGAAGGTAAGTGAGGCACCTTCACAGGAAGAAGGAACCAGCCATGATGGGTAGTCAACAGCCAGATCTGCTTCTAAGACCCTGTGGAGTTGGCTGCCCTGACAGTGCTACAGTCTGAATGCTTGTGGCAAGTGTGAACTCCTGGGTTCCTGAGAAACAGCCTCAGGCTTCCCAGATCAGCCAAAGAGCACTTTTCACAGGTGGAATTTAAAAAGCCGTCAGTAAAAGGTGGTAGCTGTTAGTGGAACTGTCTGTGGTAGCAGCCAGCCTAGCTGGGCAGCTGCGAGAAAATGTTTTATATGAGTGCTTTGATTACATGAGTGCTTCTTCAGGTTGTTCCATCTTCATTTTTTATTTTTGTCACAGTGGGATTTGTTAGTTTCCAATAGGTTTCACTTGAGACTGGGCTTGTTAAAAATCATAGGTATGCTTATTTGACAAACTATTCCCCAGTGCCCCTTACAGAGTAAAGGAACTTCTCACATCTTGTGAATCTCCCACTTTGGGCCAATTAGAAGTGATACTCTTGTATTTCGGGGGTCCTTTTCCAGAGATCCATGTACATAAGGCCATCGTGTCACATATTGTGGAGATTTTAAATTTGAAATGACCTTCCTGTCACCATGCCAATCTATTTTGCCACACATTTGCTCTGGTTTTCTCAGAGCCAGAGGAGCGTGTCCCGTGATGTGAGCTTCAGGTTGTGACTGTGGTGGTCCTGCAGTTAGATTTCAGCAGTGGTCGATGGTAAGAGTGCAAGCAGAGATGGGGAAGTGCTTTGGGAGATTTGTTAGGTGCTTTATATGAGTAAAGGCGGCAGGCAGTACAGAAGCATGTGGTGTGTGCTGGGATTGTTTTGTTTTCCCAAAAAATGAAGACCAAAACTAAAGAGTAGTTTTTCTGAACTTTGTTGATCATCTGCCAGTGAGAATTTTAAAAGGCCTAAATTCTGTATGAACCACAGTGGCAAGAACCAGCGAGTGGACAGATACGCAGCCAGGAGGTATCTGTCTTGCTTGAATAAGGAAGTAATTTGGCTAATGCCAGAGATGTTGCAGAGAATGTGTTTAAGGTCTTTGCAGATGCATTTTATTAGTCATTGGAGGATGTGGAGGTAAAAGAAACAGGCAAACCACGTGCTCTTTCTTTTGTTGCCAGTTCATTTTTAAAGGCTCCAAAAGGATTTGTCTTTATTAGTTGCAGTTATTGGCATCTCTAAAAGACTCAGAAACACTTAAAATATCTGTATATATTGTGTCAGATAACTTTTAAGTAAACTTTCATTGGTGCATACCATGCATATAGAAACATACGCAAATCTGAAATGCACAGCTTGATGAACTTTTGTTAACTGAACAAACACCAGTGCAGTTACCATCCAGAGCAGAGCAGAACCGTCATCCTTCTGCTTCCCCTTGCACTGGGAGCCTCACGGCAACAACTCTCTAGACTTCTAGCCGCATGAATTAGACTTGCCTAGATTTGAAGTTCTGTATAGATTGAATCGTATGGAAGGTACTCAGTGTTGACTTATTTTATACAATATTCAGTTACGAGACTCATTCATATCATTGTGTATGGTTGCAATTTGTTCATTTTGATTATACTACTACCAAGATTTAATCATCACCTCATCTGTCAGTGGATATTTACATAAATTCCATTTTAGCTGTTACGAATATTGTTGCTATGAATATTCTTATACATCCTTGGATGAACTTGCATAAAAATTTCTGTTGGAAGAGAAATTGCTGAGCCATAGCATAGGTACACACTCAAGCTCAGTGGAATGTACTAAGTTGTGTTTCTACCTTGGTGTCTGATGCTTCCACTTGCTTATGTTTTTACCCACTCTTATTTTTGTTTCCATTTTTGCTTGAGCCATTCGTGTGTGTATGGAGTAATATCCAGTATGGGTTCTCCTAAAGACTAGTAAAGTTAAGCTCCTTTTCATTTGTTTTTTGACCATTGATTCATACATGTTTGTGAAAAGCCTATTTAGTCCTTTCTCACCTCTTAAGAATATTCTCTACCTTCCTGGATTCTAATTTCTAGACATTCCTTATGTGTCCTGCGTAAAAGTCCATGGTTGGGTGCACATAATATATCATGGATATGTGTATCAAAGGCTTTTTTCTATTCTGATTTATCTTTTTACTTTCTAATGATGTCTTTTGATGACTAGAAGTCCTAATTTTAACTAAAACTTAGGATTTTTTAGGGTTTTTGTTGTTGTTATTAGTGCCTTGTGTGACTTGTTGAAGAAATATTTTCTTACTCCACAGTCAGAGATGTCCTGGGTTGCCCTTCTATAAGGATTTTGTTTTCCTTATCAACTGCAGTGGGTTTTGTGAGAAAGTGAGGTGCGAGGGAGGATGGGCTGTTTTCCCAGTGTGGGTGTGCACTTGGCTTGGAACTGGCACTGCACTGTGCTGTCACCTTCACCAGTGTGCTTTTATGTGGTTGATATTCATTTGATTTCATTAATGGAAACTCCTAAAAAATTCAGAAGTCCTTGTAGCTTGGATCTATTAAAATACTTTTCATGGTAAAAATTGCAGTTTTTTTTTTTAATTTTAAAAAGATCACAGCTATTTCAGCCATTCTTTATTTTTATGCAATCCTATTTATATAGAACTTTATATTTACTTATTGCTAAGTAGACTGTCTTCAACATTCAGTTTAATCAGTGACTATAATACTGTTTTGATAGAGATATCTACTAGCCAGACTTCTGTTGTTGGACATAGGAAGTGTATTGGACCTGTCATAATACCAGAGGGTAACAAGAGTGGCTGTACCAATTTTGGGCCCACAACTTTAGTTATTTTCACTTTAAATTCAGTCCTTTAGTATAGATCTCTTTGTTCATGATAAGGGTTTCCATTGTTATAAATACTAACATTAACCAACAGTGTTTTTGTAGTATAATAAAATTAAAACCCTTAATTACAATAAAATCTCATTAATATTTCAGCTGGTATTAATACCAAGAAGTCTACCTGAAGATCTGATTCTTACTTCATTGGTCTACTCATTGAGAAAGAAATGTGAATGTTGTTTATAATTTAGTCTACAGTAACCAGCATAGTTCTAAAATTTGCTGCTTCTCAGTAGAAGTAATGGCATGCACTGGAAAAAGTATTGGCTTGAATTGACTTGACCATTTGCTTAAAAATTATTTAGTATTATCATATTGGCGCTTTGCTCCTTAGGCATTACGTTTATTCAGAATAAATAAATACATACTCAGCAGTACTATGACTGAGTTTTTAAAATGCTGTAAGGAGAATGATACTGAGTTACAGTTAGGAAGGAGCGAGTAATTCTAGTATGGTATTGCACAGTAAGGTGACTGTAGATCACAATATGTACTTTATATTTCAGACAGCTAGAAAAAAGGATTTTTTTT
>NW_004524578.1:22499108-22518342 GCF_000260255.1 Octodon degus
CTATAATATTCAAATGATGGAACTAAATAAAAAAGGGGATACAGATGAATGTCCATTTTGTATCTGTGTATTCAAAATGGTTAGGATAGATATATAGTTAACATTCTCTTAATGAATAGAGGAATTTGTTCTAATAGTGTTTGTAAATAAGATATAGTATCTGCATCTTGTACAGCAAATACCCACTAGGAAGAATGTATGCAATGTGTTAATTATTGAAACTCTCCTACCAATTTCATTTGAAACTGTCTCATTGCTATTTGTTTCTAATAAAATTATGGAGAAAAATAAATAAATAAATTGTAGGGTGGCCTCTCCCACCATTGCAAAATGTAGGCAGACACCAGACAGTTACAGGGACCTGGTGTGTCCTTTCCTGCCCAAACTACCATCTCAGAAGCTTTGCTGAGCTTTGGCCTGCCCCACACTCACCAGTTGTAGGAGCCTTGGTGAGGCCTACCTTGCACCTTCACCATCACAAAAGCTTGTGGAGCTTCAGCTTGCCCCCATCATCCTTGGAGCCTTCTGAGCTGCAGCATGGCCCCCACTTCACTGTAGCAGAAACCACAGTGTACACCACACAGTGGGAGATTTGTTGAATCTACCCAGCATCCCCACTGTTGCAGGAGCCTTCCAGGCCAGCAACCCACTCCCCTACCACCACTGCTGAGTCTGGGTGAATATTGGAAGCTTCAAAATTATCAAAACAAAGAAGCAAAAGGCAATCCCAGACATCTATCCTACCAAGAACAGGTCCAGGAGACAAAGACATAAAAGATCTTGGAAGTCATGCACCTGAAATTTCTGAAGTGATACCAACTGAAGTGAAGGGGAAAACTCCATTAGACTATACAAGAAAGCAAATTAGAAATAATCTCTCAGGTTAAAAAAAAGAAATGACAAAAATCATGAATGAATTGCTCAGCACTTCTAAAGAAGGAAAAGATTTTTAAAAACAAAGCTAAGGCCACTTTTTTTTTTTTTTTTTTTTTTCTGAACTGGGGATTGAACTCAGGCCCTTGCGCTTGCCAGGAAAGTGCTTATTCCACTGAGCCATCTCCCCAGCCCCAAAGGTGGGGTTTTGTATTTGTTTGTTTGTTTTTACGGAACCAGGGATTGAACTCAGGCCCTTATGCTAGCCAGGCAAGCACTTATTCTACTGAGCTGTCTCCCCAGCCCAAAGAGAATTTTTTTTTTTTTTGGAACCAGGGATTGAACTCAGACCCTTGTACTTGCCAGGGAAGCACTTATTCCACCGAGCCATCTTCCTGGCCCGAAAAAAGGATATGGAAATTTTTACCATAAAGAAATGATAAATGTTTGGGGGAGTTCAGTGTGTTTAACCTGATTTAGACATTATGCAATGTATACATGTATTGAAACACTACATACTAGCCCTGTAATATATGTACTTTTATGTATCATTTAAAAAAAATTTTTAATAAAACAAGCCAATGGGACAACATGGGCTCCTGTCTTCTCCTATATCTCGCTCGTGGTGCTCAGCACAGATCTGTAAACAGGAGCAATCGTAGGTACTTGGTAGAATACATTGTAGTATTCCTTCAGCAGCTGTTGAGAGCTCTTCCCCCAAGTAAGTCATGATATGTTAGACTATTAAGATTCTGCAAGACCCCCCCCCTAAATTCCATAAATATCCTGAACTGAATTTGAGGACAAAATAAACTGTTGGGAAAGTAGTGTTACAGTTGGCAAAGACCATAGCAGTAGCCACAGAACTTCGGGCCCAACACTGATGTCGCTGTGAGAGTCTCCAGCATAGAGCTGTGGGGGACCAAGCTCTGCACACCGTCTCTCAGACTACTTCAGACCTCCTACTCAGGACCTTGGCTAACCCAAGAAACATTCCAGCTCTCTATCAGTCAGGAATCCAAGACTCCCTCAGCGGGAAGCAGACACTAGGATATCCAAGTCTGGCAGTCTAGAGGAGAGAACAGTTTCAGTTCTGCAGCCAGGGTTGGTTAAGGCCAGTGTCACCCATTTACAGTGGCAGCCCAGAGTGTACTATTCCCTGGTGACCCAAACAATGTGAGTATTCATGGCAATGAAGCAACAAAAGGGTGAGTTTTGCTAAAACCTGTTTTAAAAAATTACATATAAAAGTAGTACATTTGCAAAGACTATTTGTTTAAATGTTGAAAAATGCAAATCATCCAGAGGTAGCCAGTATTGA
This sequence comes from Octodon degus, assembly GCF_000260255.1. Classification (NCBI taxonomy): domain Eukaryota; kingdom Metazoa; phylum Chordata; class Mammalia; order Rodentia; family Octodontidae; genus Octodon; species Octodon degus. The sequence goes on from NW_004524578.1 coordinate 22,501,303, forward strand.
CATTTTGAAGTATATCATCAAACTTTTCCTATGTGTAAATGTTTTCTTTTTGTGCATGTAAAATTTTAATTTTTAAGTACATAACATTTTAAAAGGTAAAAAGTTATACTTTTTAATGAATTCACTATAACCTAATTACTGGCAAATTACAGAAATAAGAAAAAGGTAAAAAATCAGTTGTAATCCTGTGTTGCAACAATATTTAACATTTCATTTTTTTTCTCTACTGGGGATTGAACTCAGATCCTCACACATGCTAGACAAGTGCTGCACCACTGAGCTATATCCTCAGCCCTAACATTTTTAATTTGGGTAATATTTCAAATAATAAATAACATAGTGAATATCCACATATCTACCATCTAGACTTAACTAGTTCTATTTTTCCGTAATTATGTCGGGGAAATTCTAGTCATCACTAACTCCTGCCTCACTAACTCATTGTCACTTGCTAGCAAGAGTGTTTTCTGATGCCTTAAAACTTACTTGCAACTTCAATAGGTATCTGTAACCCACTGTGTATAATTTTTAAATTTTGTGTAACAGTGTATTGTTTGGAGTGTGGCCTTATTTGACATGTTCTTACTATGCCATCTGATATTTTTCCATATGTTTGTATTTGATTCCATTGTATGAATTATCATTACCTAGCCCCCTGTGGTTACATATTTAATGTTTTTAAAAGAATAAAAAATAATTTTAAAAGATCAGAAATGATACAGAATTTCACTGAACAAAATAATAGGAATTTGACAGTGGTTGTTATATTGCATAATGTTGTCTTCATATTAGTTGTTCAGATTATCAGATATAAGCATACGAAATTAGTTTTTAAGAAAGTTATAACTGTTTGATCCCTGGCTGAGTTTAAGATTGAGACTGGGCATGCCGTGCACCAGCGTTTGGGAGGCTGAAAACAGGAGAATCCCTATGAGTCCAGTCTACATAGTGAGACCCTGTGAGACCCTGTGGCCACCGCGTTTATGTGACAGTTGCAAGTGTACCATGATTCCAGTGTGTTCCCCCAGTGGCTCAGGCGTTGAGCGGCTGTTGGTAAGATCGGTGAGCAGCTTGTTTTCAGGACAGACTCATTCTTCTGAGTTACATGGTAATTCCATTCCTAAAAGCTTATTGTGTATTAACTGCAAAACAGAACAAGTACTTGTTATTAAAATGGAATTAGATTTGAGCTAAGGTTGTTATTAGCAGACTTGTCCAGCATAGCAGATAAAAGCTACATAAAGGGCATAGGTCTGTGTGTAGTATGTGGTACTTCTGCACATGACAAGGCAGCTGCCTCTGTCCTCAAGGTCCCATGGCAGGCCCCATATGTGTGATGACTTCTGTCTCTTCTGTAGTATACAAGATGTGCATTTTTCTGCAGATGCTCACCAACACGAGGCTTTATCAGATTTAGTGCCACTTGTATTGGTGTAAGATAATACCTTCTTGCTTTAACTTGCATTTACCTTATTAATCAGGCTAAGCCTGTGATTTTTGACAACAAAAGGACCTCCTTTTCTTTCAGTGCCTTATCTGGGAACTGAGTGTATTCTTTACCTATATTACTGGGTTGCTCATCTTTTGTCATTGCTTTTTGCTAATCCTTGGCATGTACTTAAATTCAGTCTCTTAGACATTGGAAACATCTGTTTTCTGGCTTTCTTTACAGTATCTTTTGTTACAAAGCTTATGATGAAATATATGAACCTTTAGTCTTAAAGTATCATCTTACACTGTGTGCTTCCATTTTTGTTTTTTGTTTTAGAGGGTTTTTAATTTTTTTTTTTTGTATGTGTACATTCAACTTTTGTGTTCCACATGTAGGTCTTTGACCCACGTAAAATTTAGTTTTTTGGAGACTGTATGAAAGGGATGTGATTTTGTTATTCTCCAGAATCATTAGTGAGTTGTCTCCATGATATTCACTGGGGAGGTCCTTTGCTTTCCCACCGTGACCCTGTCATCCCCTGCCATCCCCTGCTCCCACACCTGTGTAGGGCTGTTTCTGGCCTCTTCTTTCTGCCAGTCTTTTTCTGTCTACTATCACTGCCTGTCTGCATTTCCCTTGAAATCCTGCTGCTTTATCAAGAGTTATGAACTGATCCTTAATATTTTCCTTTAATCTGATCCACAGCAAGCAGAAATCGCTCACAGTGTGAGGTGACCTTCTCTAGTTTGACCTCACCATTCAGCTTTGCCTCCGTTTTCTGTTGCTTTGATCATTTCAGTCAGACTCTTTTGTGTACCTGTGTTAGAGTTGCTGTTTTATACTGCAGTGGCTTTCTTTCCTATTTTTAATTGGAAATATTTAAAGGTAGAGGAAGTCAGGTTATGGTTTTCTGGTCCTGTAAAATGATATCTTAACCCTTCCCTTAACTCTTTACCTCCTTTTTCATTGTTTTTTGGAAGGGGGTTGTTTGGTTTGTGTTGTTGTTTTTTCTTTTTTTGAAACAGGGTCTTGCTATGAATTTCAGGCTGGCCTTGAACTCACTAGATAACCCAGGAGTTGCTTCAAACTTGCACCAATCCTCCTGCCTCAGTCTCCCAAATGCTGGAATTATAGGAGTGTGCCACCACACCAAAGGTGCCCTTCCATCCTTTCCCCTTCTTCCCTCGCTGTCTCCCTTCCTTTTTTGTCTCAAATTTCAAGGATTATTTTCTAAACTGAGCATCTTTTTCCTTCTTGAATTGCTGAACTGTTCATGTTTCCCTATTTATTTAAATAATTTGTCTTAAAATAGAGCATATCTTCAAGGAGTGATACTTAAAATTGTGTATTACTGTAAAAAAATATGAAATTAGGTCAGTGGAACAGATACAAAGCTCTTAAGTGACTGACAGTGAATACAGATTTGTGCCTTGTATTTGAGTCATTGCACTCTTAACAAAATACACAAAAATTAAGTATGTAGTTCATATCATACCAAACATAATTCTAATTTTGATTAACAAATCTGTTTTAAAAACTGCTGTTACTACCAACATAACTAACCTCCACTGGTACTGCTTCCATTATTATAGGTTAAAGCTGTACTTAAACTCCTATCCCCCAACTCCAAATCAAACAGTGAAAATGCATGTTAAAGAAAAGACTTGATGCCAGAGAAGTGAATATAAAGAAGATGTATATTCATTCTGGTTTCTCCTGTACCCTGCTGCATCCTGCAGCTGTCTGTACGCGTACTCCCCGATTTCAGTGGGCTGCCAGTGGTTCCCTTTCGGCACCTCAGCTGTTCTTCTCACACCCTCTGCAGGTCTGTCCCAGTTCTTCTGTGTGTCAGTTTCTCTAGGAAGCCTGCAACATTGACCTAAAACTTTCCAGTTTCCCTCTGCATAGGAAGGTGTGTTCCCTTCCCAGTGTAAAATATCAACTTGCACTGTAATTGCTTGTCAACTCTTTGTCCACCAAATCTAAAGCTTTGTGGATAGAACTGTGTTTTTGTTCATTCATTGATGAAACATTCTGAAGTATCTGTTTTGTGCTCCCACTCTTAACAACTCAAATCATTGAGAGGCCAAGGGAAAGCTGAAAAAAATATTAATCAGTTCTTTGAAAGCACTACTGCCTAAGCTTTGAAAGTTAGGTACCAAGTAGAAAAGGCTCCCAAAGTTTCTGCAGAGTAAAATAAAAGCAAAATAAAAAGATAAACTAGCATTTAGAGAAAAAATATGATAGAATCAGGATTTTCATACATTAGAAAGCAATATGATTGTAAAAATTATAAACCTCAATGAAGAGTTGAGAAATGCTTTGAATTCATAATCACCTGGTTGTTTGTCTCAGCAAAAAATCTGTATCTGGTTGTTGTCTCCTATTTTTGCCAGCTTCTCATAAATCCGCCACCTTCAGAATACCATCTTGTCTTGCTACCATCACACTTGTGTGCCTCAGTCGTCTGTCTCATTCCATTTGGCCTTGTTACCATGCCAACCCTTCGTCGTCCCCCCCCCCCCCATGATGCTGGCATTCCAATGGACCTGAAGTCCCTGCTGCTCTGGCTGTGGCCTGAAGTCCCCATCTCTCTGTCACACAACTGACTCTTACCAGTCTTTCTACTGTTTGACCCAGTGGAAATTTTAAAAAAATATTTCAGTGAATTATGCTCAGCCTCCTCTCCCAGGGCGAACATGTAGATGCTCTTTGTCCTAGTATGATACACCCAGAAACAACCTGGAGGTTTTGTTTTAACAGACTTTTATTTGCATTACAACATAATGCCAGGCATCACCAGGTGTTCTGCTCTGAGTGGAATCTCGTCCATGTTCCTGCCAGATGCCCTCCCCATTGTGCCATTCCTGGGCTGAGAGCCAAGCTCCATTGGGTCAGTCTCCTGTTGGTCCTTTCTTAGAGCATAAAATTGTGACCCATCTGAACTCCCTTACCTGGTTCAGGACACTAAGGGGCAGATTTTTCCCTATTATCAAATACAAAATGGTATGCCTGCACTTCTCTAAGAAATTGTTTTTTGTTTGCTTGCTTGTTTTGCAGTACTGAAGCTTGTACCCAAGGCCTCATGAATGCTAGGCCAGCACTCTACCACTGAGCTACATCTCTAGCCCGCCTAAAAGTTTTTGATTCTTCAAGGTAGTACATTCTCTCCTCATCTGTTCTCTTTTCTGAGAATAGGGCCCACGTGTCTTTGTATAATTTTTGTAAGAACTATTATTGGCTCCAGCTATTTCTATGAGAAGGAAAACTTTATGGCATGATGATGACTTTGTTGCAAGATTCTTCCCTAGGACCTCTCCTCATACCAAGAAGGACAGTTGATTTCCTGAATTTGGTAGCATAGTGGGCACACTTGACTCATCTTCAGAAAGCCTTGGTTCACCAGTACCAGTCCACTTTGGAGATGCTGGCCAACCTGGCTTAGCAAAGGCTCATTTTTTATTTATGTGCCTCATGCCCACCTACCTTCATAATAAGATTTGTAAAAGGCTCCTGATGCTCTTGGTTGTTGAGTCAGAGAGCAAAATCAGAGTACTGAGAAAAAATACACAAGCAGGGCATAAAATTGGGGGTGGAAGAGAGGGTCTTCTGTTATATCAGAGACAGAAGGCTGAGACCAGAAGGTACCCTTCCAGAACTTGCATTCTTTAGGTTCCCACTTCCTGAGGAGTATGCACTTTAAAACAAACCTCAGGTTCTAAAGTGGTATTTGCTACTCTAACACATCTGGGACTGTGTGAATATCCATGACAGTAACTTAAATTTATTGCAGAGATGCAGGATCCGTTCATTCCAGCTTGAACAGTGGGATGAGTTGGTGGTTCTTGGGTGTACTGATACTAAAGTCAGTTTGAAATAAAAGATTTGGGGTCATTAGTTACAGTATTAATGAGTTTTCCCATAATTTTTTTTCAATTCTAGTAATGTTTTTATTATAGCAATGAGTACAAATTCAGATTTTCCTTAAGATAGCTATGCTGTTTTGTTTTTCTTGTATTTTCTTTTGTTTGTTCATTTGTTTGTTCATTTGTCGTTGTACAAGATTTATCATATGTCTTTATGCAGCAGTCTCCATTTTCAAGAAACAGCTGTCAAAGAGACCCTGTTATGTTGTAGGACCTGGCTTGGCATGGCCGGCTTCCTACCCTTCTGTTCTGAGACAGAGTGCTGGGCAGGAGCTTGTCTTTGGGTTGCATAGTGTTCACGTGGGGCTTGGGGAGCAGTCATACTGCCTGGATCTCAGGGAATCCCAGCCTTTACTTTGGTCCCCAGCACACCCTGTCAGAGCAGTTCATGGCTCACTGTGGTGTCAGTGTAATAGTACACACACACTCACACATGCACCTGCACCTGCACATGTACATGGTCAGTCATCAAGCCATCCGCAAACTCTGTAAACTTAGCTTCAGTCCTCAGTGTTTCCCCAGATGCATGACCTCCTCGCAGGCTTGGGCTCTGCTCTCCATGATGGACTGCAGCACCACAGCAGGCCCTCCTCACAGTAGGCCCTCCTAGGAGTTGGTGACTTATTCTACCTGGGCAATGGTGGACAGACCTTTTTTGCCACTTTTTCAGCAGAAAACTCTATGCTATCTTTGGGAAACCAAACTTGTTCTGAACTACAGCACTCAGTTATTGGATCTTCCAAGACATCTTACCAAGAACATTCTGTGTCCTGATGGCTAAGACAGTGACTTCTGTCTCCATTGCTGTAAAGCAGACCCCAGCCTAAGAGTAACTGTCTTCAAGCAGCTCAAAAGTAAGAAGCACATTTAGTTCAGCTTTGAAGATGCTGTCAGCAATGAACTTCCTTCTCTTAGAAATCTGCACTGCATTTTGCTGCTTCACACAGCAAAAGGAAGGCAGTAGTGTTGTTTTCTTTCCATGCCAGCTTGTCCCCAGAAAGTAGCATCAGTGTTCAGTCTTCTGCCTGCTGGAGCACCTCACCCTAGATTAGTCCCCCCATGTATATACCTGGAAGCTGTGAAGGATGGGAAGAAAGCTTTCAACAGAAAGCTGAGCTATCTCTCAAGCCCCAATATTGTCAGTCTCTAAGATATTGCTAAAAGATGTTCATAATATTGTTTATGAGATTCCTTTGAAAGGGAAACATTAAGGACCAGCACCACCTCCCCCATATTTTGCCTGCCAGCATTTACAAGATACTAAAACTTCATAAGCACTTGCAGGATGTGTTTTAGAGTACAGAGCCTATAGAGTGCACCTGTGGGCCCAAGGGGAGACGTCAGCATTTCCCTGGACTCTGCCCATGCCCAGTATGTGCGGCCCAGCTGTGCGGACCAGGATGAAGATGGTGAGGGACTTGGAGCACTTATGCTCAGTCACACAAAAACTTGCTTCCCCGTGAATTGCTCTGACTCCTGTGTTTGTTTCTTATTTTGATTTATATGCTTTTTAATAAGCATAAACACTATACCCACTCTAATCCATGAAACAGTGAGTAAAACAAATCAGCGTCATACTAATTTGGAAATTTTTCCCTCTTGAACTTCACTCCTCCTCCTGTCTCAGAAATAACAATTTGCAGAAGAAAACTTCCCTCATCCCCCAGTCCCAGCTGAAAAAAGCTTGAGCTGATGCACTTTGAGTGAAGGGGCTTAATTGTTAAAATTTGAACAACATGCAGTGAAAAATTACATGATTTAAATTTAAAAAAGAGAATTGGACATTATATAATAATGGAGTTCCAGTGGAGAAGGAGGAAATAGTGGTAGTATTAGAATGACTTTATGATAAGTTTGCTGTTCCTTTTTTTAAAATATAGTTGGTGGCATTGTTTTTTTTTTTTTAATTTTTTTTTAGCATATGTTTGCAGTAAATAATCACATTCATCCTGGGGGATGTGTTTGTGTATATGACACATCTTAATTTTTTGGTCCCCCTCTCCTGCCTTCTCCAACTTTCCTTCCCCTGTCTATTTATAGAAACCCTATTTCCCTTTTTTTCTTTCTTTCGATTCTTTTTTTTTAGGGATTGAGCTCAGGCCCTTGTGCTTGCCAGGCAAGCGCTTGTTGTACTGTGCTAGCTCCCCGGCCACTCTTTTCAATTCTTATTGTTTAAATCCTTTCTTTTCTTCCTTCCCCTCTCCTGCTCTTTTATTTCCCTTCCCATTTGAACAAGTTCTTCCCACTTCCTAATATCTAGCCCCAGTTTTGTTCTTCATTTATGCCTCAGATTTCTTACACAAAAACTTGTGTGCCTGATTCACATAAGATTATGCTGTTAAGGCGCATCCATTTACCTAAAAAATACCTTGTTTATCTTTCTTTGTGGTAGAGTAGTACTCCGTTGTATGTAAATACCACATGTTTTTCCATTCATCTGTTGGGCATATGGGCTATTTCCAGGATTCAACTATTACAAGTTGTGGTGCTGAAAACATGGGCATGAATGTCACTGTGGTATGATGACCTTAGCTCTTTTGGGGAAATCTGTAGAAGGGGAATAGCAGGATGAAATACTATTTTTAGTTTTAGGTTATTTAGGAATCTCCATACTGATTTCTATAATGGTGTACCAGTTTACATTCCCACCAAAAATGGAGAAAGCTCCCTCCCCAACCCAGACAGCCTCAGCCTTATCAACATTTGTTATTGGTTTGATTACTTGATGTTGACCTTTCTTTCTGGAGTGAGATAGAATCTTAACATTGTTTTAATTTGCATTTCTCAAATGGCCAATGATACTTACTTTTGTTTTTTTTCACGTATTTATTTGCTGTTTGCACTTCTTCACCCAAGAGGTGTTTGTATTCAATTCAGATACCCATTTTTGCACTGGGTTTTTAATTTTGGGAGGTCTTTTTTTTTTCAGTTCTTCATATATTTTATATATTAGTCTTTTGTCTGAGAAATAGCTGCAAAATTTTTTCCTATTTTGTGTATTGTCTCTTCACTTTGTTGGTGGTTTTCTTTGCTATGCAGAAGCATTTTAATGTGACGTGATCCAGTCTATTGATTCTTTGCAATATTTCTTTCTTTTTTGGATACTGGGGATTGAATTCAGGACGTTACATTCTCACTAACTCTATATGCTGGTGCCTGTGAATGAGGCGGATGCACCAAGGATGGCGATGTGTAATAGATGGGTCACGCTTGGAGTGCCTGCCATCCTGGTCTTCTAAATATGTACTTCTTGTCATGACATACCCTTTACTGCCATAATGTCTCTCAAGTAAAGGTTTTTTTTTTTTTCCCCCATATTTTTTTAAGGGTGATAAATTAAAAAAAAAAAAAAAGTCACAAGAATAAGAAAAAAAATATATCACAAGTCTGTCCTGTTACAATTCTGTATATGGTTAGATTTCTAAATTTCTTTGTAAAAATTATGTAAATTCTACCTTTATAGAATTATTTTTCCAACATATTTGGTAAGGTCTTAAAGTTCAACATACCAATATTTGGTGGAAAATAACTGTTCCATTATATGCCAAAGATGTTTGATATTTAGACAGGGTAAACTGAACTGCATATATTGCAGGCTAATAATAAGCTTCTCTTCTGGAGAGTTAACAACCTAAGTTAGCAGTTCAAAATTGGAGAAAAGGAAGGGCCGCAAGGTCAGCCAACATTTTGGCCCTAGCCTTTCAAGGTCACTGAAGACTCGGGACATAGGAGAACAACATGTAACTCAGTTGCACTCTAAATTTTCTGATCAAGAAGATCATGGAGCCACAGAGGAATGTGATTGATGATGTATAGTGTGCCTTGGGAGAGTCACATGGAGAGAAAAAACATTCCCTCAGGCTTTCACAGAGAGCAAAGTGGTCAGGTAATGGCCGTGACTCATCCTCATGACTGATACTGACAAAGGATCTACAAAGTGTGGTACAGGGCCACGGGATAAATCATGAGGGTACTTGATAGACCATATCAGATGCAAAAGTTACATTTCTTGCTATATAGGTCTTGCTTTATCTTGGTCTTAACCACCCAGAAGAAAAGTATAAAAACGAGGTATATAAAGTAAAGCCATATTAATATGATGAGCTGTAAAAGACTCAAGTCAATGACTTCTGAGGATAACCCATTAATATTATAGACTGCTAGACAGTGTTGGATTGTTTAGCTGAATTCAAACACCTTAGTATTTAGATGCCAATAGAATATTCACCTCTGACAGGACTAAACAAAAAAAGGGGGATACAAAGGAAAGATCATTTTGTATTTATATATAAAAAATAGTTAGGATAGGTATACAGCTACTTTCACTTAATTCAATGAGAAGAAAGAGGTGTACTAATACTGTTTGGACAGGATATCTTGTCTGCTTCTTGTACTGTGGATAACCACTAAGAAGATAACAATGTACAATGTATTGATTATCGAAACTGTCCTTTTATTCAGCTTTGAAACTGTCTCATTCATATTTATTTCTCAATAGAATAAAAAAAATTAAAAAATGAAAAACTGGTGTTTTGCTTAAATATCCTGTGATATAGTTCATAGTAGAACTACGTATCAAGAAATTATCAAAGTGATTTTTAAGTCATTTAATTATGATTTTCCCAGATAAACTTTAATGATCCCTTTCCTAGTTTAAAAGTTTTTTAAAAAATTAAAATGGTGCTACATAGTACAGGTAGTAAAGATTTTACTCTCTTTGGAGCCTTTCCATATATTACTAATCTTGACTAGAAATATTACAGTATTGACCTTTTTCTTTTCTGTTTTGGCAGGAATTACTGTTTCACCAGATCTGAGCATATCTAATTAACAATAGGTTTGGTATTAGAATAGTAAAGAGACAGTGTCTAAAATACATTGCCCACCCCAGCTTTGTGTCTCATGTGATACAAAGGAAAGCAGAGCGTGGCTTTTTACAGGGGCCAGGTGCTATGTGTGCAGAAGGGAGATACAGGTAGAAGATGATTGGGGCTTGAGAGGAAATGTTTGTGTGGGGTCTTCCTGCAATCTTAGGCTCACTGGGAATGAAGCAATTTCTAGGAACCATGGGAGAAACTTGGGCACGAGCTCTGTTGCTTTGCAGTACCTAGGCCAACATCCACGAGAAACTGTAGCCAGTGTCAACTTCTCTGCGCTCAGCCTATAGGTATAGTCTTAAGAAAGTTAGGATTTGTCAAGGAAGTACCTTGGAGAGACAGAGAGAACTTAGCACCCTGAATAGGATCCCAGGCACGAAAAAGGTCCACTTGGAGAACCTGTGGAATACATGCCATAGCTGGCTGTTATCGTTGAAAGCTCTGAAAAACTCGCCATTGCTGGACATCATGCCTTGAGAGCTCATGAGTGATGCTTAGTGTGAGGCAGAACGGGTCATAAGGTCTGACAAATACCTCCAAATGCAGGGTCTTTGCTGAGAGTGGAAGAAACGCCTTTCTGTGAGCCTTTGGACAGCTAACCTGGGACAGGTGTGGAGGGATGGTCTGGGTACAGCTGGAGATGAGGAATATTTTGTAAAGTTCAGAGTCCTCTCTCCCTTCAGTGACTTGATTGAAGGAGGTCCCCACGCTGCAGTCAGACAGCAAGAAGCCCCTGCACTGCTGACCCCTCCCAGGTAGCTACTGAGCTGTCCCCTCACTGACCACATTAGTCGTTTCTAAGGCTGAAATACAAAAGTTGATGCTGTTGCAATATCCCTGCCCTTTCTTCCTATGTCACCTTGCCCCGCACCAGATGACCTCTCCTTCACTCCCTTCCTCCTCAACTTCCCTTCAGCGTAAAGCCACAGTTTGTTTACCTCTGAGTTTGTGGAGGTTTCAGTCCATAGTCAGCTGGCTCTAAGGCAGGATGGTATGGCATAGGGGCAGCAGTTCAAGGCAACAGAAGACAGCAAAAGCCAAAAAGGGGAGAGCAAGCGCCTTCATCCATTGCTGTGAGCAGGCAACCATGCTCTCCTCTTGCACAGGCTCAGGATGTTTACAGAGTGAGGATCCTGGCCCCCTGCAGAGTCACTCAAACTTTTAAACTTCTCAAGTTGACACAATATCAGCCACTACAGGTACCCTACAGTGTTCTCCACTCCTATTCTGTATGCTCCTTCATCTCTCCATCTATGATTCTCCCTTCTCTCATTTGCTCAGCAAAGTATATGCACCATCAAAGTATCATGCCACCGTCAGCCAGGAGCCTGGAAGATAGGAATGGGTGGTTTCTCTTTAAATCTGGGGTGGAATGGAAGGTCACTAGGTAGGGTACTGCACAGCAACGTCACTTTTTCAGGATCAGTAATTTCCTTTTATCCAAAAGCAGGTGGGTTGGAAAAATTATTTTAGCAGTCACATTTTTTAAAAAGAGGAGGGGCCGAGGAGATGGCTCAGTAGAATAAGCACTTCCCTGGCAAGTGCAATCCCCAGTTCTGCCAAAAAATAAAAAAAATAAAAATAAAATAAAACGAATAATACATCTGGAAATGATGATCATTCCTATGTTTAAAGCAGTTACATCTTACCCAACTCTTACGTAGTAGGATTTGTACATCTGGAAAACAAAAACTAGCAGAATTTCTATGGTCTTGACAGCACCCAGGTTTATAAAAACTGCAATACAACTTTGCTTCATTCTATACAACATTTTGGAAGTGTTCAGTTTATCACCATGTACAGTATGTTGGTGTATTATGTCCCTAACACAAATTGAGAATGCACCATCTTTTTATTGACCTTGTGGATCTTTTTCTCTGCAGGAATAGGAGGCCTTCAAGACTTCGTGCTGAAATCTGCAACTCTGTGTAGCCTGCCATCCTGCCCACCTTTCATACCACTCAGTTTCGAAGCCACCCCTATTGTGAGAGTTGCTGTTGAGCCGAAACACCCAAGTAAGTGAACTTGTTTATAAAGGCATGTGGTACATATCCTTTATCCATATCAGTCAGAAATGAAAGCAGCTTTCTGTATTTGTTACTGTATATATCCATGGACGTCTGTGCTAAAGTTTCTGCACATTATGAATGATGTTCATCACACTACTTAAGTGTTTGTATTTATTACTTCACATCCTGAGATTTGTACCACAGTATATGAGAGTGTTTGTTGATGTGTGTAATAGTTGCAACATTGAAGGGCATCAAGCCTGTCTTAGGAACATGGCACAGTTAGGCACCTCTGCTGTCTGAAGAGATTGTATTCTTTTTGATGGCAGAGACAGGCTCATCTCTGCACCCTCCATGGCCCTTGGCAAAGCGAATGTTTTATTCGACTGCTTCCAAGTTAGACTCTTAACCCCAAGCTCCTGTCTCAAGATCCATCCTCTGCCTCTTTCTTCTTGATCTGCTAGATTAGCTTGACACTGAGTATACCATGTCTCTTTAGAAAATACTTCTGGCTGCCTGATGATATCATGGTGAATGCTAGCCTTTGGTTTTGCCATCTGCCTGGCCAGTCCTCAGGAATGTTTTCTCTTTGCATACCTTTAACTGAGCCCTTCGCAGATCCTCTAGAACTGCAGTCGGGTGCGTGACAGCCTCACTCATCCCTTCTCTGAGTTAATCCTCAGCCAGTCACAGGAGCCTGGAAACCTTGGGCAGGTACTTTGGAGGACTATGCCTCTAATTGTAGGCTCTGTCCTGCCTTGTGTTTCTGGGTGTCACTGGGCTGACAGTACTAGGTTACCTCTAGGGTTCACCCATGCTCTCTATTGAGTTTCTGCTGGTAGGCTTCTCTAGACCCTGAGACATGAAGGCTATGGTCACTATCCTCCACATCCAGTCTTAAAAAGCAAAAAGTACAAGAAAACTTAGTTTGTTTAAATTGTGACATTGAAGTCTGGCATCCAAGGTATGTTCTCAGATGTACCTACTCTTCCTTAGTTTTTCCTACTGCATTTGTGTCTAAAGTATACAAAGAGAAATTAGCAAATATTTGATCACTTAAGCTTTCATACTTCATACAAATGTGTAACTCTTGGTCGTGTGCTGGTACTTTGTAAAAAAAAAAAAAAGAAGAAGAAAAGAAAGAAAGAAAACTAAAAAGGTTAGAAGAAGCATCTATTTTTGTTCATAATTTTTTAAAAGAGCATTACTGCTTTCTCTCACCAACTGTGTTGTTTTCACTGAATTTACCGTGCATGTATTGGCTATGTTACCAAAGTGTCCTGTTTGTATCTCACTAGCTAAATTTTATGCTTTATCTGTAATGTCAGCATTGTATTTTACATTCAGAACATCTGAGAAAACTAGGTACTGTCTTCGTTCCTGTGTGTTCTCAGGTGTTTATTGTGTATTTACTCTTTGCCCTAGCATTCTTCGTTTGGGACAGTACTCCTTGCTTCCTGGGTCCCATGACTATTGACCAGTTCCTCCATTCAGACTTTCTACCGAAGCCGGCAGAGAAGTGCTGGCTTTATCCGCATTAACTAGAACATGTGTCCCTGCCCATCTCATGTTGCTCTTAATGGACTGGTTGGGCCAGACCAGAACATGCTTGTTACTCTTCTTCTAGGCAGAAGCAGATCCATTTGTTCTCTCACTTTTTCTGATTTCCAAGGCAGGAGTCACAAATTGTGTCATCTGCTGTATGCCCACAGCATGGAGGACCACAGACCTCTTGAAGCCATTATTGCCCTCATTATCACCAATCCCTCCTATAGTCGACACATTATGCTGAGGACTTTGCATTGACTATCTCATTTAATTCTCTCAAAAGCTATGTGCATTAGGATGCTACTTTTATTCTGTCCTTACATAAGAGACACTGAGGCGTGGAAAAGGTAATTAACTTGTTCAAGATTTTATAGTTAGCAGTTGATTTATGATTCAGACCACTGCCTCAGCAACATCTCTGGATCTTCATCTTTAAGAGCAGTTTAAGAAATCCTATTTACCTCAGATTTCTTTCATCCTTTCGTTTTTGTCAGTTAAGAAGGGAGTAGGGTAGGCTTTTGTTCCTATGTGTCCATGGATATGTGCATGTTTGATGTATATTATGAAATACAAAAGTAGAAGTTACTTAAAAGTGAAGTTAAAATGATATATTTGTTTTTTAATAAGAAGATTCAATCCAGGGCCTTGCACATGCTAGATAAGCACTCTGCCATGGAGGTACATTACCAACCTTTTTTTTTTTTTAAAAAATTTTATTTATTTATTTATTTGTGTGTGTGTGTGTGTGTGTGTGTGTGTGGCCAGCTCAACCCACCAGGGGGCGGGGCTGGCTGGCATGTGGTGCTGGGAGATTGAACCGCGGTCCCTGTGCTTTGCTAAGCTTGTTCTAAGTAGGTGCTTTAGACCACTGAGCCATCTCACCAGCCCACTGAGCCATCTCACCAGCCCACCAACCTTTTTTATTTTTGTCTTGAAACAGGAGCTCACTAAATTGCCAAGACTGGGATTGAACTTATGATCTTTCGGCCTCAGCCTTTTTTTTTTTTTTTTTTTTTTTTTTGATGATGCTTTATATTATAGACATATATCACTTACTTGTGATTGTGGTTTGTAATTCTGTGAGTTATCTATTATTGCAGAGCACATTATTCTTAGTAGCTTCTTACAGCACTAATCATTCATTTTGCAGTCCCTTTGGTCAGGAGTTTGAGGGCCCTTCAGCTTAGTGTCCCCTCACGGCTGCAGTGGGGATGACCTGGGGCCATAACTGCCTGGAGGCTCAGCTCTCCTTCAGCTGCTGCTGGCTAGGCCAGGGCTTCTCTTCACTGGGACCTTCTTGTGGCCTTTTGGGGGTCCCAAATAGTAGGATGGAGTCACGCACTTCTTCAGCAACATGGAGCTTGCCCTCAGAGTCCCACATACAGGCCAGCCTGACTTGTAGCGAGGACACATGGCAGCATGATTATAGGGCTGGATGGTTGAGGCTGAATCAGAAGCTGGCTGTAGAGTAAGGCCTCACTGTTTTTTAATAACTTGCTTTACCACGATAATATTGCTACTCAAATGCCTGCTTCTAGGTTCTACTTATTAGAGCACTTTATTTTTAAGTTATTATGACTGGAAAAGCCGCTCCACAGAGTTGCGTAGTCCCAGTGAAAGAAAAGCATCACCACTTTTCTAAATCATGGCATCCATTGTAGGATCCCTTTTACCACCCATATAAGGCTTTAATGAAATGGAGATAAGAAGTATCTGTTTTTCTTAATGTTAGTCAGTTTTTGTTGTGCTACTTAGGTATTAATTTTTATGTCTTTAATGAACTATCACTTGGAAGATTTTTAATATGGAATGGGAGAATCACCTTCTAACTTTTGGGAGGTTTATATGTGATATACTTATTACATTGTTTTTGGCCACAGAATGACTATCAATGGAAACATTGTAAGAAATAACAAATTTGTTTTATTTAAAATATTTCTTATTATTAAACATTTAATAGTATGTTTGAAGAAACATTTTAAGTGTGTCTGCTTTGTAATTTGGTTGATAAGAGTGCTGGGGAAAGTTGTGGATGGTGGTGGTGATGTGTGTGTTATTAGTATTATCAGTGGTCTGTCTGTAGGAATCCTTTTAAGCCAGGTTTTAAATTCTGTGAAGGATAACATTTGTAAGTCCTCCGAGTCAGGCAAAGGAAAATGCCAAAATGCTGACAGCACAGGGCTAGGTTCCTGTGCTGGCCTTGCGTGTGGAGCAGCCCACCCACCCTGCCTCACGGCTCCTGTGCCAAGTGGCTGTGCGTGGCCCTGTGCACTGCACTGTGGAGCGTGGGCGCCTTGGCCCGCTCAGCAGCTTCACAGCCAGGTTGTGCTGCAGCATTGTTCTTCACTTGGGGTGGAGCTCCTTTGCTCTTCCATACTTGTTTCCTCATCTGCAGAGTGAACGTATTAATTATAGCTGCCTCACAGTTCATAACTTCATGTGGGGAAAGTGTTTCTCTGGCACAGGGATGGTGCAACAAAGTGTTGGCTATTATTACAAAATTTTTCTTGTTCTCAGGATTGAGCCCAGGGCCTTCATACTGAACCACATTGTTTATGTTGAGATAGCGCCACTAGGTTGCAGGAGTTGATGATCCTCCTGTCTCAGCCCTCCAGAGTCCTGGAATTACAGGGGTGTGTGTACCACCACACCCAGATAGAAGGATGATTTCAAAAATAAATAGGCCCGGAAGTTTTAATACTTTTTTCTTGCTAATTAATAAATATTTGTAAAACTTTTAAAGTCCACTGCCTTGCAGAAAGTTCCTGTGGTTTTGCATGTTTAGCATGTTAAAAACAAACTTTACAGAGTTTCTGAGTCTTTTCTTCAGAAGTAGAGTTGAAACAGTACTGCATAAAAATACCTTCACAGTCTGTCTCTGCCCAAGTAGCAGCAAGAGACCCTTTGGCCTCCTTTGTGTGAATCTGTGGAACTGAGTAGAAAGAAGTGGGTGAAAAAGCAGCTCTCGCAGCCCGCATCCATCCTTGAGCCCCATGAATTGGAAGGAAGAAGTAATTACAGGAAGTTCCTGACTTAAAAACAGTTCTCCGGGAGGGACAGACCTCCTTTGTAAGTTGGGCACTTACTGTGTGTACCAAAAGCACAAGGAGGGTGCAGTACTGACGGTGCCATTGCTCACTAGGTGCAGTAACTAGTTTGCATTTTCTAAAATTCAGGGTGCTATCAAGCAGTTTCACAAATAGTTATTTTTAGTTTGAAGTTTTGATAGTTTTTTTTTTTTTTTTTTT
>NW_004524578.1:22518442-22585051 GCF_000260255.1 Octodon degus
TCTCCATCTGCCTGTCTGTCTGTTTGTCTATCTATCTGTCTGGTCAGGGTCTTGCTACACAGCTCAAGCTTGTAGTGATCCTCCTGTCTCAGCTTCCCAGCACTGGGATTATGGATATGTGCCACCACAGTTGGTTTCAGTGGCCAGCTTGGTGCGGGGCCGGCATGGCATGCACTACTGGGAATCAAACCTGGGTCCTTGTGATTGCCAGGCAGGCTCTTAGACTGCTATCTCCCCAGACCCAGATAAAGTTTCTTTTGTATAATATTAAATGATATCTTGCTGATTTGTTGATATGATATGAACCACTTGAGGAAGCGTTGTGATACATTTCTAGGTATATAGTATGTACATTTATAAGATTCGGTAATACTGGATCATAAATTTAATTTTTATAAGAATGATGTTTGTATCTACTGACCATTTGAAGTAGTTGTGTAGATGATCTTTGGAACCTTGGTGGTAAGCCTGTGTCTTATGTTGGCTGTACAGTCAATGCATGGAAGGTAATTTTATTCACATTGCAGCATTACTTGGAAGAAACATAAACTGTAACCATAACTTTAATATTTTATTTTAGGGCCGGAGAGCTGGCTCAGTGGAATAAGCACTTGCCTGGCAAGCTCAGTGGCCTGAGTTCAATCCCCGGTTCCGCGAAAAAATATTTTATTTTATTGGAATTTCCCTTAAGTGCCTATTGTCTTTAGACTATATTGGTTCTAATAATCAATATTTTATGTATTAACCCAGGTGAAATGCCTCAGCTTGTGAAAGGAATGAAGTTGTTGAACCAAGCTGATCCCTGTGTCCAGATTTTAATTCAGGAAACAGGCGAGCACGTTTTGGTCACAGCAGGGGAAGTTCACCTTCAGCGATGCTTGGATGACTTAAAAGAAAGGTTAGCTAAATTGTTAGAGATGGAGAAAGTGTTGATAGGTCTACAGTCAGTGGGATGTTTTTCAGTGTTTCCTAAACCACGTAAGTATGGACTGTAGCCTATTTTTGGAGGAAAATAAAATGCCATCCATTCAGACAGGACTGTCATTAGATCATAAATATAATTTTTATTAACTAAAAAGTGGAACTTAATGCCTACTCGAACTATTTTGCATTTTTAGTTTGAATTATAAAATATTTTCATATGTGTATATTGTACTTTAAGCATGTACATAAAGAACACATATAAGGACAACAAACAAAATCTTTGTAAATGTAGGTGAGATTAAGACAAACTTTTCTCATTGTTGTGGTCTCCACAAGGTGAACCTTCTAGAAATCTTTATATCTCTGTGTGAAGGTGCTATGTGTCATTAAATGGGCAGTCTGAATCACTTTATAAATAACATTTTTCAGGGCAGAGGATAACTCAAGTGGTAGAAAACTTGCAAGGCAAGCACAAGGCTCTTGGTTCAATGCCCAGTGTTGCCAATAAAAAAAAAAAAAAAAAAAAAGTCATATTCTGTTTATTTCTAGTAGGGAGAAATAAAATAGGTTTGGCATATTACTCTGGAATATGAAAATTATGCTGAAGCTATTTTCTATTCCTAATACTTTCTCAAGACTCCTAGATTTCTAGCCCATGATGACATTATTTTTCTGATACAATTTTAGTGTTTGTATTTTTATTCTTCTTTATAATGCTTCCCAGATCTTATGGTACAGCACAGCCTGTAACAGTCTTAATCCTGACTGCAAATGGTGGCTTTCAAGGATTTTTCCATAGTATATGTTTGCTCTAGTTATTTTGAAGATATTCCTTATCAGTTTTATTCTTGGCTTGCTAGAAAAAAAGATATGGCATAGATGCTTAGTCTTTTTGTTTTCACATGTAAAAATCAAGAACAGGTATTGAATTTTCTTGAATGCCAGTTTTGTATTTTTAAAGATGGTTCAAGAAGTTAAATTTTTAATTTGACATTTTTTTCTCATCATTTGACATATTTTATTAATAACCAATTATTTTTAAAAAGACTATTGTTGTGAATAATTTCCTTAATATATTGTATAACTCTGTTTTTCAATGTAGCATAATGACTGGGAATGCAGATTCTGAAGTCAGATCTAGTTTTAGCTCCTAAATTCTCCACTTACTAGCCATTTGGAGAAGAACCTTGATCTGTCTTCTCTAATGTTCCCCTCTACAGAATGAGGATAGTACTAATGCTGCTGAAGAAGTAATGCATGTAGAGCACTTACAGTGGTAACCCCTACCTCCTACCTAAGAAGGCAACATCAGAAACAAAATGCACATGTAGTTATTTTTCATTGTATGATGTTAGCTTAGCTTCTATATGAGAATTTTTGGGTAAGATTAAACTGTAGCTTTGTCTATGCATGCTGTTGAGTTTGAGTGTCAGAATAACTAAATTAATACATGTAGATATCTAGTGTGTTCTACATATATATTAATTGAAACACTAAATCTTTGGAAATAAAAAATTACAAAACAATAACTTTTATTTTAAGTAATAGAGGGGCTTGAACCAGGGTCTTTGCACTGAGCTACAGTCCCAACCTGTATTTTATTTTTTGGGCCTGAGTCTCACTAAGTTGCCCAGACTAGGCTTGCGATCCTTCTGCCTCAGCCTTCTACAGTCCTGGGATTATAGGCATGCTCCACCTTTTATTTTCTTCCACAGGTTATAGTGTTTTTTTCAAATTCTATATTCTAAAATTAATTTGGATATCAAATTTTCTTTTTTTTTTCAGAAAATTGTTGACTTTTCAAATTTATCAAAATCATAAGATTAGAAACCTCCACTTGTACAAAGTAGAGTAAATCTAGGATTAAATATAAACATTTCAAAAATTTCCTAGGGAAAAGTTCTTCTAATCTATATATGTACGTATATAACATATGCATACTTCTTACATGTATCTATCCATATTTCCAGTAATGGATATGGACCAGACTGGAGCCGCAGTAACTGACAATGAGAAATGGGCAAATTAGAAGACAGAGATTGCCATCATCAGAATCTGCTTGCGCCTAAACTTGTGTTATATGGGAAAAGGGCTCTCTGAACTTGGTGCCAAGTCAGGGTTTAGGACCTATGCTGTCCAGTATAATGGCCACTACCTGTGTGAAACTCTTTGAAATCAAATTAGTTAAAATTATGATTAAAAATCCAATTTCTCAGTCATGCTAGCCAGATTTCAAATGTTCCATAGCTAAGCATGGCTGTTTAAATACAGTCATTCCTTTCAGTTGTACTGGCCAAGTGCTTGGCAATCACCATGAAGTTATAGAATCAAGGCATAGGTATCCTGACAGCCTCTGAGCCTCTTATAAAAACAAAATATGTTGTAAGGATTTGACTGTCCTTCCTGAAATTCTCTGATTATGTATGTATATTTAGAGCTATAATGATTGGGCTTTTCTTTTCCAGACTTTTAGATTGGCAAATTGTATTTTGAAGAGTTCATATGTCAAGTCTTGTTAAAACATTTATTTTCCACTCAAAGCATTCTTGTCTAAATAGATAATTAATTTATTTTGAGAATGAATGAAGCAGTGAAATTTCAGTACAAGCATAGAACTCCCTGAAGGTGTGTTCCCATTAGAGGCATTCTTTTCAAGCCAAAATGAAGGCAGCATTATATATGAATTGTGATGTATTATAAATTACTGTCTTTCATGCAAAACAATTTCTAAGTTTCTGTATTTGTGCACAGTTTTCATTGCATAAAAGGATCCATTGATGCCATTTTGATTGTAAGCCTTTATTTCTCTTGATTTTGTAGGTTTGCAAAGATTCATATCAGTGTATCGGAACCCATTATTCCTTTCAGAGAAACAATCACAAAACCCCCAAAAGTTGACATGGTCAATGAAGAAATAGAAAAACAACAGAAAGTTGCAGTCATACACCAAACAAGAGATGATCAGAGCAAAATCCCTGAAGGGGTCCAGGTCGACTCTGATGGGCTGATCACCATCACAACCCCCAACAAACTTGCTACCCTCAGTGTCCGGGCTATGCCCCTTCCAGAAGAAGTCACTCAGATTTTGGAAGAAAACAGTGATTTGATTCGTTCTATGGAACAGCTGACATCTTTGTTGGATGAGGGCAAAAATACTCAGATGATTCATCAGAAGACCCAAGAGAAAATGTGGGAATTCAAAGGAAAACTGGAGCAACACCTAACAGGGAGAAAATGGCGGAACACCGTTGACCAAATCTGGTCATTTGGCCCAAGAAAATGTGGGCCCAACATACTGATCAGTAGAAGTATGGACTTTCAAAACTCAGTGTGGACAGGCGCAGCTGGAAGAGCTTCCCAGGCAGCCAATAGATACCGAGACCTGGGCAATAGCATTGTGAGTGGCTTCCAGCTGGCAACCCTCTCTGGCCCCATGTGTGAGGAGCCCCTCATGGGTGTCTGTTTTATTCTGGAAAAATGGGACATAAGTAAGCTTGAAGAACAAGGAGCGAGTGTTAACCAGAATCATGAAAAATGTGATGTGGTTGGAGAGGGCCAGTGGGGAGAGAGAAGCTGTCCTGCTGGAGATGAAAACCAAGAGTCACCAGCTGGCTGCTCCGAGGCCTCTGAGAAAACTTCCCAGAAAGGAGAATCTCCAGTCACTGATTGCTATGGACCCTTCTCAGGACAGTTGATTGCCACCATGAAGGAAGCATGTCGCTATGCCCTGCAGGTGAAACCACAGCGCCTGATGGCAGCTATGTATACTTGTGACATCATGGCCACCAGCGATGTTCTCGGTAAGCCTGGAAATAAAGAAAAGAGGTGCCCTGGGTGGTAGTGAAGTCCCCAAGTCCTGCACTCAGTGTATTTATAGAAGCAGTATCATCTTCTGATTTACTAAGGAGTTAAGATCTTAGAAAATCAGAAGCTGTAAGTACTAAAACCTTGAGGAAAGAACATACATGCCTACTGAAGGTCTTTCCTTTTGGAACAAATAGAATCTCTTACCATCCCAACCTGTGCATCTGTTTTTTTCTCCAGTGAATAAATGTGCCATGTTTGTGGCCAAAGTCATCCTGAAAATGGTCAAAGAATAAGACAACATGTTTTTGTTGTTTTGTTTTGCTTTGTTTTATTTTTGAGACAGTCTTGCTCTGCAGCCCAGGCTGTTCTTGAACTTGTGGTGATCCTCCTGGCACAGCCTCCTGAGTGCTGGGATTACAGACATGTGCTACCACACACTGCAAGGCAGCATTTTGTACTGACAGCACAGAAGGGCTGTGTGACTCTCTTCTCAGGTCCTTTCTGAAAACCAGAATTAGCTGAGGGTTTTATCCATTTGTGATTATTTACTCTTTGGGATCTCAGAAAACACTGATCTGTGACACTAGTGGCTATTTTGGCTTTTAACCACTATTACCGCACCTCTGCGAAGAGGGCAGTAGCTTGTGATAGCTTGATGAGAACACACCCCTAGCCCAGCAGATCTCTTCTCAGGAGCGCATGGAACAGGTGCAGCAGTGATGAGCATACTAAGGAAAGGCAGTGCATGGATCTAGACCTCTAGACCTAAGTCCTCTATGTGGGAATCTACCTCTTTTAGTAAGTTGCTTTTGGTTGTTAACACCTGAAAAAAGAAATTTGAGCTTTTTCGAGGAGTGGGACAGAAGTTTCCGGGGACTGAACTCAAGGCTTTTGCAACGAAACCACATCCTCAGCCCATTTGTACTTTTCAGTGTGGGATGGTCTTGTCAAGTTGCAATTGGCAGTACTCAGACATTTGATCCTCCTGGGATTACAGGCATATAACCCCACCCCCACCCAGGAAACTCAGGCTCACTTCACAATAAAGTTCCTGTGAGACCAGCTGAGCATCCAGAGCAGCATTTCAAAAAACAGCTACCTTAAGCAGTGTCACCGAGATTAGTAACCGCAAGACTACATAAAGCCAGTGTGTGCCATAAAGTAAATGGAGTCTCT
Source organism: Octodon degus (assembly GCF_000260255.1). Lineage (NCBI taxonomy): Eukaryota > Metazoa > Chordata > Mammalia > Rodentia > Octodontidae > Octodon > Octodon degus. The sequence goes on from NW_004524578.1 coordinate 22,524,350, forward strand.
GAGCATCACCTGCCATGTATAGTGGTTCTCTGCTTCATGTGGATACAGCTACCTGTCAGCATCTCATGGAGTTATAGGTTTAGGGAGTGCCCATCTAAAGCATTTTTAAATGTTATTATGTATTTTCCTTTAGAACTTTCTTAAGGCAGAAATTGAAGGAAGACTTCAGAGCCATTCTGCAGTCTCTCTGACCACGCGTGACTATTTCTGTAGATGCCACTCATTCTCACTTCTGTGATCTGTCGGTGTGCGTATGTATTGAGCCTCGAGTCCTTCTCCCACTCCTTTGTTGCTGTACGTACCTGTTTCAGTAGATCAACACTTCTTGAATTTGAGAAGAGCATTACTTTTCTACTTGTTTTTCTTAGTCACTTTCCTTGTTGCTGGGACACAGTATTACCCCGCACCCACAATTTAAAGCAGGAGAGGTTGATTTGGGTGCACATTTTAGTTCATGGCCAGTGGACTGCAAAGAAGAATCATGGCAGAAGGACCTGAGCAGAAGCAGCTTTGTTCATGGGCTAGTTAGGAAACAGAAAGTGAAGAAAGGAGCTGGAGACAAGAAATACTAGATGCTCCTGGGTTTTGCCCATATGGTCCTTTCCTCTCCTAGGAGCCCTACCTATGAGAGCCTGAGGCTCTGGAGGGATACCCGGATGTAAACCACAACATGCTTCATCAGCTGTTGGCAGGGGTTTTGTGCTTGTCTGCCGTTTCAGTTCCTGTCCTTTGAGCATCCATCCTGTTCAGTATCCCTCTTAAGTAAAGGAACTGTGTTTGAACAGTTCCAGAAAGGTTGTCCAGCCAGTAAGAACACAGACACGTGTTATCTCCCATGTGGGATACAGACTTGTAGTGGTTAGGGCTTCCATCTTGTCCTAGCATGTGGAAAGTTCGGATGATCCCCATTTCTGTTTTTAAAAATAAATTATGTCTTCCCATGGTGATGATTGGTTAGATTATAGAAATTGTATAGTCTCACAAACTCCAGTATTTACCTACCAGCATGTCAGCAACAATAAAGGATTTTTTTTTTTTTTTTTTAATGTATTTAGTACAGGGTCTGCAGGGTCTCTACATAGATTAGGCTTGGAGTGATCCTTCCTGTTTACAGCGTCTCAAGTGCTGGGATTACAGTGTGCACCACCATGCCCAGTCTCAATCAAAGCCATCTCAGTATGCCCTAGGGGTGGGGCTAGCACAGCAGGCTGAGGATTGAACCCGGGTTCCTGCGTGTGCCTAAGCAGGCACTTTAATCCGCTGAGCTCTCTGACCGGCCCAGGAAAATATTTTGATGGAAAAAAAAAAAAAAAAACTTTAATATTTACATATTTCTTCCTTTTTTACTTTTTTCATATGTTCTTGTCTGAAAAGTAAAACTCACAAGTTATAAATCAAGTATTTGATGAAGATCAGGTCTGCTGTGTCTGTTCCCTTCATTATCAGCCTAGCAATTGCAATAGATAAAGCTTAAGTTAGTTTAACTTTGTGTTGAGGTCATTCATGATTGATTTTTTTTAGACTCTCCTTAGGGTCTATTATTTTAAAGGCTGTTGTTTTTTGGCTTTGTTTTTCTTTTCCATTGCCTTCTGTGTATTTGAAATGATCATCCCAAAGTCTAGGGTCTCAATCTTCTTTCTCTGAAGACAATGATAACTAGTCTAAATAATGGAATAACTAAAATAATGGAAATACATTTTTTCTCCAAATTGTCATCTCTTCTGTGTGATCCATTTCAAATGGCATTTATACTTTTGTTTTGTGAGGACATATTTCAGTATGCCGTGTAAAGCCAGAATATGTTGTTGGCATTTATCAGATTGAAATTCCTAGTACCCTGTCAAGCCATGCCTCTCTGTCCATTTTCTCATTCTCATAGGGAATCACCACGTAGACTACATGTGACCAGGCCTCCCCAGAGCAGTACCTTAAACTACCTTTAGTCATTCCTGCTTTTATCCCATCCTGCCTTTCTTTTTCTTCGCATCATACTCTGCTATTTTCTTGTCGTAGCCCTTGGGACTGTTTGTCCTCTTTTCTCTCTGGGGCAGAGTACCACTCTGCCTTGCCTTGCCTTGCCCACTGCAGTTTCCATTGTGCCAGGCTTCAGCAACCCCACACACATGGGCTGTGAACTCCCATTTTTTCCCCCACTGTGGCAGCTGTGCAGCTGTGGGTTGGTCAGTGTACCATATCTGGACCATTGTCCCTGGTACCATTTCTTAATCCATTTTCCTGTTAGCAACTTGCTATCACACCACTGCCTTACAAAGAAACTGTTTAGGTCTGATCTGAACTTGTTTTCTTCCGCTGCAGTGGTTTGAGGTTTTCTTGCTTAGTCTAGACAATCTCTTCTGAGGCCTCTTCTCTTGTTGCTTTACAGGGGCTCTCTGGTGTTGAGGGCCAGTCTCTGGAGTCCCAGGTCTGTCAACATGGTTGGCTGTTTTCCCTTTTCAAATCAGCATCTTTAAGTCGGAAAAGAAATGAAGAGAGTTTACTGTTTTCCTTGGGTTTGCTTCTGTCTGTAAGATCTCTGTTAATCTTCTGAGACAATATCAGACTTTGCTGGCCATTCCTTTTAATTCTCTAGAAAGCAACATAAAGTTGTTTTTAGGTTTATTTTTTTATCTAACAAAACAAATTTCCTTAATCTTTTTAAAATTTACTTCTTTGTATGCAGACTGTTAAAACAGTAAATGCTTGGGTGGAATTGCATAGGAATGGGAAACTTTGGAGGAAAATAATCATCTCAAAATTATTTTTATCTGGGAAAAGAATCCAAGACAATGCCCCTTTTTGCTTTTCTTGCCTTTGTTTAGCCTTTGACAGTTCCCTTTAATGGGCTTCTTTAACTATCATATTTTTACTTTCTTGTCATGAGAAGTCATTTATCTCTGTTTTTTCTAACCTGTTATTGTTTCATTTTTGTTTTCTTTTTATCTTTGGCAGTAACCTCACATTTTAAAAATATTCCTTTTTCTTTGGCAGTATTAAAACTTTAATCCAAGCTATGAGTATTGTATTTCTGTTTTTATGTGCAGGAATGAATGTCAACATTATTAATATATGCTTCAATATATCAGAAGCATTCTAATAATTCTTATTAATTAGAAGTGCTCTAATTTACATTAAATATCAACCCCAAGGTAGAAGTACACATTGTTTCCTGTTAGCTTACCATTTAACACAGTGTTATGAATAGTTGATTCCTTTCCTAAATTGAGAAAAAGACTATAGCATACCTATACTATTCTTCTACCTTAAAAGATCATAGAATCAACATTAGGTAATCTTAGCGCTGAAGAAGCATTTGCATATATGAATCTGTAATGTCGTAACTAACAGATGAAATTTATTGGAGCTCAAATGGGCAAGAGGATGTTTTAAGCTTAGGGGTATCAGACTTCATACAGCAAGTTGTTTTTGAATGGGCTGTGAATGATGAGAAGATTCAAGATAGATTTGGACTGAGACTGTGTGTTGCCAACTGCAGGAGCTAAGAGGTCTGATGGTGCTGTGGACAGGGAACAGTCTTCTTGGCTCAGAGACTGTGGTCTGTACTCAGTCTCTCGCTGTAGCCCTCACAGGGGCTGATGATACTGTAGGCCACTGCCAATCTTGGGGCCTTACGCGGAAATGAGACATTCATAGCATAGTTGAGAATCTAGCCCAGATCCAATGATTCCAGGTGATTAACACTCTTGCTTTATGTTCCCCCAAAGAATTCTTCTTTGGTACCCCCCATACCGCAGGGCATCCAGGGATCTTTCTCTTAAGTGAACAAATGCAAGAGCAATGTCTAGAGCCCTGCAGATGATGTGATCTAAGTTGTATTTTGACTTGCCACGTTGATTTCCCAATGGTAACAGTGGCAGGTTTAGAGCCCTCCGAGTCCATGGAAGCATAGACACACCTGTCATGCAAGCTACATGTGTGTTGGGGAAGTTCTATTAGAGTGTTTCTTTGTTGAGTGACCCACCACTGTGCCCCAGTTTTGAAAAGTAGTTTTAGTGGAATTAAAACCAAATGGCCCAAAAAATATAGTACATGATTAATTATATTTGGTGTCAATTACAGGTACTGATCCAAGTCTTCTTGCATGACCCACAACAAGAAGAGCTATGGCCTGTGTTGCAATAGCTGCCTAGCAGCCTGTCCCCATTCACTATCTGTACTGGTCCCTCTGCCCCAAATTACTTCCTTAATCATTTTAACCCCTATGGTTTTCTATTTACTTCCACAGACCACCTTAATACTTTCCTTAGCATGAGATAGAAGAATAAAGATTACTAGTTGATACCCACTAGCTGTTACAGTAAGATATTTTTTTCTGTATATCAAACTAATATATACCCTAAAGGGAATTACTAGTGACTATAATAGTTGTATTACTTTTCTTAGAGCTTGTCAGACTAGAAGTATTACAGTATATTCATTTACAGGCAACACACACTAAGGTAAAGAAATCGTGGGAGTTGAAAGAAAAGTAGCTGAGCATATACAAAGAAGAAATACAAAGCATATCACAAGAAGATTAATTTGGGAAAGAAAAGACTGATTTGTGGAAGGATTAAATTTATCCAACTTAATGAAAACCGGCTAGAAACTGGAACTCATGGGTAAAAACTAAAGAGGAACAGATTTGAGGTCCCAAGGTTGTGTGGCTGTTGGGGCCATAGGGAAATGAAGTGCTGCCTGGGGGCCACTCAGTTTTAGGGTCTGCGTACAGCAGAATTGAAGTGACTAATACAGGAGGACTTGTAGATCCTTAAGTTCCTCTCCCTACTGTTGTGATTCTGTAACTGACATTTCTAGTATGCACAACAAGGACAATGACTACAGTTGGACATTACCTTTTGCAGTAGGCAATGATTCTTAGACATGCCGAATTTAAGAGAAAGTTGGGTTCCACACTGAGGATGCCCTGGCAGCCATTGTAAATGTGATTGTGGTAGGTGGGAAGGTCCTGGCTTGGAGAAAGAAGTCTCAGGCATGAAATGAATTAAATCACACAAATAAATAAATTGGTTCTCTGCCAAGGAGAGTTCAAAGAAGAGTATGAACTGTCAAAGAATACTCTCACAGGAAGAAGCTTACACTCAGGAGTAAGATGAGCAGGAGAACACTGATCAGAGCCAGAGGTGTGAGGGGGTAATGCTAAGACTGGCAAGAATTAGCAGAGCAAACAAGCACTGATCTGTAGCTTCAGGTACTACTTACATTGTTTCTCAGGTGTGAGAAACCGGAAGTGTAAATAAGGACCGAAACAATGTATTTTTTTATGAAATAGGAAGAAAATTTTCAAATGGGAAGGGAAACTGGAGGCGGGGGGAAGGGAGGAAGAGAAAAGAAGGCAAAAATGGAAACAAAACTTTCATAAATGAGAGGAAAAGCAATAGAAGAAGGGGTAAGGGAATGAGGAAAAATAATCAGGTTATATTACGTACAGGTACGAACTCCCTATGATGAATGTGATCATTATGCATACCTTAAGTGTACCAGTAAACTTAATTAAAAACCACAGGGAAATCATGCAGAATGAAAATTCAGAAAAAGGCACCCATCAGGTTAGGAGTATGCAAATTGTGTGAAATTTCAAGGGAACAGTTTCAGTAGAGCTCTGGACAGGAGCAGAACATTGGTGTCAAAGGTCGTGCAGTGGAGAAACAGGCACTGCCTTTCAAGGAGAAGAAAAGGAGAGTGTGGTGGCCAGCTTGGGGAGCAGAGTAGAGGCAGTGCCTTTGGTTTGTTAAGTTACCTGTTCATTCATTCATTTAATTTAAAACCACGAGGCCTCATGACACCCTGAGTTTTCTGAAGGTGGTTTCCCAAGGGAAGCCCATGTGGAGAGAAGAATGAGTCAGTAGTGCTGTTTCTCAAGTCCTGGTATAAAACACAGGGTGACAGTGGGTTGGGTGCACTTCTTGCCGGTCATCAGCTTGTGACTGTGGAGAGGAGGATTTGTGAGGCTCCCTGCCTGCCATGCTGTGTATTTACATATGCATGGACCAGTGGTGTAATTAAAATGATTCTTTAAGCAATAGGTGAAAGAGGAAGCTCTAATGAGAGTGTTTGCTAGCTGCAGCAATTTCTCTTGGATGTTCTGTGATTTTTAATTCATCTCTGTTCTGTACAGTCTGTTCTTCCTATTTGAAAGGTGACTTTGTGTACCCACAGGCATTCATGCACACACCAGGCTAGGGGATGATCTTGCCCTTCCTCCTTTGTGTGAGGGAGAACTGGGCCTGAAACATTGGTCAGCCATGGGAATCTGCTAGAATTCTGTGATGTCACATTAGAAATTGTCATCAGGTGTGAAAAACTCCAAATGCTATCAGTTTCTAGTGGAATAAAATTCTCATAATACCATACCTCTTAGATATTATGTTTAAGAAAAAAATAACATTTATATAATGCTATTATGCACTTGCTTATTCAGCCCAAATGGCCTGTGTCACCATAATGACCACTGCCATCATCTTATAATGTCTCATAATTGTTAAAATATTTTACGATTTGTAGAGCCTGGTTATGTCCATCTTGTGGGACCTCGTGCACAGATATTAATTCCTAGGTGTAATTATATCAAGTGTTCTTTTGTAAGTTTCCTGCTTCTCATGCTATGTTGAGATTGTGTTTTGGTAGTATAATTTGGGGTTTGCTATCTTTTATTTCTGTATTTTATTTCTCTATTTACTTATTTTTGAAGTAAACACTTAAATGCCCAAGCCTTAAGAAATAACAGATGTTACAGTATCAAGATGTAATCATGTCCTTATGTTGCTCAAGCCAGACAGTCAGTCAGTGAATTTTAAAGATTTTTGGCTTTGCAGGTCGAGTCTATGCTGTCTTGTCAAAGAGAGAAGACCGGTGCTTCAAGAAGAAATGAAAGAAGGGACAGACATGTTCATCATCAAAGCAGTGCTGCCTGTAGCCGAAAGCTTTGGTTTTGCTGATGAGATCAGGAAGAGGACAAGTGGCCTGGCCAGCCCGCAGCTGGTATTCAGCCACTGGGAGGTAAGACTCACACCCTCATTTGTCTTTCTCATCCATGGGCCTGCTTCCTGCAGCAGGGCCAGCAGTAGCCAGCAGATGCATCATGCCATGTGGCCTCCAAGGACAGATGGGCAAGAGAAAGCAGATGGCTTTTTCTATCCCAACTGGATGATCCTTAAATGTGTAGTGTATCACACACACATACACACACACTCATTCTTACTTGATGTAAAATTTAAGGCACAAAAAATTTTATGAAGACTTTTAAAAGGAAATTTCAGAGCTTTTGAAAGGGAAACTTCCTTCTAGGAGGAAAAAAAATGCTTTAGAGAGGGGTCTGTGTTTGCAAGGGTAGTATTACCTGTTCTCCAGTCCTCCCAGAGATTCAGCGTCCATATGGTTTCACATGTTGTCAAATGAGAGCTCATCAGAATACATCTCTCATTGTAGGTAAAGGTAGGTGAGCAGAAAAACTGTTTCTTTGATCAGAAAGGAAGTCCGCAGATCCACATTGCAGGGAAGAGAAGACTGTGTATACATTTGGGTTAAGATGAGGGAAAATCATCACAGGAGGCAGTGGAGAATCAGGCCAGCCTCACTGGTCAGGTCATCACAGGAAAAGTCTAACCCAGGGAACTGAGCTCAGGTTTGATGAAAGGGAGGAGATTGTTTTCCAAAAGCAGTTTTTCTTATCCATTTGTTGGAAACCTAAGTAACCTCACCTTTATTGTGGAGGTTTATAATTTAGGGGAAAAAGCATTGACACTAGGGTCAGATGATTGCTGATTTGGATAGGCTGTGGGATCTCCCTGATTTTTCACTTCTAGACAGCTGTCCTACCTGGAGCCTGACTGTAGAAGCCCCTTGCTGGCCAAGGTTGTTTTCTTGTTTCTCTGGTTCACAGTGGCTTTTCTCTGAAGTGTGACACTGCACTGTGTGGCACACAGATGGCCCAGGGCTCTGCGCTTAAACTCTTTCAGCAAAACTCCTGGGTAGGTCCAATATGAAGCTCTTATTTCTCTTACTTTCTTTAGCCTGATGGGTTCCTTTCTCAAGAACACTTAAAACAAAGAGCTGAAATTTAAATGATTAATGGAGAAAGAAAATAATTGAGGAAGAGTTTTCTTTTTAAAATTAAATTTATAATCAAGTGAATCAGTAGTGAAAAAAGGGTGACACGTTGGGAGAATTTGCCTTAAGATAGACTTGACAAGTTCACACCACCTAACTGATGCCAGAGAGCTGCTAGCCCAAGGCTGCAACTCTGTCTGCTTGTCCTTAAAAACTACATTCTTTTTTTTTTTTTTTTTCCGCAGAACCAGAGATTGAACTCAGGTCCTTGCACTTGCCAGGGAAGCGCTTATTCCACTGAGCCATCTCCCTGGCCCCTAAAAGCTACATTCTTAATGCTTGGTCGAATCACCATTAATATTCTGATCCAGATCACATTTTCTTCAGTCACTATAGACTTTCTGTTTTAACAGTGATTTTTCAATGCAATTTTCCTTACATTTTGTATCTTTGAAAACTAAATGATAGTATAATAATTTTATTGGCTTATATCATTGCTACATTTCATTATGTAGAAAACAGCCCAAAAAGTTTTTTAAGTTTTTTGTTAATCTTAAGTGTATGGGTAGTAATTTACCATTTATTCAAAAATCTAGCTTTTCAGTTTTGGTTTTGGGTTTTGTCACTCAGCTTTTATGTGAAACACAAAACCAGCAAAAAATAGAAGGAATGGATTAAGAAAGGCAGTGCCTAAAGAGTGGGAACTATCTGTAGTGTCAGCATAGCCTGATACTCTTGATGAAAAACAGCATTGCAGATCCTGTCGCACAGGCCTTAGTGACCAAATGCGTGGCTGCGAGACACAGAACTAGAGTGCAGTGTATCCCCTCCAGTGTGATGACCTTGAGAGACAGTGTGCTCTTCTTGGCCCTGGTGCTGCTGGAATCCACTGCCAGGACTCCTGTCTCCCGGTATTTTAGTGATGACAAGTGGTCCATCTCACAGATTGTCTTGATCAGTACTGGCACAGAAAAATAGGCTGTAGCATAAGATTGGAATGAAGAGTGTAGGATAAGTAATCAGTGGGGCTGACTGTAAAGAAAGACCCAAAAGGAACAATCAGACTGCTGTAGTGATGTCTTTACTGGAAGACTGACATAATTGAATTTATATATTCTTTTAGTTTAAAACTCAACATTTTAAAGTCTTGTGCTTAAAAGTGATTTTTTTCAAGCAATTTTTTTTTTAAAGAATTATAAAGTTTCCTTCTTTTCCTAATTGGCAAATTACTTGGGAAACAGGTAAGACTTGTAATAAGACATAGTGAACTCTAGTGATTCAAGAAAGGCAAAGCTTATTTTACTTCTGAGTCTGAGGAGGCATCTGGAATAGGCTGTGGCTCATGTTGAGGGCAACCTGGCCACATTCCTAACACTTGGCTTTCATTGATGGTGCAGAATGGCTTTTGACCCCCTATCATTTTTTCTTACATAGGCTGAAGAATAGGGTAGGGAGGGCAGCCATACTCCTTCCCACACAGACACACACTTGTCACCCACTGCCCAGGGCTGTCATGACTCACCTAACCAGGCCCCAGTTCTTAAGGGACCTGGAACATGCATTTTCCACTTCAGTCAGGAGTCAGCCACTGTGACCCATTGCCTCTTGCAGTCAGTGACATTTTATTGAAATTCAGTGATACCCACTCACTTACACATTTACTTATTTACATACTTCCCAGCAGAGTTAAGTAGTTGGGTTAGAGAATATTTGCAGAGCCTAAAATGTTCACTACCTGACTCTAGGAAACATGTCGGCACTCCCTGAGCCTCACTGTCCATGTGCTCACATATTACTGAAGAAATATGAGAATAGATGTTTAGGGATGGCCGAGATTAAAAACAGCAGGTTTTTAACCCATAGGCAGTTTTTGTTAATGAAAGTCATGATGATTTCCAGTTTCCTTTATCTCTTAGAATTAAAAAGGGGAGGAGGATTGAAATTGATCTTAAACATTTAGTTTTTAAAAATAATAGTTTCTGGCTTAGTTACAGCGTGTTATTTAAAAATCAGTCTCTTAATAAATAATGTTAGAGAAAAATGTTGTCAAGAAAAGTTTTGCTCCAGTTTTATACCATCCTTCTGTCATTTTCTTGCCACCTGTCATGGTCCTAGTTCCAAAAGCTTCAAATCTTTGAAAGTCTTAAACACGACATTATAATTAAATGTCATTGATCTGATATTTCTTGGCTGTCTCGGTTATCCTCATAGTTAGGTTTAGAAATAACAGTTGAGATCTGGTTTCTCACTCTAAGGCACCGTTTTCTCGTTTGTATTCTACGCACCATATAATTTACAATCAAGAGCTTTTGAGAGAAAGTGCTTCAAAAATAGAGAAAATAAAATTATAGGCATTTTCTATGAGGAAACCTTGGAAGTCAGCAATCTGAAATTTTCTAAGTTTTACCCTTCTGTGAGAGAAAGAAGAAAAAGGAGCTAATGGCAGGCACAGAGGAAAAGATATGACCAATTAGGGCTGCGGTCCATGTGTGTCAGCACACCCTGCAGATGGACACATCATGCAGGGGCCACCTGGGGTGCACTCAGGCCTCTCCGGGTGAGGAGTGAAGGGTCCCGAGAGTGCTGCAGCTTGTTCTGAATGTGGTTTTCCTGCCTGCCTTCCATCATCATGTTAAAACTTGTGCAGAAATCCCAGTGATGCCCCCAATGCTTTTTCCTTCTAGCCTCTCTTCTTTAAGTGCCTAGGCTTTTTTATTTTTAGTGCCTAGCTTGCGCTAGGGCTCCTTCCTATGAATTACAAGACAACACCCACTTTAGGCTGTGGACTTGAAAAATATATTCTTGCTTTAGGCCCAAGAGTTGTATGTGTGAGGCATGTGCTCCAGAGAAGAGCCAGACCCTCAGGGCTGAGCCTACACAGCGTTGGTGCTGGCCTGGTGTCTGCCCCCTGAAGAAGGTATCCTTCCATGTGCCCTGTCAGATTTCCTCAGTGTGCAGGCCTTGACCTCACACGTCCTAGCAGATGCAGCATGGTTACTACAGCAGACCACCTGCCCTGGCTGGCACAGGGAGCTCTGGTATAAACAGCAGAGGGTACAGGGCAGTGTGCAGCTGCCTATGGCTGCATCCCCACAAGGGTCCCTGGGGCAGATGTTGCCAAGTAGGGAGGTGTGCCTGGGAACCAAAGAAGCACCTGAGCCAAGCTTGAGTCTGCAGAGGTGGACTCTTACAACTGCTGGGTCTTTTTCTTTTCCTGCGGTTCTGAGCCCTGGACCCACAGCCTTCACACTGAATTCCTGCCCCACCCATTTTCATTCTGAAACTGAGTCTCAGCCACTGGGTTGCCCGGGCTGAAACTGACCACATGGCCTTCTTTCCGTGGCCCTTGCAAGTGCTGGGGTTACCAGGAGTGAGCCACCATTCCAGGCTCCTATTTTGAAACAGGACTCTGGTCTTAAAGTGGTTAGTCTAAGCTAGATAACGCTTTACCTAGCACCTCATTTCTTTCTTTCTTTTTTTTTTTTTTTTTTTTTTTTTAGCACCTCATTTCTTATTCTCTCTACAATTTACTTTTTCACAGGATTTAAGATATATTTAACTACTACATCTTAGACTTGCTAAGATTTTGAGCTTTGTTGTATTCTGTGAAGGGTTTGTCTCCACCTGGTCAGGGGAGGGTACTGCTGACCAGCTTTGGACTCATGGTGCCCATTGTGGTACCCATCATAGTCACCTGCAGGGCTTTGCTCACAGCACTGTTAAAGATCAGCTCATGGCTTGGTACACATGTACCCTCAGAGATTGGGCACTGCCTTTGTCCTTCACACAGTGGATTGGGGATGACTGGGAGCAGCAGGATTCACCTGCCAGCCTGTGGAGCACAGCCCCTTGGTGGCTGTGATGTCCCTTCACTCCAGCCTGCTGGTTTCATAGGAGGAGAGGGTCAGCTACTGTCTATGCCTCCCTTTTCCCTTCTGCTGACCTTGGCTTGCTTTCTTGCTGCCACACTGGGTTTCTCACAGTAGCGTGGTGGAGCGGGTAGTGATGTGCCCTGCATTCCAGGTACAACTCTGTTATAGCTTGTGTTTAGATATCTCCCCGAAAGCCTCATGTGGTCACAAGTGGGCCTTTTTTAGAGATGGCTGGACCTAGAGTGTGTGTGTATGATTGATTCATGCTGCAATGCTGGGATTAAGGGTGCTAGGATTGAGGGCATGTGATTACTAAATCAGCCTACTAATTGATTTGATACTACCTAATCTCAGTAGCCTAGATAGAGTATAAAAAGGGCAGAAAAAGGCTATTAAGGTTCTGTGCCTGCTTGCTTGCATTGCTGTCTTCTGCCTACCATGAACTGTTCCTCCTTGGCAATGCCACCCTGCCTTGGAGCCTGCCAACATGTACTGAAACCTCTACAAACTGAGCTAAATAAGCCTTTCCTCCCTTAACTTGTGGGTGTCAGGTATTTTGTCTCAGAAACAAGAAAAGTAATGTAAGACAAGCTCTTTACTCACCCAGTGGTCTCCCTTCATCCTTGTGCATTCAGTGAGATTAGACTGTCATATCCCACCCTGCCAAAGTGGGCTGAGGGGTTTGTGGGCAATCTCACAGCTGAGCAGGGAGGGACTGGTGGTGAGCCAGCACTGGGGATCCTCTGCTGTGTTTACTGTGGTCTCAGCATCTACTCCCAGCTTTGGGAAGTGCCAGCCACTCCTACTCCTGAGTTCATACACTTTGTTTGGTGAGGAACAAGCACACCACACTCCACCACCACCACCTCCCAAGCCAACCAGAGGAGTGAGCACCTAAGGAGGGCTCATGTGCTTGGTTTCTTACAAGTATTAGGAATTGTACCTCATCCTCCAACAGGTAATCCTGACAGAAGAGATTTTTAGCTTTGGATGGTAGAATTTAAAAACTTCTAATGCAGGTTTTTTCCCCAGAAAGTTACAAAAACAGTACAGACACAGAGATTCCATATACCCTGCTTCTGTCCTCCCAGGGTTGACGTCTTTTAACCCTGTAGCACAGCACCATGATAGCACACTGACATGACAGGACCACATGGCGTATTTAAGTCTCACCAGGTGTGATGTCTGTAGGGTGCCAGGTGGGTAAGTCCAGTCTCTACAGTCGAAGTCAGGGAAAGGCATAGGAGCCGCACACAGCAGGGCCCTGGCAGGTGCCTCGAAGCATGGCTTTCATGGGGTCCTTAATTTCCATATCGCCCTGCTGTCAGTGGTGTCTTGGCTTCAGGACCGTAGTGCCACAGCACTTGCTGCTTACACAGTTAGGGCTGGTGCAGTGGCTCTGGGACACAATCCAGTCCAGACTCCAGACTCCATTGTCTTTTGCTCAGTGTGTGTAGTAACCACATAATGAAGATACTGAATTGTCCTGTCGCCATGAGGCTCCTTTGTGGTCCCGATAGGGGTAGCTTTTGACCCTCAAGCTTCCAGTCCAGGCTTGAGCCACAGACTCACCTAGCTGGTGTCATGGTGATGTTCCTCACCTGTAGTTGCACCTGGCCAAGCTGGGCACAGCAGCAGGTAGATTGGAATTGAGTCTTCAGGATTGGGGTGCACTCCCTCAGACCCACAGGATGGGTCTCCTTTCCTCCTTTTGGTTGCATCTTCTCAGTCACAGTTCCATGCAGTCGCCCCTTGGCACTTTCCTGCCCCTTTCTCACTCCCAAGTGCATGTAGCTTCATCTTGCAGACTCCCTCTCAGATACTGCAAAGCTGGAGCCTACACTTTTCTTTCTAGCCACTCTTAACTTCTTTCAGTCTGCTGTTGCTTTGGGCTTATTTGCTCTTGCTGAAAGGACATTGCTTAGTTGTTTCCATGAGTGTGCTTCCAGTCTACCCCCAAAGTCTCTCCTTGGTGCCCTGATGATAGCTTCACTAGGCACCAACTTCTGGGCTTCCACTGAGGCACTGGCAGCACCTCCTCTTGCCCTGGCGTGTACTGTAGCTGGTGCATATTCTTCTGCAGGTGATCTGGCTTCTCTGATTTTCTCTGTGTCTGCCTGGGTGCCCAGATGCAGAAAGCCCCAACTCGCTCTTGCCTCTCCTCCCATGGTGTCAGGTAGCAGAGCTGAGCACCCACGGCCCCTGTTTGGGGCAGCTAAGGACTCACTTCTTGTTCTTTGATGTTAGAATGCCTGTCAGAGAAATCCTCACATGTATTTTATGACTGTGGACTTTTCTTTCATGCTTTTTAAAATTTCTGTCTCTGTACTGTATTTGTAAGTCTGTCTTAAAAATAATTTGAGGTAAAATTCATATATTGTAAAGTAACCATTTTAAAATAATTCTTTTGCATTTAGTGTATTCACCACCTCCAAAACAATCCAGAATACAGCTCCTTTCCCACTAGCATTTTCTCACCTTTCTTCGCTACCCTCAGTTGCTAGTAAATCCCTAATCTGCATTCTGTCTCCATAGAATTAAATACAGGAGTCATGTAATATGTAGCCTTTCTTGTCTATTTCACTTAACACAGAGGTGCATGTGTCAGCAGGTCCTTCCTTTTTGTGGCTGTGTAATAGCCTGTGTTTCACCTAGCCACTCATCCGTGCATACACAGTTGGGCATTCCTGCTCTTGGCTGTTGGGAAGGAAGTGAGTGAACTTGGACACTGACATTTCCTTTGGGTATATACTAGCGTGGAATTGGATCATATGGTAATTTTATGTTTAATTTGGGGGGAACTGCCAAAATTTCTTCGACAGCAATGGTAGCATTTCACATTCAAACCAGCAGGGTGTGAGGCTTCCGATATCTTCACAGCCTGCCAACATTTATTTTTCTTTTTTAAAAAAGTACTTTCAGTACAAGCTATGCTAGTAGGCCTTCAGTGGTAGCTCACTATGGTTCTGATTCGGTGCTCTCCTAAGGACAAGAATGTGCATCTTTTCATTTATATCTTATCCCTTTGTTCACTTTGGAGAAATGTCTGTTCAGGTTTTTGGTTGATACCAGAGTTCTGTGCTGCCTCTTTATATATTGTCAATTCTATCTACCTGTTCACATACTGTATTCTCAGTGGTCTTCTGTTTAGCCTACCTACTGAGTTTATCTCTCTAGGATTTCTGGTCATTTCCTTTAGCAGTGGTGTAATCTGTGCCGTTTATCTTTTACCCTGAGGAAGCTAAGGGTGTACTCTCTGTAGCCATCTTCAGGTAGCTCTTGTATCTCCTGAGCTGCAGAGGAATTCTTCTGGGTTGAGCCTGGTTTCTGTCTCCCATGGTGCTCTACGGTCCTCCCTCCAAGGTCATCTGCAATTGAGAATCTGCCCATCCTGTGCTCTGCCTTGGGTGACCTCACTGTTGGCCGTGTCATGATGGACTCATCCTTTCCCTCTGCCTGCCAAGGACCACTGTGTCCTTGACCATGGTTCAACTAGGTGCTTCAGCAGCACCAAGAGCACAGGACAATGGACTTCACACAGGCAAGTCTGATTCCAGAGGTGACTGCTTTTGTATCACAGCTTGTAACTTGTATCTGCCACAGCTCCAGAGGAGAGCAGGGGCAGCCTGTGCACATGAAAACCGTGATGACTGTGGACAGGACCACCCCCCCATGTCTGCTGTAGCTCCTTGTGAGCTGTACATGAGATTTTCACCCCTGTGACTCCAATGGTCTCTTTTCCCCTCCAAAATCCTCTCCCTTCCTGGCCAACAAGAATTTCCCTTTCAGTATTGAGTATTTTAAAAAATAGATTTCCTTTCATTTCTATCTTTTAACTGAAAAGTGGTAGAATTTGTGGCCACAAATAACCTTTTTCCCCAGTTGAGAAATAATAAAAATAACCAAAAAAATGGGATAGAAAGGACAAGTTCTCACTTTTTTCTTGATAAAGGTGATATTGGGAAATGTGATCTTTGTAAACAAGAAGGCTTCTTGTTGCCTGGTCTATAGCTACACAGTGGGCTGGACAAGGTCCTCACTGCAGTCTACTCTTACAGAGAACAGAACACAGCAGATGGCGTACTTCCAGTGTGCAAAAAGAGAGAAAGCCAGGCTGCTCTTACCTCACACTTAGCAGCTGGTCAGTGTTCATGGGGCCGTGGGTGAGGTGGCAGAGAGGCCAGTGTCAGTTCTAGGGCTTTCCCTTCAGCAAAGAAAGATGGAGTGTAGTATTTCTCCACACAGAAAGGGGCACAGTGTTCTACCCCTCAGCTTTCAACCATCTCCAGGGCTGCAACCCCTGCCCTGGAGCTATGCCCTTCTCTCCTTCAGGCGTAGCCTCTGGGAGCAGCTGGCCTGGGCGTGCTTCCCTAAACTTGTCTTTTCTGAGGCTACAGAGAGGGGAAGACCAGCTGCTGTGTCTGCCAGGGCCCACCTGCAGCAGCTCACCAGTGTGACTGATTCTAGAGCAAAAATGTGGAAATTTCAAAATAACCAGAAATGTGTATGTGTGTTGGTCTTTGTCAGGATGAAGGCCAAATGGCTGCAGACATGAACACTTGGGTATATCCAAGGCAAAAGGAGAACATTTTAGGGATTTTTATTAAAGATTAATACTTTTCTTTCTTAGTGTTTGGAAAGGACACAGGCTCATACAGATGTTGCAGGCTTTGTTAAACTTGCTCTGTCTGCAGCTCCCATGGTTCTTAGCAAGCTTAACTGTATGTTCATTGCCTGATGTTTTCACTAGCTAAAGATATGAATACCAAAAAAAAAGTTATGAATTCCAGAGCCTGATAAATGCATTTAAAACATATTTGCCTGTCCCCTTCTTTGACAAGATCATCCCCAGTGACCCCTTCTGGGTGCCCACAACAGAGGAGGAGTACCTGCACTTTGGGGAGAAGGCGGACTCCGAGAACCAGGCCCGGAAGTACATGAATGCTGTGCGGAAGCGAAAGGGGCTCCATGTGGAGGAGAAGATTGTGGAGCACGCGGAGAAGCAAAGAACACTCAGCAAAAACAAGTAGCTCACGCTGTGTGAGTGGGCGCTTTCCTTCCCAGTAAATTAACAAGGACCACCAGGGGTCTGATCTTGGGAAAAATCTCTTGTTGCTGGTTTTCTCTGTGCTTTCACTTTCAATAAAGTTAATCCATATAAATATTTTAAAGAAGATATTAAAGAACATATTTTTGGGCTTTTTTGTTTTTATTTTTTTTACTTGAATCTGGCTCAAGGCAAATTTTGCAGTGATGAGTTATTTCTTACTTCCCAGTATGTGACCACCATGGTAAGCTATGTGCTGTGGTCAGGCTGCTAATCACTGCTGGACACAACGTGCAGACCATGATGGGGGCACTGGCACCAAGGAGCCCCTTCAGACTCACACCCACCTGTCCTCAGGGTGCTCAGGGTCATCTGGAGAGACTGTGCCTGAGAGTGGCTGCCTTTTAGTGAGTCATGGGGTTGTCTAGCAAAGCAGGATCCCTCAGTAGGCAGCCTTTAAACACTGTTTCACACTCCTTCAGCATGGGAAACCTGTTTATTTGTTATTCTGTATTAAGGATTTAATCTAGGACCTTTGCATTTAGCTCCATCACCAGCCCTGCTTTTTTGTCTGTTTTTGCTTTTGTTTTAGTTTTTGTTTTTTAAATGGGTTCTTACCAAACTGTTAATAAGTTGGGCTTGAACTCATGATCCCTCTGCCTCAGCCTCCCACAGGATTTGGGATTACAGATGTATGACAGTATGTCCAGCTGCATCGCTTTTTAAAAAATAAATATTAATGCAAGTTGTGCCCTGTACCTTTTTGTCTTAATTATCTTTCTCAATGCTCAGGCAAAATACTTGATGCCCAAAGGAGAAAAGGTTTATTTAGCTTAGACTTTGTAGAGTTTTCAGCCTCTGGCTGGCTTTGGTGGCATGTAAGAGGAGAGACAGTCCATGGCAGAGCAGGTAGAAGACAGTAAAGTAGCAAGCAGCAGCCTGCCTTCCATCTTTTCCCTTTACATTCCATCCAGGCTACAAGCATTTGGGTGGTGCCGCCCACACTCATGTGGAGCTTCCATTATCCACACCCAGAACTGTACTGAACCTGTTTAGTCATCCTGTACCTGTGATCCACCCACCTCCAAGAAGCGCCACTCGTGAGCACCAAGGTGCTGGGAGACTCAGGCCATAACACAGTAAAAGGAAAGGCTAAGCTCTTTCCTCTCGCCATTACTGGAGCCATGTTAGCTAATGTGCATGACATAGTTGCCATTACTGGAAATTCATAAATTTCCTTAGTTGCCTCATTCAGGGTGTTGTGTATTTAAGGAACAAGTGCAATTCCCTGAAAAAGAGACATAATTTTTGACATACATGATTTTATAGCCACTGAAAGAAAGGATTCCTTTTCATAACATAGAATTGAATAGACTTTATTATTGAAATGCTTTTAATGGGATTTCCCAGTGGTCTAGGCCAGCCTCTATGCTAGTTATACATATTTTATCTTTAGTCTTTATAGGCTTGGCATAGCTGGTCATGTCTAATTGACCCAGCATTTGGAGAAAGTGTGGCTAGAGAACTCAGTGTCTGTTTAAATTAGACAGATTGTGATTCTAAATTTAGGAGAGTTGTAACATGTATTGGTTTATTTAAACACTTTGATAACAGGAAATGCTAGCACATCAATTTATAGCTGTTGTAAATAACATCATTCAAACTGCCAGATGTGCTATAAAACATTTTCCTACCCTCTGTACTTTTTCAGCAAATGCAGTATTTCATAGAGAAAAGGGGTGTAATGTGGGAGGAGTTGGAGCTCCTGCAGCTGTGGTGGCCCTGCCAGATGTGCCACTGTCAGGAAAGTGACCTGTGAGGTTGAGAGGTGGCCTCTCTTCCTCCTCCACATTTGGAAGGAATAATCATGGGCCATAAAATGGCTTCAAAGAAGCAAGTCAAGGAATGAAGCTAGCCCACTCCCTGCAGAACCCATGCAGTTGTCGATCTGTGAGGAGACTCAGTCCTAGAAACCCAGCCATATGGGTGTCTACACTGTGTCCAGGCAGCCCAGACTCAAGCCTCACTTCGAACTAGTCCATCCTGAAGTAGAAATGTGGGTGCTCCTGCTTGCACCTGTGACTTAGTCTTTTGCAAGCAGCTTTAGGGGCTATGAGGAAGGCTGGCCCTAGAAACCACAAGTGAGGCCCTTTCCTGCACGGAAGTCTAGACGCAGCTATGCTGATGTGGCTGGTGCCTTTTCCCAGCCTGCCCTGGCATGTCAGAGGAAGCCCAAAGCTGAGGTCCCACAGAAGGGAAATGAATGCCACCCAGAGCACCAGTGCTGTTGCACTTAGATGGAGTCTAGGAGGGGCCTGCTCTTGGGCCAGAGGGCCCTTTGACCTGTTTGACCCTGGAGTAGTTCTGGGCCTTTGGCAGCAGAAGGAAGGCAGCTGCATTTGTTAGTGGCCTTCTGCAGACAGATCTGTATATGCCCTCGCAACACTTTCTGGGGGACAAAGAGCAATAGGGCTTGATGGAGAGCCAGCCCCTCTACCACTCTCATCCCTGGCTCCCTTCTAAGAGCCTTGGAGGAAGTAGTCAACAAAGGACCGCAAGTGGCAGTGCCACTTGGCTTGCTTGGGGCCCAGAGGAGCCACAGCAACCCCCACAGAGCCAGATTAAGGAAACTTTCAGGACAACAGCAAGGGAAACATCTATGTGGTAGCTAACTGACCCTACCTGCCCTAATGAGATATTTGGAGGTGATGGCCTGGAGGGCCTCACCCACCTCCAAGATGTGGACAGGTACCATGTGGGTCCTAGCTGCCAAGAACAGAGGTGCTGTGGGCTAGGGCATCCTGGAGAATGGAAGCCAGATTGTGTCAGGACCAGTTTGCTGTACTGGGTCCCCTCTGATAACCCAATAGCTTTTGGATTACTTATATCTGTAATAACTTTGTTGTTTCCTATATGGTATCCCTGAGACTTTTTGAAAACAGCACCTGTTGTTTTATTTGTTTGTTTGGTTTTTTGAGAAACCAGCTCAACTTCACATAGTCTGGGGGCTGGGTGCACTTGAGTGGGGATGGAGGGTTTGATCTCACTACGCCTGCATCTGACCTAGGGTTAGCCAGGCAGTGCTCAAGCCTCTTGACTCATTGGGATGGACAGTGTGTTGTCACCCTTAGGTCTTAGTCACTATGTCCCTAGAAGGTAAAGCTAGGCAGTTCCAATAGCATAGTCAGTTAACACAAGGTACTTACATGGAAAGTAAAGCCAGGGCTGATGGTCACATCTGTGTCCCATGCTGGGTCCTGAAAGCAGAGATGAAAGAGGAGGGGCTGATTTCACCCCTGGCTTTGAAGTTGCTTGAGGTAGTCAGTTTCTCCTTTTTTTGCTTAAATGGGTGTGGAGCTTGAGTGACAAGCATTGCAGAGTCCTGACTAGCCTAACACCATGTGACTGTACTGCACTCCTGCCCAGAAGTGTCTGCTGGTTCCTTGTGGTCCCCTCAGCCTCACCCTTATCTCTATTAGGATGTCACCATTGCTGTGGCTGTCTGCACTTGCACTACCTTTCTTGTGAAGCCTACAATAGCATTTATATCTCTTTATGACTCCTGGCATGTAAATTTAGCAATTTGGACAGATCTGACTCTAGCTACTCATAGGAAAGCTCCTTAAGGATACTTTTCTACACCTTGTACATAGTAGGTACTCAGCAAGACCTGGCAGAAGCAGAGTGAGGGGCCCAAGATGCACTTACAGTAACAGAGGGGCCAGAGAGATAGCTCAGTGGTTTACAGTGCCTGCTTAGGCAAGCTTAGGCAGGTGCAGGGGACCAAGGTTCGATGCCAGGCACCACATGCTGCGCCAGCCCCACCCTCAGGGTGGGCTGAGCTGGCAAAAAAAAAAAAAAAAGCGCTTACAATAACAGAGAACATAGGTCTGCTGCCTCCATCCCAGTGCCTGTCCCACTGCCACAATTAGCAAAGGGATAGTTGTCATAGTTGTGTTACAGGGCTGTGGTTGTCATTACCTACAGGCCTAGAAAAAATGCAGATTTTCAGCTCCCACCTAGAAATCTGGACTCACAAGGAGCAGGCCAGCCAGCTGTGTTTTCACAAGTCCTCTCAATGATTCTGACGCACACCTGGGGCTGAGAAACATGGCTATGAACTTATAAATTAGCATCTATTTCTAAGTGTACATTTAGCTTTTTGAAGCTTCTATTGACTATGATTTACAGGTGAGAATACTGTTCCTCTTCAGTCTAACAGTGTTATGTGAAGCCTGGCGAGACACGCTTTGGGTAATTTCTTCTACTTCACAACACTTGAAGAAATTCTTCATTCTCCCAGACTCTTGCACTGTCATTTTAGGGTTGGGATTCTCTCACTAAAGGCGAAGGGAGAGAACTAACCACCAGGCATGGTTACAGCAATCCCTCACTATTTTGCGGCTCAGCTTTCACATACTACTTCGTGGGTTTTCAAACAATATTAATCTAAATTATTTATCACAGATTGTTGCTATGTCGCAGCATTTTGCAATACCATACAATATATATTTAAAATTTTGTAAGTTATAAGTTTAGAAAATAGTTAAGAACATTAGAACTGTTTTTAAAAGTGTGAGAAAGGTCTATAAGAGTGTGGAAAGGGTTTGTAACGCCTCAAAATGTACATAACTACTAAGATAAATACAGCGCCACTACTTCGCCAGTTTTCACTTATCATGGGGCTGTCCGGAACGTAACCTCCACAGTAAGTGAGGGACCACTGTAATTTGTAAAAGGGCACCCATGTATTGTTGCAGGCAGGACATTGGGAAGGGGGAGGACAGACTTGACTAATCCAGCAGAGGTAGAGAACGGAAAGAGCGACATGTCTGTCACTTCACAGATCTGGGGCACTCAGGATGTGCTTTTAGGGAGAAAGGTTTGGTTCAAACTGGAAAGGATTGTTTGAACACCAAATATAGACATTTCTTTTTTTATTTGCCCTGATTCTCAAGAAAAGAAAGCTATGACCTTATGTCTGATTGTGAGTTCCCCCTGCCCCCACCCTCGCTCTCTAAGAAAGCCTAGAAAAATCAGGGCCAGCAGCATTTTTCTGCCGTGTGCATCATTACAGGATTGTTAAAAATACTTCATTTTGTAACCAATCCTTTTCAGAGATGTTTTCTTTCATGAAAACGACTTTACTTTTGAGAATGTCAATTAGAAGGAAATTCATTTTGTCATTTTCAAAGGTTATGGAGTATTTTTCTTAGATTTGTTACCCTCAATCCATAACCATTCAAAATTAATGGGATTTAGTTTTAGGAATAGAGTTTGGTACAGAAAAAGTGGTGTCCATTCGCCAACTATTTCTCTGAAAAAGGCAGTAGCGTCTCCAAGTTGGAGTCTCCCTGGTGTGTGGGCTTCTCTGAGAGCAGGTTTCCTTCCTCCAGAGGAGGCCCTTTCTCAGGTAGATGAGGATTGCTGTGGAGAGGTAAGCATTACTAGTGCCTGGATTTTGACCCCCAGGATTTCTGACTTAATGAGTGGGGTGTGGCCTGAAGTTGAAAAACTCCACAGTGCAGGCTCCAGTGTGCCACCAGGGTAGGGAGCCACTGTAGCCGGTATGGGCCTCTTCCTCAGCACAGCATCCATCAGGTGGTTCTGGTTGACCAAACCTTTCTAGGGGTCTATGGAGACCCACAGACTGAGTCATGGAGTAGATTAGTTAGGATTTGACTCAGTTGCACATAACAGAAAACAAGGGAAGAAGCTTCAGCGAGAGCTGATGGGGCGACCCCACTGCCACCAAGGACCCAAGTTCTTCCATCTCCTGATTGGTCACCTGTATGTGACTTCCATCAAGTTTGCTCGTGGTCTTAGGTCAGTACTGGTACCCTAGAACTCATACCCATATTTTGGGTAGGAAGGGCTAACAGGTGGACTTCTGCTGAGAAACACTTGCGTGAAGTTGACCTCTGGAAGTTGAGCTCTCCACAGCAATCCTCATCTGCCTGGAATGAGCATCTTTCATTTGCAGTCCATCAATCCTGGAGAAGCAGCAAAGGTTGGAGAAACTCTCCTTCCAGGTTTCTGTTAGCAGGGGAGAGACAAGGGCAATGTGTTCACTAGACAGGTGACCAGCACTGCCCCACTAACTCAGACCCTCACCATCTGACTGCAGGCTCCTGAGTGTCAGTCATGATGTTAACAGCTTATAGAAAATTTACTTGAGCCCATCCATTGTTTCATGCTTACTGTATGCAGTGCCCTAAGAAATTCTGTCCGCTTCACTCAGTGACAAAGACTTTCAGTCCTGCAGTATGACTGATAAGCGGAATCTTCATTTCCAAAGCAAAGCTGAGGTGCAAGCTTTGCTGTGAGTTCTGAGAAGCTCACTCTGCCTCGTAGCCATATCCAGAGCTCCTGAGAAGACTGCTGCTGACAGCCTCTATAACATCCAGCAGCTTTGGGTAAATCTCCATTGAGTTCACCCATTGGGTACATGAGGTGTGGGAGTTGGTAGCTGGATATGACACTGAAGGAACTAGAGGGAGCCGTGGCAGCTGTGGACTCATACTCGATTAGTGACTTTGAGAAGTGGTTCTGTCCAGTTCAGCAGCACATTTTAAAATGTTAAGTGGATCTGGGGAGATAGCTGGGTGGTCTCAGCGCCTACCTGACAAGCACAAGGACCCAAGGATTTGATTTGATTCCCAGTACCATGTACTGTGCCAGCCCCAGAACCCCTGTTGCACTGTGCCGGCCACCAAAACTGAGCATGGTGGTGTACACCTGTAATCCCAGCACTGGGGAGGCTGGGACAGGAGGATCACTATGAGTCTAAGCTGTGTAGCAAGACCCTGTACCAAAGAAATAAGATTTTTAAAAATTTAAAGTGATTAGACACTATAGCCTAGCAGTCTCCTCAGCATTCTCTCCTACAGGAGACCATCACACAAAGGCAAAGAGGTAACCTAGGTATAGAAGCCCCAGGGGAGATATAGTGTCTCTCAACAGAATTGCTTAAGTCAACTATGAAACATCTGCACAGTGAATCACCAACAGTCCTTAAGCAAGTTGGAGAAAATCTCAAGGAGAACTCTCCGATCTATTGGAGTATAAAAACCAGTACAAACTGTTCTATTGAATCCATTTCTATTGTGTATTTCTAATGTATGTGTGTATACACTGTTAATAAGATGCTTAGGAAAAAATATGAACACATTCACGGGCCTTAAGTTTACCATCCCTGGGTTTAATGACAGCATATGTTTTCTTTCTGCATTGCTTTTCTGTGAAGCTTTACTTTGCATGTCTGAGATACATTACTTTGATAATCAGAAAAAAAAAAAACCTACAAAATGGTAAAGTCATCCTGCACTTAGGATCCTGCCATCAGGTGCTGAAAGGCTTTGTGCAGGTGGATCAGGCATTGGCAGGGGTCACTGTAGGGGTAGGGTTGAGGACAAGATTCCCAAGAGCCTGACAGACAGGACACAGGCTTCAGACAGTCCATCCCCAGGCCTGGTGAATGACTCACTGCCTCACTACTACTGCATCAGGGTCCAGAGACCAGGGAGCCCCCAGTCGAAGAACAGTCACCCCTGGGCTAGTTCTTGTTGTGTCACAGGTAAGAAGGAAAATGGATGACAAGCCCGGGTGCTTTCTCAGGAATTAGAAAGG
The DNA here is from genome assembly GCF_000260255.1 of Octodon degus. Lineage (NCBI taxonomy): Eukaryota > Metazoa > Chordata > Mammalia > Rodentia > Octodontidae > Octodon > Octodon degus. Next base: position 22,548,965 of record NW_004524578.1, read on the forward strand.
GGAGCTTGGAGGTGGAAGTAGAAGAGAAGGAAAAGGAACCCCAAGAAGCAGAGGGGGAGAGATTGTTGTCACCACATAGATCTGTGTGCTCTGCTCCTGCCACCAACCTTCCCAGCCTACGCCAAGCCCACACACAACAGTTCCATATCCTGGGGACCCAGCCGTGATTGTGCCAGCCCTGACACCTCGGGACTGTCTTCTCCAGGGTTCCTGGAAGGCCCAGCCGCCCTGAGAGGCTGTCCTCTTGCATGTGTTAAGTCAGCCACCTGTGCCCTCCTCCATGTAAATCTTATGGACAGTGTCAGGCTCCATGGAGTCTACTCAGTTCCAGGGCTCTCCAGCTATTCTCCAAAAGAAATCTACCATGGGCATTCCAGATGTGCATGAGTGGAAGGTTACTTGGGTTGGAGAGGAGAGCAAGGAGGCTCACATCTGGCCTCAAGGCAGGCAGGTGCTTCTAGCAGGGCCTAGAACCCTGGCTCTGGCATGCTCTTGGAAATCGACAGCTGGGGATCTTGACCAGATGGTCCCTGAATGCTTCCTTGGACCACACCATCCTCTTGCTGCTTTAGCAGAGGTGCAGAGCATACTCAGTTCCTCTGTCACCATCCAAGTTGTGTTCCTCACCAATCTCTGGGCACCTGCAGGGCAGGGTGGGAAGATAACTTAAGGGCCAGATCCCAAGAGTCCACTGTTGCAAGAGGACTGGGCAGGCAATTGTCGAACACTGAGGTCCTGGTGGAGTGGTTCTCAAAGAGGCTGTGGTCTGAGCACCTCAACACAGGTGGAGGACATTCCCAACCCTGCTCAGGCCTCCTAAGACGGAAGCTGGGAGGGTCATCTCTGCCTCCCTGTGGTCACATCGTAGGCCCACCACCTCCCCACGCTGGAAAAACTTGGATAAATCTGCCTGTGATGACAGCTTTCTGTTCTCATTGGAAAAGAACACTCCAGAAAGAGGCTGGCATTATTATTTGACTGTTCCTTGTTTTGTTTTCCTCTATGAAATTGAAAATTTAAAAATCACAGCAGAAAGCAGTTATTCTGCCTTCAATTCACTGTTTCCAGTCCTCCCAAATTTTGGCTACCCTCATCATTGAGACCACCAGCTCTAAATGGCAAGAGTGCCCCCCAGGAGCCCCTGAGTAGCCGTGTCACTAGAGGGGGTAACGCTGCCTCCCTAGAGGCTATGTGTCCCCTGCAAGGCTGACTTGAGGCCCGGCTGTCTTAGCTGCTGTCAGACCAGGGCGCTCATTACAGTAATAGTAGCTGCCACGTGTTAGGCTCTGAGGAGTTGGGCACTGTGCCCACACCTTGTAATTAATGCCCCAGAACAATTAATCATCTAATTTACTACATGCCAGTCATTCTAAAACCTCCTGCCATCATCTGCAGTAGGTGCTCGCCTCGCTGATGAGGAAACTAGATAGAGAAGTTCAGTTGCCCAAGGCCCCACAGCCAGCAAGCCCAGAGCTCTGATGGCAACCCGCTGCGGAGCTCGCGCCCCTGAGCGCCGGGCTGGGTGGCCCCTAGATCAGTACCATTGGGTCTGCACTGGCAGTGCTGCGCTACGTTTTGTTGAGTGCAGATGAGCTCCTAAAGTCACGTAGCACCCGAGGGGTAGAACAGAGACTCGAACACAGCCAGGCTTCTTCCTGAGCCTTTGCTGGAAGTCGCCCCTGTAGGGTTCAGCGTGCTGCTTCTGCAGTGGAAGCAAGCTAAAGATGCAGAGAAACAACCAACCAAAGGCACACAGCCACTGCAGGGAGGGGGGAGGGGGAGAAGGTAAGGTGGTCCCCAAGCAGAGGGGTGCACACAACATTTGTGCAACAAAATTGTGTTGACTAAGCACCAGCCATCAGCCAGGTATGTGCTGGGCACCAAGGAGAGGTGGAACCCACTGAGGCCAGGAGGGCTGCTGTGGAGCAAATCTGGGCCTGCCTGAGTGCCCTGGTCCCTCTGACTGCCCCTTGGTGGCCAGATGGAAAGTAGCAGACAGAAGGAAGTTGCCGCTTGTCCAGTGCATGAAATGTAGGAAAAGAGATTGATCCTATCTGGAACTCAACCTCATTCTCGCTGGTGGAAGGAAGAAGGCTCATCCCCACTGAAAGGTGAGGCCAGAGTGCTTGGCTCGGTGAGGGCAGGGGCAAATGCTCAAGGGTGTTGTAGGGGAGACACTGGCTGGTGAGGAGGTGTGCAGACACCCGGAGGCAGTCAGAGTGCCTGAGGGCCTATGTACAGCGGTGCCAGCCAGGCAGGACACACAGATTCCCTCAGGGGCTGGAGATGGGCAGGTTTCAGGAGCCAGCAGGGTAGCCAGACAGCTTAGCACACAATGGTCTCAGAGGACCAACCTTGGGGAACAGATGAGAGAAAAAGAGCCCAGAGGGCTGGTGGCAGGTTGTAAATGGGGGAGGGCAGGAGGACTCTAGGCTTGGGGTCCCTGGTGCTCATCTCCAGTGGGTGACAGCCAGCATCCAAGGAGAGGCAAAAGCCTCTGCCCAACAGTCCTCACCACAGGACGCTTTTCCCGCCCAGAGGGGCCATGGTGTATGGAACTGTTCCCTGAGCCATGTGTCTGACCCCCACATCCAAGTGTGTCCCCTCTCCCCCCAATGGGAATGATGGGAGGAGCTCTTTCTCTGGACCCTCTTGTCTTTCCTTGCTCCTCCAGACCCTGGTCTTTCATTATAGCTGTGCTTCCTGAGTTGCTGTTGGTGCCTGGCAACATCTGGGTCCCTGGATAGGGCTGGCTGTGCCTCTTGCCATGGTCAGCGAGAAAGGAAGACAGAGGCTCCCTCTGCTGTGTGACCTCGGTGTGGCTTCTGCACATGTGGGCATTTCTTGTCCCCTAGGCTGGATGGAGGGAAGGGTGGGAGAACATCCTGGACCAACAGTAAGAAACCATATGCCTTCACAGCTGAGCCTCAGACCCCGAGCCCCTGTGTCTCTCGGCAGTTCCATGCTGTGCAGAGAGAGAAAGGCTGTCACAGCTGAAGTGGAGCTATAGGCAGGAGAGCCGGTATGAGTCCTGCTCCAGGGGACAGAGTTAGGGCCTTGGCCTTGGCTGACCTCAGGAAGGCACTGTGGGAGTGAGAGAAGAGGGAGGGAGGGGCGTGGGTGGGCACAGGGACAGTTCACTGCACATGGTTTTTGGGTCAGCACCACAGATCTGTGGTTTCCCATGGGCCATTAGCTCGGCTCTGGGTTGGCTCCCTGGCAGTCTGCTCCAACAAGGGCTCTGCACCCTAGGCCTCATGTGACCCTGCAGAGGCCGCCCCATTGCCCCTCCCTACACCCCACTGGGAGTGCCTGGCTTGAGATTCTTCTGTTTCCTGTTAGTCCCCAGCTGGTCTGTTGGTTCCCGAGCCTTCTTGACTTTCCAGACAGGTCTCTTGCTGAAGACCAGGAGTGCAGGCTTTCTAGGGGGCTGGTCTGGAAACACCTAGCACATAGGACCGCAGCATCTTCTAGTGAACAGGACACCCCACCACCAGCACTGTTTGCTCTGGGGGTCAAGGAGGCTTTCCCACCCTGTTCCATCCCACAGCCTCGCTGTCTGATTTAGCTCTCTGTACTGACGCACACGGGGCAAGAGTGGAGCTGGCTGATAGCCAGGCCCGGGCTGCAGGCCCAGGGCAGAGTTGTGACCGTGGCCTCAGGCCTCCCCCTGCAGAGTGGACTTGAACTTTTAATTGGCCCACACTTGCCCTGTAGAACATGTTTGTTTACTTACCTCTGATAAGTATAAAACACTTCAATCTTTTGTATTTGTTTTATCCAATTCTTTGTTCAGGACAAGAAGAACCTAGAAAGAATTTCTAGAAGGAGTCCCCAGCACTCCAGACCTGGTGACATGTTTTAGTTTTCTTTCCTTTTCTCTTTAATTCCTCTAGGAAAGACCCAACCCCCTTCTTGTCCCTTCTTTCCCACTTGGGCTTTCACCTGTCAGAAGGGTCAAACCCTTTTGTTGGGAAGAGGCAGGGAACTAGAAGGTGGTAAAAATTAATGGAATCTGGGAATTCAAGAAGTTCTCTCACAACTCAAGGAAGAGTTTCCTAGTGGTCCCACCTTGAGGGGTAGGTGAGGGGAAGCACGTGGCCTCCATGTTTTTCCTAGCCAGTAAGAGAGGCCCATACATCCACCTCAAATTTTTCTCCTCTTTCTTCTCTTTCCCATTTTTATCACACATTGCTGGTTTAAGTCAGTTAAAAGCTGCCAGGTGGCCTGTTGTGAACCCAATCACAGAACCGATCATTCAGGTTCCTTATGCATGACCTGCACTTAGGTGTGCTTTTTGTTTCCTTCAAGCTTTTACTTTCCGCCATACATTGGTCAGCTTTCCCACTCTTTGGGAAGCCTGCTTATGCTAAAGGTCTCATCTGTGCTTTCTCTGGGATGGCCTTTCATCTCTGGGTATCTTTGGTCAGTTGCTTTCTCAGGGCCTTATTTCATCACGGTCTATCTTTCTGCCATGTTTGACTGCCATTTTGGTTTCATCCTATTAGTCACACAGTTCTATGATGCTTGCTAATCATTTTCTTTTCTTTTTCTTTTTCATTTTTTTTTTTAACTGACCGGATGGATACCAAGATATTTCCATCTTCAGGAAATGTGTGGGACTTGGGTTATAGCTCCTCCTTGTTTCTAGTCACATACTTGACTACCTCCACATCCGTAAACAAAGTAGCAAAGTAGTCCTGGGATAAATGTAAGGGATATTGTTTTTTAGGTGGCCAAGGTGGTCCTTGGCAGGGAGGACCACCATCATCTCTGGATAGTTTACTGTTTCTAACGGAGACTCAGAGGAGCTCCAACCTGATCTTTCCTCATGTGGCTAGTTGGAGTCCTTGGGACCGCCACCCTGCTCAGGTAGGTCCTTTGGTGGGGATTGCCACTCTTCTAAGGAGTCAGTAGGCCACAGGGTATGGAGAGGTCTAAGCAAAGTAAATAAGGCACTGGTGCCACCTCAGCTGCAGACATCTGGCTAATAGTACTTGAGTCTCACAAGGGACACCTTGAGGACTCAACAAGTCTGCATCCTTCTGCAGGACGGGTCCTTTGAACAACCCCAGACTTAATCTTTTTTCACTCTCTAGAGGTATGGGGAGACACTGGCCAAAGGAGTGACTGAATCTGAGTGTGATAAGGAAAGGATTTGGGGGAACAACCATTTTTATGTTTTGTACGGTTAGAGTTTAGAGCAGAATCAGTAATACAATAGTCAGAAAAACTGAGATCATAAGCCCCAGGATGCACCATGAGAAACCGGATCCCCACCTCTCAGCCCAACGAAGAGGACTGAAGGGACACTGGCAGGGTAATTTACAAAGCCCTTATCCATAAACATTGCTATCTCCTGTGAGAGGCCACAGGTGACTCTAAATGTCACTGGTAAACAGACTCAATTATTCTGCATTAACTTCCTTTTCTGGAAAAGCCTCCTCAAGATCTATTGCCACACTTGGAATGGAGAAATCCTAGTGATAGCATTTTTACTCCTGCTCTGACAGGTCAGTTTGAAGGTCAAATGTTCAGCAGTGAGTTTATTTTATTTTATTTTTGTTGTTGTTGATACAAGGTCTCACTATGCAGCTCAACTCAAAGTGATCCTCCTTTCTCAGCCTCCCCAGTGCTGGGATTACAGGCATGTGTTGCCACATTTGGTCTCAGTTGTTGGCTCAGCACACCCAGGGCAGGGCCGGCCCAGCATGTATACCAGAAATCAAACTTGGGTCCTTGCACTTGCCAGGCAGGCTCTTAGGCCCCTGAACTATCTCCCCAACCCCAACCATGAATTTTTAATTGTCCCACAGTGTCCTACTTCTTTACTAGGAAAAGATTTACAGGCAAAAATTGGGCCAATTCTCCAACTTTGACAAAGGCCAAAACAGATTTGACCTATTAGGACCACTAGGCCCTGCTTCTACATACCCTGCCATTCCCACAAAGACTTTCCCTGCTGCTAATCCTGCCTCGCTGGTTCCCACAGTCTCAGAGGCAGCCACCCTGTGGACAAGTGATTTCCCAGTCCTATGCATGCAGGCATGGCATCAGGGGCCTAGTCCTCTGAGACCCCAAGGGATATGGCTCAGTGATAAAAGTAGCTTTGTCCACAAAGTACATCAAAGCAGGCTGTGCCATTGTCAGTTCACAGCAGGTTACTGAGGCCACACCCCTTTCCTCAGGGACCTCTGCTCAAAGAGCAGAGTTCACAGCCCTTACTTAGGCATTGATATTAGGAAAAGGCCAAAGAGCTACATAACTACACAGACTCCAGATATCTCTTTCTAGGGCTAGGGAGATAGCTCAGTGGCATAAATGCCTGCCTGGCAAGCACAAGGTCCAGAGTTCAATCCCCTAGTTTCCTAGCACCACAAAAAATAATATAGAAACAAATATATCTTTCCAGTGCTACCTGCCCATGCAGCAATCTAGCAGGAAAGAGCTTTCTAACTAATAAGCAATCACATAGAAAGCACAATCAGGAAATTCTACAACTTCCTAGAGGCAGCCTATCTTTTCATGCCAGTTGCTATCATTTATTGCAAGGGACACCAAAGACATGTTACTAAAGTTTCCTTGGGGAGAGGGTAGAGAAATAGTTCAGCAGTCTAAGCACCTACCTGGCAGGTTCAATCCCCGGGACCACACGCCATGCTGGCTCTGCGCCATGCCAGCCCCTGAAACTGGGTGTGGTGGCACAAGCCTGTAATCCCAGCACTGGGGAGGCTGAGACAGAAGAATCACTATGAGTCCAAGCTGCATAGTGATTTGATTTATTTGGTGACGTTATACCAACTAAATAAATGATTTTTTAAAAAGTTTCCTTGGAGAATCAAAAGACTGATAGGCAAAAAGGTAGAAGAAGATGCATGCAGCCCTTCAAGACTCCAGGCTTATTTCTAGTTCTGGAAGAATCATTGTGGTCCTTCTTGAGGGATACATTGGAAAGCTATAAAACTCCTACACATTAAATGAGGCTGAAATTTTCACAGAACTAAGCTATTCCTGGGAACCTCTGGAATACCTGAGGCTTCTCTTCAAAAGAGCAAGACACCAGTTCTTTTGAGTACAGCTAAAGAGAATCAGTAATGATGCCTAATCCACAACATTTTAAACAAGAACCTGAATTACGGTTCCAGTTCTTTTTTTTTTTTTTTTTTTTTTTTTTTTTTTTTTTTTTTTTTTTTTTTTAATGTATTTAGTACAGAGTCTACAGGGTCTCACTATACAGACCAGACTCATAGTGATCCTCTTGTTTTCAGCTTCCCAAGTGCTGGGATTACAGGCATGTGCCACCACACCCAGTCTCAGTCGATGTCTCAGCGCACCCTGGGGCAGGGCCAGCACGGCATGCCAGATATCCCCTGTCCCTGTGTCTGCCTAAGAAAGCGCTTTAATCCACTGAGCTATCTGGCTGGCCCTAATGGTTCCTGTTCTTAATTAGATCAACAATGTAGATAATTTTGCTAGGACACTGTGGTTTTCTGGATCTTGACAATTTCTCTAATACCCTTCTTTGCCATAGTCTCCACAGGCAGCATAGAAATGTGACCTGCTCCTAATATGCATGCTCTACATCTGCAACCTGACAGCTTTCTCCCATCTAATAGGGAGCTCGGCAGTTCTTCATACATACATATTCTTTCCTCATTGTTTTCTTTTTGACTCAGCTGCTGAGCCACAGTAGTCTAATGTAGTCGGAGAGAACATGATCCCCAGCAGATAGGGCCTGCAGCCCCTTTCCAGCAGAAGTAGCTGTGTGAAGTCAGAGACCTCCACATCCTCAGCACCCCATAAAGAATCATGGGGATTCATGTCTCTGGGGGGAAAATGACTCATCGGGGTGTGGCAAACTGGATGGGCAAGCAGGCATGACCTGTCAATCGCAGAGTTCCAGGCCACATGAGTTGAACAGTTCTCAAAGCCCTGCACCTGTGATCAATCAGCAAATACTGTCTTTAGTCCATGAGAGCTCGAGCAAGTTTTTGATAGGACAGCCTAGGCCTGCCCTCAGCCTGGGGAGTAGAGGATGTGGACGGTGGCCACCATTGTGCTCTTAGCCACTGTGTTCTCTCTCACACTGATCACTGTCACCCTGCAGAGTATATGTCTTTTCCTACTTTTAATTGGTCCACACTCACTCTGTAGAGCATGTTGCTTTTTCTACCCTTAATAAATGTGAAGTCACACTACCTTTTAAAAAATTATCATTGTAGGTGACACATTGCCAATAATGTTTCTCAAAATACTCGCCCTTTCTTCAAACACACTGATCCCATCATTCTTACCACTTTTTGAAGCAGTGTTCAGAGTTCTCTTTTGTGAGTGTCTTCAGTTGCGCTGTTCCAGCTGCCTTGATGTCCTGGATGAATTCAGACTTTGACCTTTCATGCTCATTTTAACTTGAAGAGCCAGCAGGAGCACAGGGCCAGATGCTGAGCTAGCCGCTGGGCATGGCCATTTGACCCTATGGGAGACATTCAGAGAGGATGAAGTCCCACCACAGCCGGCCTTAGCATAGATGATGAAGGGCACTTCCCCCAGCTTGCTAGAGAGAGGAAAGCAAGGACAAAGAAAGAGGCAGTAGGGCCCTGTTCCACATCTGGTCCAAGGGTACTTCCTTAGGTTTTCTGGGGCTGCATAGGTATAACACCCCATGCATGATAATTTAGGATGCTGGTCTGAGGTGGTTCCTGGTACCCACGGAGGCAGGAGGTGACTGTTTCATGACTTTGATTGAGATTAAACAGCATAGAGTCAGGAGTGGGGCACAGCCAGCTGCTTCCATTAAATAGAGGTGACAAAGAAAAATGTCTTCTAGTCCTGTGTTGTCCATTGAAGACTTGATGGAGGGTATGCAGCAGCCCAGAGTTGTCTGCAAAAGAAAGGAGACATACCTCCAGCCAGTAAGGTGGCTCCTGTATCCACCTCTGTCACCTCAATCCAGCTGCTCAATATCTGGAAGTCAACATCTGCCACTGCTAGGACCAGTCATGGCCAGGGCAGCAAAACCTCAGAGTGAAGCTTTGGTAGAGGCAAACAGTTTGGGCCATGGCTGTGTCTGTTCGCTTGGGCCTTCCCTGCATCACCATCCCAATCCTGAGGCCACCTTATCGCACTCCAGTCCTCTGAAGGAATTGTGGGAGGTGGGCAGAACCATGTGATGAAGGACAGTGAGTCCTGGCTCTGCAGACCACCTCCCACTTGTATCAGGTATGCAGGGCCATCACCAGCTGTGGGCACTGTGTGCCAAATGGATGGCGTGGCCCTGACCGTCCCATCACCAGCTGGGCCAGTTCTCCTCTTGGCAGCTTCACCTCAGCTGGGAGGTTACGAATACTCATGGCTAACAGTGCTTTCCTCACTGAAGTAGGTCTAAACTAGTGCTCGTACTGTCATTGACTTTGGGTGTTTGGTGCTGAGTGTTTAGACTTTCAACCATCTGTACATTTTACAGTGAGACTTGGGTTTGACTTAGCAGATCTGAATTTTAATTCTAGCCATGAGATCTGGAAATTCTACATAACTTCCCAAGACTTCAGTTTCAGCCACTGTAGAGATAGAAGTAACGATAGTTTGCCAACATCTAGTTCCAGGGCTTGAGGGAAGATTAAGTGAGATAGTTCTCAGGAACACCATTCCCAGTACACGCTGAGAGCTCAGGGTATGGCAGCTGGTGATGCTAAAACAAAAGGCCACACTCTTTATAGCACTACCTGCTTTTCTTATATATTTATAAGAATTATGTCAATGAAGGCCATTATCACCTCCCTTTTGCAGGCTGTATCTTTTCCTCCTGCTCAAGGCCCTGGGAGGCTGGTAGAGATGAGCAGCACCCACTGTTCCTTTCCTCTGTTTGTGGAACTCTGCAGGGGGGCAGGACAGGACATGGGTTTCAGCAGGGAGGGGCCTCTCCCAGGCCACAGGTCCCCAGGTAGTCCTGTCCTGAGCGTCCACGACAGGAAGCTCCCGCCAGCCCTGGGGGTTCAGCAGCCATGTTAGTGTCCCAGGGTCCTGCTTGTGATTAAATTTTCTTTGGCTGCTCTCACAAGTGTGCCTGCCTGGTGACCCTGGACTTAGGGAATTGCCCATGAGGGCAGTTGCAGAGATGTTCTGTTCATGCAGTCTCAGGGACATTTTGATGACCAGGTGGCATTTGAACTAGACCTGGAGGTGGGACTCAGATGTGCAGCAGGAAGAGGACTCAAGGGGAGTTGGGTGTGGGCTGGAGGTTGGTGGAATCCAGCATCATCTAGAGACAGAGATGAGCAGTGGCTTTGGCCCAGCCCAGGCCCACAGTGTCGGGAGCAGGGGCAGCTGGGCCTGGGGTTTCCAGCACATCCCCACATGTCTCTGGTGCTGCTGCTCAGGTTTGAGGGACCCCAGGGCAGGAGAGCAGCTCAGAGAGGGGCATGTGGCAGGGAGTGAACCGGGAAGCACACATGCCTGGCCTGGTGGGGACCCACTGAGAGACACACATGCGCATGTGCATGTGAATGTGTAGACATACATGTGTCTGTGTATGCATGTGTGTGATGTGCACAGACCTGGTGTAGTCCCTGGTGGGAAGCATCTGGAGTAAAGTGGCAGGAGAGGGGCTACTGGGGGCACTTGGGACACAGTGTATGGTCCTTGCTGTTGAGTTATCTTGTTCTTGGGCGTCTAACAGCACCCTGCCCTGCCACTGTAGACCCTCAGCTGTGCCCAGCTGAAATGTCTCTAGACACCACCAGACATGGCTAGTCTTCCCCCTCCACCCTCCCACCCCCCGTGTTACCGTGGCTTGGCTACATCTGCGCACCTGTCACAGACAAGTGGCCAAATAGCCAACAGAAGGGATCTGGTTGAGCACCGCTCATTAGAAGCACATGCAGATGTGTTTGGCCACCTGCCCCAAGATCCTGCCTGGATGACCAGTTGGTTCAGGAGTCTCCATGCCCACGGGACCAGTGGGATATACTCAGGGGCCTAGAGGTAAAACCCCAGTCTTTACAGACAAGAACTCTTCAACAGAGCAGCAATTATGGTGTGGAGAAAGGATGGTCCATAGGATCAACAGTGCTCACAAAACTGGATATCCACAGGCAGAAAACAGACTCCTATCCAATCATTTACCTCGTCCTGTCTCATACAAACATCCACAAAACAAGGGGATCAAAGGCAGAAGTAAGACCTGTGAGTGTGAAATTACTAGAACACAGAAGAGCTGCTTTAGGACAATGGAGTTTTTGATATGACCCCAAAGACATAGGGAAAAAAGCAGAAACTGACAAATGGGATTATATCAAATTAAAAATCTTCTGTACAGCAAAGGAAACCATACACAAACGTAATTGTTAACAGCATTCTACTGTTTGGACATACCAATATACAATTTCTTGTTTAACCAATCCCATAATACTAGATAGCTAAGGATTTCCCACCAAGTTTTCAATGTAATATAGAATTCTGTCCTCTGTGGCCCCACACTAGCTCTTCAGAAGTGAGCTGGCAGCCCTGCATTTCACAGAGCTGTCATCAGACTGGCCTCCTTTGGGGAACAAGGCCACTTTCCTTGGCACACAGGGCCCTGAGGCCCCAGCCCCTTGTCCACAGTGCCAGATCTGTCTAGCCCAATGATGGCGAACCTATGGCACGCATGCCATGGAAGATGTTTGCATCATCGAAAGTTCTAAAAAGTTCTTCCCTACTGCTCTAGTTCACTCAGGCTGCAATTATGCAGGCAAACCAACTGTTAAAATGACTTGTTACTGTCACAATATGAGGGAAAGAGTCACAATAATGGGACATCCAGTGTCAGTGGTGTTAGCAGATGAGCTACACCAGCACGCCACGGGCACCCCCCCTTTTCCTTCCCTAGTTTCCCCTTCCCTTCTCCCCAGAATGGGGGAAGGGAAGGGAGGTGCAGAAATTCCTAAGGTGTGGCATGCAGAGGAAGAGAAGAGCAGGCCAGAAATACCCAGTGGGGAGGAGCACGTCGCTGCGCGGAGAGGTGGTTGTTTGAACTTCCGGGCTCTATTTCTGCTGGTGACAGACTCCTGGGAGGCAGGACATAAAGACGGCAAGATGCTTTGGGGAAGAAACTCAACACCTCCGCCCTCTTGGAGGGGTGAAGGGACCCACTGAGGGCTGCCGGCAGCAGGGAGAGCAAAAGCCTTCTCCTCACCAGACTTGGTGACCAGAGACTTAGGCTTGCTTCTCTTACATCAAATACAGACCCAGTGGAGCACTGGGCAGCAGATGTTTGCTGCACTGAATCCCGCCCTGTGACAGGCAGGCCACGCAGTTCCCGGGCTTAGAGCTGGAGGCTCCTGGTCCTCAAGCCCTGAGCCAACACCCACACAAGCGTGGGGCTGTGGTGATGATGCTGCTATCATTCATGAGCATGTCATGTGACTTTCTCCAACCTTCCATGGCGAAGCTGGAAAAAATCCAGCCTCCCCACCAGCATCTGCATAGCTAGGAGCTGGTCAGTCACACGTGGTCACAGTGGCACTTCTGTAGGGCAGGTGGCCTGGAGAGCAGTCGGTGAGGAGAGGCAGGGGATGGTCTGTGCTTTGGGCTCTGTGCACCCCCTGCCTGAAGCTGAACTTGTGCATGAGTATTTGGGGTACCCAGTCAGGCCTGATCTGACATGCTAGGGTCACAGAGTGTTAGCTGGGGTGGCCATTGGCGAGCAGCCTATCGCCAGCAGCATCTTCTACAGGGAACAAACACAAGGTCAGAGAGGGTATCACACAATACGACTGAGCTTGGTGCTGGCTCCCGCTCTGGATTGCCTGCTGCAGCAAATAAGGGGTGGAAGGAAGGTAGGAGGCCCATGGCACTGCAGGGGTCCTGCTCACTCAGGGCCTCTGGCCCATCCTGACTCACAGGGACTCATTCTCTAGTGGCCACAGACTCCAGATTAAAAGGCCAAGTCTGCAGCCCTGAGGCTAACCCAGGGACCTTGGCGATGTCACCAAAGGACAGACACTGGCCCAGCATAGAAGAGCGAGTCCATCAAAGTGACAGCTGCTCACCTCTGGGACACACAGACTTCTAGCCACAGGCTTACTTAGACTCAGCAAGCGCCGCTCAGAGGGATCACTGAAGTGAGCAATGCAGTGGCTGCGTAGAGCTGCCCTCCCTCCTGAGGGCTTCTCTGGGCAGCCTCGTCTCAGCCTCAGCACCCCTCTTCCAGACACTTGGCTGTACCTCCTGTGCCCTCTGGACATGTCCTGCCAAGCCCAGTGCTTGTGCTGCTTGGAACACCAAGTGACAGCAAGGAGAGCCCTGTAAGGAGCAACCTGGCCCAACTCCTCCAAGCAGGCACTCTGCACACAGCACCTCTTTTGCTCTGTACCCCTTTCCTCTCCTTGAAGCACAGTGAGGTTGACCATGCCAAAGTGCCCAGCACTGCTAGGACTCAGTGTTGTGTCTACCTGACTCTAAAACCTGCCTGGCTGCCAGGCCCTGCTTCTCACTGGGCAACTGAACATGCAACATTAATTCCAAATAAAGGGAGAGAAAATTAAACAATACTGGACATGCACAGCACTCCGTATAATCTCAGCATGCAGAAAGCTGAGGCAGGAGTATCACTACAGGTTCTGGGCTACATTGTAAGTTCAAGGCCAAAGCGAGCTACGAGCTACGTGGGAGACACCATCTCAGCCACTCCCCAATTCAAAAAAGTAAAAGGACAAAAAAATGCCACTGGGAAATCCAAGCAAAACAAAACACAGAACTCTTTCATTAGGGAAGAATTTGAAACTGAATTTACAAATGTTGGTACCATGGTGACAGAACTATTCCTTCTAACGAAAGAACTCAAGAGACAAAAGGAAGCGAAGGATAGGAACAGGAAAGAAAGAAAGTTACAATGGCCCGTAATATATGAAAGAAAATGAATTTTCTAACTAAAAAAACCCAAGTTAAAACAGTAAAAGGTTTTGGAAAATGATAAAATCCTAATTTTTGACAAGTCTGGTACCCACTATCAGGAAGAAGGTAGATGAGAACAAGGCTTGAAGATAAGACCCTTGGAATAGCATTTTTTATTCTTAAAAATATGCATTACTTTTGACTATTAGTTCTAGGTCTAGGATTTCCGTTCAGAAAATAAACTTTGAGGACATTCAAAAATCACCAATGGAAGCATCCAGCACCACCTTGCTAACCATAGCAAACTGACAAGATGCTGAGATTTGACAAGACGATAGGGGCTCTGAACTCCTGCTCCCTCGTACTTGCTGGCTTATGCTGCAGATAAAGCTTGTACTCCTAAGCATAATACAAATGTCTCTTCAACCTATCCCTTCCACCAGCCCACAAGGGACGGAGCACATCCTCTCACCTCATCTGCTGGAGCCCTAACCCCAGGGTGATGGCAGGTGACAGGGGTGTGATGGCAAGACCCTTAGCACCCTTATGCAGGAGGCTCCAAGGAGCCTCTCCGTCCCCTTCCACCATGAGCAGGCACAGCAGGAAGGCACTGTCTGAACCACAGAGCAGCTGTTGCTGAGCCCTGAATCTGCTGGCATCTTGACCTGGGACTTTCTAGCCTTTGGACCCTAGAGCAGTACATCTCTGCTTGGAGGTTGTCCAGCTGATGGCGTTTTGCTATCGCTGCCCATGTGAACTGGGACCCAACCCCTCCAGACAAAGCTCAGCTTCCACTCCACAGATCAGCTCTCAGGCTGGAGTGGTCTCCAGTCCAGATCTCTGATCACAGGCTTCCCTCTTCCTACCATCCTTCCCTGGCCTCTGCCCTCCACCTTCAACCTGGCTGGTTCTCTGAGCTCTGGGCACATCTGTGAGTGCCTTGGGTGGGAGTGGTCATTCACAGGTGTGGCAGGATGCAGGACTCTGAGTCTACAGACAGTCCTGAACCAAGACCAGGAAGCTTGGCTGAGGCACATGAGGAAAGAGCCCTGGCACCGGGTTCATGAGCCCCTCAGGGAGAGCGCCCACTATCCCCAGAGGCCTGTCCACCTGCCCAGGGCCCACTGCACCCTGTCCTGAGCACAGTCCCCACAGAGGGCTCTGCAGATAATCTTAAGGTGTTCTGAGGTTCAGCTTCCTCCAGCATGGTTACTGGTCACAGGGCTGGGGCTGGAGGCTCACACCACCGTACAAATAGAAAATCCCTGCTGGAATTGGTCCTTGAGCTTCTCAGCCAGCCCGACTCCCCAGATTGGAGGCTTTGGAGATAAGGGCTACAGTTCAAAGTGCCTACCCCCCGCAAAGCTGCCTCCCCTAAGGAGCGCAGTCCAAAATCAGCCAGCCTATGTCTGTCCCCTCCCAGCTGTGCCACCTCTGATGGTCAAGTCAGCTCCTGGAGCCTCAGGCTCCTCTTCTGTCCTAAACTAGGATTACTGAGTGGTCAGGTCTCTAATAGAGTTATGCTTTTCGAGTCCAGAAAAGCAGCCTTAGTACTATATCAAGTGTCCCCAGGCCTTTGTGACCTGCAAGGACAAGGGTGGGGGCTTAACATGATTGGGGAAAGAAAAACACAAAAGAGATAAGGAAGTGCTGTTGTGAAGTAGGGATCTACTTCATAAAGTGTGTTTAACTTTGCCCCCACACTTGGGGAAAGTGATCTTAGGCATGAATTGGAAAATTTTCTTGCTTGTCTGGAGAGAGATCTGTGATGACCGAGTGCTGCCACCTGAACAGAGCGAGGTCAGGGCGGGCAGCTGCAGGGGTAGAAAGATGTAGGACAGGTAGGAAGGGAGGGAGGAAAAAACTGGAAGAGGGTCCCCTGTGAGCAAAGTAGTTCTGGTGTCCTTTATGTCCTTTTTGTTGCTCCACTTTCTTTTGGGGGATCTCTTTCTAAGGATCATGGGTACCAATCGGAGGCATAGGTGTCCTAGAACTGTCTTTGATAGAGACAAGGTGGGACTGGTAGCAGAAGGGGCTCGAGTGAGGGTTGGCTGGCCTGTTACCCCACTGTACTTCCGTGGGCCTCCATTCATGCAGATTTGCAAACTTGTGTGAGCATTTCTTCACAATTAGGTATGTATTTAGAAGTGCTAGGGATTGGACCCAGGGCCTTTGCACTGAGCTACATCCCCAGCCAATTTTCTCTTTCATTTGGAAGCAGGGTTTTGCTAAATGTAAATAACTAGGTTGGACTTGAGCGTGTGAGCCATCTCACCTCAGCCTCCCAAAGTGGGACGACAGGTGTGCACACCATGCGTGGCTCTCCAGGGTAATTTCTTAAGAGAGCAATTAGTGTATCAAAGGATACACATATCTAAAGACCCTGGCAGGCATTTTTACTTTAAACAACAAATTCCATTTTGTGGCAGTGGAAAGAATGGGCATCTCCTGTGTGCCTGGTGGGACTGGGTGAAGAGAAACTCAGCAGCACTGTCTTTAACACGGTATCAGCGTGCCTATGTAGCAATGCCACTTAGAGTGTAGCCTAAGGAAGTAGTTGGGGAAATAAACAGAGATGTTTTATTAGACTCTGGACGGCACTGCAGGGTGGGGGGTGCAGAGGACAGGATTGCATATTATAGTGGGAAATCCTTAGGTGCCTAGGGTTGGGGATTGATTAAACAAACCATTGTAAATATGGTTTCCTTTGCTGTACAGAAGATTTTTAATTTGATATAATCCCATTTGTCAATTTTTGCTTTGGTTTCCTGTGCTCCATTGTCCTGAAGCAGCTCTTCTATGTGTTCTAGTAGTTTCACATTCTCACGTCTGACCTCTGCCTTCGATCCGCTTGTTTTGTGGATGTTTGTGTGAGACAGGACGAGGTGAGTAATAGGATAGGGGTCTCATTTCCTTTTCCTGTGGATGTCGTTTTCTGAGCACCGCTGACCGCATGGGGCCGTCCATGCCTTCTTGCTGCCTTGTGGAAGAGCTTTTGGCTGTAAAGACGGGCTTTACTTTTGGGCCCCCGATTCTGTTCCACTGGTCTTCAACTTTGTTTTGATGACAGTGCCATGCTGTCTTGAAACCTGGCTTCGTCACCTGTTTTTAAGTCAGGTGCTGCGATGCCCCCAGCGTTGCTGTTTCTGCTCAGGATTCCTTCTGTTGCAGTCCGGGTCTGTCATGGTCCATATGAATTTTAGGATTGCTTTTTTTCTGTTTCTGTAAAGAATGGTGTTGCTATTTTAATAGGGGTCACCTTGAATGTGTAGTTCACTTTGGAGAGTGAGGGGTACCTTTGCTCATTGGCACTGATCCAAATGCTAGGCTAGAGGCTCCAGGGACTGAGGTTTGCTCCCCACCCCATGACTCCAGGTCTTCCTTCCTTCCTTCCTTCCTCCTTCCCTCCCTCCCTCCTTCTTTCCTTCCTTCCTTCCTTCCTTCCTTCCTTCCTTCCTTCCTTCCTTCCTTCCTATTTTTCTCTCTTTCTCTCTCTCTCTTCTTTCCTTCCTTCCCTTCTTTCTTTCTTTCCATTTTTTGATATAGATTCCACATACTTCAGGCTTGACTTGAACTCACCACATAGCCCAGGCTGGCCTTGTACTGGTCACCATTGTCCTGCCTCAGCCTCCCAAGTGCTGGGATTGCAGGCATACACTACCACACCCAGTTCTGGGCCCTTTTATTTTCTGAGTCAAAGTCAACAAAGCCCCCCTACCCGGTCCTTTCCCTTTCCCACAGCTGGGTGGGGAACCTGCCCCTCTACTCCTTGGGATCTTTCCCTGTGGACACTCCTAAGGTTTTGGGAAAAGTAGTTCCCAGCACTGACACGGGATCTCTCCATAGACCCACATGGACATGTGGGAACTGGGGAGGGAGCAACCTCAGGGGAGACAGCAGGGTCTCACACTGGATGTCCTTACCCTGCAGGTAGTAGCCACCCTGAAGGTTTCTGTGTGCAACAACCTGCTTTTTGCCCACCGGTCTGGTGAAACTTTGTAGTTTTCCTGACCGTGGATTCAGCATCGTATCCCCCCTCTTCCTTTATTTGCTTCGGAGAAGGTCTTGAAAGTTGTCCTTGAAACCAAAGCAAGTGAAAGTGTCCCCATTGCTCAGTATGGGAGAATTTCTAGGACACCTTGAGCTCCATCTGCTGCTGCTGCTGCTGCAGAGGTGAGGAACTCGGTAAGGTGTGAGACTGGCTCAAGCAGAACAGGACCTAACAGTGGGCCAAGTGCCAGGCCCCAATGCCTTCTCTTTAATTGCAGGAAGAGTAGGTGCTAGGGTTTGATGTTTCCCCCAAAGGCCAGCCTGGGCCACTACCAGGAGGAGGTGGTACTGTTAAGGAAGTTTTTAGGCCACTGGAGGAGTTGTCAGAGGTATTAGGTGTCAGTTTCCTTTCTCTTTGCTTTGGTCCCATGACCCTGAATGGACAAATCTCCTGTGCCCTGTGCCTTCCCCATGATGCACTGCGGCACCACAGGCCCACAGCAGCATGGCCCAGCAGCCACTGCTGGGCCTCGGGAGCTGCACAGCTACAACATAAAGCTTCCTCCTTATAAGGTAATGATCTCCCCATCTTTATCCTGCTGGGGAGCTGATGTGCACCTTGAGAAAGCAAACCTTTGCTGCCAGTGCTCCAAATCTATGAGGGTCACAGCTTCCTCTTCTCGGCCACTGACATTCAGTTCCATGCAGCTAATTCTGCATGAAGTAACTGAGATGCTGCTGGTTGGTGAAAACAAGAAGGTTCCTGATTTTGTGTCCTCTTTCACTACTGTGGGACTGGATGAGAATATTAGAACTCTGAGCAAAGGATAAAATGTGTGCTAACAGAATGACAAGGTGTGGGATTCCTTTCTCTCCCCTTTTTGATAGAGAATTTTTATTGCAAAGACAAGTGGGGTATGTATTTGATTGAATTAACGTAGAGATACTTGATGCTATCTGTTCAGGGTGTAGTGCAGGGCAGTTCCTGGCATAAGCACTTTGCACATCACCTTTTATGTTCTATGTATTTTGTGCTGCATACTATATTCTATACAATGACACTTTATGTGTTGTGTATCATGTATTGCAGCTGGGAGGAAGCTAGCAGTTGTGTCTCTAAGCCTGAGCTTTCCTTGCAGATGGTGCGACAGCTTTTATGTGTGTGTGTTGGCGGGGGCAGGGGGGAGGGAGGCAGAATTCTCTAACCATCATTTTCCAGGTGATGTCCAAGGGCTTTGCCTCCTTAGGCTGGGAAAGGGAAGAAAGTGGCCTGACTTTGTGGCCTGTAAAAGCCACAGGGTGCTGGGCAGCAATCACAGATGCGGCCCTCTGGGCCATGAGCTGGGAGGGTATGGCCCTTTGGGGTCAGGACAGGGACAGCTGCCAGCCGGCCTTGCTGAGTGAGGTGTCCAGAGCAGTGGAACTGGGCAGACAATATACTCTTCACTGAGCACAGCACCCAGCCACCAAGCACAGTACCTAGCCCCAGGAGCACCAGAGTAATGTGCACCCTACCAGGCAGGTGCCACTCTGTGGGGAGCCACGGGGTGGGGAGCATTTGAACAAACCCACCAAAGTGAACCAGGAACTTGTAGACATTCAGGAGGCAAGGGTCATGCAGGCCCTAAGGCCAGGAGACCCTGAGAACGGCACACAATGACCCAGAAATGGCCGCAGTGGATCTCAAAGCCACTCCTGTCAGAACAGGAGCCCTGGTTCACAACCAGTGGGCTAAGCTGCATCTTGAGGTGCAGAGACTTTGGACTTTAGGGCATATCACTCCCAGCTGCCTGTGGGCCTTTGGGGGCTGGCAGCTGAAGGCCACAGACTCCCCTTCTCTCTGCACCTCATGCCCCTCTCCCCTTCACAGTGCCTTCATTTCTTTTTTTTTTTTTTTTAATTTTTATTTTTGCAGAACCGGGGATTGAACTCAGGCCCTTGCGCTTGCCAGGGAAGCGCTTATTCCACTGAGCTATCTCCCTGGCCCTACAGTACCTTCATTTCAATCCCTCTCCACCCAGAGATTCCCCCAAAGCCTGTGCCAGTCTCTCAGCATGGGACTTGGTGACAGGGGCCAGGAGGAGGGGCCTGAATGGCACTGCTCTCCAAACACCAGCTGGAAAGAGCAGGTCAGTCTAGCAGCTGACTGTGGGTTGTGGGCTCCGTGTAGCCACAGGAGGGGATCAGTTGGGTGCTGACCAAGGGGCCCGTGTGGGCTCATAGTGAGCTCAGTGATGTAGGGTGTGCTAGAGGGTGCTGAGGACCTATGGGTGTTTGATATGGGCCACTGCTCCTGCAGGAAGGGTCACATGGCACCCACATTGCCTCTGCTGACGTTTGCCTTCCCAGCAGGACACCTGAGCCCCAGTTCCAAGCAGAATGCTCATTGGCAAGGGGTGGCTCATGGGAATGGACAGCTGTAAGCCACGCCTTCAACAACCAGCTTCTCGCTGGCCCTTCATATCTAACTGCAATGTGTGGCTTATTCTGAGTTCTACAGTCTCTTCTCCTTCATTGGGCCAGGAACCCATCCAGAATCCCCCATTGTGTTTAGTCCAAGGGGCTTCTTAGATCCTTAGGCTCTGCCAGTTTCTTAGATGAGGAGGAGGAAGAGGAGCAGCACAGGGAACTGAGCCCAGAGCCTCTGCCCTGAGCTACTCTCCTAGGCCCTTTAAAAATAATTTTTTAAAATTAATCTTTATTTATTTATTTATTTGGTACAGGGTCTTGCTCCTTAACATGGAAGCATAGTGATCCTCCTGTCTTAGCCTCCCCAGCACTGAGATTATAGGCATGTGCCATCATGTCTGGTTTCAGTGGCTGGCTCTGCATGGGGCCAGCATGGCATGTGGCACCGGGGATCAAACCAGGGTGCTTGCCCTTGCCATACAGGTGCTTAGACCATGGAGCTCTGTCCCCAGCCTTTTTTTTTTTTTTTTTTTTGCACCAGTGATTAAACTCAGGACCCTGCATCTGCCAGGCAGGCACTTAGTCTACTGAGCTATCTCCCTAACTTTTTTTTTTCTTTTTGTATTTTAGGGAAGGGTCTACAGGGTGTTCAGGGTCTCACTACTAGATCAAACTCCTAGTGATCCGCCTGTTTACAGCCTCCCAAGAGCTGGGATTACAGGCACATGCCACCACACCCAGTCTCATTCATGTCTCAGTGTGCCCTGGGGGCGGGGCCAGCATGGCAGGTACAGGGATCGAATCCCTAGCCTCTGCGCCTGCTTGTAGGTGCTTTAATCCACTGAGCTATTTGATCGGCTCTTCCCCAGCCTATAAACAATGTTTGATTTTCAAATTTTTAAGTTTTGAGACAAGGTCTCAATAGGTGCCTCAGGCTAGGCTCAAACTTGCAATCCTCCTGTCTCAGCCTTCAGTGAGCCCTGGGGTTACAGGGGTGCCTGCTACTTTCCTTATTTCCAGGACCTTGACACTATGCTGTGTTGGCCCCGGTGTTTTGTAGGCTGTCCCTCAAATGGGGTTTGCCTGTGTTTTAGTCTGATGGTGAATGAGCTGTGGGTTTTCCAGAAGAGATCCAGGGGGTAACATGCCCTTGTCACATCTGTGGAGCATGGGGTGACCTTGCGGTGCAGGTGGAGGTGGTGCACTCAGAAGCAATCACTGCAGCCGCAGAAATGATCTGGAATCCCCCGCACACAGCTGTCTCTCAGTTCCCACTCTGCAGTGCAAGTGAGGAGAGGCGTGGCTGGGGCCCCGCCTACTTCCTGCGCGGCGCCTTGGCGTTGCCAGCCTCTGCTGTCCTCCGTGTCTCCTCCGCAGTCCCCTCCTGTGAGCTCTGCCCAGGGATCCTCCAGCACCGTCTCTCTGCGCTGGCTGATTTGGGGGTTCAGACACACACCGCCCTGCTGGATAAGAAATATGCAACTGTGCGAGTCCTGCAACAATTACCCACATGTGCGTGGCAGCTCCGCTGTCCACTGCCTGTTTGGAAGCTGACTTCGGTGCTCCTTACTGGACAGCTTTTGTAGGTTTTCTTTGATAGTCAAAAGAATGGAGGAAAAAATAACATAAACCCAGTCCATTGGGCATCGGGTACACTGGCACCGCCCACCGGGCTCCCAAACTAGGGCAGGGCCTGAGCAGAAGCCCAAGGCATAGGGCCAGCAAGTCCACAGTCAGAGCGCCGGGCTGGTGCCTGCGGGCCAGACCCCCACACGTGACCAAGGCTCTGAGGAGAAGCCGGGCTGAGTCAGACCTTCTGCTGGCCTGCACAAGGACGAGCCCACGGTACGCCCCCGCCAGTCCCTGGCCCGCGCCTGCCCACATGCTGCCCAAGGCCAGGGCTCTGAGCCCCTGCCAATGCCCCGTGGGGCTGAATTGGCAGGCAGGGCCTGACCTCTGCAGCTGGGCTGCGCTGGAGGGGAGGGGAGAGGAGCAGAATGGGCGGGGCCCCGTGGGCCGGGCACTGAGCCCAGCATGAGGTCGCGGGGCAGCTCTTGCCTTCTCGCCCAGCCCTGTCATAGGCCAGGCCTTTCTCCTGAGTCTCAGGGAGGGGAAGGATGAACCTGCTTTTTGATGAGTAAGAAAAATAAGCCGAGTGAAAGAAACACATGAGGCTCTCCCTGCACCCCCCAGCTGTGGCTCGCTGTGCTCTTAGGGCTGACTGCTGAGCATGCCTCACTCCACCACAGCAACCAGCTGGACTCACAGCACTCCTGCCCCCGACTCCGATGTGGAACTGCACTCCCAGTTTGCAAATGATAAAACTGAGGCCTGGAAAGACTAGAAAGTCAGGCATCTGAGGTTCCAGCCTTGACTGGCCTCCCTCTGAAGGCCATGGCCCAAGCTCTGGGCTAAACATCCTCCAGGGCTCCAGCCCAGGAGTCGGGAGACCACTGCCTGGCTGGGAAACTGAGTAAGTTGCTTCCCCTCTCCAGTCTTCTGCCTCACTGAAGGTCAGGTGGAGCAGATCTTGCCCCTGGCCTCTTGGGATGTGTGAGGTGGCCTGCGATTCCAGGGGTTCCCTGGGGCTCTGCTTGCTGATGGCCTGGATGCTCACCATTTGTCACAGATGCTTCAAATTCCTGTTGCTCCTTCCTAGGTGATCCATATGCTGTGGACCCTCTGTGGTTCAGATGCCACTGCTCCCAGGCAGCCACGTGATCAAGGGAACCAACAGGTGCCACTCCGAGGTGGGCTGTGCAGCCAGTACTGATGCCCAGGTCATACGAATGAGTGCTTCTCAACTTGCAACCTTGTAGCTTATGATGGGTTTGTGGGGCACACCGCTATTGTAGGAAAGTGCACGGGCATGTACTGTGGGACCCGGGAAGCTGGCACTTGGTCTGCTCCTAGCAGGCGTGGAGCCCTTCAGTCCCGAGCAGGACGCTTGTGTCCTGCCCACATCCTGGCCCAGCTTCCTATGTGGGCTTCTGATCCCTGCCTGGCCCTTTAGGACCTGCTGAGCCCTGTGGTACCACCTCCTGTTCCTACTTATGGGTCCTCTGGCTGTGGCCCTTGTGCTATCCTGACCTGCAGTTGTTTTAGGAATGAAGCCTTGGAGCTTCATGGAACTTCAGGCTGCTGGGTGTTGTGGTCTGGGCCTATAATCCCAGCACTCTGGGAAGCTGAGGCAGAAGGACCCTGTGTTCAAGCCTAGCCTAGACAATTTAGTGATTTAAGAGGCTGTCTCAAAGTCAAAAGAAAGGGCTGAGGATGTCCTCAGCAAAAGCTTGGGCTTCATCCCCAGTCCTGCAACAAAAGAAAGGAAGGCAGGAGGGGATGGCATGCCAAGCGGGCACTCGTAAGCGCTGAGAGCAGACCACATTCAGACACGGTGACCGTCCAGAGCCAAGCTGCGTTGCTTTTATTCTAGCTACTCAGAGACACCTTCTCTTACTTGTAGCCTGGCCACACTGGAACTGCAAGTGGACCCCCTCAGCTGTGCAGTTGCTGCATATGTCTCCCAGAGCTCAGGCACAGGCAGTGGACGTAGCACTGGGTGAGGGTGGTCCATGATGGCCATGGTCCCTGTCTCACCAGGCCCGGCTGCTCTTGGGAGTCCCTGTGTGTCCTGCTGGCACTGGGCTCGCAGTGCTGGCCCGGTGTCCCCTACACCAGAGTGGAGTCCCAAAAAGGGAAGCCAGTGGGACTGGCTATGGGGCCTCCCGTCCCCACCCATGTCTCCTGCTCCGGGGGGAGGAATCAGCCCTCATTTACACCCCAAGACCTGCCTCTGGGATTGTTTTCTAGGAGAACAGACACATAAACAAGCAGAGACCACACTATACATGTACGTGCCTGTGTGTGCAAAGTGTATGTGATGTGGTTATCTGTCCCCACTGCCCTTAACCCCTTTCTGCAGCTCCACCCTAGCCTACTGTGTGAATGTTGGGTGATTGGTCAGCACGGTCTCCTAGCAAGACAGTGACAGTCCCCAAGACCACACAAGCTGGATGTCGGCCGGCATTTCCACAGGATCCAGGGAAGTGCCTCATGTAGCTGCGACTACTCGACAGGTGCTGTCTGGTCCTCTCCCAAAAGCCTGTGTGTGCCTGTTCTGATATGCTAAGTTGTCACAGGCCCGAGCATGGGCTGGGGGCTGAAGGTAGCACATCTTCCTGTGCTACTTGTTAGCTGGCAGTTTGATCATCGTGATTCTTTTTCAGACTTAAGGTCTCACCATGTCATCTAAGCTGGTGCTGAACTCCTGGCCTCAAGAGACCCTCCTGCCTCAGTTTCCTAAGCCAATCTTCAGGATTAACCCTAGATGTCACTGCCAACACAGAGCTGTGTGACCATCTCCCAGGAGTCTAGCACGGGTTCGGGGAAGGGAGGCAAGTACTATCAGCCCTGGGGTCTCCTGCCCTCGCCCACATTTCCCATGATATCAGACAGCCTCAGCTCCTACACTTGAAACTATTTTTCCATGTCTTTGTCACTTTCTTCCCAAATAGGGGGGTACTTCCTGGGAGGCAGGGGCCAAATGAGAGCCCCCCACACACACAGTGATCCAGTGACCCTGGCCTGGCATTTGTTGTTGTTAATTTTATTTTTTCATGTTGTTGTTTCCTGAAAAGCCCCATACTGAGCCTAGAATTGGCCCCCAAACTAGGACCTGTTTGTCACCATCCTCTACTCCCTGAGCAGCTGCAGTAATGAAGCCCTGTGTGGACGGGAAGCATGGGGAAATGAGAGCCGTGGGGCCTCCGGAAGTCTGCTCTGTTCCACAGCACATGGAGGCTCAGCCCGAGCCTTGTGAGCCTGCGGGTTCTGGAGCAACAGGAGGGGGAGGCCAGGTCCACAGGGAGAGGATGTGGAGAGGAGGAGGTGAAGGAGGGAAGAGCAGAGCCAGCCAAGAAAGGCAGTCTAGGAGGCTTCCTGGAGGAGAAGGAAGAGTGTGGCAGAAACCCAGCCCTGTCCACAGGCTGTGAGACCTTGAACAAGAGGTTTAGAGAGCAGCTTTCTCTGCACAGGACTCAGCTCCTGCATGGGAGGTTCTCCTCAGGATGAAGAGGTGTGTGCACACTGCTCTTCTCTGCTCTGCAGCAGGTGTGCGGACAGAGCCCCTCCCCCAGCTGTGTTCACCCCACCTTCACAGTGGGCATCTAGCTTGTTGTTTTTAATGTGTGTCTCAGTTATTCTTCTATCATTGCTGGGACAAATACCCGACACTCAAAATGAAGGAAGGAAAGGCTTGTTTAGCTCACAGTTACTGGAGATTTCATAGTTTAAAACAGCCTGAATTATGGAGCAAGACCTTATTTGCTCAGGAGAGAGGGTCAGTGCCCTCATCTTCATAAAATGTCTCTCTGCCCAAGGTGGCCTCAGTTGTAGACACCATTGCGCTGCACTACGGGGTCGGCTGGAGTGTCATTGCGCTCAGGATGACCGGCTCCACACCTGGGAGAGGCTGCTGGCCTGGGGAAGCTCCTGGCCAGTTTAATGGTTAGTGCCTCTCTGGCCCTGCCCCTCAAGCCCCACCCCATCCTCTGGCCCCGCCCCTCAAGCCCTGCCCTGTTCCTCTGGTCCCGCCCCTCAAGCCTGTCGCTGCTCCTCAAGCTACGACTGCCCCCACTACTTACATGAGGCTTTGCAGGGACAACCAGACACAAACCATACAATGTGTAATTGTGCTGTTGCCTTATGATGAGAGCGAGGCCATCAGAAACTCCTCAGTATCTGTCTCAGTTACTCTTGTTGCTGGGACATAAATACCTGACACCCAAAACATAAGGAAGGAAAGGTTTATTTAGCTCATGGTTAGTGAAAGTATCAGTCCATGCTCAGCTTGCTCCAAGGCAGAGTGGTCCAAGGCAAAGAGCAACCATTCATGGCAGCAGAAAACAGCAAAGAGCCAAAGGGAGGGGCAGCAGCTGAGGCCGCTAGCAAGCCTCTCCCCTCCTTACATTTGTATGCAGGTTATCTGCCCCAGGGCAGGTGTAGCACTCACACCCATAATCCCAGCGTTGGGTCAAGAATTAATCACAAACTCTAAAAACCGCCTCATGACTGCCTGAGGCTTTGGGGGGACAGCCAGACACAAAGTATAACAGCACCTATTCTTAATAATGCATGCTTTATTTTATTTTATTTTATTTCTTTATTTATTTTTGTATTTTAGGGAAGGGTCTACAGAGGGTGTTCAGGGTCTCATTACTAGATTGGACTTCTAGTGATCCACCTGTTTACAGCCTCCCAAGAGCTGGGATTATAGGCATGCGCCATCACACCCAATCTCAATTGCTGTCTCAGCGTGCCCCAGGGGCAGGGCCGGCATGGCAGGCCTGGGGATCGAACCCCCAGCCCCTGCGCCTCCTTGTAAGTGCTTTAATCTGCTGAACTATTTGGCTGGCCCTACAAATGCATGTTTTAGGGTGCAGAAGCAGAATTTCACATGAAAGCTGCCAGGCTGCATCTTGTTTGTCTGTGGTTTAGTAATTTTAACTGGATGGAATTGTCTTGACCCCCCATTCTACCCCAAGCCATCTCAGTGCAGGCGCTCCAGGGATCCTGAGATAATGGCTTCTAATGGTCTCTTCTGCTCGCTCCAGGGCCTTCTTCCCTCTTGGCCCTGGAGTTCAGAGGCTACCCTGCTCCCTGGCTTCTTCCTGGCCTCTCCCAACTTGACACCCCCAGAGCTGTCAGCCTGAGGTTTGTGCCATGCTTGGATTTGTTGCTGGGCAGAATTCCAGGATCTTTTTAAAGTAAAAATCTTCCATTCACAAAAGCTGCCACTTGGAAGCTCATGGGCCCGGCAGAGTTAGGAGGAATACAACGGTAGCCCTGGGGAATTTCTGACCCACACACTCCACACAGGGACTGCTGCTTCCTGTTTTCGGACTGGGAGCCAGGCTCTGTTTGTCATCTCTGCCCTTCAGCACCTCCCTTGAAGGACCAGACCTTCTACCCTGGTGGATGAGCAGAGTACAGGATCAACCTGGGGACAAATGCTCACTAACTTGGGACTTGGTGGCAGAGTGAGAGTGAGTAACAGGCATACCATCTGCAGAGAAAAGTGATTCTGTCCAGAACCATGGTGTGGATGTCCCCATGATCTCTGTCCTGTGAGAGGTTTGCAACTCGGAGAGGAGCTCTCTGGGAACAAGGGTGTCCCTTCAGCCATCCCTGGGGCACCCTCTCTCCCCAGAGCACTGACGACCCTCCTGGCCACTGTTACTCCGTGTGTGTGTGTGTGTGTGTGTGTGTGTGTGTGTGTGTGTGTAGCAGAGGTTTC
The DNA here is from genome assembly GCF_000260255.1 of Octodon degus. Taxonomy (NCBI): domain Eukaryota; kingdom Metazoa; phylum Chordata; class Mammalia; order Rodentia; family Octodontidae; genus Octodon; species Octodon degus. The sequence goes on from NW_004524578.1 coordinate 22,576,530, forward strand.
CTCTGAGCCACTGATTTCCAAAAGCATTCTCTACAATGGACGATGGAAACATTCTGTGGTCTGCTACCCAGTATGGCAGACACAACTGAACACCTGAGCTGCGCTTCATGCCTGAAGGAGCTGGATTCTCCCTCATGTCTAAATTCAGTGAACTTTATAGAAGCAGCTGTCCATAGCTGGCAGCTGCAGTATTGGCCAGCACAGGTCCAGATCTCAGAGCTGCGTGCAGCTCTAAACATCTGCTCACCCCCACCTGCTCACGCTTGCATTCCCCAGTCACGGGCAGCCCCAGCATCTCCTGCAGAGCTCGCAGTTCGCAGGCCCCATTCTTCCCTGGAGAGTGCTCGGAGATGTGGAGGGTCAGGCAAGTCAGCGTGCGCATGCAGGAGCTCGTGACAGGTGAGGCTTTCTGGCCTCCAGCCCTGGGGACTCTGAGGAGGCAGTGAGGTTGGACAACATGCTCACTTCCGGTTTCTGATCTGGGGTGGCCACCTCTGATTTCTGAAGGAAGAGCTGGTCTCTGAAGGAAGAGCTGGCCCTGAAGCTCTGGCTGTGATGAGCCTCAGTTCTGTCCTATTCTCTATCGTGACTTTCCGCCCACCCCCAGCACTGCAGCTAGAGACAGTCCTCTCAAATCCATTACCCCATCAATCACCAATCACTTAGTTAAGCTCCTATCAACAGGAAAAGTGCTTTCGGCAATATATCAATATCATCACCAGTCTGTGACAGCCATCCAGGCCAATGACCTCAAAGAAACGGAGACAAAGGGAAGAATGTAGTTGAGACAGCTCTGGCAGCCTCAGGAACACATGAATGGGGGGGGAGTGTTAAAACAAGAAGATACACGGACTCAGAAAGACACTGTTAAGGTCCCTTGCTGCTGTGCTGTCTTCTGTCCGACATGAACTTTTTCGTCTCTGCCATGTGCTCCCTGCCTTGGAGCCAGCTGACTAAGGACTTGAACCTCTACAAACTGTGAACTAAATAAGCCTTTCTGCCTTTAACTTTGGGGATCAGGCATTTTGTCTTAGCAACAAGAAAGGTAATGAAGACATCAGCACTCTGGAAGGATGAGGCAGAAGGGTTATAAGCTTGAACCCAGCCCAGACAACTTAGTGACTTAGTAATGCCATCTCAAAAAAAAAAAAAAAAAGTTTCAAAAAAGACTGGGATGTAGCTCTATGCAAAGACCATGGATTTAATCCCTAGTATCGGAAAAAAGAAAGTGACAAAGAGAAGGAAGGGAGGAAGGGAGGAGAGGAGAGGAGAAGAAGGAAAGGAAAGGTGGATTTAGCAAACAAGATTGCTTATTTCTGGCAAAGTGGAAGAGGCACTTGCTGTCACCCTGACGTTTGCCTGGGGACCCCACATCCCACCCTGTTCACTGTCATCAGCCTGGGGGCCGCAAGAACCTCACCTGTCTCTTCACACAACTCTCTTCCTGAGTCTAGATTGAAAGGCCAGCTAGTGCAGTGGGTGTGGGGAGAGGGCGAGAAAAGAACAGAGCTGGGCAGAGGTGGGGAGCACATCCCCATTCGGACAGATGAGTATGCAGGGCAGGACAGAAGCGTTTGCCTTCTGAGGCTGCGAGCGCACCTCAGGGAGAGCATCTACCTGACTTCTCGGCCTCCCAGGCAAATGCCTCGGAGCCGATGCCCTCCGAGCTCAGCTGCTGCTCCTAGCTCTGCAGTCTGTGCCAAGGCACTAGACAGACAGGAACATACCCTGCTGTCAGGAACGTGCCCTCCTGTCCTGCAGACTCCTCTGATGCCTCTGGTCCAGGCACCCTGATCCCACCAATGCTTCTGTAGATGTGAGACAATGGCATTCCTGGGCCCTGGACTGTCTCTGCCTTTCTAACAGTGAATAGAGGACATACTAATGCTTAGTTGCAAAAGAAATTTGATAACAGTCCTCAGAAGCCAGCCATGGTGGTGCATGCCTGTAATCCTAGTACTCAGGGGGCTGAGGCAGGGGAGGATCACTGTGAGGACACCAGCCTAAACTACAAATGGAGACCTGTCGAAGGAAGGAAGGAAAGAAGGAAGGAAGGAAGGAAAGAAGGAAGGAAAGAAGGAAGGAAGGAAGGAAGGAAGGAAGGAAGGAAGGAAGGAAGGAAGGAAGGAAAAGTCTTAAGGAAGGCAGAGCCAATTATATGGTAGACAGGAAGTGGCAAGTTGCAGCCACAATCTAAGAATGGTTTTTACATTTGCTAGTGGCAGCAGGGTGTGTGTGTGTGTGTGTGTGTGTGTGTGTGTGTGTCTGTCTGTCTGTCTGTCTGTCTGTCTGTCTGTGTGTATGTGTCTGTGTGTGTCTGTGCATGTGTAAATCATATGAAATTTAAATCTCCATGTCTACAAATAAAGTTGTATTGGAACACACTCACGCTTGTTTGTTCACATATTGTTTCTGGCTTTTATTTTTTCCCCTTCAGTACTAGGGTTTGAACCCAATGACGTTTCCACAGATTCCCCTACATCCCCAGTTCTTTTTAAAAAATAAATAAATAAAATTTTAAGACTGGGTCTCACTCAGTTGCTAAATCGCACAGGCTGGGTAAGAATTTGTGCTCTTCCTGCCTCAGCCTCACACAATGCCAGAGTTATAGGCATGTGCCACTGTGTCCAGTCCATGGCCTGCTTTTGTGGTACATTCACATGGCTGAGTAATTGCAACTGAGAAAACTTATGGCTTGCAAAACTGATGATATTCACTACCTAGTCCTTTACAGAAAGACTTGGCCAGCCCCTGCCTTAGAAGAAGACAACAGGATTCGCTGTTAAGGCTGTTTCTGAGCATCTTTTGTGTGCCAGTGGTCAATCTTGCCTTTCTCAAATGATTTCAAAACCTAAAGCATCTGGTGTCAATTCCCTGAGCAGAGCTGGGAAAAGTAAAGCCTCAAGTTCAAGTTCTTCTACACCACAGCAGAGGAGCTGAGGCAGCCTCCTCAGAAATGAGTCCCAACTGAAGGAAGAAGTGTGTATTTAGGTTTGGTTTCAGTGACTTTCTTGTGGCTGGGACAAAATACTGGACACCCACAAGTTAGAGGAGGAAAAGTTTGCCTCAGAGCTTGCAGAGGTTTCTGTCTACAGTGAGTTGGCTCCAGGGAGGGTGGCACGGCAGAGGAGAAGCGGTGCTCTGTAGGGCAACAGGAGTTACCAAGGCCACTGATTGGGACCAGACATACCCACAGTGGCAAAAGCAACAACCAGGGAGAGAGTAAGGGGGAGAGAGTGGGAGAGGGGAGAAAGGGGGAGAGGGGAAGGGAAGAGGGGAGGAAGGGTAGAGATAGAAAGGAGAGATGGAGGGAAAAAGAGAGGGGGAAAGAAGGGGGAGAGAGAAAAAGAGAGACAGACAGACAGACACAGACAGACAGACTCCTCTTTGGGTCCCTTATATTGTATGCAGGCTCCTGCCATAGGGTGGTTGTAGTACTCAAAGCCTTAATTCCAGAATTGGACCATAAATCTATCACAAACTCTAGAAGCCAGACCTGTGACTTTGGGAGGGACATCTAGACACAAACTGTAACACACCCCTTCTCCTTTAGTGTTTAGTTCTGCGACCATCAGGCTCTACTTTTAATGCTTTTCCATCCATACCCACTCTATCCCTCTCACCCATGCGTGTGCTACCTAGGCAGGAGCAACAGAAGCAACAGAGCAAAGGCATGAACAAGGAGAAGTGGGGAAAGGGGGTGTGTGTGTGTGTGTGTGTGTGTGTGTGTGTGTATTTCTGTTTTGCATGACTTTATATCTGTGTGTATCTGTGTGGTAGCATTCACATGTTCAAAAATAAAAAGGACAAACTAAGAGGTCAACAATGTCTTGGGAGATGTTTGTGGCCACTTGAAATGGCAAGAGTTGGATTCTTTTTCAGTACTGGGGATTGAACCTAGGGCCATTGCACTAAGCCACACCTGCCAATCTTCTATTTCTTTTATTTTTTATTTTTTTAAATTTTGATACAGGGTCTCACTAAGCAGCTAAATGGCCCAGGTTAGGCTGGATCTCAGGATCCTCTAGCCTCAAGCTCCCAGAGGGCTGGAATTACAGGTGTGCACCATCATACCCAGCTAAGAGTTGCAGAATTATATATAAAGAGTTGTTTAAAAAATACATCAGAAAAACATTAAGGCACCAAGAATTAAACAGATAAGAACCAGGATCAGAACTTCTCTGAAAGCACAGTCAGGATACAAGCACATGGTAATGTCCGGCCCAGTGTGAGTCAAATCAATGCAAACTGAAACACGCAGAGGTGTGCTCAGTCCCAGGTGGGGCGGAGTGCAAGCAGCGACGCCTGCTGCTGCGGAGCGGTGCAGGCCAAGGGACAGGGCCTGTCTGAGTGAGCTGGTGCCGTCCTGCTGCACAGCTGCCTCTGCAGCTGAAGCCAAGAGCAAGCTTTGTAGAAGCCACCTAAGTGGAATCCTTGAGAACTTTACTAGAATTTGGAATTCTGCAACTATCTGTGCTGATAAGAATCAGACATGGGGGCCGGGGAGATGGCACAGTGGAATAAGCATTTCCCTGGAAAGCGCAAGGGCTTGAGTTCAATCCCCGGTTCCACAAAAAAAAAAAAAAAAAGAGAGCGAGAGAGAGAATCAGACAAGGTACTGTTGTTGTCACCTACGCAGACCACAGTCTCTCTTCCTGGGAAAGTCTGGATGGTGCCCAGCTTCTGTTTGTGCTGTCTAAGGCACTTCGGGGGTTCTTATCTTCAGAGAGATAGGCTGTGCACTGGTAGAGGAAGTAGACGGGGATTGGTCATAAACTCATTCCCGCTGGTGTTTACCAACGCGATATCACTCCCCCGGGAAAATATTTATACCATTGTAAGCTTCAAGAATGTCAAACAAAGTAGCAGGGTATAGATCCTGCACCATGTTAGTCTATTGACAAATACTCCCCGGCCGCTTCCTGGTGCCCCATGGTGGGCGACAGTGGAGCAGGTCCCCCTGTCCTGCAGCTCAGTGCCAGGCGTGAGCTCCTTCTGCTGGGTGCCTCCTGGGGCTCAGGGCTCCTAGACAGCTCAGCTGTAGGTTCAGCTCTATTTGGGCAGTAAGCAGCAAGTGTTCAACACTCTGCAATGAGTTAGGAAAGAAGTGAGAGGAGTGAGTGGGGCCAAGGACTTGGCAACAAGAGGCAGAACAGGAGCAGAAGGAGGGACAGTAAATGTCCAGAGTAGTGCTGGATTCTGTACAGGGAGAAAAACTCTTTTTAGTGTGTTTGGCTTACCTTCCTGCCTGCCTGCCTGCCTTCTTTCCTTCCTGTCTGCCTTCTTTCCTTCTTTCCTTCTTTCCTTCCTGTCTGCCTTCTTTCCTTCTTTCCTTCTTTCCTTCTTTCCTTCTTTCCTTCTTTCCTTCTTTCCTTCTTTCCTTCTTTCCTTCTTTCCTTCTTTCCTTCTTTCCTTCCTTCCTTCCTTCCTTCCTTCCTTCCTTCCTTCCTTCCTTCCTTCCTTCCTTTTCTTCCTTTCTACCAAGCCTCACTAGTAGTGCACAGCCTGGACCTTGTGCAGATCCTCCTGAGTGCTGCCACACCCATGTATGCCGCAGCACCCAGTGAGGGCACAGGCAGGGGTGGGGTACAGGGCTATGTGACTTGGCCTGAGATTCAGGGAGAGCCTCAGGTTTATGCTTGGGGTTGGCTCTAAATGAGACTATAAATATTGCAGGAGATTCATCAGGAAGTTGGAAAGAACAAAGTTTGTCTGACACTTTTATGCCTGTATGTCATTGGGGCTGTATTGCCTTTGATGTACTATGAATATTTTAAATACAATTCCCGTTCTTGTCTGGGCACTGGCATAATTATAATTGGTTGCTGTAAACATTTAATATATATGATAATTTTTGTAATTCTGTATTGGCATTTCTTCCTTGTAGCAAAAAAATACACCAGAATCCTCAAAAGCTGGGCGTGGTGGAACTGCCCTTGGGAGGCTGTGTAGGACAAGGTGCTGTGGTCTCACAACCCCGCAGGATGGGGCTGTGATCCTGTGCTCAGTGTCAGCTTGGTGTGCTTGTTACTCGGTACTGACTTGGTTCTTTGGCTTCTCAAGTTAAAAGACAAAATACATGTGGCTTCTCTAAGGAGGGGTTGACTAAGTGGAGCAGAGCCACGAGGGCCCTTCTGCCTGCCAGGGGCCACCTCTGTCAGACCAGATGACAGAATGTGACTGAGCTGCACACCTCGCCTGCCTGAGCCTCCAGTCACTCACCATCCTGAACACTGTCTACTACGGGGCTCCCAGAAGGGTGTTTTGTCAGGCCAGGTGGTGGTGGCCCTGATACCTGCTGCTTATGCTGTGCCAACTGCCAGCTAGATTTCCTGGCCCTGCACTTCCCATATGTGCAAAAGGGAAGTGGCCGTGGTCACCTCCCAGGGCTGCTGCAGCCCCCAGCCTTTTACCCAATGAGACTCACAGAACTCATTGGTCCAGGACGAAAACCCAAAATCATGCCCTCCAATCCAGGCCTTCTCATTGGTTCATGAGTTTCTGGATTTTATTTGTTGAATTCTGTAAGCTCTTGGCCTCTGCCCAATTTTCCTCCAAAGCATCATTCCTTCAGGTAACATGTTCATAATAATCCTGAAACACTGCTTTCTTCAAAATAGCTGCAGATGTCAGCATCCTTCCAGGAGAGCCATTAACAGGGATTTTGTTCACATAAACTCACCCTCTAAAGTGCTATGGAAAGTAGCAGATAAAGGAGTGGTGATTGCACACTTTACTAGGCACTTGGGGCTGCTTGAGGGTAGATATTCTGGGCCCAGGAAGGCTTATTGCTATTAAGATAGCTTCTAAATGCAGGCTGGTGCCAGCTCATGGGACTTGGGGGCTCATCTTTGGGAAAAGACCCCACTAGAAGCTCTCTGCAAATGCTTTCTCCTCACTGGGTACCTTCTGTACAGCCCAGCAGCCCCTCGCCTAACCAGACCATAAGGCACCACCTAGATGTTTTGTGCAAATGTGGAATATGGAAGCTTTCATCAAACAACAATAATAGGGTGAAATCAGTGCAAGACTTGGTGCCTGCAAACTTAATGTCCACCCCGTGTGACCTCCACTTAGAACTGCCGCTAGCCCAGAGCATGAGGGACCCTCCTAGGCCTGTCCTTGAAGGGGTGGGCTCTGGCTTCATAGATGGTGAGATTCACGTCACTTGGCCATTCCCTGGATACTAGGATGCTGCAGCTTCAGCCCGAGTGTTCCAGGCTGGTTCCCTGAGCAGACGAGGCTCCTCCTGAGGATTCTGAATTTGAATTAAGCTTTTAAGTCTCATGAGATGAATATACACGTCTCAGATGAAGAAATACAAATAGCAAGTAAATATATGAAAAAATGTTCACCATCATTGGTTATGTGAGAAATGCAAATTAAAGCAACACTGAGATAACATCTCATCCCAGAAAGAATGGCTATCATCAAGAAGTCAGCCAATAACAAATGCTGGAAGGGCTGTGGGGAAAAAGGAGCCCTTCTCCACTGTTGGAGGGAGTGCAGACTGGTACCACCACTATGGAAATCAATGTGGAAATTCCTTAAAAAGCTAGCATTGGAGATCCCATTCAAGCCAGCTATTACCCTCCTGGGTATTTTTCAGAAGAACTAAAAACATCATACGACAGCGATATATGTGCACCCATGTTTATAGCAGTGCAATTTGTCAAAGCCAAATCCTGGAAACAACCCAGATACTCATCAACTGAAGAATGGACAAAGGACATATGGTATTTTTTTACACAATGGAGAATTATTCACCTATGAAGCAGGATAAATATGAGACTTTTGTTGGTAAATGGATACAACTAGAGACCATACTCTTAAGTGAAATAAATCAGACCCACATGGGTAAACATCATGTTGTCTCCTTAGTGTGAGAACCTGAAAGAGAAAATGGAATATGAAGGGTACAATAGATACTAGGAAGAGGGAATGAATTTATTCAAAAGGAAAGAGTTACTGAGTTGAGGAGGACAGGAGAGGAAGTGGGGGAAAGAGACATACCTATGCAGGATGGTTTGGACAACTGTACTGTGGATTTCTGCTGATCTAAAGAAAGGAGAAGATAATGCTTAATTTGTTTTTTCAAAATAATTTTATTGAGAAACAAATAGCAATGTGACAGTTTCAAAACCAATTACTAGCATTATTTCAATAATTAATACATTGCATATTGTTGTCTTAGCAGTTATTCATTGTACAAGATGCAGACATGATATCCTGTCCACGAACACTATTAGAATAATCTCTCTATTCATTGATCCAAGAGAATGCAGCTGTGTATCTATCTTAACTATTTTGAACATGCAGATACAAAATGGCCATTCATTTGTATCCCCCTTTTTTGTTTAGGTTTGTCAGAGAAGGGTATTCCACTGTCATTTAAATATTGTAGGTGCCTGAATTCAGGAAAGTATTCCAATATAGTGCAGTAGTCCATAATAGTAGTAGGTTTTCCATAAGACTGGCAATGACAGAAGTTGTTGACTTGGCCAGGGGAATGGCTCAGTGGA